>NC_084846.1:8506909-9106909 GCF_033115175.1 Lepus europaeus
TTCCTTTGCTATTGGTTCACCCTCCAATGGCCACTGCAGCTGGCACACTGTGGCTGGCACACCACACTGATCTGAAGGCAGGAGCCAGGTGCTTCTCCTGGTCTCCCATGGGGTGCAGGGCCCAAGCACTTGGGCCATCCTCCACTGCACTCCCTGGCCACAGCAGAGAGCTGGCCTGGAAGAGGGGCAACCGGGACAGAATCTGGCACCCCAACCGGGACTAGAACCCAGTGTGCTGGCACTGCTAGGTGGAGAATTAGCCTGTTGAGCCATGGTGCCGGCCCCATAAAGTTCATTGTAATAAGTAAATAAAGCAAGCACCGAAAGACAAATGCAACATGGCTGCACTCCTAAGTAGAATCTTACAAAGTTGGTCACATAGACGTGGACACTGAAATAGTGGTTAGCAAAGACCAGGGAGTGTAGGTGGCAGGAGAGGATGGCTAGAGCTTGGTTAGTGGGTAAAGTTTCAGTTGGATAACAAAAACGAGTTCTGGCATCTAGTTCACTGCAGTTAACAACAATGCACTGGATATTCAAAAACATCCCACAGAGAGAATCCTTAGTGTCCCCAACACAAAGAGATGATCAGTGTTTAAAGTGATGGATATGCTAAGCACCATGATTTGATCATGACATAATGTATACATGCATCCAGACTTCATACTTCTCCCATAAATTGTATATCAATTTTAAATATAATAAATCCATAAATAAATTCACATCTAATTGACAAGCATTTTATAATAAGAAGTAAATGATAGCTCTTAACATATGCTGTAATTTTTAAAAAGATTTACTTATTTATTTTACAGGCAGAGTTACAGAGAGGGAGAGAGGCAGAAGAAGAGTGAAAGGTCTTCCATCCACTGGTTCACTCCCCAGATGGCCACAATGGCCAGGTCCCCCATGTGGATGCAGGGGCCCAAGGACTTGGGCCATGTTCTGCTGCTTTCCCAGGTGCATTAACAAGAAGCTGGATCAGAAGCAGAGCAGCTGGGACACAAGCCAGTGCCCATATGGGATGTCATTGCTGCAGGTGGCAGTTTAACTTGCTGTACCACAGCACTGGCTCCTATAATTTTTTATTTTCTGACAAAAGTGTCTTGAAGCTAAGAAATGAAGAACCATTCATTTTCTATGAGAGAAACAGTTTTTCCCTCTTTCTTTTTAAAGAGGTTTTAAAGTGTTTTAAATATGGAATGGTCAACTTGACTTTTTTGTGAAAGGCTAAGAAGAGAGAGGGAGAGATTTTTCCATCCTCTGGTGCAGTCCCCAAGTGTGCACAAGAGCCAGTATTGGATAAGGCTGACCAGGAGCCATTAACTCAACCCGAGTCTCCCCGGTAAGTGGCATGGACCCAGCTTCTTTAACTATCATTCACTGCCTCACAGATGTTTATCAGCAGAATCTGAATTGAAAGCAGAGCCTAGACTTAAACAAAGGGACTCTGATAAGGGTTGCAAGCATCCCAACAGCATCTTAATGGCTACACCAAATACCCACCAGAACTTCCTCCTTCTTGAAGAGGGAACTACCAATCTTTGTAAATAGCAGTGGCTGCCACAGGTTTGAAAACCCTAAGGAACTCAACAAGGTAAGTTCTTCTGTCTCAGACTTTGGAGAAATCTGTAACTCAACAAAGATTAATTGCTAAGAGGTTTGACCTCTGGGACACAGGAGCATTCACAGAGAAGGAATCCTCAGAACTTGGTTCACTCAACTTCTAACTGGTCCCTTGGGAACAGAGAATCAGCAGAAATTTTTTTCTGCCCAGACCAGTGTCTGCACAGGGGAGTCAGGTGCTTAGAGACATGAGCATCAGGAAGATGTGCCTAATGAGCAGAGGAAGGGAACTGTAAATACCACATTGTCATTGTTGGGCAAACTTGGCCTGGATAGCACATGGTGATTTGCTTTCAGACTTTGCACAGGGACTGGTGCTTTACTCCTACCTGGGTCTTGTGTTTGGGGGAACAGAGCCTCAGTCTCCATCATCAGTCATCCAGGGAGGAGTCGCTCTCCCACATGAAGATCCTGAATCCACAGAACCCATTCAGGTGAGGCCAAAAATGGAGTGGAGACTGCAGGAAAGATTCAGCAAGAGTGGAAGCTGAGAACGTTTACTTGAAGTCACCGATGGCTGAATCAGTAGCTTCCACATAGGGATTTTACTGTTTGCTTGCACATTTAATTATTTATTTTTATCTGTGGTGTTTAAAAAGCAAAAGTGTCCATGGAAACCATCAACACAAGACTCATTGTTGCCCATGAAATGATGGAAGTGGAATACAAGGCAGAGCAGGGATTGACAAGCAGAGAGTAGACTCTTTTATTTCTAGCATTTATTTATTTATTTGAGAGGCAGTTAGAGAGAGAGAGAGAGAGAGAGAGAGAGAGAGAGAGAGAGTCTTCCACCTTATGGTTCACTCCCCAAATGGCTGCAACAGCCAGAGCTGAGCCAATCCAAAGAAGGAGCCAGGAGCTTCCTCCAGGTCTCCCACATGGATGCAGTGTTCCAAATTCTTGAGCCATCTAGCATTGCTTTCCAAGGTCATCTTTTTTTTTTGACAGGCAGACTGGACAGTGAGAGAGAGAGACAGAAAGGTCTTCCTTTGCCGTTGGTTCACCCTCCAGCGGCCAGCGCACCACGCTGATCCGAAGGCAGGAGCCAGGTGCTTCTCCTGGTCTCCCATGGGGTGCAGGGCCCAAGCACTTGGGCCATCCTCCACTGCACTCCCTGGCCACAGCAGAGAGCTGGCCTGGAAGAGGGGCAACCGGGACAGGATCTGGTGCCCCTACCTGGCCTAAAGCACCAGCATCCTATATGGGCACCGCTTCTAGTCCCAGCTGCCCCTCTTCCAATCCAGCTCTCTGCTATGGCTTTGGAAAGCAGTAGAAAATGGCTCAAGTCCTGGATCCATGCACCCACATAAGAGACCTGGAGGAAGCTCCTGGCTTCTGGCTTTGGATTAGCTCCAGCCATTGCAGCCATCTGGGGAGTGAATCAGCAGCTGGAAGCGCTGCTCTCTCTCTCTCTCTCTCTCTCTCTTTCTCTCTCTCTCTCTCTCTCTCTCTCTGTAACTCTTTCAATTAAATAATTTTTTTAAAAAAGAGTCAGTGCTGCTCAGGACCAAATAGGAAAGCCAGCTGGGTCTCACATATGGGTGGCAGGGACCCAACTACTGGAGCCATCATCTGCTGCTTCCCAATGTGGAACCTGGAGGAGAGCCAGACTCAAATCCAGGCAGCAACTGAATACAAATCCTGCCCAGAAATGCCAAAGAGGAGTCCAGGAAATAGGGCCAAATCTATGCACAAAATACAGAAATCTCTATTCTGACTGCTAAGTGTGATTCATATAAATTTAATTAATGTGAGCAATGGCTCTGTGTGTAAAAATTAGGCATGTCATTTTATTTTTCTCTTCCTGGTACACCAAATAGCGACCTGAATTTCAACCACATGGACCAGGGAATGACACTCAAATTTCAGAATTTCTTCTCCTGTGATTCTCAGACGACCCAGCACTGCAACCCCTCATAATTGGGCTCTTCCTCTCCAGGTACCTTGTCACTGTGGCTGGGAACCTGCTAATCATCCTGGCCATCCTCTCAGACCCCCACCTCCACAGACCCATGTACTTTTTTTTAACTTTTATTTAATGAATATAAATTTCCAATGTACAGCTTATGGGTTACAATGGTATCCCCTCCAATAAATTCCCTCCCACCCGCAACCCTCCCCTCTCCCACTCCCTCTCCCCTTCCATTCACATCAAGATTCATTTTCAATTCTCTTTATATACAGAAGATCAATTTAGTTTATATTAAGTAAATATTTCAACAGTTTGCACCTACATAGAAACACAAAGTGAAACATACAGTTTGAGTACTAGTTATAGCATTAAATCAAAATGTACAGTACATTAAGGACAGAGATCCCACATGAGGAGCAAGTGCACAGTGGCTCCTGTTGTTGACACAACAAATTGACACTCTAGTTTATGGCGCCAGTAACCACCTTAGGCTGTCGTCATGAGTTGCCAAGGTTATGGAAGCATTCCAAGTTTGCCGACTCTGATCATATTTGGACAAGGTCATAAAAGACAGGGTGAGGATAGTAACCAATGATCCTAAGAGTGGCATTAACCAGGTCTGAACAATTATACAGCATTAAGTGGGGAAGAGGACAATCAGTACACACAGGTTGGGAGTAGAGCCATTGGTGGTAGAGTAGAGGTTATGATTACGAAGGAATGAGGCCCAAGTACGCTAGACAGGGTCTAGAACAAAGGACAGAGACATTCTTAGAGGAGCTAAGAAAGGTGCTGTCTAGGCTACAATTAAGTTTTCTGATTGAGAGGCAAATAGAACCTGATAGAAGGGGCTTGATAATAATCTGGTGGGCTTTAGGCCTTGTAAGTTAAGAGGCCCAGACCTATCTAGGTCTTCACATGGGGTACATCATAAGGGAGGTGTGAACCTCCTGGGGGAAGGCACTCTGTTGACTTTCATTACTTGGCTGGGCTGGGAGGAGAGCTGGCCAGGTAAAGGCAGGTGGCAACTCTAACAAGAAATTTACAGTTCTGCCTGCAATCTTGCTGACCCCACTTGACCATCCCCTCAGCTGCAGTGGTCACTTTGGAAGCTGGGCTGAGTGAAGGGCTTTTCAGCTTAGAGCCAATAAGATCTGTGGCTCTGACCTGGGCATCCTTCGACTCTAGGGCAGGTCCATTTCCAGTGATCCAACTCTTGGCAGAGCTGCCAGGGCTCTTCACAAGCTGACTTCTGCTGAAGCCCAGGCTTACCACATTGAAAGCCACTGCAGTGGACTGGCCCGTTGGGTCTCCTTGAGGGCAGATCACTGTACAGATCAGCCATCAATAGGCCTGCCACCCATTGCTTCTGATGCCTAGCTTTCTTTTCCTCCTGGGTTTTGTTAAAGCAGACCAGAGGATGCAAGTCAAGGGAGTGCAGAAGTCCCATCTCTAATCTTCGGTGGCCTGAACTACAAGTCTATAGTCACAGGCATGTTCTGCAGTAGTTTTTCTAAGGTAGACAATGCCCATGAGGAAAATTATATTCTCACTTTAAAACTTTCTTTCCCTTTGGTCTGAAAGGGAGGTTTTTTCTACTTACTCTTTACTTCGCTGATGGCGAAGTAAATCTAGCTATGAGATTATTATTTAAGCTCTTATTTTGGCTATGCTATTACAGAAAAATGTTAGCCATCTCTTTTATAAGGCCTAAAGATTAAATTGTGCATCCTACAGATTCCTTCATAATAGAATTAGTTTCCTACCTTGAAGAGAATAGAGAAATGAAAGAACAAGTTGGGCTTAGAATAGAGAAATGAGGGAGCAAGTCCTAGATCGCTTGCTGACAATAGCAATATTACATGATAACTTAGCAAACAGTTTCAACCATTAGACAACAACTTAAGAAAATGTTTACCAGAAGGTCCAATGCCTTCTATAAATTTTAAGAATCATGTATTTGGAAACACCTCTCCAATATCTAACATGGTGGAGTTTGTTTAACCAGTAGACTTAAGCACAACCATATAAAATGTTTTTAGTTTCTACCAACAAGTTTAAAACATATGATACACAGATTCAGGTCACACGAATTAAAATGTATCTTTGATTAAATTTAGCAGCTTAAATTTATGGACAATCTTATCTATAAGCCAATTAAAATAAAACTCTTAATAAAATTTCCCCATGTGGACATACAATATGTACACACATATAACATAGCATAATAGACCGATATAGCAATTTTAATAATAGCTTTTAAAATCTTTAACTCTTTTTGTAGATTGCCAATTGATTTGAATTGCTTTTTGTTTTTAGTAACCTCAGTTAACAATACTTTCTCTCAGTTGGTACTGTTAATACATTATTGGCTTCATCTGTTTACAGAGCCGTCCCAAAGTACTGAATACGATAGAAGTGGCTGGAAAAAGTCCATAGGAAACTATAGGAGGACAGCTAAACACAGAACCAACAACGCTTTAGTTTTATGAGCAGAAAATCATATATAACTGTGGAGGACAAAAGACTTTAAGTTGCCTTGTTTAAAATTATAAACTCATCAACCAACAAGAGGCACTTGCTTACTTCACAGTATTTTTGAAGCACCTGTAGGATTTTACAAGTATTTAACCCTTTAGGCCTCTGGGGCTTTCTCATTAAGATAACTATCATGTCTAGTAACACAAGATCATTAGACTTTTTAATTCTCAAACATTTGTATTAATAGCATTTTCCATTATTGAAACTTAAAATTTAGTACCACGTCACATCTTGACAGTACTTCTAATATAATCCAAATAGCCTGATTAGTTGGTATCTCTATAAGATGAGAGACATAGGTCCTTCAATTTTTTCAGTTGGGCCCAAACTGGAAAAACCAAAGTCCAAGATTTACTGGAAATTTTAGAGTGCAGATTGTTTGAAACTTTGATTTTTTGAATGCCTGTCAAGAATGCCAAGAAGGCTCAAAATCCAAAATATCTGGTTGAAATAAGATTCCTTAAAATCATATTATATACCAAATTTGATCATTGTTACAAGGTGATTATTCAAATCTTTGAAAATAAGCGCATATTTAAATAACACATAGCTCTTAATAAAAATTCAGCTGTTTTTGAACAATTAGAATGTAACAGAGTTCAAGAGAACCTAACAGATTACTTTGACACATTGCTTTAACAGAGAGTCAGATTTTAATTCTATGTCAAAGAGAAATTGAACTTCCTGTGATATTATGCTGTGAGGTTTCCTTCCTTTACCTTCTTTCATATTGATGACCATGTTTCTGTGTTTCTGTGTGTAACACATCTTTAAACATCTTTTGCAGGCTGGACGAGTGGCGACAAATTCTTTCAGATTCTGTTTGCTACGAAAAGTCTTTATTTCACCTTCATTCACAAAAGAGAGCTTTGCAGAATATAATATCCTGGGCTGGCAGTTTTTCTCTCTTAGTACCTGAGCTATGTCTTGCCATTCCCTTCTAGCTTTAACGTCCTTGGTTAAGTTTATTCCAAGGTATTTGACTGTTTTTGTAGCTATTGTGAATGGGATGGATCTTAGAAGTTCTTCTTCAGCCTTGGCATTGCCTGCGTATACAAAGGCTGTTGATTTTTGTGCATTGATTTTATATCCTGCTACTTTGCCAAACTCTTCGATGAGATCCAATAGTCTCTTAGTAGAGTTCTTTAGGTCCCCTAAATACAGAATCATACCATCTGCAAAGAGGGATAGTTTGAGTTCTTCTTTCCCAATTTGATCCCTTTAATTTCTTTTTCTTGCCTAATACCTCTGGCTAAAACTTCCAGAACTATATTGAAGAGCAGTGGTGAGAGTGGGCATCCCTGTCTGGTACCAGATCTCAGTGGAAATGCTTCCAACTTTTCCCCATTCAATAGGATGTTGGCCGTGGGTTTTTCATAAATTGCTTTGATTGTATTGAGGAATGTTCCTTCCATACCCAGTTTGCTTAGTGTTTTCATCATGAAAGGGTGTGGTATTTTATCAAATGCTTTCTCTGTGTCTATGGAGGTAATCATGATTTTTTCTTCTGCAGTATGTCAATCTAGTATATCATGTTGATTGCTTTGCAAACATTGAACCATCCCTGCATACCAGGGATAAATCCCACTTGGTCTGGGTGGATGATCTTTCTAATGTGTTGTTGCATTCTATTGGCCAGAATTTTATTGAGGTTTTTTGCATCTATGTTCATCAGGGATAATGGTCTGTAATTCTCTTTCAATGCTGCATCTTTTTCTGGCTTAGGAATTAAGGTGATGCTGGCTTCATAGAAAGAATTTGGGAGGATTCCCTCTTTTTCAATTGTTCTGAATAGTCTGAGAAGAATTGGAGTTATTTCTTCTCTAAATGTCTGGTAGAATTCAGTGGTGAATCCATCTGGTCCTGGGCTTTTCTTTGTTGGGAGTGCCTTTATTACCCTTTCAATTTCTGTCTCAGTTATGGGTCTGTTTAGGTTTTCTATGTCTTCCTGGCTCAATTTAGGTAGGTTGCATGTGTCCAAGAATCTATCCATTTCTGATAGATTTCCCTGTTTGCTGGCATACAAGTCCTTGTAGTAATTTCTGATGATTCTTTTTATTTCTGTGGTGTCTGTTGTTATGTTTCCTTTTTCATCTCTGATTTCATTGATTTGGGTCGTTTCTCTTCTTTTTTTAGTTAGTTGGGCCAATGGGGTGTCAATTTTGTTTATTTTTTTCAAAAAACCAGCTCCTTGTTTGGCTGATTTTTTGTAATTTTTTTTATTCAATCCTGTTGATTTCTTCTCTGATTTAAATTATTTCTCTTCTCCTCCTAGATTTGGGTCTGGTTTGCTGCAGATTTTCTAGATCCAGAGATGACATGAAAGCTCATCTATTTGGTGCCTTTCCAATTTCTTGATGTAGGCACCTATTGATATAAACTTTCCTCTTAACACTGCTTTTGTTGTATCCCAGAGGTTTTGGTATGTTGTGCTTTTATCCTCATTTACTTCCAGAAAATTTTTGATTTCTCTTTTAATTTCTTCTATGACCCATTGTTCATTCAGGAGCATGTTGTTCCACCTCCATGTGTTTGCACATATTCTAGGGATTCCCGAGTTGCTAATTTCCAATTAACATTCCTTTGTGGTCTGAGAAGCTGCATGGTAGGATTCTAATTCTTTTGAATTTGCCAAGACTTGCTTTATGGCCCAGTATGTGGTCAATCCTAGAGAGGGTTCCATGTACTGCTGAGAAGAATGTAAATTTTTATGTGTAGGATGAAAAGTTCTGTAGATATCTGTTAGATCCATTTGGGCTATAGTGTCATTTAAATCTACTGTCTCCTTGTTGGTCTTCTGTCCTGTTGATCTGTCTATATGAGAGTGGAGTATTGAAGTCCCCCAGAACTATTGTATTAAAATCTAAGTCTCCCTTTAAGTCCCTTAACAAGTCTTTTAAATAAACTAGTGCCCTGTAATTAGGTGCATATACATTGATAATCGTTATATCTTCCTGTTGAATGGATCCCTTAATCATTATATAGTGCCCCTCTTTGTCTCTCCTAACAGTTTTTGGGGTATAGTTAATGTGTGCGATATTAAGATGGCTACGCCCGCTCTTTTTTCATTTCTGTTGGCATGGTATATCTTTTTCCAGCCTTTCACTTTCAGTCTGTATGCATCATTGTTGGAAAGATGTGTTTCTTGTAAGCAGCAAAAAGATGGGTTTTGTTCCTTAACCCAATCAGCCAATCGGTGTCTTTTAACTGGACAGTTCAGGCCATTGACATTCAATGTGACTATTGAGAAGGAGTAACTTTGCCCTGTCATTTGCCAAAGACTTTTTCTAATATATGGTTTGAGATTCCTTTGATCATTTGCTGTGAGGTTTCCTTCCTTTACCTTCTTTCATATTGGTGACCGTGTTTCTGTGTTTCTGTGTGTAACACATCTTTAAGCATCTTTTGCATTGCTGAACGAGTGGCGAAAAATTCTTTTAATTTCTGTTAGCTGTGAAAGGTCTTTATTTCATCTTCATTTACAAATGAGAGCTTTGCAGGATATAATATTCTGGGCTGGCAGTTTTTGTCTCTTAGTACCTGGGCTATGTCTCGCCATTCCCTCCTAGCTTGTAGGGTTTCTGATGAGAAGTCAGCTGTGAGTCTAATTGGAGATCCTCTGAGAGTGGTCTGACGTTTCTCTCTTGCACATTTTAGGATCTTTTCTTTATGTTTCATTGTGGTGAGTTTGATTACAACATGTCGTGGTGAGGATCTCTTTTGGTCATGTTTATTAGGTGTTCTATGAGCTTCCTGTACTAGGATGTCTCTGTCCTCCAAACCTGGGAAATTTTCTGCTAGTATTTCACTAAAAAGGCCTTCTAATCCTTTCTCCCTCTCCATGCCTTCAGGAACTCCTAGAACCCGAATGTTGGGTTTTTTAATAGTATCCTGTAGATTCCTGACAGTATTTTTTAGATTTCTGATTTCTTCTTCTTTTCTTTGATTTGACTGTTTCCTTTCCTGTTCTCTATCTTCTAAGTCCGATATTCTCCGTTCTGCTTCACCCATTCTGTTTTTAAGGCTCTCTAATGTGTTTGTCATTTGATCTATTGAGTTCTTCATTTCATTATGGTTTCTTGTCACTATCACAGTTTCATGTTCTACTAGTTGTTTTGTTTCATTTTGATTCCTCCTTAATATTTCATTTTCACAAGAGAGATTTTCTATCTCGTCCATTAAGGATTTCTGTGGTTCAAGAATTTGTTTTTGAGAACTTCTTAATGTTCTTATCAATTTTTTTTAGATCCGCTTCTTGCATTTCCTCTATCTCTTCATCTTCATAATCTTGAATTGGGGTGTCTTGTTCATTTGGGGGCATCATAGTGTCTTCCTTGCTCTTGTTACCTCGGTTTCTGCGTTTGTTGTTTGGCATGTTGGAGATAATTTATGGGTTTTTTTTTTTTTTGCTGTGGTGTTTTTTTTCTCATTATACTATTCCTCTAGATTAAGTGGGCTGTCTGCTTTGATTGATCCTTAGGCTGTGGTGGGTGTGGCCAGAGAGCTTTGTTTGATTCTTAAGTTTTAAGCGTGTGCCATTGTGACTCACCCAGGTTGTTCTCTCCCTTGCTCCTTGCTCGATCTCTCTCTCTCTTTTTTTTTGCCTCAGTTGGGAAGTAATTCTGCACAGCTGAGTGGAATGAGGGTAGTTGAAATCTGGCCTCTGTGAGTATTCATTTGATCTACCCCCTGGGAACACACAAAAGAGTTTATGCAGCCCTCAATGTGTTCTCAAGTTTCTCAACAGTCCCAAGGTTACTGAGTTTGCATACTCGGTCAGTTCGCTCGCCCCCACTCTGATTTTCACAGTCTCAGATCGTTAGCTCCACCTGCTTTCACTAGATTCTAACCTCCTGTTATTTCTCCCAACCAGAGTCAAGTTTTTCTGCTTGGCTACTCGCAGTTGCCACTTTACATATGTAAAATGGCGCCTGCTCTTTTTCTTGCTCGGCTTTGTAAGGTGAGTGGAGAGAGAAGCTAGTGTCCATGCTGGTTCCCCTGATTTATTCATGTTTTTTTGTCTCTCCTCCAGTCAGCCTGGTGAACTTTGCCCAGTGGGGCCTCAGGCCTCCTTTTGGCTTTCCCCACCGATGTCTCGGGTTTCTGATGTTTTTGTCTTACCTCCCATTCCCGCGCTGGCAAGATTCTGCAGCTCGGCTCCCGCGGCTGGGCTTCCATGTGGTGGGCTCCCTGTAGGTCCTCTGTGTCACATCCACTAGATCCACAAGCGTTTCCTCTGCAGTTTTTTTCTTGAGTCTTTTCCTGAGGCTATAGTAACTCCACTTTTATTAAACTATCTTTTCCCGGATTATCGGTGCGCACCCTCACTATCCGCCATCTTGGCTCTGCCCCCCGAGAACTTCTTAATGTTCTCACCAATTTTTTGAGATCTGCTTCTTGCATTTCTTCTATCTCATCATCTTCATAATCTTTTATTGGGGTGTCTCTTTTATTTGGGGGCGTCATAGTGTCTTCCTTGCTCTTTTTACCTTGGTTTTTGCATTTGTTGTTTGGCATATTGGACATATTCTTTTTTCTTCAGTGTGGTGTTTTTTCTTGTTATACTATGACTGTATTAAGTGATCTGTCTGCTTTTGATGGAGCCTTAGAGGCTTGAGATGAGTGTGGACTGAGAGCTGTGTTTGGTTTCTCAGGGTTGAGGGTGTGCCAAAGGTGACACTCCCAGGTTAGGTGTGGTAAATCTCTCTCTCTCTTTTTTTTTTTATTCAAAAGGGAAGTAATTCCACACAGCTGAATGGAATTGGAAGTAGTTAGCAGGCGATTGATATACCCACAGGAGTCAGAGATCAGAGGCTCTTTCCCAAGGACCACACAGGGAATCTCTGCTACCCTCAGTGTGGGCTCCAATTCTCCTGCAGTCTCCCACTGGGTTGCCTAATTAGATCCTAATCTCCTGTTATTTCATTCCCCCCCCAGAGTCAGGTGTTTCTGCTAGGCTCAGGGCCGGTGCAGACCTGAGGTCGCCCTGCTTATGACGTATGTCCAAAATGGCGCCTGCTCTTTGTCTTGCTAGCCTTTGAGGGGTGAGTGGAGAGAGAGAAACTCGTGTCCATATCGGTCACTTTTTTTTTCTCTCTTTCTCTTCTAGTTAGCCTGGTGAACTTTTCCCCACGGAGTTTCAAGCCTCGTTCCCTCTAGTCTCCTCTTTCTGCTTCCCTGCCAGTGTCTTGGGCTATTGAGGTTTGACTCACCTCGCGTTCCAGCGCTGGTGTGTTGAGTCTGCCGCTGGTGTCCTGAACTTGGGCTTCCACGCTCTCCACACAGGTCCACTGTGAATCACTAGTTCTGGAAGAGTTTCCTCTGCTGTTTCTTCCCCTACTCTTCCTTGGACCTGCAGTATCTCCACTTTTATTAAACTGTCTCTCCCCAGACTATCAGTGTGCTCCCTTCCTATTCTGGCATCTTGCCCGAGAACCTCACACCCATGTACTTCTTCCTCTCCAACCTGTCCTTGGTGGACATCTGCTTCACCTCCACCACCATCCCCAGGTTGCTTGTGAACATCCAGATGCAGAGCCAAGCCATCAGCTATGCAGGCTGAATCACCCAGATGTTCTTCTTCCTGCTGTTTGTAGTGTTGGACAACTTCCTTCTGGTTGTGATGGCCTATGACAGGTTTGTGGCCATCTGTTACCCCCTGCACCATATGGCCATCATAAACACCAGTCTCTGTGTGTAGCTGGTCCTGTTGTGCTGGGTCATCAGTGTCCTGCATGCCTTGTTGCACAGCCTACTGGTGCTGTAGCTGTCCTTCTGTGCAAACCTAGAAATCCCCCACTTCTGTGAGCTGAAGCAGGTGATCCACAGTGCCCGCTCTGACAACTTCCTTAATGATCTTGTGGTCTATCTTGCATCTGTGCTGCTGGGTGGAGGTCCTCTGGCTGGGATCCTTTACTCCTAATCTATGATCGTCTCCTCCATCCGTGCAATTTCCTCTGCTCACAGAAAGCATAAAGCATTTTCCACCTTTTCCCTCTCACCTCTCCATCATTTATTTTATTCCACATGAATAGGAGTGTACACTAGCTCTTTTGTTAGCCAAAAGCCACAAGCAATAGCAACTGCCTTGGTGATATACATGGTGGTCACCCCCATGCTGAACCCTTTCATCTACAGTCTAAAGAATGAGGACATAAAGAGAGCCCTGAAAAGATTTTTGGAAGGGAAACCATGAATGGACAATGCTCTTGGGACTGAAGAAGTGTGAGGTATTGTAGGAATCAATCCCTCAGAAGCAGAAATTCTTACTGTAGATATAGTGGTGGAAGTAAAATTTTTGGTCCTGCACCACGGCTCACTAGGCTAATCCTCCACCTGCAGCACTGGCACCCCAGATTCTAGTCCTAGTTGGGGTGCCGGATTCTGTCCCAGTTGCTCCTCTTCCAGTCCAGCTCTCTCCTGTGGCCCGGGAGGGCAGTGGAGGATGGTCCAAGTGCTTGGGCCCTGCACCCACATTGGAGCCCAGGAGGAGGCACCTGGCTCCTGGCTTCGGATTGGCGCAGTGCGCCAGCAGTGGCGGCATTTGGAAGGTGAATCAATGGAAAGGAAGACCTTTCTCTCTGTCTGTCTCTCTCTTTCACTGTCTAACTGCCTGTCAAAAAAAAAAGGAAAGTAAAATTTTGGGGGCTGGCTCTATGGCACAGTGGGTTAATCCTCCGCCTGCAGCATCAGCATCCCATATGAGTGCCGGTGCTATTCCTGACTGCTCCTCTTCCAATACAGCTCTCTGCTGTGGCCTGGGAAGGCAGTGGATGATGGTCCAAGCCCTTATGCCCCTGTACCCACATGGGAGACTGGGAAGAAGCACTTGGTTCCTGGCTTTGGATCGGTGCCCAGCCATTGTGGGCACTTGGGGAGTGAACCAATGGACAGAAGACCTTTCTCTCTGTCTCTCCCTCTCACTGTCTGTAACTCTACCTCTCAAATAAAAAAATAAGTCTTAAAAAAAAAAGTAAGTAAAATTTTCTCCCCTGTCCATTTACTGGTGTTTCCGTGACCTTGACTTCAACCTCTGTATCCGGTGTAAGTCTCTCACTCAATTAAGCCTTATGCTTTCTTCTGTTTTCCGTAGCTTTCCCAGTAATTCCTAATTTTGGATTGGAAATATTTAGAAATTCCCATTTGTCTCACAAGACAATAGTTTACTTAATAATTTGTCCTTAATGAAATCTATTGTACTGAGTAATATTTGTTTTTCATGGAGCAATGCCATTTGTTTTACTATTACAGAAAGGCAGCTAAGATAATTTTCATACTTCATAGTATAGGGAAACCTGAGACCAGTTTTTCTCTTTTAAATTCCTTATTCTTGGGGGTGGGCATTGTGGTGTAAAGGATTAAGACACTGCCTGTGACACTGGCATCCCCTATTAATGCTGGTTTGAGTCATGACTGCTCCATTTCTGATCCAGCTCCCTGCTAATGCACTGGGAAAGAAGCAAAAGATGGCCTGAAAACTTGGGCTACTGCATCTACATGGGAGACCTGGAGGAAGTTCCTGGCTCCAGACTTTGACCATTTGGGGAGTGAACCAGCAGATGGAAGACCTCTCTCTTTCTCTCTGTCTCTCTCTCTGCCTTTCTCTGTAACTCTTCCAAATAAGTAAAAATGAGATTAATTCCTCATTTACCAATCCTGTATCTATCTCTACTCTAATAGCTCTACTTCATGATATGGAATCAGACACTTAAGTGTGGTTTATAACTTATCATTTGAGTTTTATCTCCATTTTGATGACCCTGTTTCTATTTTAGCTCCACTATGTATAAGCATCTACCTTAGATACTACAAAATAGGTCCCCAGAGGTACCTACTCCACCATGATTTAGGGAGATGTGTTTATGCAGTATACAACATTTTGACATGATAGCAATGCACGGATGATGAACAAATGAGCAGTTGTTAGCAGTCAGGCCTCTCACCTCTGCATCATCTTTTTATTTCACAGGACTAAGTGTGTACATTAGTTCTGCTGGTGCTATGCCCTTGATGATGTACAACAGGGGAACTGCCACACTGAGCCATTTCTTCTACAGTCTAAGGAATAAAGATGTAAAGAGGGCTCTGGAAAGACTCTTTGGATCCTGTGAGACACTGTGAGAGGGAGCTAAGCAAGTACCCATACTTGTAGACCTCAATGGCCATGAGCCTGAACTTGCGACTCCTTGATCAGATTTCAAGCACAGAACTTGTCCTTCTATTTGTTTGCTGGGGGTTACATTACTCAATTTCCTGCTCTGTGTATAATTCAAGCAGTTCCGTTGTTAAGACTTTTGCTCCCTTGAGTTGCCACAATTTCTTTCACTTGTTACTTTCCATTTTTCCTCAAAGTCTTTCCAAACACTGGGTCAAAAAAAGTTTGGAAATTCCCATTTGTCTTGTGTGATGGTGAAGCTTGCTTTTCAGACCAGTGTTAAAATGTTGGCTAACAAGGTAAGGAGAATTGACCTACTAGAAAATGTTGGCACCTGACACTCCATTCTTACTACTGTAAATGCACTGGGGACAATAAAGGGACAGGAGAACAGATGAAACTCAATGTAGAAATATGACCTCTGAAATAAACAAATATCAGGGTCAGCACTGTGGCATAGCATGTAAAGCCTCTGCAGTGCCACATCCCATATGGATACCAGTTCCAGTGCCAGTTGCTCCAGTTCTGATCAGGCTCTCTACTATGGCCTGGGGAAGCAGTGGATGGTGGCTGGGCCCCTGCACCTGTGTGGGAGACCTGGAAGAAGCTTCTGGCTCCTGACTTCTGGTCAGCATAGCTACACCCATTGCAACCATTTGGGGAGTGAACCAGAGGATGGAAGACCTCTCTCTCACTCGCTCTCTCTCTCTCTCTCTCTCTCTCTCTCTCTCTGCCTCTCAGTAACTCTGCCTTTTAAATGAATGGATAAATATTTGAAAAAATAAAGTAAACAAATATCATGCACCTCTTCCCTTCATGCTGCTCACCACCCACTCACTCTTCCTGTCTCACTATGTCTCAGCTCAAATGAATCTTCTCTAGAAATTACAGTCTCTGCTTCCATCAGAATTTACTGAGATCCCCAGTTGTATTCTTTTTTTTTAAATTAAACTTTTATTTAATGAATATAAATTTCCAAAGTACAGCTTATGGGTTACAATGGCTTCCCCCTCCCAAAACTTCCCTCCCAAGCACAACCCTCCCCTCTCCCACTCCCTCTCCCCTTCCAATCACATCATGATTCATTTTCAATTCTCTTTATATACAGAAGATAAGTTTAGTATATATTAAGTAACGATTTCAACAGTTTGCCCCCATATAGCAACACAAAGTGAAAAAAAATACTGTTGGAGTACTAGTTATAGCATTAAATAAGAGTGTACAGCACACTAAAGACAGAGATCCTACATAATATTTTTTTAAAAAATTAATTAATTTTCTATGCCATTTCCAATTTAACACCAGGTTTTTTTTTTTTTCATTTCCTGTTGCCGTTGATCTCTCCACAATGTTGCAGTGGGTTCGTTTCTGAGAAGAGCAGCGTGGTGGGGGCAAGAGGCACGGAGTCAACACACAGACCCCGGGAGGCGGGTGAGAGCAGGCTTCAGGCGAGCAGCCGGCAGACTCGTTTATTACAGTTGGTACAACAGCTTATATAGCCAAGACCAGCCAATCTGGTCAAGGGGCGGTCTATACCCCAACCAATCACAGCCTGTTGCCAGGCAGTTTCCACAGCCATCCAATCACAGCCTGTCGCCAGGCAGTTTCAAATCCATCCAATCACAGCCTGTCGCCAGGCAGTTTCCAGAGCCAGGTGGGTTTCAAAGCCATTCCTGACTAACTGACGCTCACTTGCCAGTGGCTACCTTCGCATGGCCTTCTCATTCCCCCACAATTTCCAATTATCTTTATATACAGAAGATCGATTCAGTATCTAATTAGTAAAGATCGCATCAGTTTGTACCCACGCAGAAACACAAAGTGTAAATATACTGTTTCAGTACTAGTTATAGCATCACTGCACATTAGACAACACATTAAGGACAGATCCCACATGGGATGTAAGCACACAGGGACTCCTGTTGCTGACTTAACAATTTGACACTCCTGTTCATGGCATCAGTAATCTCCCTAGGCTTTAGTCATGAGTTGCCAAGGCTATGGAAGCCTTTAGAGTTCACCAACTTCGATCTTATTCCAATAGGGTCATAGTCAAAGTGGAAGTTCTCTCCTCCCTTCAGAGAAAGGTACCTCCTTCTTTGATGGCCCCGTTCTTTCCACTGGGATCTCACTCACAGAGATCTTTCATTTAGGTCTTCTTTTTTTTTTTCCTTTCCATGGTATCTTGGCTTTCCATGCCTACAATACTCTCATGGGCTCTTCAGCCAGATCCGAATGCCTTAAGGGCTGATTCTGAGGCCAGAGTGTTGTTTAGGACGTCTGCCATTCTATGAGTCTGCTGTGTATCACGCTTCCCATGTTGGATCTTTCTCCCCCTTTTTGATTCTATCAGTTAGTATTAGCAGACACTTGTCTTGTTTGGGTGATCCCTTTGATTCTTACACCTATCAGAGCCATCGGTTTTGAACTGAAATTGATCACTTGGACTAGTGAGATGGCATTGGTACATGCCACCTTGAAGGGATTGTATTGGAATCCCCTGGCACATTTCTAACTCCATCATTTGGGACAAGTCTGATTGTGCATGTCCCAAATTGTACATCTCCTCCCTCTCTTTTTCCACTCTGAAATTTAACAGGGATCACTTTTCAGTTAAAATTAAAACACCTAAGAATAATTGTGTGTTAATTACAGAGTTCAACCACTAGTACTAGAACAACAACCACAACAACAACAAATACTAAAAAGGATAAAGTATTACATTGTACATCTAGAGTCAGGACAAGAGCTGATCAGGTCATTGTTTCTTATAGTGTTCATTTCACTTCAACAGGTTTCCCCTGTGGTGCTCAGTTGTCACCAATCAGGGAAAACAAATGAAATTTGTCTCTTTGGTACTGGCTTAATTCACTCAGCATGATGCTTTCCAGATCCCTCCATCTTGTTGCAAATGACCGGGTTTCATTGTTTCTTACTGCTGTATAGTATTCTATGGAGTACATGTCCCATAATTTCTTTATCCAGTCTACTGTTGATGGGCATTTGGGTTGGTTCCAGGTCTTAGCTATTGTGAATTCAGCTGCAATAAACATTAATGTGCAGATGGCTTTTTTTGTTTGCCAGTTTAATTTCCTTTGGGTAAATTCCAAGGAGTGGGATGGCTGGGTTGTATGGTAGGGTTATGTTCAGGTTTCTGAGGAATCCAGACTGACTTCCATAGTGGCTTAACCAGTTTGCATTCCCACCAACAGTGGGTTAGTGTCCCTTTTTCCCCACATCCTCTCCAGCATCTATTGTTGGTAGATTTCTGAATGTGAGCCATTCTCACCGGGGTGAGGTGAAACCTCATTGTGGTTTTGATTTGCATTTCTCTGATTGCTAGTGATCTTGAACATTTTTTCATGTGTCTGTTGGCCATTTGGATTTCCTCTTTCGAAACATGTCTATTGAGGTCCTTGGCCCATCTCTTAAGTGGGTTGTTTGTTTAATTTGTTGTGGTGGATTTTCTTGATTTCTTTGTAGATTCTGGTTATCAACCCTTTATCTGTAGTATAGTTTGCAAATATTTTTCCCATTCTGTCGGTTGCCTCTTCACTTTCCTGAGTGTTTCTTTTGAAGTACAGAAACTTCTCAATTTGATGCAATCCCAAATGTTAATTTTGGTTTTGACTGCCTGTGCTCCTGGGGTCTTTACCAAGAAGTCTTTGCCTGTACCTATATCTTGCAGGGTTTCTCCAATGCTCTCTAATAATTTGATGGTTTCAGGTCATAGATTTAAGTCTTTAATCCATGTTGAGTGAATTTTTGTGTAAGGTGAAAAGTAGGGGTCTTGCTTCAAACTTCTGCACGTGGAAATCCAATTTTCCCAGCACCATTTATTGAATGCACTGTCCTTATTCCAGGGAATAGTTTTGGATCTTTGATCAAATATAAGTTGGGTGTAGATGTTTGGATTAATTTCTGGTGTTTCTATTCTGTTCCATTGGTCTATCCATCTGTTTCTGTACCAGTACCATGCTGTTTTGATAACAACTGCCCTGTAGTATGTCCTGAAATCTGGTATTGTGATGCCTTCGGCTTTGTTTTTGTTGTACAAGATTGCTTTGGCTATTCGAGGTCTCCTGTGTCTCCATATGAATTTCAGCATCATTTTTTCCAGATCTGAGAAGAAGGTCTACGGTATCTTGATTGGTATTGCATTGAATGTATAAATTGCTTTTGGGAGAATAGACATTTTGATGATATTGATTCTCCCAATCCATGATCATGGAAGATTTTTCCATTTTTTGGTATCCTCTTCTATTTCCTTCTTTAAGGTTTTGTAGTTTTCATCGTGGAGATCTTTAACGTCCTTGGTTAAGTTTATTCCAAGGTATTTGATTGCTTTTGTAGCTATTGTGAATGGGATTGATCTTAGAAGTTCTTCCTCAGCTGTGGCATTGCCTGTGTATACAAAGGCTGTTGATTTTTGTGCATTGATTTTATATCCTGCTACTTTGCCAAACTCTTCGATGAGTTCCAGTAGTCTCTTAGTAGAGTTCTTTGGGTCCCCTAAATAAAGAATCATATCCTCTGCAAAGAGGGATAGTTTGAGTTCTTCCTTCCCCATTTGTATCCCTTTAATTTCTTTTTCTTGCCTAATAGCTCTGGCTAAAACTTCCAGAACTATATTGAAGAGCAGTGGTGAAAGTGGGCATCCCTGTCTGGTACCAGATCTCAGTGGAAATGCTTCCAACTTTTCCCCATTCAATAGGATGCTGGCCGTGGGCTTTTCATAAATTGCTTTGATTGTATTAAGGAATGTTCCTTCCATACCCAGTTTGCTTAGAGTTTTCATCATGAAAGGGTGTTGTATTTTATCAAATGCTTTCTCTGTGTCTATTGAGAGAATCATATGGTTTTTCTTCTGCAGTATGTTAATGTAGTGTATTACGTTGATTCTTTTGTGAATGTTGAACCATCCCTGCATACCAGGAATAAATCCCACTTGGTCTGAGTGGATGACCTTTCTGATGTGTTGTTGCATTCTATTGACCAGAATTTTATTGAGGATTTTTGCATCTATGTTCATCAGGGATATGGGTCTGTAATTCTCTTTTAATGCTTCACCTTTTTCTGGCTTAGGAATTAGGGTGATGCTGGCTTCATAGAAAGAATTTGGGAGGATTCCCTCTATTTCAATTGTTTTGAATAGTCTGAGAAGAATTGGAGTTAGTTCTTCTCTAAATGTCTGGTAGAACTCAGCAGTGAATCCATCTGGTCCTGGGCTTTTCTTTGTTGGGAGGGCCTCTATTACCCTTTCAATTTCTGTCTCAGTTATGGGTCTGTTTAGGTTGTCTTCCTGGCTCAATTTAGGTAGGTTGTATGTGTCCAAGAATCTGTCCATTTCTGATAGATTTCCCTGTTTGCTGGCATACAAGTCCTTGTATTAATTTCTGATGATTCTTTTTATTTCTGTGGTGTCTGTTGTTACGTTTCCATTTTCATCGCTGAGGAACTTGGAGCTGAGGAAGGCGGGCATGTGCGTGTCCCTGCCCGTGGGTGTCTCCCAGTTGTATTCTTTTATAGCACCAGATAGCTTTCTTTCCATTTGTATGTCACTCAGCATACCCTACAGATTTTTTTTAAGATTTATTGATTTATTTGAAAGGCAGAGTTACAGAGAAGCAGAGGGAGGGAGGGAGAGAGGGAGGAGAGGGGGAGAGAGAGAGAGAGAGAGAGAGAGAGAGAGAGAGAGAGAGAATCTTCGATCTGCTGGTTCACTCGAAATAGCTACAATGTGCTGGCACTGAAAGTGGAGGATTAACTTTCTACACCACAGTGCCAGCCCCTTCCTGCAGTTTCTAATGACAGTAATCCATGTAATCAGTACATCATTTTATACTGTGATTGCTAACAAAGTCATCTTCTGGTATTGATCTGTTTTTTCAAGGTGAATTTACGTGGTTACAGAAATTCTGGGGGTGAGTTATACACAGTGGGTATTTTCAGTTGCAGGTCTCTGCACCAACAGCCTCCTGTGGGGATGACAGTCTTCATCTGTCCCTCTCTGGTCTGAGCATTGCAGGGGACTTTATCTGTCTCTATAACTAGGTAGACCCTGGAATCAACACCCCCCATAAAACCTAAGCCATTAAGCCATCCTAAAAGAATGCCAATGTTAGTAAATCAGAATGGGAAATTTGGTAAGTAATGGGGCATTGGTATGGGATCTGACTCCAGTCTGGCCGCTGACAGACCTGCCTTGTAGTGGAGAATTTTCCCTTCTCATATAACATTGAACAGAAAGTTTGAGAGCAGCTGTCAGAGCTGCTGAGGAATAGGTGGCTGTGTTGGAGTGCAAGGAGGCACTGGCACAGCAGTCCCACACCTGTGCCCCAGGGCTGGAGACTTGGGAAAGTACAGACTGGGCACCGTGCCCAGAGCACAAGACCAGCATTCCTGTGAAGTTCATCCTCCACAAATTGCCCCTTATTTCCCATGATCTGTCTCATATGTCCTATATTCACTTCTCTCACAAATTTGAACAACCAGTCTGATCCTTAGGACAGAACTATTCTTTTTTATAAATAGAATATTTACTAGTTATTTGCATAAACTTCACTCTTAACACTGCTTTGGCTGTATCCCATAAGTTTTGATATGTTGTTTTGCATCTTCAAAGACAGAGAACAGGAAAGAAAACAGGCAAACCAAAGAAAAGAAGAAGAAATTAGAAATCTAAAAAGTATTGTTGGGAATCTACAGGATACTATTAAAAAACCCAACATTCGGCTTCTAGGAGTTCCTGAAGGCATGGAGAGAGAGAAAGGATTAGAAGGCATTTTCAGTGAAATACTAGCAGAAAATTTCCCAGGTTTGGAGAAGGACAGAGGCATCTTAGTGCAGGAAGCTTATAGAACCCCTAATAACATGACCAAAAGAGATCCTCACCACGACACGTTGTAATCAAACTCACCACAGTGAAACATAAAGAAAAGATCCTAAAATGTAGAAGAGAGAAACATCAGATTACTCTCAGAGGATCTCCAATTAGACTCACAGCAGACTTCTCATCAGAAACCCTACAAGCTAGAAGGGAATGGCGAGATATAGCCAAGGTACTAAGAGAGAAAAACTGCCAGCCCAGAATATTATATCCTGCAAAGCTCTCATTTGTGAATGAAGGTGAAATTAAGACTTTTCATAGCAAACAGAAACTGAAAGAATTTGTTGCCACTCATCCTGCCCTGCAAAAGATGCTTAAAGATGTGTTACACACAGAAACACAGAAACATGGTCTTCAATATGAAAGAAGGTAAAGGAAGGAAACCTCACAGCAAAAGATCTCAGGAAGCTCAATTTCTCTTTGACATAGAATTAAACTCTGATGCTCTGTTAAAGCAATGTGTTAAAGTAATCTATTATGTTCTCTTGACGTCTGTTAAATTCTAACTGTTCAAAAACAGCTGAATTTTTATTAAGAGCTATGGGTTATTTAAATATGCGCTTATTTTCAAAGATTTGAATAATCACCTTGTAACAATGATCAAATTTGGTCTATGTTATGTCATGATTTTAAGGAATCTTATTTCAACCAGATATTTTGGATTTTGAGCCTTCTTGGCATTCTTGACAGGCATTCAAAAAATCAAAGTTTCAAACAATCTGGTCTCTAAAATTTCCAGTAAATCCTGGACTTTGGTTTTTCCAGTTTGGGCCCAACTGAAAAAATCGAAGGACCTATGTCTCTCATCTTATAGAGACACCAACTAATCAGGCTATTTGGATTATATTAGAAGTACTGTCAAGATGTGATGTGGCACCAAACTTTAAGGTTCTATAATGGAAAATGCTAGTACAAATGTTTGAGAATTAAAAAGTCTAATGATCTTGTGTTACTAGACATGATAGTTATCTTAATGAGAAAGCCCCAGAGGCCTAAAGGGTTAAATACTTGTAAAATCCTACAGGTGCTTTCAAAAATACTGTGAAGTAAGCAAGTGCCTCTTGTTGCTTGATGAGTTTATAATTTTAAACAAGGCAACTTAAAGTCTTTTGTCCTCCACAGTTATATATGATTTTCTGCTCATAAAACTAAAGCATTATTGGTTCTGTGTTCAGCTGTCCTCCTATAGTTTCCTATGGACTTTTTCCAGCCACTTCTATCATATTCAGTACTTTGGGATGGCTCTGTAAACAGATGAAGCCAATAATGTATTAACAGTACCAACTGAGAGAAAAAAGGTTAACTGAGGTTACTAAAAACAAAAAGCAATTCAAATCAATTGGCAATCTACAAAAAGAGTTGAAGATTTTAAAAGCTATTATTAAAATTGCTATATTGGTCTATTATGCTATGTTATATGTGTGCACATATTGTATGTCCACATGGGGAAATTTTATTAAGAGTTTTATTTTAAATGGCTTATAGATAATATTGTCCATAAATTTAAGCTGCTAAAATCAATCAAAGATACATTTTAATTTGTGTGACCTGAATCTGTGTATCATATGTTTTAAACTTGTTGGTAGAAAGAAGCTAAAAACATTTTATATGGTTGTGCTTAAGTCTACTGGTTAAACAAACTACACCATGTTAGATATCTAAGAGGTGTTTTCAAATACATGATTCTTAAAATTTATAGACGGCATTGGATCTTCTGGTAAATGTTTTCTTAAGTTGTTATCTAATGGTTGAAACTGTTTGCTAAGTATTCATGTGATATTGCTATTGTCAGCAAGCAATCTAGGACTTGCTCCCTTATTTCTCTATTCTAAGCCCAACTTGTTCTTTCATTTCTCTATTCTCTTCAAGGTAGGAAACTAATTCTATTATGAAGGAATCGGTAGGACACACAATTTAATCTTTAGACCTTACAAAAGAGATGGCTAACATTTTTCTGTAATAGCGTAGCCAAAATAAGAACTTAAATAATCTTCTCATAGCTAGATTCACTTCGCCATCAGTGAAGTAAACGGTAAGTAGAAAAAACCTCCCTTTCAGACCAAAGGGAAAGAAAGTTTTAAAGTGAGAATATAATTTTCCTCATGGGCATTGTCTACCTTAGAAAAACTACTACAGAACGTGCCTGTGACCATAGACTTGTAGTTCAGGCCACCGAAGATTAGAGATGGGACACGGGCAGTCCCTTGACTTGCATCCTCTGGTCTGCTTTAACACAAACCAGGAGGAAAAGAAAGCTAGGCATCAGAAGCAATGGGTGGCAGGCCTATAAATGGCTGATCTGTACAGTGATCTGCCCTCAAGGAGACCCAACAGGCCAGTCCACTGCAGTGGCTTTCAATGTGGTAAGCCTGGGCTTCAGCAGAAGAAAGCTTGTGAAGAGCCCTGGCAGCTCTGCCAAGAGTTGCATCACTGGAAATGGACCTGCCCTGGAGTCGAAGGATGCCCAGGCCAGAGCCACAGATCTTATTGGCTCTAAGCTGAAAAGCCCTTCACTCAGCCCAGCTTCCAAAGTGACCACTGCAGCTGAGGGGATGGTCAAGTAGGGTCAGCAACATTGCAGGCAGAACTGTAAATTTCTTGTTAGAGATGCCCCCTGCCTTTACCTGGCCAGCTTTCCTCCCAGGCCAGCCAAGTAATGAAAGTAAACAGGGTGCCTTCCCCCAGGAGGTTCACACCTCCCTTAGGATGTACCCCATGTGAAGACCTTGATAGGTCTGGGCCTCTTAACCTACATGGCCTAAAGCCCACCAGATTATTATCAAGCCCCTTCTATCAGGTTCTATTTGCCTCTCAATCAGAAAACTTAATTGTAGCTTAGACAGCACCTTTCTTAGCTCCTCTAATAATGACTCTGTCCTTTGTTCTAGACCCTGTCTAGCGTACTTGGGCCTCATTCCTTCGTAATCATAACCTCTACTCTACCACCAATGGCTCTACTCCCAACCTGTGTGTACTGATGGTCCGCTTCCCCACTTAATGCTGTATAATTGTTCAGACCTGGTTAATGCCACTCTTAGGATCATTGGTTACTATCCTCACCCTGTCTTTTATGACCTTGTCTAAATATGATCAGAGTCGGCAAACTTGGAATGCTTCCATAACCTTGGCAACTCATGACGACAGCCTAGGGTGGTTACTGGCACCATAAACTAGAGTGTCAATTTGTTGGGTCAACAACAGGAGCCACTGTGCACTTGCTCCTCATGTGGGATCTCTGTCCTTAATGCGCTGTACATTTTGATTTAATGCTATAACTAGTATTCAAACAGTATGTTTCACTTTGTGTTTCTATGTGGGTGCAAACTGTTGAAATCTTTATACTAAATTGATCTTCTGTATATAAAGAGAATTGAAAATGAATCTTGATGCAAATGGAAGGGGATAGGGAGCGGGAGAGGGGAGGGTTGCGTGTGGGAGGGAAGTTATGGGAAGGGGAAGCCATTGTAATCCATAAGCTGTACACTGGAAATTTATATTCATTAAATAAAAGTTAAAAAAAATTTTCTGAGCCAAATGCCAAATTTAAGGCTAGTATAATTATAATATTATACCAGAAGAGCAGTTTGTAATAGTAATACTTCAGGGGCTAGCGCCGTGGCTCACTTGGTTAATCCTCTGCCTGCAGCACCGGCATCCCATACGGGCACCAGGTTCTAGTCCCAGTTGCTCCTCTTCCAGTCCAGCTCTCTGCTGTGGCCCAGGAGGGCAGTGGAGGATAGCCAGGTGCTTGGGTCCCTGCACCCACATGGGTGACCAGGAGGAAGTACCTGGCTCCTGGCTTCAGATCAGCACAGAACCGTCCGTAGCGGCCATTTGGGGTGTGAACCAACAGAAGGAAGACCTTTCTTCCTGTCTCTCTCTCTCATTGTCTATAACTCTACCTGTCAAATAAATTAAAAAAATAGTAATGCTTCAAAATGAACCTTCTAGACCGAAATGAGCCCATGCCTTTTCCTCATACAATTCTCCATTTTCAAATAAAAGTTTGACAATAAACTTCATTGGATTTTTCCCCCTCAGTATAATTAGGTTTTTTAAATTTTTTAAAAAATTTATTTATTTATTTTTTATTTTAGGTTCCCCTCAGCATAATTGTATCTAGTGACAAACCACTCATAGGAAGCTGGAAACCTGTTTTTTAAATTAAAAAAAAATTTAATTTTTGAATTTAAACTGTAAATGCTGACTTGTTTCCCCATGGGAACTGAACCCGGGTTTCCGTGGTGAAAACACAGAGCCCTGCTGAGAACAGCACTTGCTGTAAGCAGTGTAAGATGGCGCCATGAGTCTACTGTTTCCTGTAAGGCAGTGGGAGGAAAACCCACACAGAGCTCCTCAGGCAGCCAGGCTAGAGTCCAACAAAGGGGAGCATCCCAAGGTTAACCTCAGGCCGTTGCATTTGTCATCTATGCTTGGCTATGAGTGCAGGTTCTTCAGGCCTCCAAAAAAGGCAGGGGGCTAGTCATGTGATACAATACTCCAGAAAGCAATACGATACTATCCTATGCTCTAATTCATACCAAGATATCACACACTATGTCACACAATCTAAGCAATATCATCAAATGGCTATTTAGGACATGGAGAGGGAGAGAGAGAGAGAGAGAGAGAGAGAGAGAGAGAGAGAGAGCGAGCCTCAGGCATGTTGCCTAAGTTAACAAACCAGTCTGAGTTCCAGATCTGTGGTGGTGGAAGGTGTAGCCCCTCTGGGCTAACTTGCAGGCTGTGATGTTGTTGGTCTTAGTCCCTGCGGCAGCCCCGGCTTGGTCTCTGGTGCTGTACTGGAATCTTCCAAAGCTGACCTCCTTGGCTCCTATCTTGGATGGTCCTGCCTTAAACCCCACATAGCAGGTAATGTCTTCCTCACTAATACTCACATGTCAGAGGAATCTCCTAGACAAGAGTCCTGAAGGTGTCAGAGACTTCTCACAACTCAAATTAGATGGTCACACTCAAAACAATGTTTGTGACCAAACACACACACATAAACAGAATACAAACCTGGAAATACTTCATCTGTGAAAATAGTCAGCAAATGTTGCCAAGTTCATTACAGAATAACGCACATGGATAATCTCCCTAATCTCTATCACTGGGTGGATGTTGGCACACCATTCATTCACTCTGCATTTCCCATTGAAATCTCCCACTTCATTTCTGTCTCTGTGTAGTGGAACACTCCAAATCCACCACATCCCACAGCCAGCTAATGAAACAAATGTGTGAGCCCTCCAGAGAGAGCAAAGACGGGGGTTTCGGCAGCAGGATACACAATGACTGAAGTCTGTGCTTGCATCTCCAGGAAGTGCTCCACCCACTCCATTGGTGAGCTGCGTGCTCCAGGATGCAGGCCATCAGAGACACACTCTGCAGAACACTGCCATTATGCAGAGCAACCATTGTGCTTTGGATCCCACTGCATCTGTTGCAAGCTATTCCCCACTTTTATTTCAAAGAACCAGCTACCCACTGTCTAATTGAGCACACAGGTACTAGCCTGACATAGCTCTTGCAGCTCCAATTCTTACAATATAGCAAGATCAAACTCTCCATTTTCCTGTTTATCTTTCTGTTTGTGAACTTGATTCATTCACATACCCCCTCATTTTAACACAAGCACCAGTACAAATGCCTGAAAGGCAGTGACCGGCCCCAGCTTTCAAATGTTTGTGTCCTTCCTCACTAGGTCCTTAATTCGTCCTCTCACTCACTCACCTGTACAGTACAAGCATATTACAGGATGCCCTTACATCAGGAGGAATACTGTTGAACACATTCCCCGGATAGAACAACCTCCTAATTCTTTGTGTACTGCAGCCATGGCCTGGATCTTACCTGTTTTGGAGAACGTCTTCCCAGTGTTTGCTTACATGAGCTCACATGAAATTTCCAAAACTCATTGGAACCCTACCCCACCACTCACACTTTCCTTTATACAATCTTGACCACCAATATCTTACTTCTCAGTTTTGTTTGAATGCTTCATCTTATGTATGTCCTGCAGCTTGCCAATCTCTGTGTCACACAATGTAACACCTTTCTATCACTTCTGAATGCTTTTCCTTCATACCATACAGGTGATAGGTGCTTCATTGGTAACATTCACCTTCATCATTCATTTTCTATAAAAGATTTGAGAAAGAGTCAGAAATTTCTCCATCTTGAAAACCTTCCAAAACCTATTTGCCTATTGTCAACATGTATACATGTTGCACACACAAACACACACACACACAATGTAGATTTTTTTCAATCTGTCACAACAGTAAAAGCCATGTTCTATGTCATTATGAAGCCAGAAGCACAGGTAATAAAAGGAAAATAGGCAAATGGGATTACATCAAACTAAGGGGTTTTTGAACAGCAAATGAAACAGCAAAGCGAAGAGGCAACTGATAGAATGGGAGAAAATACCTGCAAACAAGTCAGCTGGTAAAGGATTAGTACATAGGAATAATAAGGTGCCCATGAAACTCAGTATACACAAAACAAACAATCCAGTGAAGAAATGGGTAAAGGACGTAAATAGGCATTTTTCAAAGGATCATTTACAAAGGGCCAATAAATGAGGCCAGCATTGTAGTGTAGCAGGTTAAGCCTCTGCCTGTGATGCTAGTATCCCATATGCACACAGGTTGGAGACCCAGCTGCTTCACTTCTGATCCAGCTCCCTGCTAATACACCTGGGAAAGCAGTAGAAGATCACCTAAGTCCTTGGTCCCCTGCACCCATGTGCATGTTCTTAGCTCAAGCTAAGAAGTTTATGAACAGCAAAGGAAACACTCGACAAAGAGAAAAGGAATCAGGCTGAATGGTAAAAAATATTTACAAACTATTCTCCTGATAAACAATTAAGACATAAAACATATAAGGACCTCAAGAAACTGAACCACAACAAAGCAAACAACCCAGTGAATAAATGGGCAAAGGAGATGAAAAGGCATTATTCAAAGGATGAAATACAAATAGCCAACAGACACATGGACAAGTGCTCAGGGTCACTAACCATCATGGAAACCAAAATAAAAACCACAACGAATTTCATATCACCTAAGTTAGAATGGCTATCAGCCAAAAATTAAAAAGGAAAAGAGAAGTGCTTGTGAAGATGTGGGAGAAAAGGTACCGAGTCCACTGTTGGTGGGAATGTATACTAGTACAGACATTGTGAAGACAGCATGGAGATTCTTCAAAAATCTGAAAATAGATCTACCATATGACCCAGCCATTGCACTCTTGGGAATTTACCCAAAGGAAATGAAATCAGTATATGAAAGGGTCATCTGTACCTCCCATTTTAATGTATATGAGTGAAACTGACATCTTTATATTTGATAATTTTTATAACCCTTGTCTACTATTGCACAACAGTGGTCTTTGTATTTTTTCTTGTTGAATTCCTAATTTAGTGCAGACTTAAACCAGTGAGCATGAAGTGAATTGAATGTATGGGGTTCAGTGTTGTGTGGCCACCAGCATCCCATATGGGTGCTGGTTTATGTCCTGTGCACAACAACTGCTAAAGGCCTGAGAAAAGAAGCAGAGATTGGCTCAGGTGTTTGGATTATGGTATCACTTGTGGGGGACCTGGATGAAGCTCCTGGCTCCTGCATTTGGCCTGGCCCAGCCTGGCCATTGTGGCCATCTGGAAAGTGACCCATGAGATGGAAGATTTCTCTCTCTCTTCCTAACTCTTGCTTTCAAAAACTAAACAATATTGAAAGGAAAAATGCAGGTGGAAGGAGAGAGGGAAAGGAGGAGGCAGTGAAGGTGGGAAGAATCATTGCAAGCTTAAAATTGAATATATGAAATATATGAAATCTGTTCTCTTTATGTAAATAAATGTTTAAAAAGAGGTTATTTAATGCTAGCACCAGTACAACTGCTATGAAGGGATGGACTAGTCCTGGTTTAATAAACCCCTAAATGTCAGCTCACGTGTGTCCTCTCTCACTATGTACTCCACTCATTTCTTTCCTCACCCATTCAATGACTCTCCATTTTTGTTTTCTTTGTGTTTCTGGGACATTCCATTTTCTTTATATTTTGGTGACCTTAGTCGATCCACATACTGTATTTAAAACAGGTAATTTTAAAGGAAACAGCACTAGGAAACAGCACTAGGACTGCTAGGTAGCAAGGAACCAAACTAGCTTTTAGTAAGCACTCAAACACTGACTGTAAGCCTGTGGTTCTTCCTCATTATGTACTTGTTAATGCTTTTCCTCACTCAGTTGCAACGGACAAGTTTGATTCCATGTGCCTCCCTATTTGGGAGAAGCACTGTTGAACACATTATTTGTCTGGGACAAACACTTCACAGTTTCTCTCTTTGTGTCCAGCCCTGTGGTGCAACATTCTCTCTGCCTCTCTTCCTGAGGCACCCACGCAATGTTTTGATGCTCACATGGAGTTTTCAGAGGGCCAGCTTCACTTCTGGCACATCTTCTTCTAATGCAGACCCCTGACCCCTGTAATGTACCTTGGACACTCATAAGGATTTCAAGGCTTCTGGCTTCAGCCTGGCTTGGCCCTAGTTGTTGCACTTTGGGGGAGTAAACTGGCAGCTGGAACTCTCCCTCTGTCTCTTTCTCTACCTCACTGTCAGTTGGTGTTTCAAGGAAATATAAACAAATTGGCATTTTTTAAAACTTTTATTAAATAAATATAAATTTCCAAAGTACAACTTTTGGATTATAGCAGTTTTTCTCCCCATAATCACCCTCCCACCCACATCCATCCCCTCTGCCACTCCCTCTCCCATCCCATTCTTCATCAAGATACATTTTCAATTATTTTTATATACAGAAGATCAACTTAGTACATACTAAGTAAAGATTTCAACAGTTTGCACCCACACAGACACACAAAGTATAAAGTACTGTTTCAGTACTAGTTATGCCATTAATTCACATAGTACAACACATTAAGGACAGATATCCTACATGGGGAGCAAGTGCACAGTGACTCCTGTTGTTGATTTAACAATTGACACTCTTATTTATGACATGAGTGATCACCTGAGGCTCTTGTCATGAGCTGCCAAGGCTATGGAAGACTCTTGAGTCTGCCAACTGCAATCTTACTTAGACAAGGCCGTAGTGAAAATGGAAGTTCTCTTCTCCATTCAGAGAAAGGTACCTTCTTCTTTGATGGCCCATTCATTCTACTGGGATCTCACTCACAGAGATCTTTGAACAGACAGGCATTTAAAAAACCCATTCTGTCCTCTGTAGTACCTAGTGGCAAATATTTTGTGCAGTTTTACTGAAAATACCTCCTGTCATGACCTTATTTTGTGACTGAGTGTCCCATTCCAGCTCTGAACTCACCTGACCCAGCTCGTCAGATTTGACTCTGCCATTGGGCCACTTCCAGATACCACCAGAACAGGGCTTGGGGTTGTGTGGCAGAAGCAGGAAGCAGTCACCTGCTGACTGGACCTCATGTAGGCCAGTCTACTGAAAAAGATTTTGGAGGAAGTCAAACATCTCACACTTTGAAACAGATGCTCAGAACATAAACCGTCTGCTTATCTCACACATAATATATATATGACTACATGTTATTTGTTTGTATTCCTGCAGGGCTTGGCCTTTGGTTGCTGTTCAGCTCTGTCATGTGGAGAATCATTTTATAAACAAGTGAATGGAGGTTATAAGGCTGCTGGGGCCCATGCAAGGACATGGAGAGCTATCGTGTGAACACCACCATTGCAACCCAGTATACTACTAATTACTCACAAACGATGACATCCCAAGAGAGATGCCAGATGGCCTTCCTTTCCTCAAAACTGGATACAACAGATTATAATGGTATAAGTTATTCCTGGAGAGACTCTCACTATCAACACTAAAGATGGGAACATTAGTAAGCACTCATTCCATGTGCCTTCCCATTTGGGAGAAGCACTGTTCAATGGGCTGCCTAGGTGCCTCTGATGTCACCAAGTGGTAGTCTGCTACCTATATATCTTCCTTCTGGTTATATGTCTCAGGTGGTGGAAGACAATGGGATTCATAAAATTCACATTGTGCCTCAATGTCATGTGTCCACACCACTTTGATGCAAGTACCAGAGTTCATACTATCATTCTCTCCTATGTATCCACAGGCCCTGAACTGATGCATTCCTCAAATCAAGGAGAATTTCCCCCACCTTATGTCCCACAGCCTACACCACAGCAGCTGAGGCCACCACCACTACCAACATTTATGTACCAGCAGAATAGTGGTAGGATATGAATTTCCTAAATAGCACATACTTTTAGTTCATTAAAATTAACACATTTGAACAATTATTAAAATGTCAAAGGAGGAAAGCAATAACATTTCAAGGAATTTGGAGATTTCGTGCAGCTATGTAAGGACTGATGGTAATCCTTGGGTCTAAGGTTTCTGTATTGTGAAAAATACAAGTTTACATATATATATAATATATATATATAAACGTGTATATATACATATATATATCTGTGTGTATATATATACATATACATATATATATGTATATATATATATATACATATATATATATATATATATATATTTGATCATGAAAAAGGGTCCTGTAATGAACAAAATAGTATTTCAGGCTGAGGGATGATGTGCCATAGTTGCACATCCCCTATACCCACCATCCAGTTTCTGGGAGTCCAGTCTTCACAACTGTGAGCTTCACCAGAACCATCGCAGTGGGAAGGAAACTTCCTTCCGGGATTATATTTGTGAACCAGTAGGTACGGATGGGGTGACTGGATCACAAGTGGATGGGGGTGTGTTGGGGTATAGAGGATTAGTAAGTAGAGTTGTTAGGAGGAGCTGGGGGTAACATAGAGGTTGAATAGGAACAGGTAGGATAACACAGGGCGATGAGCAGGTTAGGTATAGGAACAGAGTCTTGAAGAGCTGGCATGGAGTGAATAAGGTCAGGTACTGGGAAGGGTGTCATGTGTCAGGGAAGGAAAAAGGTGACAAAGTGAGGAGAACTGGGAGGAGGGTAGATGAGACGATTATAATTTGATGGGCCTGAGGCAGGGCAAGACTGAGGTGAGAGGTCAGATGGAAGGTAAGGACAGTGTGGAAGATCAGGCTGGTATAGGAGAAAAGGGGGCAGACGGAATGTAGGCACAGAAGGTTGAGGTTGCCATGGAGGAACAAGAGGAAGGAGGTGGAGGAAGAGGGAGGCGGAGGAAGAGGAGGGTGAGGCTAGGGAGAAGGACTAGAAGGAGGACAGGGCAGGAAGGAAGGACCCAAAGGAAGGTCAGGCTAGGACAGGTGAGCAGAAGGAGGGTGAGGCAAGCATTGAGGTACAGAGCAAAGGCAAGGATGGCCAGGAGGGTGATAAGGAGGAGCAGCATGAGGCTGAGATGGAGGAATAAGGAGGAGGGTGAGGCTGGAATGACAGACCAGAATGAAGGACAGGCTGGGGGGCGGGGACAGCAGGAACTTGAGGCTGGAGTTGAACAGAAAGAGGAGATGGCTGATACAGAGAAAGAAAAGGAGGGTGAGGCTTGGCAGGAGGACCAGGAGGAGGGTGAGGCTGGAGCAGAGGTTCAGAAAGAGGCGGAAGTGGAGAGGGAAGACCAAAAGGAGGGTGAGGCTGGAGTAGAGGAAAAGGATTGTGGACAGGATGGCAAAGAGAAGAAAAAGGAGGGTGAGGCAGAGGGTCAGAAGGAGGGTGAGGCTGAGGCTGGGAGAGAGGAGCAGGAGGAGGGCGAGGCTTGGGGGCAGGATCAGAAGGCAGGCGAGGATGTCACAGAGAAGCAGCAGGACGCTGAGAGCGGGGTGGGGGACCAGGAGGAGGGTGAGGTTGGTGTACAGGTGCAATGAGAGGCTGGCGCCATGTTGACCAGACAGAAGGAAGGTGGCGCTGTGGAGAATGACTGGAGGAAAGGCTAGGCTTGTGGAGAGCAGTGACAGGAAGGTGGTGTCTGTGTAAAAGGCTAAGAGAAGGGTGAGGCTTTTGTGCAAGAAGTCATAGAAGGCATTTGCAGAGATCATGGCCATAAGGGAAAGGAAGGCAGAGAGGAACATCCGAAGGAGGGTGGGACTTGTGTTTAGATGCAGGAGGGCGAGGCTTGTGCTTGGGAGCAGGGCTGGGTGGGGCTTATGTTTAGAGACAGAGAAGTGCAAGGTTGGTGTTCAGCATGAGAAGGAGGATGAGGTTTGAGTGAGGAATTAGTAGCAGGATGAGACTTTTGTGGAAGCCCAGGGGCATGAGCTGGCGGTGCAGGAGCAGGGCCAGGCTGGGGTGCAGGATCAGAGGGAGGGTGGGGCCAGTAAGGAGGAGCAGGGGAGGAAAAGGCTCAAATACTGGACTGTGAGGAGGGTCTGGGAGAAGAAAAGGAGAGTCAGACGTGGGGAGGGCACTAGAAGGAGGGTGAGTCCAAGATGCAGGATCCGGGGTTTTTGCCTGGTGTGAATGGACAGAAGGGAAGTAACAATGGTATGGCCGACTGGATAGTTGGGCTGGAGTGGAGGGCCTGGAGGAGGATGAGGCCAGTATAGAAAAGCAGGATGGTAAGGCGCAAATACAGAACTGGGGGGTCAGGCTGGGGTGGAGGACCAGACAGGTGGGGCTGGGCTACAGGATCAGGAGGGTCAGGCTGGCGGGAAGATAAGGAATAAGGGGGATGATGATGACGTTGGGAGGCAAGAATTATTTGAGGCTTATCTGTCATGTTGATCAGAGAGGCTCCTAGCAGTCAGAACCTGTGACTGCTAAGGGTCCAGGACTACAGCTGCTTTTATAAGCCAGCCTGTGTCACAGTGTCCCCTATGACATAAACATGCCCCACCCACCTGGGCAGTGAGTAGCTCCGCCCATCAGGGAAATAGTTCCACAGGATAGGTTCAAGAGTAATCAAGGGAAATAGGACAGAGAAGCAAAATTGGAAGAAGAGGGGCCGACGCCATGGCTCACTCCTCCTGCAGTGCTGGCATCCCATATGGGCATCAGGTTCTAGTCCCGGTTGCTCCTCTTCCAGTCCAGCTCTCTGCTGTGGCCTGGGAGGACAGTGAAGGATTGCCCAAGTGCTTGGGCCCCTGCACCCACATGGGAGACCAGAGGAAGCACCTGGCTCCTGGCTTCAAATTGGCACAGCACCATTGTGGCCATTTGGGGAGTGAACCAACAGAAGGAAGACCTTTCTCTCTGTCTCTCTCACTGTCTAACTCTATCTGTCAAATAAATAATAATTAAAAAGTGGAGGAAGGGCACTCACATAAGAGTTGGAGAGAAATCTGCAGGGGAAGTTCTACAGCAGGAAGAGGGATGCCATGGATCCACATGGAAGGTGCAGATGCACTGAACACATGATCCCTGCAGCTAAGAGCTGGAGGAAGCATAGCTTTGGACAACAAGGTGAGAGCAGACTGCGGGTACCCATGCCATAGGTGATACAGCTGGAGTGACAGCTTGGTGTGAATGTGGCTTGACATTCAAAGAGGGAGATTGTACCCCACCAACACAGCAAAAATGGGTACATTTCTCTCTCCCCATCCCCCGACAATGGCACCTGGCAACCAGCTGAGAGAGGGCACCATCTTGACTGAAATAGTGGCTGTGGCAGCTTGCGTGCACTCACTTGGCAATGGATGGGGAAAAGCCACTATTCTAAAGTCAGGAGATCTACTGCACCCCACTGAACTCTTGTCACATTTTGTGCATGACAGAATTCTGTGACCCCACCCAAAATATGCCACTAGGTATTTACTGAAGGACCAGATGCTCAACTAAAACACAGAGGCATAGTTCAAAGACAAAAATCCATCAGTAGAGAAAACTGAGTAATTTCGACCATCAGCAGTTCCAAGATAGCAGAATAGGGAGGGAGCTTACTGATCTAGTCCAAGAGAAGATAGTTTAATAAAAGTGGAGATAGTGTAGTCTAAGGGAAGAGTTAAGGGAAAAACAGCAGAGGAAACTTTTCCAAAATTAGAGAGACATGGTGCACCTACATGTAAGCATGGATGCCCACAGCTCGGGACTCCAGCAGCCAAGAGCCTCCACACCAGCACTGGAAAGTGAGGTGATGGGGCCGGCGCCATGGCTCACTTGGTTAATCCTCCACCTGAGGTGCCGGCATCCCCTATGGGTTCCAGGTTCTAGTCCTGGTTGCTCCTCTTCCAGTCTAGCCCTCTGCTGTGGCCTGGGAGGGCAGTGGAGGATGGCCCAAGTGCTTGGGCCCCAGCATCCACCTGGGAGACCAGGAAGAAGCACCTGGCTCCTGGCTTCAGATCAATACAGCGCCGGCCATAGCAGGCATTTGGGGAGTGAACCAATGGAAGGAAGACCTTTCTCCCTGTATCTCTCTCTGACTGTATATGACTTTACCTGTCAAATAAATAAATAAGTGAGGTGAGATGTCCGCAGTAGCCCAAGACACTGGCGGGAAAGTGCCAGGAAGAGCCTAGAGGGAATTCGACTCGAAGCCCTGTGGGGGAAAGAACACCAGCCTAACTAGAGGAGAGAAAAAATAAAAGGGATGGTACAGACATGCTTCTATCTCTCCAATCACATTACAAAGGTGTATGAGACAATAGAGTGAACACCATTTTGGACATACATACCAGCTGGCCAGCTCATGTCTGCACCTGGCAATCAGCTGAGCAGAAACCTGACTATGGTGGAGAGTAATAACAGGAGACCAAGACCTAGTGAATGTGTGGAGCTTATGAACCGGGACTGTGAAAAAAAAAAAAAAAACAGGATGTGTGGGAGAACTCATGCTGTAGCTGAGACTTGAGTAGTCTTGGTGGGAGACACCACAAGCTTGGGCGGCCTTGGCTACCTGGTGAGAGACATTGCAGGGGAATCTGAGCTTACACTGAGGACTGCACAGATCTTTTATGTGGTCCTTGGGACAGAGCAGAAGAATATTATACCCACTGAGCTAGAGCTCAGGCACTGGTCGCCATCAAGGAGAAGAGCTCAGCTGAACAGAATTACTTCCCTTCTGGGCCGGCGCCGCGGCTCACTAGGCTAATCCTCCGCCTTGCGGCGCCGGCACACCAGGTTCTAGTCCCAGTAGGGGCACCGATCCTGTCCCGGTTGCCCCTCTTCCAGGCCAGCTCTCTGCTGTGGCCAGGGAGTGCAGTGGAGGATGGCCCAAGTGCTTGGGCCCTGCACCCCATGGGAGACCAGGAGAAGCACCTGGCTCCTGCCATCGGATCAGCGTGGTGCGCCGGCTGCAGCGCGCCTACCGCAGTGGCCATTGGAGGGTGAACCAACGGCAAAAGGAAGACCTTTCTCTCTGTCTCTCTCTCACTGTCCACTCTGCCTGTCCAAAAAAAAAAAAAAAGAATTACTTCCCTTCTGATTAAAAAGAGTAACCATGCCACACCTGGGTGTATCACTTTAGGCACACCATATCCATGAAGAACTAAACAGAGCTCTCTGGCCACACTCATTACAAGCCTTTAGAGATTCAGTGAAAGCAGACAGTCCACTTCTCTCCAGAGTCATAGTATAATGAGAAAAGCTGACAGAGTGGAAAACACAAAAGAAGAGGAAACCAATGAATATCTCCATAAATGTTGAACAACAAACGTAATAATCCAAGAAACAAGAATAAGGGAGACATCATGATGCTCCCAAAAGAACATGATACCTCACTAAAAGATTATGAAGACAATGAGATAGAAGAAATGCAAGAAATAGAACTCAAAAAATGATGATAAGAATACTTAGAAGTAATCAAATGCAAACACACTAACTACTGAAATCCATGCAGGACATGAAAGAAAATCTCTCTCATGAAAATAAAATCTTAAGGAGGAATCAAAATGAAATGAAGAATTCAATAGAACATGAAATTGAGATATTGAAGAGAAATCAAAATAAAATAAAGAATCTAATATGACAAATAAAAATGCAGTTGAGAGCCTTAAAAACAGAATAAGTAAGGCAGAATAGAGAATATCAGACTTAGAAGACAGAGAACAGGAAAGTATACAATTAAACCAAAGACAAGAAGAGGAAATTAGAAATATAAAAAATATTGTTGGAATCTACAAGATACTATTAAAAAACCCTACATTCGATTTCCGAGAGTTCCTGAATCCATGGAGAGAGAGAAAGGATTAGAATGCCATTATAGTGAGATACTAGTAAAAAATAGCTGGGTTTGGAGAAAGAAAGAGACATCCAAGTACAAGAAGCACACAGAACTCCTAAAAAACATGATCAGATGAGATCCTTGCCAAGACACATTGTAATAAAACTCACCACAGTGAAACATAAAGGGAAGATTAAAAAATGTGCAAGAGAGAAATGCCAGAACTCTCTCACATGATCTCCAATTAGACATAGCAGACTTCTCATCAGAAACCATAAAGGCTAGGAGGGAATGGCGAGATATAGCCCAAGTATTAAGAGAAAAAAACTGGAATACCAGAATATTATATCCTGCAAAGCTATCATTTATGAATGAAGGTGAAATAAAGACCTTTCATAGCAGACAGAAATTGAAAGAATTTGTCACCACTCATGCAGCCCTGAAAGAGATGCTTAAAGATGTGTTACACACAGAAACACAGAAACACAGACATCAATATGAAAGAAGATAAAGGGAGAAAAATTCTAATTAAAATATCACAGGAAGTTCAAAGTATATATTGGAAGTATCTTTGGAAAAATGGCAGGGCAAAGTCACTACTTATCAATAGTCACATTGAATGTAAATGGCATCAACTCTCCAGTTAAAAGACACAGACTAGCTGAATGGATTAAAAAACAAAAAAAAATCTATTTGATGTTTACAAGAAACACATCTTTACAATAAAGCTGCTTGCAGACTGAAAGTGAAAGGTTGGAAAAAGATATTCCATGCCAACAGAAACCAAAAAAGAGCTGGTGTAGCCATCTAAATATCAGACAAAATAAACCTTAACACAAAAACTGTTAACAGAGACAAATAAGGGCACAATATAATGATTAAGGGACAATTCAACAGGAAGATGTAACTATTATAAATGTATATGCACCTAATTATAGGGCATAAGGCTATTTAAAATATATGTTAAGGAACTCAAAGGAAGACTTAGACTCCAATACAATAATATTGGGAGACTTCAATACTCCACTTTCAGCAATGGACAGATAAAGCAGACAGAAAATCAACAAGGAAACAGCAGATTTAATCAACACTATAGACCAAATGGATCTAACAGGTATCTACAGAACTTTTCATCCTACACTTAAAGAATACACATTCTTCTTAGCAGTGCATGGAACTTTTTCTAGCATTGACCACATCCTAGGCCATAAAGCAAGTCTCTGCAAATTCAAATGGATTGAGATCATACCATGCATCTTCTCAGACCACAATACAATGAAGCTGGAAATCAGCAGTTCAGGAATCCCTAGAGCATATGCAAACACATGGAGACTAAACAACATGCTCCTGAATGAACAGTGGGTCAAAGAATAAATCAAAAGAGAAATCAAAAACTTTATGGAAGCAAACACAACATATCAAAACTTATGGGATATAGCTAAAGCAATGTTAAGGAGTAAGTTTATAGCAATAGGTGCCTACATCAAGAAATTGGAAAGGCACCAAATAAAAGAGCTATCAATGCATCTCAAGGATCTAGAAAAACTACAGCAAACCAAACCCAAAACTAGTAGCAGAAGAGAAATAATTGAAATTAGAGAAGAAATCAACAGAATTGAATCAAAAAAAATTACAAAAGATCAGCAAATGAAGAGCTTCTTTTTTGAAAAAATACACAAAATTGACACACCATTGGCTCAACTAACCAAAAAAAGGAGAGAGAAGACCCCAATCAATAAACTCAGAGATGAAAAGGGGAATGTAACAACAGACACCATAGAAATAAAAGGAGTCATCAGAAAATCTACAAAGAGTTGTACGCCAGCAAACTGGGAAATCTATAAGAAATGGATAAATTGCTGGACAAATACAACCTACGTAAACTGAACCATGAACACACAGAAAATCTAAACAGACCCATAACTGAGTCAGAAATTGAATCAGTAATAAAGGCCCTCCCAACAAAGAAAACCCCAGGACTAGAGATTCACTGCTGAATTCTACCAGATATTTAAAGAAGAACTAACTCAAAATCTTCCCAAACTATTCAAAACAATTAACATAGAGGAAGTCTCCCAATTCTTTCTATGAAGCCAGCATAACCTTAATCCCTAACCTGAAAAAGATGCAGCAGAGAATGAGAATTACAGACCAATTACTCTGGTGAACATAGACGCAAAAATCCTCAATAAAATTTTGGCCAATAGAATTCAACAACAGATCAGAAAGATCACCCACCCAGAACAAGTGGGATTTATCCCTGGTATGCAGGGATGGTTCAACGTTAGCAAATCAATCAGTTCGATACACCACAATAACAACCTTCAGAAGAAAAACCATATAATTAACTCAATAGATGCAGCGAAATCATTTGATAAAATACAACACCTTTTCATGATGAAATATCTAAGCAAATTTGGTAAGAAGAAACACTCCTCATATAATCAAAGCAATTTAGGAAAAACCCACGGCCAGCATCCTATGAATGGGGAAAAGTTGGAAACATTTCCAGAGATCTGGTACCAGACAAGGATGCCTACTCTCACCATTGCTATTCAATATAGTACTGGAAGTTATAGCCAGAGCCATTAGGCAAGAAAAAGAATTAAAGGGATACAAATTGGGAAGGAAGAACTCAAACTATCCCACTTTGCAGATGATATGATTCATTATTTAGGGGATCCAAAGAACTCCACTAAGAGACTATTGGAACTTAGAAGAGTTTGGCAAAGTAGCAGGAAATAAAATCAATGCACAGAAATCAACAGCCTTTGCATACACAGGCAATGCCACAGCTGAGAAAGAACTTCTAAGATCAATCCCATTCACAATAGCTACAAAAACAATCAAATACATTGGAATAAACTTAACCAAGGACGTTAAAGATCTCTACGATGAGAATTATAAAACCTTAAAGAAAGAAATAGAAGAGGATACCAAAAAATGAAAAATCTCCCATGATCATGGATTAGAAGAATCAATATCATCAAAATGTCCATTCTCCCAAAAGCCATTTATAGATTCAATGTGATACCAATCAAAATACCAAAGATATTCTCTCAGATCTGGAAAAAATTATGCTGAAATTCATATGGAGGCATAGGAGACCTCAAATAGCTAAAGCAATCTTGTACAACAAAACAAAGCTGAAGTCAGATTTCAAGACAATGTACAGGGCAGTTGTAATCAAAACAGCATGGTACTGGTACAGAAACAGATGGATAGACCAATGGAACAGAATAGAAACACCAGAAATCAATCCAAACATCTACAGCCAACTTATATTTGATCAAAGATCTAAAACCAATTCCTGGAGCAAGGACAGTCTATTCAACAAATTGTGCTTGGAAAACTGGATTTCTACATGCAGAAGCATGAAGCAAGACCCTTATATTACACCTTACACAAAAAATCGACTCAATGTGGATTAAATAACTAAGCCTATGACCTGACACAATCAATTATTAGAGAACTTCAGAGAAACCCTGAAAAATATAGGCACAGGCAAAGATTTCCTGGAAAAGACCCCAGAGGCACAGGCAGTCAAACCCAGAATTAACAATTGAGATTACATCAAATTGAGAAGTTTCTGTACTGCAAAAAAAAAACAGTCAGGAAAGTGAAGAAGCAACTGACAGAATGGGAAAAATATTTGCAAATTATGTAACAGATAAAGGATTAATAACCAGAATCTACAAAGAGATCGAGAAACTCCAAAAAAACAAACAACCTACTTAAGAGATTTGCCAAGGACCTAAATTGACATTTTTCAAAAGAGGAAATCCAAATGGCCAATAGGCACATGAAAAAATGTTCAGGATCACTAGCCACAAGGGGAATGCAAATCAAAACCACAATGAGGTGTCACCTCACCCAGGTTAGAATGGCTTACATATACAAATCAACTAACAACAGATGCTGGTGAAGAGGTGGGAAAATGGCACACTAATGCACTGTTAGTGGGAATGCAAACTGGTAAAGCCACTATGGAAGACAGTTTGGAGATTCCTCACACCTGAATACAGCCCTACCACACAACCCAGTCATCTCACATCTCAGAATCTACCCAAGTAAATTAAACTGACAAATTAAAGAGCTGTCTGCACCTTAATGTTTATTGCAGCTCAATTCACAATAGCTAAGACATGGAATCAACCTAAATGCTCATCAACAGAAGACTGGATAAAGAAATTATGGGATATGTACTCTATAAAATACTATACAGTGGTAAAAAAAAAAAAAAAACATGAAATGTGGTCATTTGCAACAAACTGGAGGAATTTGGAAATCATCATTCTAAGTGAAATGAGCCAGTCCCAAAGGGACAAATATTATATGTTCTCCCTGATCTGAGCACCTAAAAGAAAGCTTGTAGAAGTAAAACTGACACTATGAGAAACAATGACTTGCTCAGCCCTTGTCCTGACAAGGAACAGCTTACTATTTTATTCTTTTCAGTATTTTCTTTTTCTACTTAATACCATTGGTTGAACTTTTTAATTAACACACATTTAATCTTAGATGTTTAACTTTAACTGAAAATTGATCCCTGTTAAAAATAAGAGTGGGAATAAGAGAAGGAGGAGATGAGCACATGCTCACTCGGACTTACTCCTAATGGTAGAGCTAGAAACATACCAGGGGACTCCAAATCCCATCAAGTTGGCATATACCAATGCCATCTTACTAATTAAAGTGATCAGTTTCAGTTCATAATTGATCATAAAGATAGGATTGTCAAAGAGATCACATAAACAAGACCCATGTCAGCTAATAATAATTGATAGAATTAAAAAGGAGAGAACAACCCAACATGGAAAGCAGGATACACAGAAGACTCATAGAATGGCAGATGCCCTAAACAACACTTTGGCCTCAGAATCAGACCTTAAGGCATTCAGATCCAGCTAAAAATCCCATGAGAGTTTCTCAAGCATGGAAAGCCAAGACACTGTGGCAAAAAATGACCTAAATTAAAGATCTCCGTGAGTGAGATCCCAGTGAAAAAATGGCCATCAAAGAAGGAGGTACCTTTCTTTGAAGGGAGGAGAGAACTTCCACTTTAATTATGGCCTGGTCTAAATAAGGTTGGAGTTTGTGAACTCAAGAGGCTTCCATAGCCTTGGCAGCTCATGACATGAGCCTTGGGTGATTACTGACATCATCAATAGGAGTGTCAATTGTTAAATCAACAACAGGAGTCACCATGAACTTACTCCCCATGTAGGATCTCTGTCCTTAATGTGTTTTACTATTTGAATTAATGGTAAAACTAGTCTTCAACAGTATTTTATACTTTGTGTATCTGTGTGGGTGTAAACTGTTGAAATCTTTACTTAGCATATACCAAGTTGAACTTCTGTATATAAAGATAATTAAATATGAATCTTAATGAAGAATGGGATGGGAGAGGGATTCTGGGAGGGGATGGTTTGCAGGTGGGAGGGTGGTTATGGGGGGGTAGGGGGAAAGCTGCTATAATCCAAAAGTTGTACTTTTGGAATTTATAATTATTTTTAAAAGTTTAAAAAATAAAGACAAAAAGTTATGCAAATTAAATGTAAACTGTTTTAGGTGCATGAAGTATTGAGAATATCATAGTCACTTATTCCATGTTTGCCTTCATTTATACTAAAAGCAGAAAAAACAGCTTAAAAAACGTATGAAACAGACAGCTTGTGATATGGCTCTCATTTTTAGCACTGGTTTATGTACCTGTGGAACTGTGGTCTTTCTACTTTTTACTTGTTGGACATTGTGGCTACTGGTGCATTAAGCCTATGATTACAGGGTGGACTGAAATTGTGCCTTTGCAAAATTAAAGGACAAAAAAAAAGGAAGGAAGGAGAGGGATCAAGTGAGGAAAAGAGAGAGGGAAGGCAAGTGTGGTTGCCTGGTTACCATCCAGGAAATACATGAAATCTGTTCTCTTTATATTAATAAAATCTAAAGCAGTGAAAAATCTAAAGCATAAGGAAAACTCAGAGGAGCTGCCCAGAGCACACACACCACCCCACCCGCAGTGAGGGTCCCATCCTGGCCATCCTCCCACCCCCTGCCTCCCTCACCACAGGTGCACACAGCACGGCTGACTGCAGCCCTCGGTTCATCCCCCAGAGCTTGCACAGGATGCTGCAGTCTTAGTCACACCTCTTTGTCTTCAGTCTGCTCCTCTCTCTAACTCACACACACACACACACACACACGTTCAAACACTCCATTGTTGAGAGAAACTTGTAAAAGGGGCAGGCAGGTGAGGGCTTACCTTGGAGTACAAGGAGTTCTCTGAGCGAGATGGTCGAAGTGCAGCTCCAGCTGGTGGGCAGATCCCCAGGTGTGACCCTGCTGGGGGTTGGGAGAGAGGAGGGAACACCCATTGGCCCACCTTCTCTGCATCCCTTCCCATGGAGTCTCCCACACCACACAGAGCAGAGGACATAATTCCCAGTGTGTGTGTCAAGCCAGAGAGACATGCGGTATAAGCCCACAGCCCCGTGCTGGAGTGCCTGGGGGTTTGGGTTCCCACTCTGTTTCCTGCACAGCCCTGGGAGGCAGGAGCACACAGGTGGCTCAAGCCCATGAGTTCCTGCTGCTCACAAGGGTGACTCAGATTGGAGTTCTGGCTCCAGGCTGCGGACTGGTGGAGGCCCAGGTTTTTGTGGGCATTTGAGGAGTGAACCAGCAGCTCGAAGCTGCCTGCCTCTCTAACAAATAAAACTCCGGGGGCTGGCGCTGTGGCATCATGGGTAAAGCCGCTGCCTACAGTTCTGGTATTCCATATGGGTGCCAGTTCAAGCCCCAGTTGCTCCACTTCTGATCCAGCTCTCTGCTGTGGCCTGGGAAATCAGTAGAAGATGGTCCAAGTCCTTGGGCCTCTGCACCCGTGGGGGAGACCTGGAAGAAGCCTTGGCTCCTGGCTTTGGATCAACTCAGCTCTGCCTGATGTGGCCAATTGAGGAGTGAACCAGTGGATGGAAGACCTCTCTCTGCCTCTCCTTCTCTCTCTATGTAATTCTGACTTTCAAATAAGTCTTTAAAAAAAAAAAAAAAAACTCGGCCAGCACCGCGGCTCACTAGGCTAATCCTCCGCCTTGCGGCGCCGGCACACCGGGTTCTAGTCCCGGTCGGGGCACCGATCCTGTCCCGGTTGCCCCTCTTCCAGGCCAGCTCTCTGCTGTGGCCAGGGAGTGCAGTGGAGGATGGCCCAAGTGCTTGGGCCCTGCACCCCATGGGAGACCAGGAGAAGCACCTGGCTCCTGCCATCAGATCAGCGCGGTGCGCCGGCCGCAGCGCACCTACCGCGGCGGCCATTGGAGGGTGAACCAACGGCAAAAGGAAGACCTTTCTCTCTGTCTCTCTCTCACTGTCCACTCTGCCTGTCAAAAATTTAAAAAAATAAAAATAAAAAAAACTCCTAAAAATGTGCTTAGCATGATTATACTTTTATAAAGCAAATACAGATAGATAGATATTTAGATCATGCACAAAACAATTCAAAGGGTTTTTTGTTTGTTTGTTTGTTTGTTTGGTTTGGTTTGTTTTCTGTCACCCAACTGTTTGAGAATGACCCCTCCTAGATGGGCTCCTTTCCAAAGTCTTTGAATCAGGCAGGAGAGCCCATCCCAGGGGTTACAACTCACCCAGATAGAAGAGCCCATCCCGGGGGTTACAACTCAGCCTGAAAACGAGTGCCTCCAGTGGTCACCTTTGTCCTATAAGGGGTCAATGAGAATGGAGTCGTTGACATCCGTGCTTTGTCACATGAAATGCCAAGTGCGTTAGCAGTCAGTTCTGAGCTAAGGGAGCCCCGGGGCTCGGAGCCCCACAGCTGAGGCTCCCACTGGGGTGTGGCAAGCTCTCCTCTTTCTTGGTGTGAGAGCTGTCCTGGCCCTGGGTAGTCCTGCTGAGCCTGGGACAGGTGGGGAGATGTGAGTGTGGGTTGGTGGGGGTGGACAGGACACCACTTCCTGTACAGGGAGAGGCTTTGGCCACAGGCCCTTTGCCTTTCCAACAGGCAGAGGGAAGAGACAGCCCCTGGCAGGCAGGTTCTGTGACTATGTTCGCTCAGTGTCAGCCCCCGTCAGGGTCCCACTGGGCGGGGGAGGGGGGTCGGCACAGATTTAAGTAAGCGACATCAGATCCAGTGCCTTCCATACAAGCTGCCTGGTTGCATGGCACAGGGGAGCTCCAAGTCACACGGAGAACAGCATTCAATCAGGAGGGCCTGGCCAGCCCCCTCAACCTCCATGCCCAAAGAGGGTCATTTTGCAGAGGATGGAGCTATGGTGCTCACTGCGGGGTGGAGTAGGGCCTGAATCTCACAACTGTGTCCTTATAAAAAAGGGGGAATTGGGGCCAGCATTGTGGCATAGTAGGCTAAGCCTCCACCTGCAGTGCAAGTATCCCATAGGGGCGCCGGTTCAAGTCCCGGCTGCTCCAATTCTGATCCAGCTCTCTGCTATGGCCTGGGAAAGCAGTAGAAGATGGACCAGGTCCTTGGGCCCATGAATCTACCTGGGAGACCTGGAAGAAGTTTCTGTCTCCTGGTGGCCATCTGGGGAGTGAACCAATGGATAGATGCATATTCTCTTCCCTCTAACACCTGGGGGCAGGGGAATTGAAGTTGCACAGGGCGGCTCAAGACTCCAAGACTGAGCCCCCCAGGTCCCTGGGAAGACACCACTAGGTGGTAGCTGGATGTAACCAGATGCAAGGTGAGCCGGGTGTAGTGTGTGTGTGTGTCTGTGTGTATGTGTGTGTGTGTGTGTACCACCTATGAGCATGCACACCACTTGTCTGCGTGCCACCTGTGTGTGTATGTGTGTGTATGTTCCTGCTAACCTAGAGGAAGAGTCCTTGTACACCCACAGGCACACCCTGCTTCTCTCTCAGACCCATGAGGGACCACGCAGTGTGGGGGAGGCAGGATCCACCCAGGGAGCCCCAAACAGCCTTTGATCTGACGTGTGGACCAGGACATAGGCCCGCCATGCCCTGAACTCCTTGTCAATTACTGAAGCATCCTGGCATTTCCCCAAGCACGTGTCCCGGTGGGCTGGGAGCAGCCCTCAGGGAGGTGTTGGACCCTGGATGGTTCTCTGTGACAACAGTCTTTACACAGTAGGATGTAGACTTTTCTAGATATGGTGCCAGAAGCCCTGCCTCCCCTCCCCGTCCCCACCTCAGACAGAGCCCTCCCCCATGAAAAGGGTACACAGTAAGCCACGAGCCTCCAGTTTTAGGGAAGAAAATGGATGAAAACACCAAAGCAGGAGGTGGTTATGAGCAGGAAGATGAGCCAGGCCACCACCTGGGACCAGTGCAGGGGCAGTGACCAGCCGTTCACCCGGGCTAGCCGTGGGGGAGAGGGCTTCTACTTGTCCCCAGGCCCAGGTTCTGGGAGACTTGATTGGAACAACAGTCACACAGGGCCATCTGCAAGGCAGAGAAGGAGGGGGTGTATGAGGCCACTGGCTGGGGCAGGCGGTAGGGGCTTGGGGCTGTACCACCCACCTGCCATTGGACACCTGCCCCTGTCAACACTCCTAGGGCAGGATATGACTGAGAGGGAGACCAAGAAAAATGGGACAGACTATTCCCATAAAAGTTTCTGAAGAAGTGTGGCTTTGGATCTCAAGTAAGTCCCAAGGGTGACCAAGGACGATGTGACCTAGGAGGACTTGGAAAAACCAGAGTCCTTGGGAGAAAAACCCAAGACAGACAGTGCATAGATGTGTCAAATCCAGCCACTGGCGTCAGATCTAAAACAGCAACAACACAAGAGGAGTTCTACAGGGGGTCCCAGGTGGCTGTGGGTCAGAGAAAGATCCCCAGCCACAGGATCATTCAGTACAAGAGGGGTGTGTCGGGCTGGCTCTGTGGTGGAGTGGGCTAAGCCTCCACCTGCTGAGCCAGCATCCCACATGGGCGCCGGTTGCTCCTCTCCTGATCCAGCTCCCTGCTAATGCACCTGGGAAAACAGTGGACGATGACACAAGTGCTTGGGCCCCTGCACCCACATGGGAGACCCGGATGGAGCTCTTGGCTCCTGGCTTTAGATCAGCCCAGTTTTGGCCATTTGGGGAGTGAACCAGTGGATGAACAGCTCTCTGTCTGTAACTCTGCCTCTCAAATAAATAAATAAAATCTTTAAGAAGAGGATGTATGGACAGAATCCCCACAAGCTCTCCTGCAAAAAATCACTCCAAGGTTTTACTCCACCCAATCTGAAAAGTGCCCAGATCCAAGCATCCAAGTGTCACTGGGCAAGCACTGGCAACAGCACGCATAGTTGTACTTAAATGGAGTGCACACTAAAAGCAAACCTCAGCAACCGGGGCTAACAGCCTATGTGCAGCCAGTGCCATCAGCGTTGCTCCCCAGGGGCCACCGAGGGCCAGCTGCAGGGTGCAGGGACCCCGCAGACGGGTGGGTGGGAGGTGCACGGGATGCAGAAAGCACCTGGCCTGATGCCCTCTCCTCATGGGTCCTTCAGTCAGGTGTCATGGGATCGGTGATGTGGATCCTTCAGAAAGTGGCAAAGGGAGACCTGGAGGAAGCAGAGAGCACAGCGGGTGGTGAATTAGCCTGGGCACGGCTCGACTGCCACCTACAGGGCAGCAAGGAGAGTGCAAGGCTCAGCCACCCAGTATCCGCGGTGGTGGTGTGGTTCCATTTTCTCAATGTCCTTTCTGCCCACTGTGAAATACCCATGCTTGTTTTGGATGTCCCTCCACCTCTCACCTTCTCCCCCGAGCCCTACCCCGCCCTGTGTGGTGGTGTCGAGGTGGCAGAGGGGGGCAGGGGAGGTCAGGTCACAGCAGGTGCAGCCCTGGAGCCCGAGGGGGTGGGAGCGAATGAGGAATGAATGAAGGAAGCTTCTTTTGTTCAGGCAGCACCCAGCCCTGGGAATGGTGGGACAGCCACGGAGAACACAACACGCACCTGTCTAGTTCTTACCTCCTGGGAGGTCCCCAAGAGTGTGGAGAGCCAGGGATCACCAAAGGTGGCTTCTCTCTCTCTCAAATGAGATTCTGCGTCCTGGCGGGGTGGAAGGGGCACAGTTAGAAGCAGGACCCAACAGAGGGGCTTGGGGCTGCCGGGTTCCAGGCCCTGGCAAGGCCATCTCCCTGGAGGACAAGGTGGCCATTCTGGACCATTTCCTCTGTGCCGTGGGGCTGGGGACAGAGGCTGCAGAGGATGTGTGAGGGCATCCACGGAGCTGTCTGTCCATCCATCCCCACCTCAGCGTGCACACACACACCACACACCATATACACCATACACACACACACACCATACAACAGACACACACCATACACCACACACACTATACGCTCCATACACCACACACACCATACATACCACATGCACACACCATACACCACACACACCATACACATCACACACCAGACACCATACACACTATACACACATATACACACCACACACCATACACACCACACACCATACACCATATACACCACACACACGATACACATCACACACCATACACACATATACACCACACCAAACACAATTCACAACAGACACCATATATACCACACACACACACCATACACACCACACACCATACACACCACACACACTATACACACCATACACCATACACACCATACATACCACACACACACACCATCACCACACACACACATACATCACACACCATACAAACCACACACCACACACACCATATGCACCATACACAGCATACACACGCCATACACATCACACATCATACACACGACACAGCATACACACACACCATAATATACACTATACACCACACACACCATACACACACCGTACATCACACACCATACACACCACACAGCATACACACAAACCACACTATACACAGCATACACCACACACATCATATACACCACACACAACATACACACCACACACAGCATACACACTATACACACCACACACCATATGCACTGCACACACACCACAAATCACACACACCACACACACCATACACACTATACACACACACACACCATACACTACACATCATACACAACACAGCATACATGCACACCATACACACTACACACACACCATACACCACACACATACCATACATCACATACCATACACACTACACAGCATACACAAACATCATACTCACTATACACACTGTATACCACACACACACCACCCACACACCATACACATCACACGCCATACACAATACACACACACCATACACACTATACACACCATACACCCACATATACACTGTACATCACATACCATACACACTAAACACACCATACACCACACACACTATACACACCACACACAACATATACACCATATATGCACCATATGCACTACACACACACCATACACACAGTACCACACATACACTACACACCATACACCACACATACACATATCACACACCATACACACTACATACACACCATACACCACACACAAACTATACACATCACACACCATACATACTACACACACACCATACACACCACACACACACCATACACATATCACAAACACCATATACCATATACCACACACACACACCACACACATACATACCATACACCATGCACACACCACACATACACACTACACACCACAAACCAGATGCCACACACATACACCACTCAGCAGACACACCTACACATATCCACATGTGTATGTATCCCATACATGCACACCATACACACACCCCACCCAGGTACCAGACACATCTATCACACACACACAACACATTCATTACACACAAAATTACCATATATATCCATACCTCCATCACACACATACCACTCCATTATACACACACCACACCCCACATACACACTACACATACACACAACATACACACTACACACCATCACAGTACAGAAACACACATGTGTACTGCATGGTTTTTCTGGCCTCAGAACCCCTCTTGTTGATGTCACACTGCATCATGGGCTGGGGGCCGCCAGCCCCTCCCCCTGCCTGGCCAAAGACCACCTCTGGCCGGCTCTCCGGCTGCCTGGCCTCTGCCCTGGATGCCACCATGGCACCCCACAGACCCCAGTGGGCTCATCCTGTCAAGTGCTTGCCATGAACTTCTTGGAATCCCAATTCTGGGACTCTAGGGCCGTCTCAGAGACTGGTTGCTATGGGGTTGGGGCCCAGTGTCTCCCGGTCATATCCGTGCCCCATTTTGGACCCTGGTTTTCATCTTCCCGGCTGGGGGGATGGGGGAGGGCTCTGTCCTGTCTCAGTGAGAGGGGCCAGCACCTGGTCAGCTACTCTCACAGGTATGTCCCTCCTGCTCAGGAGTGGGGGGCCCTGTGTGGCCCCACCAGGGCACATCTTGGCCTCTACCCACTCCTGGGAGTGGCCTCAGCCACCTGCTATCCATTCCCACCTGCTGCATTGACAGTCTCCTCCCTCACTGTCCACCACCCTTGTAACATGGCATCAGGATGGGCACCCTAAGGGGGGCTGGTGGCACCTGTCCACCCCTCGGCCACTCTCGCCACCCCCACCCTACTGCCTGGGGCAGCCCTGCCATTCCATCTTATACCCCCCACCGAGAAACAGCCCTTCAGCTCAGCATCAGCTCCCCACAGGCTCCCCCCAACCCTGGGTACCAGAATCACTAACTCACCGCAATTGCAACCCGATCTGGATGGCAAAGTCCAACCAAACACTCCTCATTCAGCAAAGGCTGACTTGAGAAGTGAGGAGGGGACCTGTTGGGTCACACGGAACCCAAAGCGCCTCACACAGCCCATGACCTGGCAACTATGGCAATGCCCCCACGGTAGTGGGGGAGGGGAATGGCTCTGACCAGCCTGAGGGGGGGTGGGGGAGGGGCTGTGGGGTGGATCTCCCAGGTCACTCCTGAATCTGGTTCACAGCTGTTTTTTTTTTTTTTTTAAGATTTACTTATTTATTTTGAAAGTCAGTGTTACACAGAGAGAAGAGAGGCAGAGAGGGAGAGGTGGGGGGAGGGAGAGGGGGAGAGGGGGAGAGGGAGAGAGGGAGAGAGGGAGAGAGGGAGAGGGAGAGGGAGAGAGAGGTCTTCCATCTGCTGGTTCACTCCCCAATTGGCTGCAATGGCTGGAGCTGCGCGAATCTGAAGCCAGGAGCCAGGTGCTTCTTCCTGGCCTCCCATGCAGGTGTAGGGGCCTAAGGACTTGGACCATCTTCTACTGCTTTCCCAGGCCATACCAGAGAGCTGGATTGGAAGAAGGGCAGCCAGGACTAGAACCGGTGCCCAAATGGCATGCTGACACCACAGGCGGAGGATTAACCTACTGCGCCACGCTGCTGGGCCCTCAGCCGTGAGCTTTGGTAGGAAACTTGAATGGCCCACAGACATGCTCTCTCCGCCACAGCCTTCTCAGGGCCTCTGATCTTAAGTTCTAGAAGTTTCCCAAGTGTGGGCATTTGGGGCCAGAGGCTATGATGCCGTGGCATCCCATGCTGGACAGCGGAGTATTTGGTTCAAGTGCAGGCTCCATTTTTTTTTTTTTTGACAGGCAGAGTGGACAGTGGAAGAGAGGGACAGAGGGAAAGGTCTTCCTTTTCGTTGGTTCACCCCCCAATGGCCGCTGCAGCTGGCGTGCTGCAGCCGGTGCACCGCACTGATCCAAAGCCAGGAACCAGGTGCCTCTCCTGGTCTCCCATACTGGTGCAGGGCCCAAGGACTTGGGCCATCCTCCACTGCACTCCTGGGCCACAGCAGAGAGCTGGCCTGGAAGAGGAGCAACCGGGACAGAATCCGGTACCCCGACTGACTAGAACTCAGTGTGCCGGCACCACAGGTGGAGGGTTGGCCTATTGAGCCGCAGCACCGGCCTCAGGCTCCACTTTTAAAAGATCTTGTTCCCCTTGTAGGGCTCTCAGCAGTGCCACCCCTGAAGCTGCCTGCAGCCAGGCGACGTGTCTGTGTCCAGCTCTGCTGCCCAGGGCCCACAGTGGCTGGGGTCTGCTGTCCACCAGGCCGGTGACTCTGAGAAGCCTGCATGCAGCTGTACACACACCACAGCTGCCCGTGCCCATCTGCACACTGCACACTGCTGCACACATCTGGGTGCACATCGTTCACACACGGGCACAACTACTGAACACACACAATATTCTCTGCCCCTGTACGTGCCTGCGCACACAGCCCCATCTGCCACACCACAGCGTGGACCAGAGCAAACCCCGACAAGTCTTGGAGCCTAGCAGAGCCATCTGTGGCTTGGGTGAAGGCCCCGGATTGATGAGATTAGGAGCCACCTGAGGTCCCTGGCACAGCCATAGGGCCGGGGGCAGAAGCCGGCAATGGAGGACACACAGTAGTCTCCCCATCTGCAGCAAATCACTGGGGACCTGCAGACCGGGGGATGGAGGGGGTGTTGGGGGAGGGGGTTATGGACCCTGTCTCAAGACCTGCCTGTTTCCTCATTGTGACATAAGGGCCAATGCGAGGTGATCTGGGCCTCCCAGGGGGCACACCTGTCAGCCTCATGTCCTGCCTGCCACCCATCCTTAGGCCCCAGTGCTGCCCCCTGCCCCAGCCTTGCTCCAGCCCCAGAAATCCAGGTCCAGCTAGGTCAGGGCTGGCACCTGCTCCCTCCCTGCTCCCTGTGCAGGCTGATATGAGGTTCTGTGGCCTCAATGTCTCATTGCTGCCATAACAGAAGCTACCTTTGGTGACCAGGGAGAAGCCCAGGTGTCCGAGTGCTGAGCTCAGCTCCACAGCAGGCTGAAGGGGACATAGGGGGAGGGGGCAGCACCCACAGAAGCAGCAGAAGGTGGAAGCACCCCATTCTGGAAGGACCGTGCCCTCCCTACCAGGGCACTCAGATCACAGCCAGCCAGGGAGGCCCCTTCCCTGCAGAGCCAGCAGCTCAGGCTACCCAGGGCTCCTACAGCAGATGAGCCAAGGGTCCCAGGTACCATCAGCCTGAGGCAGGGCACTGAGTGGGAGCCCACCCTGTGCAGGCCCAAGATACCCCCAACCCCCAAACAGGCCCAATGCAGACAAGCAGCAGGGCTGTTAAAAGGTTTTGCTGGAACACATGACCAAGCCACTAGGCGTCCGGGGGACAAATGACACAGGCAGTGTTTCTCAGCTCGTCCATCCCAAAGGCGGAACACATCTGCCCCCAACAGTCCCCCCACCAGGCTTCCCTCACAGGCTCACAACACTCACCTGCACGTCACCTGCAGGGTTCGTGCGGACAATCTGTCCTCCTCTGCAAAGACATGCACACCAGAGATCAGTGTGTGCAAGGCGATCTCATGCAGAGGGACACACACACACACACACACACACCAGCGGGGTGCTACTCGGGATCAAGGTGCTGGCCCCACAGCTGGTGTTCTCTCCTCTAGGAGGTGGTGCCGGGGTGACATAGGGATGGAGTTAGAGAGAGGGTGCCAGCACCAGTGCTGTGTCTGCAGTCAGAGGTCAAAGCCGGATCCCAGACAGCTCAGGGAAGCACTCGGGCCTGGAGGCTTTAACCTGGGGCAAACAGACACTGAGATAAGCTCAAGTCCTCCCAGGAGTTGGGTGTGTGGGGGAAAAAATGAATCAGACCCCTCCCAGAACCTGCCACAGGTGTGCAGCGCTGCGTGTCCTTGGCTCAGCCACAGCCACAGGGTCGGTCTCCACAACGCCACCCCAGCCTTGGGCTCAGGCAGTAGCAAGATGCCCCAGCTTTGCGGGGGTAGGGAGGACTTAAAAGCAGGCATGAGAGTGCCCTCGTAGGTCTGAGGTCTCTGTTCAGAATGATGTCTCTGTGAATCATTTACAGTGGTCATCAATCGATTTAAAAAAAAAGATTTATTTATTCATTTGAAAGGCAGAGTTACAGAGAGGCAGAGGCAGAGAGAGAGAGGGAGGGAAGGAGAGAGAGAGAATCTTCCATCCACTGGTTCACTCCCCAGATGGCCACAATGGCCAGAGCTGAGCCAAGCGGAAACAAGGAGCCAGGAGCTTCTTCCAGGTCTCCCATGTAGGTGCAGGGGCCCAGGGACTTGGACCATCATCTACTGCTTTCCCAGGTGCATTAGCAGGGAGCTGAATCAGAAGTGGAGCAGCCCCGTCTTGAATCAGCACCTATATGGCTGATTGTACCCACCACACCACAATGCCAGTCCCACCCCCTACTTTTAAACAGAAATACTGCTGTTATTTCAATGTCTGTTTTTTTTTCATATAAGCCTTCTTTAACATTACAATTTTAGCATTGAATATTAGTTAATGTTGCATTAAACTTGACATCATTTAACTCTATCCCAAGTTCACGTTCAGAAATGTGACCAATGAGGCCAGTATGGTGTAATGGCCAAGCCTCTGTCTGCAGGGCCGGCATCCCATATGGGCACCGGTTCATGTCCCAGCTGCTCCATTTCCCATCCAGCTCCCTGAGGATGGCCTGGGAAAGCAGCAGAAGATGGCCCATGTGGGAGACCTGGATGGAGCTCCTGGCTCCTGGCTTCAGCCTGGCCCAGCCCTGGCTATTGTGGCCACCTGGGGAGTGAACCAGAGGATGGAAGATCTGTCTCTTTGTTTACTTGAAAGAGTTACAGAGAGGGAGGGAGAGACAAACAAATAAATCTTTAAATAAATAAATAAATTTTAAATAAACCCAAGCAGAAGGCAGAGAGTAAACTGACAGCAGCAGCCCACCCCAGGGCCACAGTGGAGTCCCCTGTCCTCTGCACGTCATTGTGACCACCGCACAAACACCTATTCTGCACTGCTGCTGAGGGACTGTGCCCCACCTGGGGGTGGGGGGGCTAGAGACAGAAGTGTGGAACAGAACCAGGGCAGGGAGCCAAGACCCCAGGCTGCTGGGGGCAGTGCTGCGCAGGCAGAGACCCACAGGGGGCACCACATGGCCAGGCCAAGAGGCCCCTGTGGGAACACACGTGGAAACACCCTCAGAGCTCCCGTGGGGAGAGATGCAGCCAAATCCTACTGGGCCACATGGGGAACTCGGGCCATCCAGGAGACCCCAGAAGGATTGCTCCTTAGTCCTAAAACCAAGGCTGCTCACTCACCCCGACAAGGCTCAACAGCAGGTGTCATGGGGCAACTTGGCTTCCAGAACTCTCATTCTCTGCCAACATGAAAGTCATGAATGTGATAGGATGATGGATCCCAGACCAGCCCTGTTCAACAGAAACACAGTACAGCCACACACAAAGTACTTTGTCCTTCAAAGGTTTATTTATTTGAAAGGCAGAGTAACAGGGAGAGAAACAAACACACACAATCTTCCATCCATTGGTTCACTCTCCAAATGGAGCCAGCAGATTCTTTCAGGTCTCCCATGTGGGTGCAGGAGTCCAAGCATTTGGGCCATCTTCCACTGCTCTTTCAGGCCATAGCAGGGAGCTGGATCTGATGAGGAGCAGCCGGGACAGGAACAGGTGCCCACAGGGGATGCTAGCACTGTTGGTGGAGGCTTTAACCACTACCCCACAGCACCAGCCACCAGAAATTACTCTTAATGTACACAGCCAGTTGCAGCATCATTCACTTAATCTAATATGCTGAAAACAACTTCTAAAATGTAACCCACAGTCTTGATAAGATGTGCGTACATTTCCTTTTCACATTAGTCCCAGATGGAGAGGGAGAGGGAGAGGGAGAGGGAGAGGGAGAGGGGGGAGGGGGTTGGAGAGGGGGAGAGGGAGAAGGGGAGGGGGGGAGGGGGATGGAGAGGGGGAGAGGGAGAAGGGGAGAGGGAGAGGGAGAGGGAGGAGGGGAGAGGGAGAAGGGGAGAGGGAGAAGGGGATAGGGAGAGGGAGACGGGGAGAGGGGCAGGGGGAGGGGGAGAGGGCCCAGGACAAAGACCAACAACACTCAGCCATGTGTGACATCACATCAGAGATGTCTCTTGTTCAGCCAAGTCCCAGAGAAAAGGAGGAAAGAGGTGGCAATGGGAAAATGCTATTGGAGGATATCCTGGCTGAACGTCTTCCAAACCCCATGAAAACTATAAACTGAGAAATTTGAGAAGCGGCACACACACCCGGACTAGCACAGCAAGGTGTGAGGAGAACAAACCGCATGTGCCGGTGCTGGAGGCGCCTGGAGCAGCAGCAGCAGGACCCGCCAGGAAGCAGGAGACACCTGCTGCGGCCGCCGGGAGCCCCGTGTGCAGTACAGGCTGCTGCTTCCTTGCCTGGGACCGCCTCCCATAGATGCCCAAACACTCCCAGCTCCTGGGCTGCATCGTCTGAGGGTTGTAGGTGGTGGAGAGGCTGCTGCTTGCCAACCCCAGGTCCCCATGAGACAAGACAGGTGAGAAGGAGCCCCCCCCACCCCCACCTGTGCCTTCAGAGAGCAGCCAGCCTAAGATCCTGCACCCAGGACTGGAGGCGAAGGCAGCGGGGCTCACATGGACAAGAGCTGGGAAGGGCTCACGTGTCTGCACACCCGAATGGAGGCAGCATCCCAAACCCTGTGGGATGATGGGATCCAGGCATGCAAAGGTCGGGTGCCAAAAGTGACTAGGATGTGGTACAGCTTTCTGGAGTGATAAGGAACTGTTAATTTTTTTTAAATTTCTATTTACTTCTTTGAAAGGCAGGACTGAAACAGAGGGAGAGACAGAGAATCTTCTGCTGGTTCACTCTTCAAATGGCTGCAACAGCCAGGGCTGGGTCAGGCTGAAGCCAGGAGCACAGGGCTCAATCTGCTCTCCAATGTGGGTGCAGGGGCCCAAGCACTTGGGCCATCTTCTGCTGCCTTCCCAGACACATCAGCAGGGAGCTGGATGGAAAGTGGAGCAGCCGGGACTCAGACTGGCAATCTGTTGGAGGATGTTGGTGTAGGAAGCTGTGGGTTAAACTCACTGCACCACAACAGCAGCCCCCAGGAGTTAACTGTTTAAAGCAAAAGTTAAACATCAGGGGAGAGGGGTCGGCAGTGATGTTGCATATTAGTCTAAGCCTCTGCCTGCGGCACTGGCATCCCATATGGGCACTGGTTCGAGTCCTGGCTGCTGCACTTCTGATCTAACTCTCTGCTATAGCCTGGGAAAGCAGTAGAACATGACCCAAGTGCTTAGGCCCCTGCACCCATGTGGGAGACCTAGAAGCTCCTGACTCCCAGCTTCAGATAGGCCCAGCTCTGGTCATTATGGCCATTTGCGGAGTAAACCAGTGGATGGAACACCTCTCTCTCTCCCTCCCTCCCTCCCTCTCTCTGTCTCTACCTCTCTCTTAGACATGGAACAAAAGTCCATTGTTGGAATTGAATTGTCATCAGCAGGGACCCCATCTTGGAAGACCTGCCCTAAAGAGCAACAGAGAGGGAGGGCTGCTGGCTCACAGCACATGCCCACAGCGTGACCCTTTGCACAGCAGCAAAGACCCTGCCCAAGACCACAAAGCAGCAGGGTGCAGGAGGGCTCGGCAACACAGCCGAGGTGCCCCAGGCCTATCCGTGTGGTGTGACCCACAAGCCTCACTAGGGCCATCTTCTGCTGCTTTCCCAGGTGCATTAGCAGGGAGCTGGATTGGAAGTGGAGCAGCCGGGACTTGAACTGGTGCCCATATGGGAAGCCCATGCTGCAGATGGCAGCTTAACCTACTATGCCCCAGCGCCGGCCCTCTACCCATGACCTTAACATAGAATCTGAGTCTGTGTCGTGGGCTGAAGTGTGTTCCCCTGAATTCCTGTGCTGACATCCTGATCTCCCTGCCACTGAGGGTCTTAGAAGGTAACTGTAGTTGGAGATTCAGTGGGGTCATTCGGGTGTCCTTACAACCAGAGGGGAGTCAGACAAGGACACACATGTAGAGGGACAGCTACATGGAGACACAGGGAGATCATGCCGCCCACAGGAGAGAAGCCTTGGGCAGGAACCAAGCCTGTGTACACCTTGACCACAGACTCGAGCCTGCAGGCTCCACAGACCTCCAAGCTTTGTTTACGTGGCCCAGGCTGTAGGATCTGTGAGAGCCTGGATTCACACAGCCACCGAGAAACACGACTCTTACCAAGGAAGACACACACACTCATGCGAACACTCACATAATATTCGTTCATTTGTGCTCTCTCTCTCCCCTCTAAAAGGCAGCCTGGATCACTGGATCACTTCCCCAAGGTGATGACTGAATCGCCTGAATTCCAAGACTAGGCTGCAGCAGACCAATGGATTCCAGCAAATGACCTCAGCACCTGTGGCCAGCGGTGTTCTGCCTGTGCATTCCCAGGAGGCCCTCGGTCACTCACGGCGCTGTGAACGGGTGCTGCCCTCAAGGCTCACACCAGCACGTGCTGCAACACCCCTGGCACCTCCACAGGTGGAATACAGCAGCTCTGCCTCACCCGAGTGATTCCGCAAGGAGAGAAACCCGACAGAGAGGGCAAGGACGGCCGAGGGGCAATGTCAGCCTGTCACCCCGGAGTGCTTGCTCAGCTGCGATCCCCTGTCCCTGTCTTCCCTATGAAGTCCTTGCTCCAGGTCTGATGGAGGTAGTGGATGCTCTCAGAGTAAATCAGCAGAATCCACCCAACCCTGCTTTATCCCTCCATGGGCCCAAAGGCTGCAGGGAAAGGTTCTGCCTTTCTTTTTCTTTTACTTTTTTTTTTTTTTTGACAGGCAGAGTGGACAGTGAGAGAGAGAGAGAGAGAGAGAGAGAGAGAGAGAGAGAAAGGTCTTCCTTTTTCCATTGGTTCATCCCCCAAGTGGCCGCTATGGTCGGAGCATTGCGCCAATCCGAAGCCAGGAGCCAGGTGCTTCCTCCTGGTCTCCCATGCGGGTGCAGGGCCCAAGCACCTGGGCCATCCTCAACTGCCTTTCTGGGCCACAGCAGAGAGCTGAACTGGAAGAGCAGCAACCGGGACAGAATCTGGCACCCCGACCGGGACTAGAACCCGGGGCACCGCAGGCAGAGGATTAGCCTAGTGAGCCAGCCGTAGCGTGCCGGCCAGCTCTGCCTTTCAAATAGAAGGAAGGAAGGAAGGGAGGGAGGAAGGTAGGGAGGGAGGGAGGGAAGGACAAGGGGCCTGGAGGGAGCAGAGCGGTCTGCAGCCTTGGGACACTGGGAGCAGCGGACAGGCAGGAAAACGAAGCAAAAGTGGCTTCCATGAGGTCGTCTGCACAGGAGCGCCCCGCGCTGGCTGTCCAGAGAGCACCTGGCAGCAGCGAAGGTAGCAGGTGACTGCGGCCAGCAGACAGGAAGTGATGGTGCAGGCAGGGAGGATGGGCAGATACACAGACAGATGGACAGCTGTCAAACAGGAAGTGATGGTAGAGACAGGGAGGCAGAACAGACACTCCCGATCTCAGAAGGGACGTTTCTGTAAGTGCCATCTGGATGGAAAACAGAAGGCCACACTGAACGTAGGATGCAAGTCACGGCTCTTGCTGTGCACCTGCCACATTGCAACACACATGTACATACACACACACACACATACATACAAACGCATGTATACACTCCAAACCTACCAGAATGCCCACGACAAATGTAGAACAGCCAGGGATAGGAATGTCACCATTGCCCTGGCAGTCAACACACCCACATGCCCACCTAATGACCTCCACCCTCCCGACACTGACATCACACCCAGGCCTCTCTCAGAGCCTCTAGGCAGCACCCCTCCCATGGATAAGGCCACCGCCTGCAGTACTGGCATCCCATATGGGCACTGGTTCTAGTCCAGACTGCTCCACTTCTGATCCAGCTCTCTGCTATGGCCTGGGAAAGCAGTAGAAGATGGCCCAAGTCCTTGGGCCCCTGCACTCGTGTGGTAGACCCAGAAGAAGCTCCTGGCTCCTGCTTTTGGATGGGCCCAGCCGTGGCCATTGCAGCTATTTGGGGAGTAAACCAGCATATGGAAGACTCTCTTTCTCTGTAACTCTGCCTTTCAAATAAATAAACTAAAAAAAGGAAAGTCACCTCTGCCATCACACCAGCAATGCTTTAAACATTTTCATGTCCAACACTCAAGACCTAGGACACCTGCGTGTCCTAACAGCCAACAGTTGAGCCTCGGCACCTGACAGCACGTTTGCTCTGCTTAGGCCCCTACTTCACACACTACTCACAGGTTCTGGTCCGGGACGCCTCGCTTCCCAATGGAGACCTCAATCCTCTTTCTAAGCTAAGTATCCGTCAGCCCATGTCCTCTCTTACGGAGAACACTGCCGATCCGCCCCAGCTAACAGCTAAGGAAATCGGTTTATCTGCTGTGTATGGCAGGGCTGGGGGGCTGGATGCCCCCAGGAACACGCATTCCTCTCCTTCCGTCCCATCTTTCTCACGTGTGCCTGAGAACATTTCTCAACCACGTGGGCCCACTGTCTTGCAAGACGCGGCTCTGGGCCATTTCTCAAGGAGGACGCAGAGGTGTAAATACTATTTCATAAAGGCCACAACAATGCCTGCACTGGGGAGCAGAGGCAGCGTCCATGCCCTCTTCCCAGGCCTCCCTTGGTGAGATGGCCAAACAGGTCTTTCTTCCCAGAGCATGCGTGAGTGCCCGCAAGAAGTGAGCACACTAACTCAGGGTGAGGGGGACACTCTGTGATGTCAGCACCACCAGCAGTTTTTCAGGAGGGCGATGCCAAGGCCTCTGCTGCCCCGAGGAAGCCCGGACCCAGGTCTGCCCGCATCCTGGCCCCACAGGTGGCTGCCCAGGGCCTCCACCCTTCCCCGTGGATGGAGAGATGTGTCCAGGAAGCAGGAAGATTCTCATGCTGTCGCTCAGGGGGGCACAGACATCAGAGCATGTGACACCTGCTCTATGTCCCTGAGAGTGGATGGAGCTCACAAAGGCATGAGAACCACACAGCCAGCCAGCCAGCCTTGCTGGGGCACCCCTGCCCCCCACATCAGCATCTGGCTCAGTCACACTGGTGATGCTGTAGGGAAGGCTCCCGTCCCAGGGCTTCTTCCAGCAGCCCAGGCGGAAGGTAGCAGCACCGAGTGTCAGCTTCCGGGGGCCCTATGATCCCATGGAAGCACAGATGAAGTGTCCTACAAGACCCAACTGGCCAGGAAGGTCACATTTCTTTGTGCTGTGCCGAAGAGGCCCCCTTCGTGGTCCCTGGATCCTATGGCAGGTGAAGCGATGGTGCGGGCTCCTCCCTGCCCCTTGCCAAAGCAGTGCACACCTTTAAAGAGTTGTGTGTGAGCCTGAACAAGATGCGATGGGCTGAGACGGCTGGCCAACGAGCAGGGCACCAGCACCGAGCAGCCTGAGGCTGCTCCTCCATCAGAACCCCATAGGCAACCAATGCCAACTCCCACCTCCACTCCCCCAGGGAAGAAGGGGTACGCATGTCATGCGGGGGGCTGGCATGAGCATGAGGGGGGACACCTTCACGGAGGTGGGGGGGACACCAGCTTGCACATGGGAGCGAGCACGGCAGGCATGATGCTCCCGTGGCATCTCAGCCGGGACAGGACAAGCAGGGTGTTGGTGGACAGGTGGCAGACAGCAGAGTCAGCGAAAGAGGGGAAGTGGGCCCCGGGGTGGTGTGGGAGTGGGAGGTCTCGGTGTGGGGTGACAACCTGGTCTTCAGCAGGTGAAAACAACATCATATGGGTGTGTATATGTGTGCAGGTACATGTGTGTATATGTATGTGTGTGCATGTGTCTGTGCATGTGTGTGTGTGCGCACAGAATGGGAATGCACACCCATATTCTGTACAGCTCACCTGCTGCAAGGGCCTCACCAGGTGCCCGGATCCTGGCTGCCCACGAGGGCACCAGGGCTCCATGGGGAAGCGGCCGCCTCCAGGGCTGAGGCACGTGGCCCAGGCCCCCATGCCCTGCTGCACGATGCGGCCCACAGACCCCTGTGACAGCTCCCCATGGGCAGACTGGGCAGGTGACGCTACCCCAAGCCTGCTGTGTGTGACCCCGTGCATCCAAAATGCTTTGCTCAGCCTTCCGTGCACACATACACTGACGTCCATTCCACAGACTTCGCGTGCAGGAGAGAACACGGAGTTTGGACCAAGTTTTCACACAGACTGTTTAGATGATGCGATTCGGGGCAGACCAGGTCAAACCAAACCTATCAGCTGTACTCGCCCACGGGTGATCATTCCACTGACCTGGCTACCAGCAGCCTGCAGGTGCAGAGGGGGCCGGCACCGCTCAGGAAGCCAGTGCCAGTGGGGAGGGCGCGAAGGTGAGGGAGCCTTCCTCTAAACACACAGCAGGCGGAGGGACAGGCTCCCACCAGGCACTGCCCCACCGGGACCAGCCTGATGCTCACAACTGGATCAGGGTCCGCAGCCCCTTTCCCAAGAGGACACAGATGCGAGGGTTTGGGGGCCATGCACCCTCTTGGGGAAGGCCGAGTTGATCCCACCTCGAGCCTCGTCTGCCACGGGCTCCACCGGCGACAGCATCTACTCTGCCTGCAGTGCTGTCAGGATGCAGGCGGTCCCTCCAGGCACAAACTTCAGCAGCTATGAGATGCGGACACCAGGATGTCATACAGGCTCCTCCCACCATGGGCTCCTCCCACAGTTATCACCACTCCCACCACAGGCTCCTCCCACTATAATACACCACTCCCATCACAGGCTCCTCCCACTGCACACAACCCCCACCAGACTCCTTCCACCACACACACCACTCCCACCACAGGCTCCTCCCACCATAATCATCACTCCTATCACAGGCTCCACCCACCATAGTACACCACTCCCACCATAAGCTCTCCCATAGTAATCACCACTCCCACCATAGGCTCCTACCACTGTAATACACCTCTCCACCACAGGCTCCTCCCACAGCAACACATCACTCCCACTACAGGCTCCTACCACTGTAATATACCACTTCTACCACAGACTCCTCCCACAGCAACACATCACTCCCACTACAGGCTCTTCCCACTGCTCACACACCACTCCCACCACAGGCTCCCCGCCGTGTGCACCTGGCCTGTCTTCTTCCAAGGCTTTCCCCAGTCACAGGGTACACTGTCACTCCTTCACCTCTCAAAACACTCCACGGCTTTTGTGAACAGAACAAGCCTCGCTTCTTAAAATGAGGAGCAAGCGGAAGCCCAGGGCACGTTCCGTATTTTCAGGGGTCAAAGGGCTTCAGTTGCAAGAAAAATGAGAGAAGCCACAGTGGTTGGTGGTTACAGACACCCCTGGAGAAAGTGACAGGAATTCCCAGTGTGCTGAGAGCCGCAGGCAGCACGGCTGGGCAGGGCCGGGGCAGGGTGCCACCCCCAGCAGTGGCCCAAACTTCAGGCAACAATGCAGGGGGTGTCGCTGGGCTCCCTGTGACAGAGTTCCCAACCCCAAGAGCTGACCCCAAGGCACAGGGCGCAGCACCCAAGGAGGTCCTCTAAAGCAGGGGCACCTTGGGGCCAGTATCGTGGAGCAGTGGATGAAAGCCACTGCCTGTGACGCCGCCATCCCATTTGGGTGCTGAGTTCGTGCCCCTGCCACTCCCCTTCCAGTCAGTTAGCAAGCTGGTGGCTTGAGGGAAATGGCAGACGATGGCTCAGGTGTGTGGGGCCCCTGCCATCCACGTGGGAGACCTGGGAGAAGTGCATGGCTCTTGGCTCTGGCCTGGCCCAGCGGCCATCTGGGGAGTGAATGGGCAGGTGGAATTTCTCTGTATGTGTCTCTCCCTCTCTCTCTGTACTCTGACTTCCAAATAAATCAATCTTACCAAAAGAAAAATGGAAGAAGCCGTATCAGCAGCTAAGGGACAGCCTCTCCTGCCAGCAAGACTGTGCAGCTGGGGTAAGTACTGCAGCCCTGGTACTGCTCTGGGAGATCTGGGAGCAGGAAGCAAACACACGCTCTGCCTCTCCATCCAGCGCCCTCAGCACAGGCGAAGGCCAGAATCCTGGCACCTAGGGCCCCTGAACCCAGGCCACGGGACAGCACGACACAGGGGCAGGAAGCACTGGCACACGGGGACTCGCACAAATAAACCACTAGCTGCTTCCTACAAGGTGGGTGACCCACTGGACCACCCACCACCAGTTACACATGACCAAACCCACCCTTGGTCACCTGCACGCCCAGCTGAGTCCCACCTACGTGGGTCACACGGGAGAAGCCAACGACTGGACGCTTATAAAGGACACCAACAGGGGGAGGAACAGGAACCACAATTCCCTCAAAACTCTTTTAAAAACCAACTGCTGGAGGTCCACACCAGTGCACACCTCACTAAGCCCTCTACGGCAATGCCAGCATCGCATACTGGAGTGCAGGTTCGAGTCCAGGCAGCTCCGCTTCTGCTCCAGCTCCCTGCTAATGTGCCTGTGAAGGCAGCAGAAGATGGGCTAAGTGCTTGGGCCCCTGCACCACATGGGAGACCTGGATGGAGCTCTTGGCTCCTGGCTTTGGTCTGGCTCAGACTTGGCTCTTGTGTTCATTTAAGGAGTGAACCAGTCGATGGAAGCTCGCTCTCTCTCTCTCCTTGGCTTTTCAAATAATAAGTTAATGTTTAACAACATCATCAACTGCTAATGACGCAAACTGTGGTTCAATCTCAATACTCAGCCACCACAAGCAAACAAAGAGTGTCGGGAGATTCTGCGTCTGGACAGAGAGGGGACAGGGCTCCTTGAAGGGTCACCAGCTGCTGACTGTGGGGAGGACACAAAGCCACAGGAGCCACTGCCTGCAGCCCCTGCCTGGTCTCTGCAGCAGCCGTGCCCTTGGCCCCAGGGATGCCCTTTCTCAGCCTAGTGTGTCCACAGCTGCAGGAACAAGGCAAGGGAGCAGCGTCTGCCCCATGGTGAGCAGGGAGCCCCACGAGAGGCAGCTGCCCAGAGGGGGCCCAGCCGTCATCTCCTGTGCTGTGGGACAGGCAGAGCCTCGGTCACCGACAGGCACTGTGCATTGGGGGCAGGAGGGGGCTTCAGAGCAGGAGGGGCTACTGAAGGCTAACAGATCAGACAGGAAGGAACCTGCCGGGGTGGTGGCAGATGAGCAGTGGGGCAGCCATGTGGGCTGGCCAGGCCACAGTACGCAGAGTGGATGTGGCAGTGGGCAGGAGGCTGCCTCGGCCCTCTGCCTCCTCTGTCCACAGCGGCCATGAGGGCTGCAGGGTGGTGGCACCACGGTAACCAAACCACCCTTTGGAATGCCCCGCAGGGTCCAGGGTCTGAATGCCGTCGGGGGTGACCCCTGTGACGTCACCTAGGCAACTTGGTCTCCTCCCTCTGGAGGGGCAGGGAAGGGACGGCTGGTTCCCTCTGTACTGGGTCCAGCTGAATGCTGCCAGGGCCGCACCTGCCATCTCCCAATGCCTGGGTCCAGGACATGGACCTGCAGCTTCTGAAGAACCAGGCTCCTCCCACTGAGACCAGCAGCAGCTGCGAGGTTGTCTATGCCCATGGGACGCCCACCCCTACCCCGTGTTACCTCACGACCTCTCTCCCCTGCTCTCTGGCTCTCCTGGTGGTTCCTACCAGGATGTGCACAGGCTCAGGAGCAGGTTCCCCAGCAGCAGCCCCGCTTCTGCCTGCTGAGACAAATCCACGTCCCGCACGACGACACACCTAGCCGCCACTCCTGGAATCAGAAGGCCCAGAACGGGGGTCTCCTTCAGAACCAGGCCGCAGACAGCAGGGTGGGATAGGACGGCCACAGCCTCCCCTGGACTCACAGCTGGCAACAGCTCAGGGCCGGAGGAGGGGAGCAGCCCAGGTGCATAGCAGGTGCTGCACCCCGCCCACACATGACCCAGGCAGCCCTGGTCCCTGGTACAGTTGGGGCCGCCACGCAGGACGAGGATGTGCTGCCTGCCTTCAGCGAGGCCATCTTGCAAACAAACCCACAGGGAGACTGACACCTGGGCTGCAGATCAATGGGTCTGGAATTTTCCAAGGAGCCGAGGTGAGATGGGCCACAAGCAGCCAAAGAAAGGGAAGAGGGCAGCCAGGGGTGCGTGCCCCAGAGCAGAGGGGTCAGCCCCATGATGGTGACCTCGGGTGGAGCACGCCACTCATTCACTGCTCTTCCAGCTGCTCACACGCACCAATTGTGGACTAGAACTCACCAGGCCGCCATCAGCAGGTCCTTCACTCGCTCCACACTGTAAAGCTGCCGGCAGAATCTTCCTGGCTGCTGTGTTATCACGTCTCCCTGGAAAGAACATAACAGGAATCAACTCAGTCCGCAATGACCCACAAACGGCAGAGTTTCATATCCTTGTCCAAAAAAGACCTGAAGGGAAACGCAGGAATTGTGTGCAAAACAAATTTTGCTCTCTGAACCTAATATATAAATTTTTAAGAATTGAGAGGGGGCTGGAATTGTGGCATAGCAGGTAAAGCCACTGCCTGTGGTGCCGGCAGCCCATATAGGTGGCAGTTTGAGTCCCGGCTGCTCCAGTTCCAATCCAGCTTTCTGCTATAGCCTGGGAAACCAGTGGAAGATGGCCCAAGTGCTTGGGCCCCTGCACTCGCATGGGAGACCTAGAAGAGGCTCCTGCCTTCTGATCGGCCCAACTCTGGCCATTGTGGCCATTTGGGGAGTGAGCCAGGAGATGGGAGACCTCTGTGTGTGTGTCTCTGCCTCTCTCTGTCTGTAACTCTCCCTCTCAAATAAATCAATCAATCTTGGGGGGAAAAAAAAAATGTGTCACCAGTCCCAAATCCCAGCGCTAGTACTGGGTCGTTACCGCCAGCGAGGGGATGAGACACAGGACCACGGCCATCACAGGCCCCAACAGGCCCTTAGCAGGGGTCCCCATGGGGTGGGTGCAGCTCACTGGTGACTTCCACACTGGGCCCGCTGGGCTCCCTACAGGGACCCTGGGAGGACCATGGGACCTGGCTCACGGCGAGACCTGCCCTCCTCCCCCCGGAGGAGGTCCGTTTTCCTCTCAGTCTCCATTGGGTCTGCCAGGATGTGTCTCACTCAGCACCGCAGACCCTGTGGGAAGCGCAGACTCTATGGCATCCACTTCTGGTCTTCAAAAGCATAGAAATCGCTTTTCTTGGGTTAAGACAAAAAAAAGGAAAACTTTCAATAACCACAAGCAGTCACTGGCCAGCCCCTGCCTGCTCTTGGTCCAGGTCAGCTGAAGGTGGGAAGCTCAGGTCCAGGTTACCCCTGGCGTGGGCCCTGGGGAGGGCGTGCTAATTCTCCTCCTTCCCCCTAGGAAGTGGGGGGAGCATGGCCAACCCCCTGCTTCCCACGGACAGGCTCTGATGCTTGTCAGGGAGCCTCTGGGAAGCTGGACACTTGGCCAGGATGTGTCCAGCAGGCTCTCCCTGGCTGGTCCCCAGGCTGCCTCTACCTCCACTTTTTTCCCGGGAGCAGGGTCATTGGCCTCCTGTCACACGCAGGGCCTCCCCCACCCCCCGCTGGCTTCTGGCTCTCTTCCCTGTCACTTCCTCCTTTCTTCACCATCAAGCCATGAGCTCCAAGTCCCCTCCAGGCCTCTCATCCTCGCTGAGAGCAAGACTGGGACCCAGGAGCGTCGCCTCCCAAGCCCCTCTGGATGCTGCCCTGCCTGCTGCTGACACGGTACAGCTGCTGCAGGACCACGGGGAGGGAGAGAGGCAGCCTCACAAGACATCTCCTGGGGCTGGCGCTGTGGGGCAGCAGGTGCAGCACCAGCATCCCATATGGGCACCAGTTCAAGTCCCATTTGCTCCACTTCCAATCCAGCTCTCTGCTATGGCCTGGGCCAGCAATAGAAGATGGCCCAAGTCTTTGGGCCCCTGTACCCACATGGGAGACTCGGATGAAGCTCCTGGCTCCTGGCTTCAGCCTGCCCCAGCCCTGGCTGTTGTGGCTATTTTGGGAGTGAACCAGCAAATACAACATCTATCTCTGTAACTATCTTTGAAATAAAATAAATCAATCTAAAAAAAAAGAGAGAGAGAGAGATCCTCCAAGTTCCCAGCAAAGCCAGCCCACTTCCAAATTTTTTTTCCTACAGGACTGGGCCAGGAATCTTCACCCAGAGCAAGGACCCCTTCTGTGCCCCAGACCCAGGGAACCTTCCAGGGGCCAAGTGTGTGGTCCCAGGCCCACACCCACCTCTGTGCCCAGGCCCACCTCCCCAGGAGCCCCTGTGCCCCTGAACCCTGGGACCCCGCCCACCATGCCCCCTAGAGCCCCCTCAGTTCCTGGCCCCGCCCACCACCCTTGGACCCCTCTCACCTCCTGTGTCCAGGATTCCACACTGAATGCTGGGACAGCCTCCTCTCCAACCCCGTGCCGGGGCCCCGCCCACCATCCCAGACCCTCTAAGCCCCACACCTGGGACATGCCTCAGCTTCAATCCCCGGGACCCCGCCCATCTCCCTAGAATCTCCTCAGGTCCCTCATGAACCAGCCCCAGCCCCTTGGCCTCACACACTATGCGAGGACCCTCTAAGCCCCATACTTGCAACCCAGGCCACATCCAGGCAGGATCCCCCTCACCCACCATCCCAGGACCCTGTAAGTCTCATGCCCTGAACCCCGCCCATCACACCAGGAGTCAGCTCTGCACCTGTGCCCGGGGCCCCGCCCACCACCCAGCTGGGACCCCCCCCCCGCCCCTGGGCCCCGCCCACTACCCCGGGACTCACCCTGGCTCCAGTGCCCGGGGACCCCCCCATCCCCTCAGAAGCCCCTCAGGCCCGGGCTCAGGACCCCCCTCAGCCCCCGGGCCCCGCCCACCACCCCGGGACCACTCCTCACCCCGCCCCGTGCCGGACCCGCGCTCCTAACGCCCCCTGGCGCCTTAACAAGCGCCGCCGCCTCACCCTCGCCCAGGAGCGCCGCCCTGTCTCCGCTTCTGGCCCACGGCGGCCGCTCTGGTGGGGAGGGGGCGCCGCGCCGGGAGCGGCCCCACCGCCGAGCGCTTCCGGGTCAGAGGGCGCGCGGCGCGACGGGACGCGCTCGGGGCAAATTCGGAGCTGAGTCCGCGGCGGGAGCAGCGCTGGGCGCGGGGCTGCGGCGGGGGCTCCTCTGCTCGGGGCGGCGCCGTGGAGGAGGCCGTGGGCGACCGGAAGCAGGCGTCGCCCTGCGTGGCTGACCCCCCCCGAGGGGCGCGGCCCCCAGCACCGCCAGGGAGGCCCGGCAGGCCTGGCCCGAGGAGACCCCCCTCCCGCCGCCGCCCCGGTCTGGTTCATCTGAGGACCCTCAGGCCGCCCTGACGGGAGCAGGAAGTTGGGTGTAGGAAGGTCCGGCATTAGGAAGAGCAGGAAACGCGGGGACCTCACAGCGTCTCTCAGGGCCTGTCCCCCGGATTTGACATCTTCCATGTGACTTGGAGCCCAGCAGGACCTGACCTGGCTTCTGCCTGTCCTGGGCAGCGGGGTCGCGTAGAGCTGCTCCGTTGCGTTGGCTGCGTTCACCCCCAGTCCAGGGGATGTGGAGGAAGAGATCTCCTCTACCAGCTGTTTTGGGGGCACAGTTCTGGGTTCTGGGTGCTGCACGCAGTTGCAGTGGGGTCCAGAGACACCTACGCGCCAAGCGCACCAGCGTTCAGATCAGAGACATCTGTGCACAACCGCACCACGGATGCGCTGGGGACAGCACAAGGAGGCAGAGGTGTGACGTCAGAACCAGCTCAGGGGCCAGCGCTGTGATGTAGTGGGCTAAGCCACTGCCTGCTCTGCCGGCATCCCATATGGGCACTGGTTCAAGTCTTGGCTGCTCCACTTCCGATCCAGCTCTGTCCTATGGCCTGGGAAATTAGTGGAAGATGGCCCAAGTGCTTGGACCTCTCTACCCATGTGGGAGCCAGGAGCTTCCTCCTGGCTTCTGGCTTCAGATCGGCCCTTCCCTGGCCATTGCAGCTCTTTGGGGAGTGAAACAGCAGATGGAAGACTCTCTCTCTCTGCTTTTCAAATAAGTAAACATCTTTAAAAAATCACTCCTCTGTTCATCATTATATATTGATACGGTTTCATAATTGATAGATGAGAATAATCACATCTGCTAATGAACATGATGGAGTAGATTCCAGAGGGGCCTGTTGTGCGCTGGTTGAGGGAGACACTTCGACTTGGATCAGAAACAGGACCCTAAAGGAGAGAATCAAACCCAATAACCAGTTAGCAAACACACAGATGTATTGAGTTCCGCTATCAGGAAGAGCCATTAGTGATACACCAGGAATGATGGAGATAAAGGAGAAAGATTGTGGCCTCAGATTTTCTTAACCTACACCCAGTAAATGACCTCAGTTGCCAGCTGTAGTCTCACTATGGGAGTAGCAAAACACATAACATGTTGTTCAGTAAAACAAAAAGCTGCTCAGTATGAACACATTGTGTGTAGAGAACTTAAGATAGGCTACTGTCCCAAGAGATGATGGTGAATTCCAACTGTTTCTGTGTTTGGAAAGTCTTTGGGAAAGCAGGAAAGTAAGAAAAGGAAAGATGCTTAGATACTGAAGAGAGCAGAAGGCGTAAAGAGCAAGTTGCTTAAATTAGACAGGTGGAAATCAGAGTAACACCAACTCCAGAGACCAAAATGAAGGAGAAAATTCTACTTTCACAATCTGGTCATGGAATCAGGATTTCTGGTCCAAGCATTTGAGTCCTACAATTATCAGTGCTTCCTTAGCTCCAGAGCAATGGACCCTTGTATAGTTTCTAGAGCCTTCTTTATGTCTTTATTCCTCAGACTATAGGTGAAGGGGTTCAGCATGGGGGTGACCACAGTGTACATCACTGAGGCCATGGCAGGTGAGTGTGCGTTGTGGGTAACAGCTGAAGTGAAGTAGACACCTAGACCTGTGCAATAGAATAAGGAGACAATGGACAGGTGAGAGGCACAGGTGGAGAATGTTTTATGCTTCCCCTGAGCAGAGGAGATTGCACGGATGGAGGAGATGATCTTAGAGTAGGAGTACAGGATCCCAGCCAGTGAACCAATAGAAGCAGCACAGGTGTGAAGTATATGACCATGTCATTAAGAAAAGTGTCAGAGCAGCCAAGTTGGGCCACTTGATTCAGTTCACAAAAAAGTAAAGAATTTCCATGGGTACACAGAAGGACAGCCATAGCACCAGTAGGCTTTGTAACAAGGCATGCAGGAAATTGATGACCCAGCACACCAGGGCCGCTGCACACAGAGCCGGGGGTTCATGATGACCGTGTAGGGCAAGGGGTGACAGATGGCCATGAACCTGTCATAGGCCATCACAGGCAGGAGAAAACTGTCCAGCGCTGCAAAAAGCAGGAAGAAGAACATCTGGGTGATGCAGCCTGTGTAGGTGATGGCTTTGCTTTGGGGATGGTGGTGGAGGTGAAGCAGATGTCCACCAAGGACAGGTTGGAGAGGAAGAAGTACATGGGCATGTGGAGGTGGGGGTCTTAGAGGATGGCCAGGATGATGAGCAGGTTCCCAGCCATAGTGACCAGGTACATGGAGAGGAGGAGACCAAATATGAGGGGCTACAGCTCTGGGTCCTCTGAGGATCCCAGGACAAGAAATCTTAAATTTTTTGAATTGTCCCCTGATGCCATTGGTTGAGACAACTACTAAGAAAGAGATAATTACATGATTACTGAGGAGCCAATGCTCACATAGGGGAAATTCTACCATTTATATGTTGCAGGCAAACACTGATTTATATACACTGTGCATGGATCTGGTCTCATGTAGGACTCAATTAGGCCATTTGAAACTTCTTATTAGCATCTCTGAGCAGAGTTTCCTTCCCACTTAGCATTTTCCCTAAATGTATCTATATATTCCACTATTTTAATAAGTAATGATTTCCTATGGTTGAACTGTATAAATTGACTTCCAATCATGTTTCAAGCATTGGCCAATCAGAAGTCTAGTATCTTAGAAGAACAAAATTGTCTACATCCCAGTGATGGAGATGGAATATAAGAGAACATATAAATGCTTTGAATAAAATGAAAGCAGCTATAAAGGAGAATGTGTCCACAGTGTTATTTTCTAGTTGTTTAAGTAGGACTAGAACCTGGGGATCATTGCCCAGTGACCAAGAGCCACGAGATGATTTGTGGAAGTGTGGATCACATCAAGGGTATGAAGACGGCCAAGGCCCCCTGGTGGCTGTTATTACACAATAGGAGCATTCCAAAGAAGTGAGGATGGCAGTGGTGATGAGCAAGAGGGAGAGTGGTGGGGGAGGGGACACAGGATGTCTGTGTCAACACAGACTCCATCATCCTCTGGGGAGCCTCTTGTACCTCATTCATTTTTTAAACTTTATTTTATTTACTCTAACATAAAGAGAACCTATTTAATGCAGTTCAAGGATACAATTCTAAGAGTAGCATATTTCCTCTCCTCCCTCCCTTCTCCCTCCTCCTTTACCTCTTTCTCCCTTTCTTCACTCTCTTCCTCCTCCTTCTTCTCTCTCCCCCTTTCTCCCTCCTTCTCTCCCCCACTCTTTCTTTCTTTCACATTTTTGAAATGACATATTTTTACTATTCTCTCTATGTATTTCTTCAATTTTCTAAGATTAAAAATCCTTTAAATATTAAAAATTTAAACAGATGTAAAAATGTTTAAGGTCCCATGTGATATGTGAGTACCTGCCTACATTGTATTGTGTCAAATCAGTGTGTGTCTATGGATACAGACATCTATCTACTCAAAAATGGGGCATTTCTTCGGGGTCTAAAACATCCAAACTCTGTTCTGTTTCAGAGAAATTCATCATTCATTTCCATGATCTATAGTTGCCCTACCATGCAATAGAACCCAGTAATGTCTTACTTCTCCCTAACTGTTCCCTCTCCATTCTCTAATATCCACCATTAGACTTTATCTTTGTGTTTGAAAAGGCAACCACTGATTTGAACAGGATTCCTTCTAAGTATCATATGTTGATTGAGTTCTTGTCTGAGGAACATTGTCACCTTGGAATAATGATTCCAGATAACTCAGCTTGAACACTGTTCTCATCTCACAGCAGGTCCACACAAGCACACAAACACACAGAGACAAACACGGACACAGATACTGTGGCCTTTTGGGGCCGTGTTTGTACCGTGCCCTTCGCATCCCTGGCTGCTTGGATAGGGCAACACATGGACATGACATACGCGGGACAAATCTAGTTCTTTCCCACAAAAAAGTGTAAATTCCACCCGAAGTTCCAGCTTCAAAAACCTCCCATGAACAAAGAAATGTGGGACTCTATTCTGGTATGGTCATTTTCACTGTTTTATTTTTGATGACTTTGAGAGAGAGAGAGAGAGAGAGAGAGAGATGCCAGGATTGTGGTGTAGCGGGGTTAAGCCCCCACTTGCAATGTCAGCATACCATATGGGTGCTGGTTCAAGACCCAGCTTCTCCATTTCCAATCCAGCTCCCTCCTAATGCACCTGGGAAAGCAGCAGAAGATGTCTCAAGTGCTTGGGCACCTGTGTCCATGTAGGAGACCTGGAAGAAGCTCGTGGCTCTGGTTTCAACCTGGCCCACCCTGGCTGTTGCGGCCTTTTGGGGAGTGAACCAGTGGATGCTAGACTCTCTAGACTCTCTCTCTCTCTTTCTCTTTATCTCTCTCTCTCTCTCTCTCTCTCTCTCTAGCTCTGCATTTCAGATAAAGAAATACTATTTTAAAAATGTGAGCAGGAAATGAATCTAATGTTATCAGTTCACTTATGTGAAGATTCTAACATGACTGAGTAGAAAAGATGATGCTGAGTGAAGGTTAAAGAAAAATTGATGTCAAATGATGGTGGAGGCAATGCAACCTTCAGAAATAGATATAAATAGATATAACTGGACAAGCTCAGAGACACCATAGGAAATAACAGGAAGAGAAAATGGATGTACACATATACAAGATGATTTGTCAGCTTGGATGAGGTCAGGAACATTCTGCATCTATGAAGCAAAGGCAGGGGTAGGGCAGTAAGACAGCCTTATGGACTTGGTAACACACTTGACTATCCCTCAAACACTCACACACAGATGTGCACACACTCACACAGGCACACTCACGTACACACATGCACACATTCACATACACACATGTGTACACCCACACACACATGTGCACACACTCACACATGCACACACTTGTTCACACCCCCACATATACCCACACACATGCACACTCACACACATGTGCACACCCACATACAAATGCACACACTCATACCCCACATACACAAACACACACACATGAATGGCAGGCAGAAATGTTTTCAGTTTCAAAGACAATCTCTTGTTCAGAATCTGTCTCATCACCAGAAAATCTCAATCTGAACCATTTCAAAAATTAAAAACAGCAGAGCTGGATGTCTGGTGCTGCATTTAAGATGCTGCCTGGGACACCCACATCCCAGATCAGGTTGCCCGACTGTGAGTCGTGGCTCTGCTCCTGATTCCAGCGTCCTGCTAATGCACCCTCGGGGGGATTACAGTGGCAACTCAGCTGCGTGGATTTTCTGCCAGTCACACAGGACACCCACACTGAGTTCTCGGCATGGGACATCTTTGGCCTGGCCCAGTCTTAGCTGTTGTAGGGATTTTCAGAATGAACTAGAGGAGAGTGCCTCTCCCTTTTGCTTATATGTCTTTGTCTATTTCTTTTTGTTTCTCTCCTATTCAAATAAATATATTAGTATAATTATATAAATTATAATAAATATATGCTATATATAATATATAATATACAATATATAATATATATTATATAATAATATATAATAGTACATATTACTATATTATATATTATATGATATATATGATATAATATATAATATAGTGCACATATAATATAATGTATATTATATTAATATATTAACCAATTATATATATTATATATATTATATATAATATATATTATTATATATTATATAATATATAATATATTATATATATTATATATTATATTATATATTATATATATTATTAATTATATATTATATATTATTTATTATTATATACATTATATATTCTAAGGCATTTTTTGCATATCATATAATATAATTATAATATAATATTCTTATAATCAAGATAATTATATATATTCTATATTATATATTATATATTATATTATATGTTATGTATAATTATATACATTATAATATATATTTTATGCATATAATATATAATATAATATCAGTAATATTAATAATCATTATTATGTAAAATATTTTCAACACTAATATTAATACATTATTAATAATATATTAATAAGAATATTCACATATAATATGTAATTAATATTCATAATAGTTAATATTAATTATTTATTAATTTTTTTTATATTTTTTTAATTAAACTTTTATTTAATGAATATAAATTTCCAAAGTATAGCTTATGGGTTACAATGGCTTCCCCCCTCCCATAACTTCCCTCCCGCCCGCTACCCTCCCCTTTCCCGCTCCCTTTCCCCTTCCATTCATGTAAAGATTCATTTTCAATTCTCTTTGTATACAGAAGATCAGTTTAGTATATATTAGGTAAAGATTTCAACTTTTTGCCCATATAGCAACATCAAGTGAAAAAACTACCATTGGATTACTAATTATAGCATTAAATAGCAATGTACAGCACATTAAAGACAGAGATCCTACATAATTTTTTTTTTCAAATTAATTAATTTTCTATGCCATTTCCATTTTAACACCAGGTTGTTTTTTTTTTTTTCATTTCCAATTCTCTTTATATACAGAAGATCACTTCAGTATATAATTAGCAAAGACCTCATCAGTCTGCGCCCACACAGAAACGCAAAGTATAAAAATACCGTTTCAGTACCAGTCATAGCATCACTTGGCTTTAGACGACACATTAGGGACAGATCCCACATGGGGTGTAAGTACACAGTGACTCCTGTTGCTGATTTAACAATTTGACACTCCTGTTCATGGCGTCAGTAATCTCCCTAGGCTCTAGTCATGAGTTGCCAGGGCTATGGAAGCCTTTAGAGTTCGCTGACTTTGATCTTATTCCGATAGGGTCATAGTCAAAGTGGAGGTTCTCTCCTCCCTTCGGAGAAGGGTACCTCCTTCTTTGATGGCCCCGTTCTTTCCACTGGGATCTCACTCACAGAGATCATTCATTTAGGTCTTTTTTTTTTTTTTCCATGATATCTTGGCTTTCCATGCCTGCTATACTCTCATGGGCTCTTCAGCCAGATCTGAATGCCTTGAGGGCTGATTCTGAGGCCAGAGTGTTGTTTAGGACATCTGCCATCCTATGAGTCTGCTGTGTATCCCACTTCCCATGTTGGATCTTTCTCTCCCTTTTTGTTTCTATCAGTTAGTATTAGCAGATACTTGTCTTGTTTGTGTGATCTCTTTGAGTCTTAGACCTATCAGAGCTATCAATTGTGAGCTGAAATTGGTCACTTGGACTAGTGCGATGGCATTGGTACATGCCATCTTGATGGAATTGTGTTGGAATCCCCTGGCACGTTTCTAACTCCACCATTTGCGGCCAGTCCGATTGAGCATGTTCCAAATTGTTCATCTCCTCCCTCTCTTTTTCCACTCTTAGATTTAACAGGGATCACTTTTCAGTTAAAATTTAAACACCTAAGAATAATTGTGTGTTAATTACTGAGTTCAACCAATAGTACTAGAACAACAACAATAACAACAAATACTAGAATGGATAAAGTATTACATTGTACATCTAAAGTCAGGACAGGAGCTGATCAGTTCATTGTTGCTTATAGTGTCCATTTCACTTAACAGGTTTCCCCTTTGGCACTCAGTTGTCACCGATCAGGGAAAACAAATGATATTTTTCTCTTTGGGTCTGGCTTAATTCACTCAGCATGATGTTTTCCAGATTGCTCCATCTTGTTGCAAATGACTGGGTTTCGTTGTTTCTTACTGCTGTATAGTATTCTATGGAGTACATGTCCCATAATTTCTTTATCCAGTCTACTGTTGATGGGCATTTGGGTTGGTTCCAGGTCTTAGCTATTGTGAATTGAGCTGCAATAAACATTAATGTGCAGATGGCTTTTTTATTAGCCAAATTAATTTCCTTTGGGTAAATTCCAAGGAGTGGGATGGCTGGGTTGTATGGTAGGGTTATGTTCAGGTTTCTGAGGAATCTCCAGACAGACTTCCATAGTGGCTTAACCAGTTTGCATTCCCACCAACAGTGGGTTAGTGTCCCTTTTTCCCCACATCCTCTCCAGCATCTGTTGTTGGTAGATTTCTGAATGTGAGCCATTCTCACCGGGGTGAGGTGGAACCTCATTGTGGTTTTGATTTGCATTTCTCTGATTGCTAGTGATCTTGAACATTTTTTCATGTGTCTGTTGGCCATTTGTATTTCCTCTTTCGAAAAATGTCTATTGAGGTCCTTGGCCCATCTCTTTAGTGGGTTGTTTGTTTTGTTGTTGTGGATTTTCTTGATTTCTTTGTAGATTCTGGTTATCAATCCTTTATCTGTAGTATAGTTTGCGAATATTTTTTCCCATTCTGTTGGTTGCCTCTTCACTTTCCTGACTGTTTCTTTTGAAGTACAGAAACTTCTCAATTTGATGCAATCCCAAATGTTAATTTTGGTTTTGACTGCCTGTGCTGTTGGAGTATTTTCCAGGAAGTCTTTGCCCGTGCCTATATCTTGCAGGGTTTCTCCAATGCTCTCTAATAATTTGATGGTTTCATGGTTTCGGGTCGTAGATTTAAGTCTTTAATCCATGTTGAGTGGATTTTTGTGTAAGGTGATAGGTATGGGTCTTGCTTCAAGCTTCTGCACGTGGAAATCCAATTTTCCCAGCACCATTTATTGAATAGACTGTCCTTATTCCAGGGATTAGATTTGGATCTTTGGTCAAATATAAGTTGGCTGTAGATGTTTGGATTGATTTCTGGTGTTTCTATTCTGTTCCATTGGTCTATCCATCTGTTTCTGTACCAGTACCATGCTGTTTTGATAACAACTGCCCTGTAGTATGTCCTGAAATCAGGTATTGTGATGCCTCCGGCTTTGTTTTTGTTGTACAGGATTGCTTTGGCTATTCGAGGTCTTCTGTGTCTCCATATGAATTTCAGCATCGTTTTTTCTAGGTCTGAGAAGAAGGTCTTCGGGATCTTAATGGGTATTGCATTGAATGTATAAATTGCTTTTGGGAGAATAGACATTTTGATGATATTGATTCTTCCAATCCATGAGCATGGAAGATTTCTCCATTTTTTGGTATCCTCTTCTATTTCTTTCTTTAAGGTTTTGTAGTTTTCATCGTAGAGATCTTTAACGTCTTTGGTTAAGTTTATTCCAAGATATTTGATTGTTTTTGTAGCTATTGTGAATGGGATTGATTTTAGAAGTTCTTCCTCAGCCGTGGCATTGCCTGTGTATACAAAGGCTGTTGATTTTTGTGGATTGATTTTATATCCTGCTACTTTGCCAAACTCTTCGATGAGTTCCAGCAGTCTCTTAGTAGAGTTCTTTGGGTCCCCTAAATAAAGAATCATATCATCTGCAAAGAGGGATAGTTTGAGTTCGTCCTTCCCGATTTGTATCCCTTTAATTTCTTTTTCTTGCCTAATAGCTCTGGCCAAAACTTCCAGAACTATATTGAATAGCAGTGGTGAGAGAGGGCATCCCTGTCTGGTACCAGATTTCAGTGGAAATGCTTCCAACTTTTCCCCATTCAATAGGATGTTGGCCGTGGGTTTTTCATATATTGCTTTGATTGTATTGAGGAATGTTCCTTCCATACCCAGTTTGCTTAGAGTTTTCATCATGAAAGGGTGTTGTATTTTATCAAATGCTTTCTCTGCGTCTATTGAGAGAATCATATGGTTTTTCTTCTGCAGTCTGTTAATGTAGTGTATTACGTTGATTGTTTTGCGAATGTTGAACCATCCCTGCATACCGGGGATGAATCCCACTTGGTCTGGGTGGATGATCTTTCTGATGTGTTGTTGCATTCTATTGGCCAGAATTTTATTGAGGATTTTTGCATCTATGTTCATCAGGGATATTGGTCTGTAATTCTCTTTCAATGTTGCGTCTCTTTCTGGCTTAGGAATTAAGGTGATGGTGGCTTCATAGAAAGAATTTGGGAGGATTCCCTCTTTTTCGATTGCTCTGAATAGTTTGAGAAGAATTGGAGTTAGTTCTTCTCTAAATGCCTGGTAGAACTCAGCAGTGAATCCATCTGGCCCTGGGCTTTTCTTTGTTGGGAGGGCCTTTATTACTGTTTCAATTTCTGTGTCAGTTATTGGTCTGTTTAGGTTTTCTATGTCTTCCTGGCTCAATTTAGGGAGGTTGTATGTGTCCAAGAATCTGTCCATTTCTGATAGATTTCCCTGTTTGCTGGCATACAAGTCCTTGTAGTAATTTCTGATGATTCTTTTTATTTCTGTGGCGTCTGTTGTTACGTTTCCCATTTCATCTCTGATCCTATTGATTTGGGTCTTTTCTCTTCTTTTTTTAGTTAGTTGGGCCAATGGGGTGTCAATTTTGTTTATTTTTTCAAAAAACCAGCTCCTCGTTTGGCTGATTTTTTGTAATGTTTTTTTGGATTCAATCCTGTTGATTTCTTCTCTGATTTTAATTATTTCTCTTCTCCTACTGGGTTTGGGTTTGGCTTGCTGCAGATTTTCTAGATCCTTGAGATGACTTGAAAGCTCATCTATTTGGTGCCTTTCCAATTTCTTGATGTAGGCACCTATTGATATAAACTTTCCTCTTAACACTGCTTTTGTTGTATCCCATAGGTTTTGGTATGTTGTGCTGTTATCCTCATTTACTTCCAGAAAATTTTTGATTTCTCTTTTAATTTCTTCTATGACCCATTGTTCATTCAGGAGCATGTTGTTCAATCTCCATGTGTTTGCACGTGCTCTAGGGATTCCTGAGTTGCCAATTTCCAATTTCATTCCTTTGTGGTCTGAGAAGCTGCATGGTATGATTCTAATTCTTTTGAATTTGCTGAGACTTGCTTTATGGCCTAGTATGTGGTCAATCCTAGAGAGGGTTCCATGTACTGCTGAGAAGAATGTAAAGTCCTTAGATGTAGGATGAAATGTTCTGTAGATATCTGTTAGATCCATTTGGGCTATAGTGTCATTTAAATCTACTGTCTCCTTGTTGATCTTCTGTCCTGTTGATCTGTCTATCTCTGAGAGTGGAGTATTGAAGTCCCCCAGTACTATTGCATTGGGGTCTAAGTCTCCCTTTAAGTCCCTTAACAAGTCTTTTAAATAAGCTGGTGCCCTATGATTAGGTGCATATATGTTGATAATCGTTATATCTTCCTGTTGAATGGATCCCTTAATCATTATATAGTGCCCCTCTTTGTCTCTCCTAACAGTTTTTGTGGTAAAGTTTATGTTGTCCGATATTAAGATGGCTACGCCCGCTCTCTTTTCATTTCTGTTGGCGTGGTATATCTTTTTCCAGCCTTTCACTCTCAGCTTGTATGGATCATTGTTGGATAGATGGGTTTCTTGTAAGCAGCAAAAGGATGGGTTTTGTTCCTTAACCCAGTCAGCCAATCGGTGTCTTTTAACTGGACAGTTCAAGCCATTAACATTCAATGTGACTATTGAGAAGGAGTAACTTTGCCCTGCCATTTGCCAAAGATATTTTCTAATATCTGGTTTGAGATTCCTGTGATCTTTTGCTGTGAGGTTTCCTTCCTTTAACTTCTTTCATATTGGTGACCGTGTTTCTGTGTTTCTGTATGTAACACATCTTTAAGCATCTTTTGCAGGGCTGGACGAGTGGCGACAAATTCTTTCAATTTCTGTTTGCTGTGAAAGGTCTTAATTTCACCTTCATTCACAAATGAGAGCTTTGCAGGATATAATATTCTGGGCTGGCAGTTTTTCTCTCTTAGTACCTGGGCTATGTCTCGCCATTCCCTTCTAGCTTGTAGGGTTTCTGATGAGAAGTCTGCTGTGAGTCTAATTGGAGATCCTCTAAGAGTAATCTGACGTTTCTCTCTTGCACATTTTAGGATCTTTTCTTTGTGTTTCACTGTGGTGAGTTTGATTACGACGTGTCGTGGTGAGGATCTCTTTTGATCATGTTTATTAGGGGTTCTCTGAGCTTCCTGTACTAAGATGCCTCTGTCCTTCTCCAAACTTGGGAAATTTTCTGCTAGTATCTCACTAAAAAGGCCTTCTAATCCTTTCTCCCTTTCCATGCCTTCAGGAACTCCTAGAACCCGAATGTTAGGTTTTTTAATAGTATCCTGTAGGTTCCTGACAGTATTTTTTAGATTTCTGATTTCTTCTTCTTTTCTTTGATTTGACTGTTTCCTTTCCTGTTCTCTGTCTTCTAATTCCGATATTCTCTCTTCTGCTTCACCCATTCTGTTTTTAAGGCTCTCTAATGTGTTTGCCATTTGATCTATTGTGTTCTTCATTTCATTGTGGTTTTTTGTCAGTATCGCGAATTCCTGCTCCATTAGTTTTTTCATTTCATTTTGATTCCTCCTTAATATTTCATTTTCACGGGAGAGATTTTCTATCTTGTCCATTAAGGATTTCTGTAGTTCAAGAATTTGTTTTTGAGAACTTCTTAATGTTCTTATCATAAATTTTTTGAAATCTGTATCTTTCATTTCTTCTATCTCATAATCTTCATAATCTTGCATTGGCGTGTCTTGTTCACTTGGGGGCGTCATAGTGCCTTCCCTGTCCTTGGTACCTCCGCTTCTATGTTTCTTGCTTGGCATGTTAGAGATAATTTGTGGTGTTTTTGTTTTTGTTTTTTTCTCTCGTTATACTATGCCTCTAAGTGAGCTGTCTGCTTTGTTGGAGCCTTAGGGGCTGTGATGGGTGTGGCCAGAGAGCTATGCTTGTTTCTTCAGGTTTAAGGCTGTGTAAAGAGCAACTCTCCCAGATTTCTCACTCACTTGCTCCTTGCTGGCTCGCTCTCTCTCTCTCTCTTTTTTTTTTTTTTTGACTCAGTTGGGAGTGGGGTTGAGTGTAGTTGAAATCTGGCCTTTGTGAGTATTCGTTTGATCTACCCCTGGGACCATCCACAGAGATTATGCAGCCCTCAATGTGTTCTCCAGTTTCGCTAAAGATACTGAGTTTGGCTGAGCTTTACATATGTAAATTCGCAGTGTTCTTTGTTTTGCTTGGTGAGTGAAGGGAGAGGCCTCTGTTCCCCCTCCCCCCAATGTCTCGGACTTCTCAGGTCTTTGTCTTACCCTCCTCCTCCGTTCCCGCGCTGGCGAGATTCTGAGGCACTGGCTCCTCTCTCGCCGCTGCCACTCGGCTCCTCTCGGTTGGTTTTCCACGCGGTGGGTTCCCTGTAAGTCCTCTGTGTCTCATCCACGAGATCCGGAAGCGTTTCCTCTGCCGTTTTTTTCTTGAGTCTTTTCCTGAGGCTACAGTAATTCCACTTTTATGAAAGTTTATTTTCCCAAACTAAGGCACACGTCCTCACTATCCGCCATCTTGGCTCCGCCCCCGGTGTTAACTTTTCAATTATTTATTAATTTTAATACAAATTATTAGTATTAATAATATTTTATATAATAATTATAATATTATGTATTATGTAGATTATAAATTATATAATATATTATATATATAATAATTAATATATTATATATTAATTATATATATATATAAATTATATAATATATTATATATAATAATTAATATATTAATATATATTATATGTATTAATTATATCTTAATATATTATTATATTATATTATATTATATTATTATATATAATAATATATGATAATATTAATGTATTATATAATATATGATAATAATATAATAATATATAATGTATATAATATATATATTTTATACAATATATTATACATATACTATGATATATATAATATATAATATAATATATATTTTATACAATATATTATACATATACTATAATATAATATATTAATATATATAATATTATCTATAATATATTAGATATATTAATATATATTATTATATACTATATATTATTATATAAAACATATTATATATTATATTGTATATAATATACATTATATATTATATAATATATTGTATTATATAATATACAAATATATATTTATATATGTTTATATTATTATATATAATGATATTTATGTGTATAAAATACATATATAATGTATATAAAATATATATTATATATTTATATATAAATATATATTCTATGTGATATATGTAGTATATATATTATATATACTATATAATAATATATATTATATATGCATACATATAATAGTATATAAATATTTATATACATTACTATTTGTATATATTATATATAAATATATATTATAAATATATTATTATATATGTACATATAATAATATATAAATATTATATATTATTATATATTATATATAATCTATATATAATATAATATATAATATAATATAAAATTATAATATGATATAAAGATATATATTTATATTATATATTATATATTAATGTATATAATTATTAAAATATATAAAAATATAATAATTATTATATTTATATATAATTAATATATAATTATTATAATATATAAATATAATATAAATAAAGATAATATATTTACAATATAAATATATTACATATATAATATAAATATATTATAAATATATTGTTAATTTTATTATATAATATATATTATAGATATTATAATTATATAAATTATATTTATATAAATATATTTATAATAATAAATATAATTAAATATTTAATATTTACATTTAATACAATTAACTATAATTTAAATATAATTAAATATTAAAACTGAAATGCCCTTAATTGCCTGTCTTTTCCTCCAGAGCTGCCACCCTCTTTCTTTTTTTTTTTAAGATTTTACTTATTTATTTGAGAGGCAGAGTTACAGACACACACACACACCCACACAGGTATCTTGTATAGGCTAGTTCACTCTCAAAATGGCTGCAATGGCTGGAGCTTGGCCAATCCAAAGCCAGAAGCCAGGAGCTTCTTCTGGGTCTCCCACATGGTTGCAGGGGCCCAAGGACTTGGGCGATCTTCTGCAGCTTCCCAGGTACATTAGCAGGGAGCTTGATTGGAAGACGAGCGGATGTGACTAGAACCAGCACACATTTGGGGTGTTGGCACTGAAGAGACTTAGCCCACTACACCACAGTGTCAGCCCCCACCATCTTTCTTTACACCCCTTAATTGCCAAGATTCTTGGATCCCTGTTCTACTTTTACAGAACTGCTTTGTGCTTCTGAATTCCTGCTCTGACAGGGCTTCCACTAGGACCATCTAATTGTCAACAAGGAATCCCGTGTTGCTGGTTTCAGTGGACACTCCTGTGTTTTAACACCATGAATAAACGCAATAATTCAGTATGAGAGCAAACAAATACATCAATCTCTCTATCTGAAATAGACTGGATTGCCTATCAGGTGACCTCAGGTAAGCGTTCTCAGCTTCCACTCTGGGCCTTTCCTGCAGGGCCTGCTGGGCTCTCAGACTCACCTGCATGGGTTCTCTGGGAAGAAGGTCTCTGGGTAGAGGTGTGACTCCTCCAGGGATGGCTGATGATGGACACTGAAGCTCTGTCCCACACAGACAGCAGGAAGGAGTCAAACATCAGTCCCTGAGCCAGTTGAAGATTGCAGTGAATTTACAGCTCCCCGTCTCTGCACAGTAGGCACATCTTCCTCGTGGGGCTCTGACCTATGAACACCTGATTCCCCATGAGGACTCTGGTCTGGGCAGAAACTTTCTGGCCGATCCTCTGTTCACATGAAATCAGGTTGAGATCCAAGATGGCGGAATAGGAAGGGAGCACATTGATATTCTTCAGCAAGACACAGGTTAATAAAAGTGGAGATACTGCAGGGTCAAGGAAGAGTAGGGGAAGAAACAACAGAGGAAACTCTACCGGAACTAGTGATTCACAGCGGACCTGCGTGGAGAGCGTGGGAGCCCAAGTTCGGGACACCAGCAGCAGACTCAACGCACCAGCGCTGGAACGCGAGGTGAGCCGAACCTCCATAGCCCGAGACACCAGCGGGCAAGCGGAAAGAGGAGGCTAGAGGGAACGAGGCTTGAAACTCCGTGGGGAAAAGTTCACCAGGCTCACTAGAAGAGAGAGAGAGGAAAAAAAAAAAAAGTGACCGAAACGGACACGAGTTTCTCTCTCTCCGCTCACCCCTCAAGGGCGAGCAAGACAAAGAGCAGGCGCCATTTTGGACATACGTCATAAGCAGGGCGACCTCAGGTCTGCACCGGCCCTGAGCCTAGCAGAAAAACCTGACTCTGGGGGGAGGGGTGAAACAACTGGAGATTAGCATCTAACTTGGCAACCCAGTGGGAGACTGCAGGAGAATTGGAGCCCACACCGAGGGCAGCAGAGATTCCCTGTGTGGTCCTTGGGAAAGAGCTTCCAATCTCTGGCTCCTGTGGGTATATCATTTGCCTGCTAACTACCTCCAATTACATTCAGCTGTGTGGAATTACTTCCCTTTTGAATCAACAAAAGAAAGAGACATTTACCACACCTAACCTGGGAGTGTCATCTTGACACACCCTCAACCCTGAGGAACCAAACACAGCTCTCAGTCCACACCCATCTCAAGCCTCTAAGGCTCCACTAAAAGCAGACAGTCCACTTAATCTAGAGTCATAGTATAACAAGAAAAAAAAAAACACCACAGTGAAGAAACCAAATATCTCCAACATGCCATACAACAAACGCAAAAACCAAGCTAACAAGAACAAGGAAGACACTATGACGCCCCCAAATGAAAAAGACACCCCAACTCAAGATTATGAAGATGAGGTGATCGAAGAAATGCAAGAAGCGGATCTCAAAATATTGATAAGAACATTAAGAAGTTCTCAAAAACAAATTCTTGAACTACAGAAATCCTTAAAGGACAAGATAGAAAATCTCTCTCGTGAAAGTGAAATATTAAGGAGGAATCAAAATGAAATGAAACAACTAGTGGAACAAGAAATGGTGATTGTGATGAGAAATCATAATGAAATGAAGAATTCAATAGATCAAATGACAAACACATTAGAGAGCATTAAAAACAGAATGGGCGAAGCAGAAGAGAGAATATCAGACTTAGAAGACAGAGAACAGGAAAGGAAACAGGCAAACCAAAGAAAAGAAGAAGAAATTAGAAATCTAAAAAATATTGTCGGGAATCTACAGGATACGATTAAAAAACCCAACATTCGGGTTCTAGGAGTTCCTGAAGGCATGGAAAGGGAGAAAGGATTAGAAGGCATTTTCAGTGAGATACTAGCAGAAAATTTCCCAGGTTTGGAGAAGGACAGAGGCATCTTAGTACAGGAAGCTTATAGAACCCCTAATAAACATGACCAAAAGAGATCCTCACCACGACACGTCATAATCAAACTCACCACAGTGAAACATAAAGAAAAGATTCTAAAAGGTGCAAGAGAGAAACGTCAGATTACTCTCAGAGGATCTCCAATTAGACTCACAGCAGACTTCTCATCAGAAACCCTACAAGCTAGAAGGGAATGGCGAGACATAGCCCAGGTACTAAGAGAGAAAAACTGCCAGCCCAGAATATTATATCCTGCAAAGCTCTCATTTGTGAATGAAGGTGAAATTAAGACTTTTCATAGCAAACAGAAACTGAAAGAATATGTTGCCACTCATCCTGCCCTGCAAAAGATGCTTAAAGATGTGTTACACACAGAAACACAGACACATGGTCACCAATATGAAAGAAGGTAAAGGAAGGAAACCTCACAGCAAAAGATCACAGGAAGCTCAATTTCTCTTTGACATAGAATTAAACTCTGATGCACTGTTAGAGCAATGTGTTAAAGTAATCTATTATGTTCTCTTGATGTCTGTTAAATTCTAATTGTTCAAAAACAGCTGAATTTTTATTAAGAGCTATGGGTTATTTAACTATGTGCTTATTTTCAAAGACTTGAATAATCACCTTGTAACAATGATCAAATTTGGACTATGTTATGTCATGATTTTAAGGAATCTTAGTTCAACTAGATATTTTGGATTTTGATATTGGTCTATTATGCTATGTTATATGTGCGTACATATTGTATGTCCACATGGGGAAATTTTATTAAGTTTTATTTTAAATGGCTTTTAGATAAGATTGTCCATAAATTTAAGCTGCTAAAATCAATCAAAGATACATTTTAATTTGTGGGACCTGAATCTGTGTATCATATGTTTTAAACTTGTTGGTAGAAAGAAACTAAAAACATTTTAATGGTTGTGCTTAAATTTACTGGTTAAACAAACTACACCATCTTAGATATTTAAGAGGTGTTTTCAAATACATGATTCTTAAAATTTATAGAAGGCATTGGACCTTCTGGTAAATGTTTTATTAAGTGCTTATCTAAGGGTTGAAACGGTTTGCTAAGTATTCATGTAATATTGCTATTTTCAGCAAGTGATCTAGGACTTGCTCCCTCATTTCTCTATTCTAAGCCCAACTTGTTCTTTCATTTCTCTATTCTCTTCAAGGTAGGGAATTAATTCTATTATGAAGGAATCTGTAGGACGCACAATTTAATCTTTAGACCTTATAAGAGATGGCTAACATTTTTCTGTAATAGCATAGCCAAAATAAGAGCTTAAATAATAATCTCATAGCTAGATTCACATCGCCATCAGCGAAGTATACAGTAAGTAGAAAAAAAAAAACCTCCCTTTCAGACCAAAGGGAAAGAAAGTTTTAAAGTGAGAATATAATTTTCCTCATGGGCATTGTCTACCTTAGAAAAACTACTACAGAACATGCCTGTGACTATAGACTTGTAGTTCAGGCCACCGAAGATTAGAGATGGGACATGGGCACTCCCTTGACTTGCATCCTCTGGTCTGCTTTAACACAAACTAGGAGGAAAAGAAAGCTAGGCATCAGAAGCAATGGGTGGCAGGCCTATTAATGGCTGATCTGTACGGTGATCTGCCCTCAAGGAGACCCAACAGGCCAGTCCACTGCAGTGGCTTTCAATGTGGTAAGTCTAGGCTTCAGCAGAAGTCAGCTTGTGAAGAGCCCTGGCAGCTCTGCCAAGAGTTGGGTCACTGGAAATGGACCTGCCCTGGACTCGAAGGATGCCCAGGTCAGAGCCACAGATCTTATTGGCTCCAAGCTGAAAAGCCCTTCACTCAGCCCAACTTCCAAAGTGACCACTGCAGCTGAGGGGATGGTCAAGTAGGGTCAGCAACATTGCAGGCAGAACTGTAAATTTCTTGTTAGAGATGCCCCCTGCCTTTACCTGGCCAGCTCTCCTCCCAGGCCAGCCAAGTAATGAAAGTCAACAGAGTGCCTTCCCCTAGGAGGTTCACACCTCCCTTAGGATATACGCCATGTGAAGAGATAGATAGGTCTGGGCCTCTTAACTTACAAGGCCTAAAGCCCACCAGATTATTATCAAGACCCTTCTATCAGGTTCTATTTGCCTCTCAATCAGAAAACTTAATTGTAGCTTAGACAACACCTTTCTTAGCTCCTCTAATAATGACTCTGTCCTTTGTTCTAGACCCTGTCTAGTACACTTGGGCCTCATTCCTTTGTAATCATAACCTCTACTCTACCACCAATGGCTCTACTCCCAACCTATGTGTACTGATGGTCCTCTTCCCCACTTAATGCTGTATAATTGTTCAGACCTGGTAAATGCCACTCTTAGGATCATTGGTTACTATCCTCACCCTGTCTTTTATGACCTTGTCTAAATATGATCAGAGTCGGGGAACTTGGAAGGCTTCCATGGCCTTGGCAACTCATGATGACAGCCTAGGGTGGTTACTGGTGCCATAAACTAGAGTGTCAATTTGTTGGGTCAACAACAGGAGCCACTGTGCGCTTGCTCCTGATGTGGGATCTCTGTCCTTAATGTACTGTACATTTTGATTTCATGCTATAACTAGTACTCAAACAGTATGTTTCACTTTGTGTTTCTATGTGGGTGCAAACTGTTGAAATCTTTACTTAATATATACTAAATTGATCTTCTTTATATAAGCAGAATTGAAAATTAATTTTAATGTGAATGGAAGGGGAGAGGGAGCGGGAGAGGGGAGGGTTGCGGGTGGGAGGGAAATTATGGGAAGGGGAAGCCATTGTAATCCATAAGCTGTATACTGGAAATTTATATTCATTAAATAAAAGTTAAAAAAAAAAGAAATCAGGTTGAAGTCATGAGTGCTCAGAGTTGATTATTCCTTCTCTGTGGATTCTCCTGCCTCCCAGAGGGCAAAGCTTTCAGCCACTGACCCTATTTGACTCAACACTTTCTCCAGAATGCAAGATGGAAGAACTCATCTTCAAGAAGTCCCTAGTGCTCTCCAATCCAACAGTTTGGTTGGGCATGCAGCTGCAACATATCAGGAACATGGTATTTCTCTCTTCAAGAAGGGGAAAACTGTTTCTCTATGTTAAACAAGGGCTCTTCACTTATAATGAGTTAGAAATTTTAATAACAATTTTTATAAATACAACTTTAAGAATATAGGTGTTCTTCCCACCATGAATGAGAAATTAGATTGCATTTATTTACTGTCACTTGGTTTTTCACATGTCTGTGAGTTAAAAGAGAGGTATTTGTATTTTATTTTATTTTATTTGACAGAATTTATGGGAGACACTGAACATTGGGTACATGTATACACTGTGTTATGATCAAATCAGGGTAATTAGCATATCGATCACCTCAAACAAGGAGCATTTCTTTGAGATGGGAACATTCAGAATCCTCTCTTGTAGATATTTTGGGATATACTGAGTCTTATTGTTAGCTGTAGTCATCCTATTGTGCAGTAGACAACAGAATTTATTCCTCTTGTCCATCAGAATCTTGCACCAATTGACCAGCCACTCCCCAGGCTCCTCTTCCCTAAACTCCCTGGCATTTGCTAACCACTCTTTCTTTGTCTACTTCTATGAGACCAACTCTGCAAGATTCTACTTATCAGTGAGTTGTGGTATTTGTCCTTCTGTGCCTGGCTTATTGCTCTTATCATGATCCTGCAATGGCATTCATGTTGTCTAGAATGACAGAATGCCCTTCTTCCAATAGCTGAACAGTATCCCATTGTGTATTAACACACAAAAATCAAAAGCTTTTATATACACAGGCAATGCCATGGCTGAGAAAGAACTTCTAAGATCAATCCTATTCACAACAGCTACAAAAGATTAAATCCCTTGAATAAATTTAACCAAGGAGGTCAAAGATCTCTATGCTCAAAAAAAAATCTTTAAAGAAAGAAAAAGGAGACACACACACACATAAAATGGAAAAGGCTTCCAAGTTCATGGATCGGAAGAATCAATATCATCAAAGTGTCCATACTACAGAAAGCAATTTACAAATTCAATGCAATCCCAATCAAAATACCAAGGACATTCTTCTCAGGTATAGAAAAAATGATGCTGAAATTCATATGGAAGCATGAGGCCCTGAAGAGCTACATCAATCTTACACAACAAAAACAAAGCTGAAGGCATCACAATACCAAATTTCAAGACATACCACAGGGCAGTTACAATCAAAACAGTCTGATACTGGCAAAAAAAAACACATAGATGTGTAGATCAATGGAATAGAAGAGAAACTCAGAAATCAATCTACACATCTACAACCAACTTATCTTTGACAAAGGAGCTGAAAGCAATCCCTGGAGCAAGGACAGTCTCTTCTATGAATGGTGCTGGGAAAGCTGGATTTCCACCTGCAGAAGTAGAAAGCAAGACCCCTACCTTAGGCCTTACACAAAAATCCACTCAAAATGGATCAAAGACCTAAATCTATGACACGATACCATCAAATTACTAGAGAACATTGGAGAACCTCTGGAGGACACTGGCATAGGCAAAGACTTCTTGGCATATACCCCAGAAGCGTAGACAATCAAAGCCAAAATTGACAAATGGGACTATATCAATCTGAGAAGTTTCTGCTCTGCAAAAGAAACACTCAGCAAAGTGAAGAGGCAACTGACAGAATGGGAGAAAATATTTGCAAACTATGCAACTGATAAAGGATTAATAACCAGAATCTACCAAGAGCTCAAGAAACTCAACAACAGCAAAATAACAATCCAGTTAAGGAATGGGCAAAGGGTTTGAACAGGCATTTTTCAAGAGAGGAAATTCAAAAGTCCAACAACACATGAGAAAATGCTCAGGATCACTAGCCATCACACAAATGCATATCAACTTGTGTAAGCATGGGGACTAATTCTTTCCAAGTCAACCTGGTACCATGTAAACTACAGCCAATCACGTGTATGCACATAAACATACATGTGAACCTAACACACATTGCAAGTTCACCTGCATGCATGGAAACACCCAGAACATCTTGGGGCTGGCAAGGTTGTGTAGCAGATTAAGCTGCTACATGGCACCAACATTCTATATGAGCACCATTCTTATCTTGGCTGCAGAACTTCAGACCAAGCTCCCTAATAATGCACCAGGGAAAGCAACAGAAGTTGGCCCAGTGCTTAGGTCCCTCCACCCATGTGGGAGACCTAGATGGAGCCCTGGGATTCTGGCTTTGGCTCTGCCTAGCAGTGTTTATTGCAGCCCTTTGGGGGAGTAAACCAGCTGATGGAAGATCTCTCTCTCTCTCTCTCTCTCTGTGTGTGTGTGTGTGTGTATGTGTCTCTCTCAACCTCTCAACGTTTCTATAAATTTGTATTTCAAATAAGCAAATAATTTTTAAAAAAAAAAATACACACATGACCACAAAGTTTGATAGCTGTGATTTTCTCTGTGCAGCAAGTCTGGAACATAAATTTCCCTGGTTTGACAATTCCATCAAAACCATGCCTTTGCAAGTGGAAGGAATCAAAGCTGCTTTGATAGAGAGTTACAACCCTTTACCAAGGACAGATTAGGAAATTTATATAAAATGGAGGAAGGAAGTAAATTTCTCTCAAGGATCTTGGGTGTTTTTTAATGGAAACACAGATGATGACAAAGATGGATGTCAAGGGGTGTGTATTATCCCAGCAGTGGAGATACTTCCTAGGAGACCCACATTCCATTTCATACTGTATGGGATTCAATCCCCACTGTGCTTCAGAGTCAACTCCCTGCTAATGCACATCTTAGGAGCAGCAGGTGGTGGCCCACATTTGTGGGTCTCCACTGCCCACATTGGACTCCTGGTTTGAGTTTTGGGTTCTTGGTTTTATCATGTCCCAGCCTCACCTGTGATATTTTGATGTAAACCAATGAATGGAAGATCTGTCTTTTGCTGTCTCTCTTTGTCTCACTGCCTTTCAAATACACATCAACAGATAAGTTTTTTTTTTTGACAGGCAGAGTGGACAGTGAGAGAGAGAGACAGAGAGAAAGGTCTTCCTTTTGCCGTTGGTTCACCCTCCAATGGCCGCCGCGGTAGCGCGCTGCGGCCGGCGCACCGCGCTGTTCCGATGGCAGGAGCCAGGTGCTTCTCCTGGTCTCCCATGGGGTGCAGGACCCAAGGACTTGGGCCATCCTCCACTGCACTCCCTAGCCACAGCAGAGAGCTGGCCTAGAAGAGGGGCAACCGGGACAGGATCGGTGCCCCGACCGGGACTAGAACCCGGTGTGCCGGCGCCGCAAGGCGGAGGATTAGCCTACTGAGCCGCGGCGCCGGCAACAGATAAGTTTTTCAATGTGACACATCAGCATGATGAATGGTATTCAGTCTAAAAGTAGAATGGAAAAACATGGACGAACCTAGAGATCATTATCATAAGTGAATAAACCAAGCACAGAGGAGAATCACCACATGATAACATTTGTGAGCAGAAAGTTGACTTCATAGAAGTGGACAGTGGAATAGTGGTTAGCAAAGATCAGGGTGAGCAGGTGGCAGGGTGTGATGGCAGAGGTTGGTTAGTATGTTCAACATTTCAGTTGGATGAGAAGAGAACCCCTGACATCTATCACCCAGTAGGCTGACCACAGTTAACAATAGTGCTCTCTGTGTTCCAAATAGCTAGAAGAGAGGATTCTGAATGTTCCCAACTCAAGGAAGTGACCAGTGTTTTAAGGTGATGGGTTTGCTTTGATCACAGCACAATGTATACGTGCATCTAGACGTTGTACTGCCCCCTTCATTATGTGAAGCATAATGAACTAAATAATAAAGCATAATAAACTAAAAGCAAATTAAACCATATATCAGCTCATCTCCTCTAATTGACAAACATTTGCTAATGAGAACTAACAGGTGGTTCTTCTTTTAATGTTTGTTTATTTATTTATTTGAAAGGTGGAGTTACAGAGAGGTAGAGGCAGAGAGAGAGCGAGAGCAAGAGAGAGAGAGAGAGAGAGAGAGAGAGAGAGAGAGAGATGTCTTCAATCTGCTTGTTCACTGCTCAGATGGCTGCAAAGGCCAGCCACGGCGGCCATTGGAGGGTGAACCAACGGCAAAGGAAGGCCCTTCTCTCTGTCTCTCTCTCTCTCACTGTCAACTCTGCCTGTCAAAAAAAAAAAAGACTTTTAAATCTTAGCAAGTATGAATGTGCAAACAGCACTGCATCTTCTCCTGAAACGTGTGTCATTTTCTCCTAACAAAGTTCCTGTGAGCAAGCCAAGTCTATTTAGCTGCTTTAAACAATAGATGAAGGATGTTTCAAGTCTAGCACCTTTAACTCATGCATCATAGTTCATGTTTAGTATTTGAACTCTTTAGAAATGACAAGGACCATCAGCCTAATGTTTTAGTTAACATCATATATCCTTAATATTTCAGATAATGGAAAAGATTTTGGAGACAACAGTACATTTACTAATGTTTATGAAACATTCACCTAGTTTTCACCTTCTTATCAATTATGTTTGAATTTCCCATGCAAATTGTACACATCATTGAACAATCCTAGCCAGAAATCAGCTCCTGTTATTTCCCTGTTTACCATCTCAACAGTGTAAGGCAAGGCAGCCATCTAAGCTACAGTCCTCAAGTTAAAGACATGAGTGTTTTGCTTACCATAAGCCCCACTGTTTATAACTAAAACAAAACATCAAGCTAGCCTTGTTTAGTGAGTATTTTCCCAAATCATATAAGTTTTGAAATACATTTGGGTTAATTTCTTTTTGTTTGTTTGTTTTTTGTTTTTTTTAAACTTTTATTTAATGAATATAAATTTCCAGTGTACAGCTTATGGATTACAATGGTTCCACCTCCGATAACTTCCCTCCCACTCGCAACCCTCCCCTCTCCCGCTCCCTCTCCCCTTCCATTCACATCAAGATTCATTTTCAATTCTCTTTATATACAGAAGATCAATTTAGTATAAAGATTTCAACAGTTTGCACCCACATAGAAACACAAAGTGAAACATACTGTTTGAGTACTAGTTATAGCATTAAATCACAATGGACAGCACATTAAGGACAGAGATCCCACATGAGGAGCAAGTGCACAGTGGCTCCTGTTGTTGACCCAACAAATTGACACTCTAGTTTATGGCGCCAGTAACCACCCTAGGCTGTCATCATGAGTTGCCAAGGTTATGGAAGCCTTCCAAGTTTGCCGACTCTGATCATATTTAGATAAGGTCATAAAAGAAAGAGTGAGGATAGTAACCAATGATCCTAAGAGTGGCATTTACCAGGTTTGAACAATTATACAGCATTAAGTGGGGAAGAGGACCATCAGTACACACAGGTTGGGAGTAGAGCCATTGGTGGTAGAGTAGAGGTAATGATTACAAAGGAATGAGGACCAAGAGCACTAGACAGGGCCTAGAACAAAGGACAGAGTCATTATTAGAGGAGCTAAGAAAGGTGCTGTCTAAGCCACAAGTAATTTTTCTGATTGAGAGGCAAATAGAACCTGATAGAAGGGGCTTGATAATCTGGTGGGCTTTAGGCCTTGTAAATTCAGAGGCCCAGGCCTATCTAGTTCTTCACATGGGGTATATCCTAAGGGAGGTGTGAATCTCCTAGGGGAAGGCACTCTGTTGACTTTCATTACTTGGCTGGCCTGGGAGGAGAGCTGGCCAGGTAAAGGCAGGTGGCATCTCTAACAAGAAATGTACAGTTCTGCCTGCAATGTTGCTGACCCTACTTGACCATCCCCTCAGCTGCAGTGGTCACTTTGGAAGTTGGGCTGAGTGAAGGGCTTTTCAGCTTAGAGCCAATAAGATCTGTGGCTCTGACCTGGGCATCCTTCGACTCCAGGGCAGGTCCATTTCCAGTGATCCAACTCTTGGCAGAGCTGCCAGGGCTCTTCACAAGCTTTCTTCTGCTGAAGCCCAGGCTTACCACATTGAAAGCCACTGCAGTGGGCTGGCCTGTGGGGTCTCCTTGAGGGCAGATCACTGTACAGATCAGCCATTAATAGGCCTGCCACCCATTGCTTCTGATGCCTAGCTTTCTTTGCCTCCTGGTTTGTGTTAAAGCAGACCAGAGGATGCAAGTCAAGGGAGTGCCCATGTCCCATCTCTAATCTTCGGTGGCCTGAACTACAAGTCTATAGTCACAGGCATGTTCTGTAGTAGTTTTTCTAAGGTAGACAATGCCCATGAGGAAAATTATATTCTCATTTTAAAACTTTCTTTCCCTTTGGTCTGAAAGGGAGGTTTTTTCTACTTACTGTATACTTTGCTGATGGTGAAGTGAATCTAGCTATGAGATTATTATTTAAGTTCTTATTTTGGCTATGCTATTACAGAAAAATGTTAGCCATCTCTTTTATAAGGTCTAAAGATTAAATTGTGCGTCCTACAGATTCCTTCATAATAGAATTAATTCCCTACCTTGAAGAGAATAGAGAAATAAAAGAACAAGTTGGGCTTAGAATAGAGAAATGAGGGAGCAAGTCCTAGATCGCTTGCTGACAATAGCAATATCACATGAATACTTAGCAAACTGTTTTAACCATTAGATAACAACTTAAGAAAACATTTACCAGCAGGTCCAATGCCTTCTATAAATTTTAAGAATCATGTATTTGGAAACACCTCTTAAATATCTAACATGGTGTAGTTTGTTTAGCCAGTAAACTTAAGCACAACCATATAAAATGTTTTTAGTTTCTTTCTACCAACAAGTTTAAAACATATGATACACAGATTCAGGTCACACAAATTAAAATGTATCTTTGATTGATTTTAGCAGCTTAAATTTATGGACAATATTATCTATAAGCCATTTAAAATAAAATTCTTAATAATAGCCCTGGCAACTCATGACTAGAGCCTAGGGAGATTACTGACGCCATGAACAGGAGTGTCAAATTGTTAAATCAGCAACAGGAGTCACTGTGTACTTACACCCCATGTGGGATCTGTCCCTAATGTGTCGTCTAAAGCGAAGTGATGCTATAACTAGTACTGAAACAGTATTTTTATACTATGTGTTTCTGTGTGGGCACAAACTGATGAGGTCTTTACTAATTATATACTGAATTGATCTTCTGTACATAAAGAGAATTGGAAATGAAAAAAAAAAACAACCTGGTGTTAAAATGGAAATGGCATAGAAAATTAATTAATTTGAAAAAAAAAATTATGTAGGATCTCTGTCTTTAATGTGCTGTACATTGCTACTTAATGCTATAATTAGTAATCCAATGGTAGTTTATTCACTTTGCGTTGCTATGTGGGCAAAATGTTGAAATCTTTACCTAATATATACTAAACTGATCTTCTGTATATAAAGAGAATTGAAAATGAATCTTTACATGAATGGAAGGGGAGAGGGAGCGGGAAAGGGGAGGGTTGCGGGCGGGAGGGAAGTTATGGGAGGGGGGAAGCCATTGTAACCCATAAGCTATACTTTGGAAATTTATATTCATTAAATAAAAGTTTAATAAAAAAAAACTCTTAATAAAATTTCCTCATGTGGACATACAATATGTACACACATATAACATAGCATAATAGACCAATATAGCAATTTTAATAATAGCTTTTAAAGTCTTTAACTCTTTTTGTAGATTGCCAATTGATTTGAATTGCTTTTTGTTTTTAGTAACCTCAGTTAACCATACTTTCTCTCAGTTGGTACTGTTAATACATTATTGGCTTCATCCGTTTACAGAACCATCCCAAAGTACTGAATCCAATAAAAGTGGCTGGAAAAAGTCCATAGGAACCTATAGGAGGACAGCTAAACACAGAACCAACAACGCTTTAGTTTTATGAGCAGCACATAATATATAACTATGGATGACAAAAGACATTAAGTCACCATGTTTAAAATTATAAACTCATCAACCAACAAGAGGCACTTGCTTACTTCACAGTATTTTTGAAAGCACCTGTAGGATTTTACAAGTATTTAACCCTTTAGGCCTCTGGGGCTTTCTCATTAAGATAACCATCATGTCTAGTAACACAAGATCATTAGACTTTTTAATTCTCAAACATTTGTATTAATAGCATTTTCCATTATAGAAACTTAAAGTCTGGTACCACATCACATCTTGACAGTCCTTCTAATATAATCCAAATAGACTGACTAGTTGGTGTCTCTATAAGATGAGAGACATAGGTCCTTCGATTTTTTCAGTTGGGCCCAAACTGGAAAAACCAAAGTCCAGGATTTACTGGAAATTTTAGAGACCAGATTGTTTGAAACTTTGATTTTTTGAATGCCTGTCAAGAATGCCAAGAAGGCTCAAAATCCAAAATATCTGGTTGAAATAAGATTCCTTAAAATCATGACATAACATAGACCAAATTTGATCATTGTTACAAGGTGATTATTCAAATTTTTGAAAATAGGCACATATTTAAATAGCCCATAGCTCTTAATAAAAATGCAGCTGTTTTTGAACAATTAGAATTTAACAGACATCAAGAGAACATAATAGATTACTTTAACACATTGCTTTAACAGAGCATCAGAGTTTAATTCTATGTCAAAGAGAAATTGAGCTTCCTGTGATCTTTTGCTGTGATGTTTCCTTCCTTTACCTTCTTTCATATTGGTGACCATGTTTCTGTGTTTCTGTGTGTAACACATCTTTAAGCATCTTTTGCAGGGCAGGATGAGTGGCAACAAATTCTTTCAGTTTCTGTTTGCTATGAAAAGTCTTAATTTCACCTTCATTCACAAATGAGAGCTTTGCAGGATATAATATTCTGGGCTGGCAGTTTTTCTCTCTTAGTACCTGGGCTATGTCTCGCCATTCCCTTCTAGCTTGTAGGGTTTCTGATGAGAAGTCTGCTGTGAGTCTAATTGGAGATCCTCTAAGAGTAATCGCGTTTCTCTCTTGCACATTTTAGGATCTTTTCTTTATGTTTCACTGTGGTGAGTTTGATTACAACATGTCGTGGTGAGGATCTCTTTTGGTCATGTTTATTAGCAGTTCTATAAGCTTCCTGTACTAAGATGCCTCTGTCCTTCTCCAAACCTGGGAAATTTTCTGCTAGTATCTCACTGAAATGCCTTCTAATCCTTTCTCCCTCTCCATGCCTTCAGGAACTCCTAGAACCCGAATGTTGGGTTTTTTAATCGTATCCTGTAGATTCCCGACAATATTTTTTAGATTTCTAATTTCCTCTTCTTTTCTTTGGTTTGCCTGTTTCCTTTCCTATTCTCTGTCTTCTAAGTCCGATATTCTCTCTTCTGCTTCACCCATTCTGTTTTTAAGGCTCTCTAATGTGTTTGTCATTTGATCTATTGAATTCTTCATTTCATTATGATTTCTCGTCACTATCACAGTTTCTTGTTCCACTAGTTGTTTCATTTCATTTTGATTCCTCCTTAATATTTCATTTTCACGGGAGAGATTTTCTATCTTGTCCATTAAGGATTTCTGTAGTTCAAGAATTTGTTTTTGAGAACTTCTTAATGTTCTTATCAATTTTTTGAGAACCGCTTCTTGCATTTCTTCAATCTCATCATCTTCATAATCTTGAATTGGGGTGTCTTTTTCAGTTGGGGGCGTCATAGTGTCTTCCTTGTTCTTGTTAGCTTGGTTTTTGCATTTGTTGTTTGGCATGTTGGAGATATTTGGTTTCTTCACTGTGGTGTTTTTTCTTGTTACACTATGGCTCTATATTAAGTGGACTGTCTGCTTTCAGTGGAGCCTTAGAGGCTTGAGATGAGTGTGGACTGAGAGCTGTGTTTGGTTCCTCAGGGTTGAGGGTGTGTCAAAGATGACACTCCCAGGTTAGGTGTGGTAAATCTCTCTTTCTTTTTTTCATTCAAAAGGGACGTAATTCCGCACAGCTGAAAGTAATTGGAGGTAGTTAGCAGGCAAATGATATACCCACAGGAGCCAGAGAGCGGAAGCTCTTTCCCAAGGACCACACAGGGAATCTCTGCTGCCCTCAGTGTGTGCTCCAATTCTCCTGCAGTCTCCCACTGGGTTGCCAAGTTAGATCCTAATCTCCTGTTATTTCACCCCTCCCCCCAGAGTCAGGTGTTTCTGCTAGGCTCAGGGCTGGTGCAGATCTGAGGTCGCCCTGCTTATGACGTATGTCCAAAATGGCGCCTGCTCTGTCTTGCTCGCCTTTGAGAGGTGAGCGGAGAGAGAGAAACTTGTGTCCATATATGTCTCTTTTTTTATTTTTTTCCTCTCTCTCTTCTAGTTAGCCTGGTGAATTATTCCCCATGGAGTTTCAAGCCTCGTTCCCTCTAGTCTCCTCTTTCCTCTTGCCCGCTGGTTTCTCGGGCTATTGAGGTTAGGCTCATCTCATGTTCCAGCGCTGGTGTGTTGAGTCTGCTGCTGGTGTCCCAAACTTGGGCTCCCACGCTCCCCACGCAGGTACACTGTGAATCACTAGTTCCGGAAGAGTTTCCTCTGCTGTTTCATCCCCTACTCTTCCTTGACCCTGCAGTATCTCCACTTATATTAAACTGTCTCTCCCCGAGACTAATAGTGTGCTCCCTGCCTATTCCGCCATCTTGCCGCCATTTGGGTTAATTTCATGTGATTTTGGAGTGTCCACTTAATTCAAAATTAATGTGGCATCATGTATGGACACAAGCACACACATGCACATAAGGTAACACCACACATATGCACAATGTGCACACACATTTCAAATAGATGCTAAGATGTTATAGCTGTCATTTTATCTATGGACATAACACATATGGACATAGCACACCAATACTCATATGTACACACACAGGACAGACAGATGCTAAGATGTTATAGCTGCATTTCCTCCATGCAGCAGGAACACTGGGAAGTCCCCTAGTCTGAAGCATACCTGGAGGTGAACTGTCTTTACAAGTGGAAGGAGTCAGTTTTGCTCTGATTTGCATGGTCACAGCCCTTTAAAGAAGACAGTGTAGGAAACTTGCATCTCAAACAGGAAGAATGCAAGCTTTTCTCTAGGACTTGGAGGGGGTGTCAATTAGGGAAATTATGGAGGGCTATGTAAATGGATGTCCAGGGGCTGGGATTTTGGCAGAGAGGTTAACCTTAAGATACCTCTTGGGATGGCCATGGTCCATATAGACTTTCTGGGTTCAAGTTCCTTCTTTGTTTCTGAGTAATGTACTGCTACTGAACATTCTAGAAGGCATCAGGTGATGACTAATGTACTTGGATTCCTACTGCTCGGATTGAGTCCTGGGCTCCTGGCTTCAGCCTGCCCCAGACCCTGTTGATGTAGGCATTTGGGAGAGTAACCAATGGATGGAAATCTGTCTTTCTCAATCTCTGTCTCTCAGCATTTAAATGAACATAAATAAATACATTTTTAACATGACACATACACACAATAGAAAACTATTTTGCCATTTTAAAAGTGAAATGCTTTCATTTTGGACAATATAGGTGAACACGGAGGACATTGCGGTAAGTGAAATAAGCCAGGCAAGCAAAGACAAACACTGCACGATATCACTCGTAACCAGAATCCTAAAGTCTGAGCTCATAAAGTGGGCAGTAGAATAAAGTTTGCCAAAGGCCAAGGAGACTGGGTGGGAGGGGAGGATGGTTCCACCATTTCAGCTGGATAAGAGGAGGAAGTCCTGGTGCCTACTGCACAGGAGGGGGACTATAGCTAATAATAACGCTCTCTGTGTTTCCAAACAGCTAGAAAAGAGGATTATGCATGTTCCCAACTCAAAGAAATGGAAAATGTCTAACATGCGCCAACACATCACACCTTCCCATATAAACCGTTTCAACTAAAATAAGATAAAGCTGTAAACAAGCATATCCCTTCAGATCAACAAGCATTCTGTAATGAGGAACTAAATGACAGCTCTCATCGTGCAATAAGCTATCAAATTTTAACAAGTGAAAAGTCTCTGATTTTACATCAGCCAATGACTTTTCCTCCTCTTCAGGAAGGAATATAACAATTTTCTGGAGATTTCAGGAGTAGGGGTCCCCAACAGAATTTTTGGTTCAAAGATGTTAGGAACCTCTTTGAGAAAAGTTCTTTGGTCTTGGACTCTGGATAAGTCTTTTTTTTAATTAATTTATTTATTTGAAAGGTAGAGTTACAAAGAGGCAGGGGAGGGTCTTTCATCTGCTGGTTCACTCCTCAAATGGCTACAAGGGCTGGAACTGAGCTTATCAGAAGCCAGGATCCTGGAGCTTCTTCCAGGTCTCCCATGTGGATGCAGGGGCCTAAGGACTTGGACTATCCTCCACTGCTTTCTCAGGAGCATTAGCAGGGAGCTGGGTCAGAAGTGGAGCAGCCAGGACTCAAACCAGTGCCCATATGGAATGCTTGCTCTGCAAACAGTGGCTTTACCAGCTATGCCACAGTGCCAACCCTGAAACCTTTATGTCAAGGAAATTAAGTTCCTGAGAGATTTGACTTCTGGAATGAGAGGAGTTCACAGAGAAGGAAGCATGAGATCTGGGTTCACCTGACTGCTAACCTGGTCTCTTGGGAGTAGACAGCCAGCAGGAAAATTCTCTCCTGCCAAGCCCAGCATCCCCATGGGAAATCAGGGACTGGAAGATTGGGGTAACAAGAGGGAGATGTGCCTAATGAGCAGGAACACAGAGCTGTGATATTGCCCTGCTGTTGTCCACCAAGTGTGTTCGCTTTTGGAGTCATCATCTGACTCAGGGACGGATGATTTGCTTCTTTCTACTTTAGTCTCCACTGTCAGCCATCCAGGGAGGACTCACACTTCAAGTAGAGAATCCTTGCAGGTCAGTCTGAGAACCCAGCTGGTACCACAGGAAATGCTCAGAGAAGGGAAGCTGAGAACCTCAGCTTCAAGGTCATCTGACAGTAAACTGTCTTTCCAATAACAAGATCACGTTTTCCCTTTGCTTGCTTGATATTCAGTTATTGTATTTACTTGTGATGTTGAGAAACAGAAGTGTCCATTGAAACCAGGCAAAATGATAGAAATGGAAGCTCTATCAGAGCTGTGATTAAGAAGCAGCAAGGGCGGTTTCAGTAAAAGTAGACCTTGGGTTGAATAACCTTTTGCTTTGAAGAAAAAAATAGGGTGAGGACCTGTCTGTTCTTTTTAAATTTAGTTACAATCATTTTATGGGAAAGACAGAGGAACACACACCAATAGGAAAAGCCAGAAGGCATAGAGAGAAATATCATAATTGCTGGGTCACACCCCAAATGCCTACAAAACTTGAGGTAGGGCCAGGTCAGACAGAAGCCCAGACTTCCATCTCGGTCTCCCACATGGGTTGTAGGAATCCAACTTATTAAAACATCAGCTGCTGCCTCCTAGTAAAGAATGGCAATGAGGCTGGGATGGGCACCCAGGTAAGAGCCCAGTCAGCACCCCTACTCAGATGCACCAGTAGGGAGGTTCCTACATGGGATCAGATCCATGAACAATAAACATAAATCAGTTGTCTGGCTGCATAATATAAATCAGCATTTTTCAACTGTGTGAGGAAGGTCTCTTTGTACGACACACTGTGTTGTTATTTTTCTCTTAGCTGGTGGTCAACTCAAACAAATGGAACCAGGCAATGAGACACGAATTCAAGATTTCTTCTGCTGGGATTCTCAGAGGACCCACCGCTGCAGCCCCTCATACTTGGGCTCTTCCTCTCCATGTACCTGGTCACTGTGGCTGGGAACCTGCTCATCATCCTGGCCATCCTCTCAGACCCCCACCTCCACACACCCATGTATTTCTTCCTCTCCAACCTCTCCTTGGTGGACATCTGCTTCACCTCCACCACTGTCCCCAGATACTAGTGAACATCCAGATGCAGAGCAAAGCCATCAGCTATGCAGGCTGCATCACCCAGATGATTTTTGGTAGAGTTGGACAACTTTATCCTGGCCATGAATGCCTATGACAGGTTCGTGGCCATCTGTCACCCCTGCATTACATGGTCATCATGAACCCCCGGCTCTGAGTGCAGCTGGTCCTGGTGTGCTGGGTCATCAGTGTCCTGCATACCTTGTTGCAAAGCCTCATGGTGCTGCAGCTGTCTTGCACACACGTGGAAATCTCCCATTTCTTCTGTAAGCTGAACCACACAAGGTGGCCCAACTTGCCTGTTCCGATACTTTCCTTAATGACGTGGTCATGCATATTACACTTATACTGTTGGCTGTGGGTCCCCTGGCTGGGATCCTTTACTCTACTCCAAGATCATCTCCTCCATCCTTGGAATCTCCTCAGCTCAGGAGAAGTATAAAGCATTCTCCACCTGTGCCTCTCACCTCTCCGTTGTCTCCTTATTCTATTGCACAGGTCTAGGAGTTTACCTTAGCTCTGCTGTAACCCATGACTCAGGCTCAACTGCAACAGCCTCGGTGATGTACACCGTGGTCACCCCCATGCTGAACCCCTCCATCTACAGTCTGAGGAACAGATGTAAAGAGGGCTCTGAAAACACTCTTCAGAGTGAATCCATAAAAGAGGCCATAGCTTTGGAGCTGTAGGGCTCAGTGCCCCAAAGTTTGGAATTTGGATTCCTCAATCACATTGCAAACATAGAACCCAGGCCTTCTGTTTGTGTCCTGAGGTTAGCATTGTTTCATCTCAACCTCTCAATAGAACTGAAGCAGCTCACTTATTAGGCCTTCTGCTCTCTTCAGTATCCAAATACCTTCCCTTCCCTACTTTCCCAAAGTCTTTCTAAACATTGGATGAGAATATTTGGAAATTGCCACTTTCTCATAGGGTAGTAAAGATATATTGGGAATAATTATTATCTTTGACATGTACTGTATTGGGTCACATTTCTCTTGCTTTTTATTTTAATTTTAATAATTTTTAAAGATTTGGTATAATTTATACATACATGTCTAAGAATATAACAATATTCCTCCATTCCTCCCTCCCTCTCTCCTTCCCATCTTCTTTCTTCCTACCTTTCCTTTCTATTTTTAGTTTTTGAGATAACATTTTAAATTTACATTACAGTACAGAGGCTTAATACTTCACCACACAAGACATTTAACCAGTCAAAAACAAAAAGGCTATTTATTTTGCTTTACATGAAAGCATGTTCATATGTTTTACTATTCTTAAAGATAAACTCTACATGGTAACTACAGTCATTTACAGATTTTCTAGCACGGAGAATCCAGGTCAATGTTTCCTCTTTTATGGACGTTGCTGATGTGTATAACCTACTCCAGTGGCTCCTCCTGTTGATGTGGAATTTAATGTACTTGTGTGTTTCATAACTTTGGATTTTATTCTCATGTTCAGGATCCAGTTTCTATTGAAGCTCCATTTCCCCTATGTTCACAGCACAACAGGCCCCAGAGATCTCTACTCTGCCACCTTTCTTAGGGAAATATTGGCACGCTCTACCACATTTTGAAATTCTATCAATACACAAATGGTTAATGGAATGAGTGGTTGCTAGAGGACATCGAGCCATCCCCTTCAAATGTGTGGCTGTAACAGGGTCATGCAGGGATCTTGGGTTCATGCCCCTGTTTCATACTTCAGTAATTCTCAGTGTTAATATCCTGGATGTGATTGTTTTATTCTAGTTTCTAAAGCGATGTTCATAGGGACTTTGAGTCAAGTGTGCGGGATTTAACTGGTTATTTCTATGAAAAGGTATGTGAACCTACATAATCCACAAATACAAGTTTAAGGTGAGAAAGTATCGAGAAAAACATCAAACATATGTGAAAAAGTGTTGAAGTGCATGAATTCCAATCTTCTCTAATTCTTCTTTCCACTGTTCCCCACATAACTGTGTGCTATGTGATGAAATTCAACTCTATGCACTTTCAAGTAATGTAAAAAGCAAATAAAAATTGAGCCTTCTTTCTCCAAATTTTATTTAAGGCACACGAACTTCATGAATTTCATATAAATAAATTTAGGAATAAAGTGATTCTTCCCATCCTACCTCCATCTCTCCTGCACTTACACCTTTCTTCCTCCTCTTTCTCCCATTCATAGTCTTACTTTTCTTATGAAGATGTATTTTCAGTTAACTTTATATTCATAAGATTAACCCTACACTAAGTAGAGAGTTCAACAAATAGTATAAAGAAAATACAAAAGCTAACAAATAAGCAAAACACATTGTTCTTCAACAGTCAAGAAATGAGCTGTTCAAAATCATCACATTACAAAATGTCAATTTCACTCCTGTAGATTGTCTTTTAGGTTCTCTGTTGGTTACCACAGATCAGAGACAACATGTGGTATTTTTCTTTTTTGGACTGGCTTATTTCACTAAGTATAATTGTTTCCAGATGCATCCAGTTTATTGCAAATGACAGGATTTCATTTTATTTTTTGCCTCTGTGTAGTATTCCATAGTGTGTATATACCATAATTTCTTTATCTAATCTTCAGTTGATGGACATCTGGGTTGATTCCATATGAGCCTTCTCTTTTTTTTTTGGTAAGATTTACTTATTTATTTGAAAGAGTTACACAGAGAAGGAGAGGCAGAAAGAGAAAAATTCCATCTGCTGGTTCAATTCCCAATCAGCCACAATAGCTGGAGCTGCACCGATCTGAAGCCAGGAGCCAAGAGCTTCTTCTGGGTCTCCCATGTGGGTGTAGGGGCCCAAAGTCTTGGGCCATCTTCTACTGCCTTCTCAGGCCATAGCACAGAGCTGGATTGGAAGTGGAGCAGCTGGGATCGAATCGGTGCCCATATGGGATGCTGGTGCTTCAGGCCAGGGCGTTAACCTTCTGTGCCACAGCACCAACTCCTAGGTAAGCCTCCATCTGCAGTGCCAGCTTCCCATATGGGCACTGGTTTGATTCCCAGCTGCTCCACTTCTGATCCAACTCCCTGCTAATGCACCTGGGAAACCAGTGGAAGATGGCCCAAGTGCTTGGGCCCCTGCACCCACGTGGGAGACCTGGAAGAAGCTCCTGGCTTCAGATTAGCTCAGCTCCAGCCATTGAGGCCACTTAGGGACTGAACCAGTGGATGGAAGATATCTCTCTCTCTCTCTGTATGTATATTATATATACATATATATACATATATATACATATATATACATATATGTATATATATATATATATATATATATATATATATATCCCTAGTCTTCTTCCTCTCTCTGTAACTCTACCTCTCAAGGAAATAAATAATTTTATTAGGGGCTAAATTAATTCTTTGATTTCCATAGATACCTTGCAATCTTTCTGGACTAAAACAAAGATCTGAGGAGTGTGTGTGTGTGTGTGTTCTGTTTTCTGTGACAAAATGGAAATGGCCCCTCTTGTAGGATTCAGTAGTTTTCTGTGAGGAAGGTGTAATTGGGGAGCCTCTAAGATGTAACATCTTTTTTTAAAGATTTATTTATTGATTCATTTGAATCTCGGAGTTAGAGAGAGAGGAGAGAGAAGAGAGAAGAGAGGAGAGAGAGAGAGGTCCTTCATTCACTGTTCACTCTCCAATTGGCCGCAATGGCTGGAGTTGCACTGATCCAAAGACAGGAGTTTCTTTCGGGTCTCCCACATGGGTGCAGGGACCTATGGACTTGGGCCATCTACTGCCTTCCCAGGCCACAGCACAAAACTGGATTGGAAATGGAGCAACTAGGACTTGAACTGGCACCCATATGGAGTGCCAGCACTACAGGGGTGGCTTTACCCACTACACCACAGTGCTGGCCCCTAACAAGTAACATCTCCACACCTCAGGTCTTTGTTTTAGCTCAGAAAAATTGCACAGTATCTATGGAAATCAAAGAATTAACTTAGCCCCTAAAAAATAAATGAATATCTGATCCAGAAAAAAAAAGGAAGTAGAACTGGGAAACCAAGCAAAGCACTTCCTGCAGAACAGGATGGTGCCCCAGCAGAAACCCAAGGGCTGTGACCTCACCCTGGGGCGCCCAGGCCCTCATTTGCTTCCTAAGGGGCCCAGGTCCTCAATGATGCCAGTGACCTGATGTCAGAGCCTTGTGGCCCCCAGGCCTGCCTGATGCCCCACATGGTACCTAGCTCACCTCTGAGGTCAGTGAGGCTTGTGGGTCACACCCAGGATGGGCCTAGGGGCACCCTTGGTTGTGTCCCTGAGCCCTCCTGCACTCTGCTGCTTTGTGGTCTTGGGTAGGGCATCTGCTGGCAAGGGTCTTCGCTGCTGTGCAGAGGGCCATGCTGTGGGTGCATGCTCTGGGCTGGCAGCCCTCCCTCTCTGTTGCTCTTTAGGGCAGGTCTTCCAAGATGGGGTCCTTGCTGATGACAATTCAATTCCAGCAATGGACTTTTGTTCCATGCCTACGAGAGAGGTAGAGACAGAGATAGGGAGGCGGGGAGAGGTCTTCCATCCTCTGGTTCACTCCCCAAATGGCCACAATGACCAGAGCTGGGCTGATCTGAAGCTGGGAGCCAGGAGCTTCTTCTAGGTCTCCCATGTGGGTGCAGGAAATCAAGCACTTGGGCCATCTTCTACTGCTTTCCCAGGAAGTAACAGAGATCAAAAGTGCAGCAACTGGGACTTGAAGTGGTGCACTTGTGGGATGGCCGATGCTGCAGGCAAAAGCTTAAGCTGCTATGCCACAGCACTGCTGACCCCCCTCCATGACTTTTAACTTTTGTTTTAAACAGTTAACTCCTGGGGGCTGGTGTCATGGTGCAGTGAGTTTAAACCACAGCTTCCTACGCCAACATCGCCCAACAGAGTGGCTGTCTGAGTCCCGTCTGCTCTATTTCCAGCTCCCTCCTGATGTGTCTGGGAAGGCAGCAGCTCCAGTGGCCACAGCAGGTGTCTCCCACTTCCCTGCAGGCCCTGCTGCCGCTGCACCAGGCGCTTCCAGCATGGGCACCTGGGTTATGCTCTTGGCACACCTTGCTGTACTCCTCTGGGTGTGTGTGCCGCTTCTCGGATTTCTCGCTTTATAGTTTTCATCAGGTTTGGAAGACGTTCAGCCAGGATTTCCTGAAATAGCATTTTCCCATTACCACCTCTTTTCTCCCTTTCTCTGGGACTTGGCCAAGCAAGAGACATCTCTGATGTGACGTCACAGGTGGCTGGGTGTTGTTGGTCTTTGTCCTGGGTGCTCACTCACTCTCTCTCTCTCCCTCCTTGCCCCTTCCTCCCTCCCTCTCCACATGGGTCAGTCTGAACTTAGCTGTGACATGTGTGCACCACACTCTGGGCAGACTAATTTGGAAAAGGAAACGTAGGCACATATTACCAACACTGTGGGTTACACTGTAGAACAGGAGTTGTTTCCAGTGTATCAGATTATGTGAATGATGTTGCAATTGGCTGTGTGCATTCAGAGGAATCTCTGGGGCTGGCGCTGTGGCATAGCGGGCAAAGCCTCCACCAGCAGTGTCAGCATCCCATGTGGGCACCAGTTCTTATTCTGAATGCTCCTCTTCCTGGCCTGGGAAACCAGCAGCAGATGGCTCAAGTGCTTGGGCCCCTGCACCCACCTGGGAGACCCGAAAGAATCTGCTGGCTCCATGGGAGAGTGAACCAATGGATGGAAGATTCTGTGTGTGTGTTTGTGTGTGTGTGTTTCCCTCTCTGTTACCCTGCCTTTCAAATAAATATCTTAGAAGGACAAAGTACTTTGGGTGTGGCTGTACTGTGTTTCTGTTGAACAGGGCTGGTCTGGGATCCAACATCCTATCACATTCATGACGGTCGCATCAGCAGAGAATGAGAGTTCTGGAAGCCGAGTGGCCCATGACACCTGCTGTTGAGCCTTGTCGGGGTGAGTGAGCAGCCTTGGTTTTAGGACTAAGGAGCAACCCTTCTGGGGTCTCCTGGATGGCCCGAGTTCCCCATGTGGCCCAGTAGGATTTGGCTGCATCTCTCCCCACGGGAGCTCTGAGGGTGTTTCCACGTGTGTTCCCACAGGGGCCTCTTGGCCTGGCCATGTGGCACCAACTATGGGTCTCTGCCTGCGCAGCACTGCCCCCAGCAGCCTGGGGTCTTGGCTCCCTGCCCTGGTTCCACACTGCCATCTGAAGGCCCCCCCCCCCAGGTGGGGCACAGTCCTTCAGCATTGGTGCAAAATTAGGTGTTTGTGCGGTAGTCACAATGACATGCAGAGGACAGGGGACTCCACTGTGGCCCTGGGGTGGGCTGCTGCTGTCAGTTTACTCTGCCTTCTGCTCTGGTTTATTTAAAATTTATTTATTTATTTAAAGATTTGTTCGTTTGAAAGTGTTACAGAGAGGGAGGGAGAGACAGATCTTCCATCCTCTGGTTCACTCCCCAGGTGGCCACAATAGCCAGGGCTGGGCCAGGCTGGAGCCAGGAGCCAGGAGCTGCATCCAAGTCTTGCATGTAGGCCCTCTCTGCTGGTTTCCCAGGCCATCCTCAGGGAGCTGGATGGGAAGTGGAGCAGCTGGGACATGAATTGGTGCCCATATGGGATGCCGGCCCTGAAGACAGAGGCTTGGCCACTACACTACACTGGCCTCATTGGTCACATTTCTGAACATGAACTTGGGAATGAGTTAAATGATGTCAAGTTTAATACAAGGGCCGGCTCCGTGGCACAGTAGGTTAATCCTCCACCTGTAGCACCAACATCCTGTATGTACGCCGGTTGTAGTCTAAGCTCTTCCAATCCAGCTCTCTGCTTGGTTTGGGAAAACAATAGAAGATGGCCCAAGTTCTTGGGCCCCTGCACCCCCATGGGAGACTGGGAAAAGATCCTGGCTCCTGGCTTCAGATTGGTGCAGCTCTGGCTGTTGCAGCCATTTGTGGAGTGAACCAGCAGATGGAAGACCTTTCTGTCTTTCTCTCTCAATGTCTGTAACTCTATCTCTCAAATAAATAAAAATATTTTAAAAAGTTTAATACAACATTAACTAATACTTAATGCTAAAATCTGTAACATTAAACAAAGCTTATATGAAAAAACAGACATTGAAATAGTAGCAATATTTCTATTTAAAAGTAGGGGGTGGGGCTGGTATTGTGGTATAGTGGGTACTGCTGCCTACTACGGGTGCTAGTTCAAACATGGCTGGTCCACTTTTGATCCAGCTCCCTGCTAATGTACCTGGGAAAACAGTGGAAGATGGCCTAAGTCCCTGGGCCCCTGCACCTGCGTGGGAGATGCAGAAGAAACCCCTTGTGCCTGGCTTCTCTCTGGCTCAGCTCCAGCCGTTGTGGCCATCTGGGGAGTGAACTAGCAGACGGAAAATCTCTCTCTCTCTCTCTCTCTCTCTCTCTCTCTCTCTCTCTCTCTCTCTCTCTCCACCCCGCCTCTCTGCCTCTCTGCTTCTCTGTAGCTCTGCCTTTCAAATGAATAAATGTTTTTTTAAGGAAATCAATAACCATCATAAATCATTCACAGAAATGTCATTCTGAACAGCGACCCCAGACCAGACCCACGAGGGCACACCCTGCTTTTAAACACCCCCACAAAGCTGGGGAGCTGGGGCATCTGCAGGTCTTGCTACTGCCTGAGCCCATGGCTGCAGCTGAGCCAAGGACACGCAGCCCTGCACACCTGTGGCAGGTTCTGGGAGGGGTCCGATTCATGTTTTCACACACACACCCAGCTCCTCAGAGCACTTGAGCTGATCTCAGGTGCACCTTTGCCCCAGGTTAAAACCCCCAGGCCCGAGTGCTTCCCTGAGCTGTCTGGGATCCGGCTTTGACCTCTGACTGCAGACACAGCACTGGTGCTGGCACCCTCTCTCTAACTCCATCCCTATGTCACCATGGCACCACCTCCTGGAGGAGGGAATGCTGGCTGTGGGCCAGCAGGTTGTGCTGGCCATGGCCAGACCCTCACCTTGACCCCGAGTAGAACCCTGCTGGTGTGTGTGTGTGTGTGTCCCTCTGTATGAGATCGCCTTGCACACGCTGATCTCTGGTGTGCGTGTCTTTGCAGAGGACAGAATGTCCGCACAAACCCTGCAGGTGACGTGCAGGTGAGTGTTGTGAGCCTGTGTGGGAAGCCTGATGGGGGCACTGTTGGGGGCAGATGCGTTCCGCCTTTGGGATGGACGAACTGAGAAACAATGCCTGTGTCATTTGATGGAGGAGCCTATCAGATTTCTTATAGATGAGGTGAACTAGTAGTGTATACACACACACACACACACACACACCAGTCTTCCAAATCTCCCAACAGGAATGTCACAACAGTGACCCTCCTCCTTCCCCGTGACAGGTACCTGTGCTCAGGCAGGGGCAACAGGGAGCAGGGCTGTCCCAGGCCAGTGCATTGTGCAGGTCCCAGGCTACAAGGTGGTATCAGTAGGTGTGGTTTTCAGTCTTGGGGCCCCTGGGGACTTTGGGAGACCTCACCCCATGGCATGATCCAAAGGCAGAGCACTGAGCCAGAGGGCACCGTGGGTGGCTGTGGGCTCACCTGGCTGGGGACACCACTCACCAGTGGGGGGGTGCATCTGGGGCTGGGGGTTATGCCTCACATCTCCGTGAGTTCTGTCACGTGACTCTGCACTCAGTCACCTCCCTGAGATGTTAAGAAGGGTGGCTGGTCTGTGCAGAGTTTGTGTACTTGGCCCCACAGGCTCCCTTGGCCACAGCAGTGAGCCAGGTGTGTTCCCCTTGTCCTTTGACAAGGGCTGGTCCCAGCCTGGCAAATAAATCACCAGGGCTTTCAGCAGCTGGTGTTGAGGGCGCCTCCTCTGCCTCTTTCTCACCCAGTGTTCACAGAAGCTTCACGCATGTCTGTCTCATTTGTCCTCAGATTGGGGGGGGGGGGCGCTCTGGGCTTCCACCTCCAGGAGACCCGGTATCTGGAGGTCATCTCCCTGCTGGGTGCTCCAGGTGAGTCACAGGTCACACGAGGCACTTTCCCTGCCCTGCATCTGTGATGCTGGGTGCACCCAGATAGAAATGGCGTGGGTTCCCCATCCCAGGTGCCACCCTAGTAAATCCACAGCATGTGGGAAGGAACTGGGTCCAGGGCCAGTCTGTCAGAAACATCTGGTAAAACCACCTGGCGGCAGTGCCAGGTCTGGGAACAGGGCCCCTTTTGTGTCACACATTTTCCAGGCAGGCTGGAACCACCCTCTGTTGAACCTGCAGGTGGCTTAGCTGTGTCTGCACTGTGACTTGCGGTGCACCTGTATAATGGGGGGAGGGGGTCTGTGGGCCCTGCTGGCTATGTGGCCAGGTCAGTGCCCTCTTGCCTGGGGGACTCGCTGCCAGGGTGACCTTTGGGAAAGGTCTCCTCATTCCGGATCCCCTGTGTGCTGCTCTGATGCCAAGGAGCCATCTCAGATTCCCATGAGCTAGGGTTTTGCAGTGTCTCCTCCATCCTGTTGCTGCCTGAGGACATGAGGCAATGCCTGCAGTGAGTTTTGGTTGTCACTTTGGGTGGTGGTTCTAGATACCCTGCCCCCACCCTACTGTGCTGAGGCTGAGAAATCCTCACCTACACCCCACCCTCTGAAACCCAGCACCTTCATGCAGGATCGGTGAAGCTTTGCATTTGTTAATCCATTTTATTTGAAAGGCAGAGATCTGCCGTCCACTGGTGCATTCCCCAGATGGCTACAACAGCCAGGGCTGGACCAGGGCAAAGCCGGGAGCCAGGAGCTCAGTCTGAGTCTCCTCTGTGTAGGCAGGGGCCCAAGCGTTTGAGCCTCCCAGGGTGCACATTAGCAGGAAGCAGGATCAGAAGCCGAGGAGCCGGGACTCAGACCAGGCACTCCCACATGGGAGGTGGCAATCTAACCATAGCCAAACACTGCCTGCCTGTGAGGCTGTTTTTAAAAAGCCAAAGATGGGGCAGGCGCTGTGGTGTAGCAGGCTAAGCATCCCACAAGGGCGCTGATTCGAGTCCTGGCTTTTCCACTTCCAATCCAGCTCTCTGCTATGGCCTGGGAAAGCAGTAGAAGATGGCCCAAGTGCTTGGGCCCCTGCACCCATGTGGGAGACCTGAAAGAAGCTCCTAGCTTTGGATTGGTGCCCCTCTGGCTGCTGTGGACATTTGGGGAGTGAACCAGTGGATGGAAAATACTCCTCTCTCTCTCTCTCTCTCTCTCTCTCTCTCTCTCTCTCTAACTCTGCCTCTCAAATAAGTTAAAAATAAATAAAAGAGTGAGGCTTGCTTTGCCATCTCACACTGTCTTCCTTTTGGTTGGGATGTTTCTAGGCCGTTTCTATTGGTGTGATCACCGCTGTGTCATCTTTCCCTTGGCTTCCTTTTCTCAGCCGTGTGGATGGAGATCCCTGCAGCCACCCTCCCCACCTCCTCCACCAAGGCTCAGCGGTTTGCTGAGGAGGACTCCTGGCTAAGGTATATGACAGTGGGAGGCACCAAACAGGATGGGCAGGGAGGGAAGTGCATGGGTTGACTCGAGGACAACAGGCCCCAGTGTGCAGGGGATTCCCCCCTCCTCCCAAAGGGTCACAGGTCCCCCCATCCCAAGCTGTGACCCCCATGAGTGAAACATCAGCCAGGGACCCTTGTGGGAGCTGTGGTGTCCAGGGCTTCTCCCGAGGGCTGAGCATGCACAAATCCAAACTCCAGGAGGAAAGCTGGGCTTCAGTGTGGTGCAGCCGAAGTGCAGGGGGCCCCTCATTGACCATGCTGACCTTTCCCAAGACCCCAGTCCTCAACATGCCCCGAGTCCTGCAGCCTCAGGCTGGGGTGGGAACACTTGGTTGTAGGGGCTCAAGAACTTGGGCCATCTTCTACTGATTTCCCAGGCCATAACACTGAGAGCTGGATTGGAAGTGGAGCAGCTGGGACTGGAACTGGCAACCATATGGGAAGCGGGCACTGCAGGCTGAGGGTTTACCTGATAAGCCACAGTGCCAGCCCCAAGACAGAGGGATTTTTTTTTTGCCAGACTGAGTTAAGCAGTGTAAGAGAGAGACAGAGAGTTATAGACAGTGAGAGAGAGACAGAGAGAAAGGTCTTCCTTCCATTGGTTCACTCCCCTAATGGCCGCTACGGCCAGCGCTGCACCGATCCGAAGCCAGGAGCCGGGTACTTCCTCCCAGTCTCCCATGCCATGCAGGGACCCAAGCACTTGGGCCATCCTCCAATGCACTCCTGGGCCACAGCAGAGAGCTGGACTGGAAGAGGAGCAACCAGGACTAGTACCCAGTGCCCCAACCGGGACTAGAACCTGAGGTGCCAGAGCCGCAGGTGGAGGATTAGCCAAGTGAGCCACAGTGCCGGCCTAAGACAAGGATTTTTATAAAAGCTCTCATTGAATAGGGAAAGCCTGGGTTCTGAGGTCTTCAGCAGTTGGCACCACCCTTTTCCTGGCCTCAGATTCCACTTGCGCGTGTGAACCGTGTGTCTCCCAAAGTTCCCTCCTCTGTTGGTTGTGGCCTTGTCACTCCACATGGTTGGAGGTCCTTTGCCCTTTGGGAATATGTGGAGCAAGGCTCCTTGCTCACCTCCTCACTGGATTTCCACCCCCTGCTTCTCTGCAGGCTGGAACCTCACACAGGGGTCTATGTCCCAGGCCCTGCCCATTCGAGACATCGAAGCCCCTTTTCAAGAGGGCTGTTGGGTGGCTTGAAGTTCCCAGGACCCTTTCCCAGGCTTTGTCTGGCTGCATTCAGAGCCCTCCTTGCTGTTGGGCACAGGCAGAGGTGAAGGGCCTGGCCAGATGCCCCTCAGGGATGGGATTCAGGTCATGAGCCGAGTGTGAGCTCCTGGCTTGTCATAGCCAGCTTGTGCCTTCTCACAGGCTGGGGACAGGCTGGAGGGGTTTGACTGAGACACGGGAGTGAGTGCAGTCCCTGGGTTTCTTTTCTGCCTCTCTGCTGTGTTCCCTTTGTGGCCTTGGCCATGGCTGGAACCTGCCCCAGGCCTGTGCTGGGCCTCTTTTTGTTGCTTATGATGGAAGGCCCATACCAGTCTGGTTCCTGGTTTTGCAGTTGAAGCTCTCCACATCCAGGTCTGACTGGGGCGTGGCTTGTGCAAATGACTCTAGGTGTTTGCTGCCCCTGTCCTCAAGGCCTCCGTTACCATCCTGCCCACTCCCACTCTGTCACCCAGGCCTCCAAGCTTGGATACTTTTCATCCAGCACAGCTCACAGAGCACTTGGCGTGCTGATTCCAGGGGCCCCGGGGCTGAGCAGCTTCGTATCCCACAGGGAAAAGGGTGAAGTGGGAGCTACCCCTTGATAACAGAGGCTCCCTGCATGCTGAGTGTGGGGTTTCCCGGTCCTCACTGTCAGTGGTGCAGTGCCCCTCTTGTAAACCCTGATGTCCGGGTGGTGCTATTGGGAGACGCTTGTGCCCTGGGCAGGCAGGGCTGTGTGCTGGGGAGGGGTGGGCCCAGCACTGGAGGACTCCTGGCTGGGAGGCCTCAGCCACAGCACAGGGCACCAGGCACACCCGCCGCTCCTTCCATGTGCTCTCCTGTGCGCCCTGGTGTAGGTGTGGATCCTTCTTCAGGCAGAGTTCACAAGCCCCATGCTTTCAATTGCATTATCCTTGGGACCACGTTGTTTTAACCAACCAAGCAGGGCATGGGAGTGATGCGGTGCAGGTTCTGGGTGGCTGGAGATGAGAGAGCACCCCAGAAGTGCCAGGGAGCCAGTGAGAGGACACCCCAAACCCTGAGGTGGGGGTGGGGGGCTGGGCAGTGGGCAGTGCCCTGGCTGCAGCGCTGGACTGGATAAGGGCCCTCGGAGAGGTTCCCAATGGATGCCAGTAGAAAGGGCAGCAAAACTGTTCAGCCTGTGAAGGAAGCATCATGGAGCAGCTATGGCCATAGGGAGCCAAAGAGGAGGAGTTTGTTACAGGGGCTGGGAAAGGGGCCCACACCCCTAGGAAATAAGGTGGGGGGGGAGCTGCAGCCACAGTCCTGGCCCCCGACCCTGCCACCTGCTCACTCCCATGGCTGGTCCCCAGGCTTCCCCCAGGCCAGCACCCCAGCTACTGGGAAGGCCGGACAGTGGGGCATGGCCTGTGGTCCCACAGGACTCAGAAGGCAGGACAGAAGTGCCCTCCCCAGAGCCTGCCTGTGACACGGCCGTGAGTCCTGAGAACTCAGCACATGGGCACCAGGTACCCTGTGCACAGCCTGGCAGGACGGAACCAGGCCTGAGCCCAGATCCTCCTGGCTTCCTCAGGCTCCACCTTGGGGCCCCATCAAGTATGGTCAGATGGGTCATTGGTGGTCCAGATAGCAGAAGGTAGCAACTGTGGGCCTGGTCTCCCTTGGAGATGCTGTGACTTGGTGAACCCTACTCCAGGGCCTGGCAGTATAGTGGCCACATGGGGCATTTGACAGCCCTGGCCAGACTGTGCCCATCCTCCCAGCCACCCTACTGCTCAGGATGGAAGCAAAGATCTTATCAGAACCAATGCCTGCCTTTTCAGTTTCACACAGCATAAAATCAACCACTGACTGTTTTTTTTTATTTTATTTATTTGAAAGGCAGAGTTACAGAGAGTCCGAGAGAAAGAGGGAGACAGACAGAGATAAGTCTTCCATCCTCTGGTTCACTCCCCAAATGGTTGCAGTGGCAGGAGCTGCACCGATCTGAAGCTAGGAGTCAGGAGCCAGGAGCTTCTTCCAAGTCTCCCATATGATTACAGAGGCTCAAGGATTGGGCCATCTTCCACTGTTTTCCCAGGCCATAGCAGAGAGGTGGATCAGGAGTGGAGCAGTGGGGACTCAAACCGGCACCTATATGGGATGCCAGCGTTGCGTGTGGTGGCTCCACCCACTAAGCCATAGTGCTGGCCCCTGATCACTATTTTATATCCATTGCCATTTGGTGCCTTCACAGTGCTGTGCAGCCACCACCTCTTTCAAGTTCCAGAACGTTCTTCTCTAAAAGGAAGTCCCGTGCCCATTGGCATTCATCCCCCCACCCTCACCCCTGCAACCCTTGTGAGTTCCTGGCACTCATCAGCCCCGTCCTCTACCTGTGGACTTGCCGCCCTAGGCACTGCGCATCAGTGGGCTCATGCAACAGGTGCCCTTTTGTGTTTCACATCTGAGCACGTGTTCGAGGTTCATCCGTGTGGATGCCATGTACCCTGTGTGGCCAAGGCCACTTCCCAGAGTGCTGGCAGCAATAAGGAAGGCCTGGGCTTTTGCCAGTGCCACAGGTCCCCAGCCCAAACCTACAAGGCGGGGGGGGGGGTCCTGGCACTGTGGCATAGCGGGTAAAGCCACTGCCTGCAGTGCCGGCCTCCCATATGGGCGCCAGTTTGAGTCCTGGCTGCTCTTCTTCCAATCCAGCTCTCTGCTGTGGCCTGAGGAAGCAGGAGAAGATGGCCCGGGTCCTTGGGCCTCTGCACCATGTGGGAGACCCAGAAGAAGCTCCTGGCTCCTGGCTTTAGATCAGTGCAGTTCCAGCCATTGCAGCCAATTGGGCAGTGAACCAACAGATGCAATAGTTTCTCTCTCTCTCTCTCTCTCTCTCTCTCTCTCTCTCTCTCTCTCTTTCTCTTTCTCTTTCTCTTTCTTTCTCTCTGCCTCTCCTTCTCTGTGTGTAACTCTGACTTTCAAATAACTAAATAAATATTTTTTAAAAAAACCTACAAGAGACTCTGGCTGGTTGAATGAATGGTCGGCCAGGCTGGCTCAGGGGTCCTGGGAGAGGCCCTCCTGGGCCATGCTGCTCATGAAGTGCCAGGGAACCAGTGAGCCCCTACACCCCTGAGCTGCCCGGCCACTGGTGTGCCCCTTCCCCAGCTCCTATAACAAACTCCTCCTCTGCTCCCCGTGGCCATAGCTGCTCCGTGATGCTTCCTTCACAGGCTGAACAGTTTTGCTGCCCTTTCTACTGGCATCCATTGGGAACCTCTCCGAGGGCCCTTATCCAGTCCAGTGCTGCAGCCAGGGTGCTGCCCACTACCCAGCCGTCCACCCCCACCGCAGCATTTGGGGTGTCATCCTTCCACACCCTCGATGAAGACATTAGTGAGTAGGAGCATGGCACCCACAAGCCCACCCAGCAGGAAGTCCTCATGCCTTGAGGATGCAGGGAGGGAAGACTGAAGGCTGCTGCCCAGAGAGACTGTGCAATAAGAGCTGGTCTCAGAGCTCTCTCCTGTAAGACACCAGATCCATGAGGTGCGGGCAGCTGTGTGCTCACCTGCTCCCCACTTCTCCCCACAACTGGACTCCTGTGGGGCCAACCCAGCAAGCTGGCACCATGCCCCCTTCTTCTACACCCTCGGTGGAGATATCAGCGAGTTAGAACATCATCGGGATCTTGGGCCGGTGTGTGTGTGTGTGTGTGTGTGTAGCTGAACTGAGCAGGTGCTCAGAAGCTTCGGACGACCCCTGGAGGACAGCACAGAGCAGTGCCACGTGGCTGCCCGAACCTGTGTGGGTCAACCCCTGATTTGGTCTACAGAGCTGCTCATTTTAAAGCTGCTGTTCCTGCTTCCTGCTGGGGCAGGGTCCCTGCCTGCTGGAGTCTTCCTCGTGGCTGTGTCCTGGTGTTTATGTGGTAAGCAGGTCCTGAACCATCTCAAGGAAGTACAGATGTCCCTAAGGAAGACGATTTCCTGAAGGCGTGAACACCCACTGTCTGCTCGGCCACCACCTGTGGACTTGGGGTGCTCTGGTGCGGCCCCCACCCCTGCACTCCTGGGCTCCCTGGCCACTGGCATTCTTGTCCCCCGACACCTAGTGGCTTGGTCATGGGTTCCAGCAAAACCTTTTAATAGCCCTGCCTTTGTCTGCATTGGGCCTGTTTGGGGGTTGGGGGGCATCTTGGGCCTGCACAGGGTGGGCTCTGGCTCAGTGCCCTGCCTCAGGCTGATGGTGCCTGGGACCCTTGGCTCATCTGCTGTAGGAGCCCTGGGCAGCCTGAGCTGCTGGCTCTGCAGGGAAGGGCCTCCCTGGCTGGCTGTGATCTGAGTGCCCTGGTGGGGAGGGGGTGGTGCTGTACAGAATGGGGTGCTTACTGACAGAATGGGAAAAAATATTTGCAAACTATGCTACAGATAAAGGATTAATAACCAGAATCTACAAAGAGATTAAGAAACTCCACAACAACAAAGCAAACAATGCACTTAAGTGATGGGCCAAGGACCTCAATAGACATTTTTCAAAAGAGGAAACCCAAATGGCCAACAGACACATGAAAAAATGTTCAAGATCACTAGCAATCAGGGAAATGCAAATCAAAACCACAATGAGGTTCCACCTCGCCCCGGTGAGAATGGCTTACATTCAGAAATCTACCAACAACAGATGCTGGAGAGGATGTGGGGAAAAAGGGACATTAATGCAAACTGGCTAAGCCACTATGAAAGTCAGTCTGGAGATTCCTCAGAAACCTGAATATAACCCTACAATACAACCCAGCCATCCCACTCCTTGGAATTTACCCAAAGGAAATTAAATTGGCAAACAAAAAAATGGTCTGCACCTTAATGTTTATTGTAGCTCAATTCACAATAGCTAATACCTGGAATCAACCTCAGTGTCCATCAACAGTAGACTGGATAAAGAAGTTACGGGATATGTACTCTATAGAATACTATACAGTAGTAAAAAACAATGAAATCCGGTCATTTGCAACAAAATGGAGGAATCTGGAAAACATTATGCTGAGTGAAATAAGCCAGTCCCAAAGGGACAAATATCATATGTTCTCCCTTATTGGCGACAGATAACCGAGCACCAAAAAGGAAACCTGTTAAAGTGAAATGAACACTATGAGAAACAGTGACTTGATCAGCCTTTGCCCTGACTGTTGATGAACAACTTAATACGTTATCCCTCTTAGTATTTCTTTGGTTTGTTCTACTTAATACTATTGGTTGAATTCTGTAATTAATACACAGTTATTCTGAAGTGTTGAAACTTAACTGAAAAGTGATCCCTGTTAAATATAAGAGTGGGAATAAGAGAGGGAGGAGATGTACAATTTGGGACATGCTCAAGCTGACTTGCCCCAAATGGTAGAGTTAGAAACGTGCCAGGGGATTCCAATTAATCCCATCAAGGTGGCATGTACCAATGGCATCTCACTAGTCCAAGTGATCAATTTCTGTTCACAATTGATCATAATGATAGGACTAAGAGTCAAAGGGATCACATAAACAAGACTAGTGTCTGCAAATACTAACTGATAGAATCAAAAAGGGAGAGAATGATCTAACATGGGAAGCGAGATACACAGCAGACTCATAGAATGGCAGATGTCCTAAATAGCACTCCAGCCTCAGAATCAGCCCTTAAGGCGTGCGGATCTGGCTGAAAAGCCCATGAGAATATTTTAGGTATGGAAAGCCAAGACACTCTGGCAAAAAAAAAAATGAACTAAATGAAAGATCTCCGTGAGATCCCAGTGGAAAGAACAGGTCATCAAAGAAGGAGATACCTTTCTCTGAAGGGAGGAGAGAACTTCCACTTTGACTATGACCTTGTCTAAATATGATCAGAGTTGGTGAACTCAAAAGGCTTCCATAGCCTTGGCAACTCATGACAAGAGCCTAGGGTGATTACTGATGCCATAAACAAGAGTGTCAATTTGTTAAGTCAACAACAGGAGTCACTGTGCACTTACTCCTCATGTAGGATCTCTGTCCTTAATGTGCTATACATTGTGATTTAATGCTATAACTAGTACTCAAACAGTATGCTTCACTTTGTGTTTCTATGTGGGTGCAAACTGTTGAAATCTTTACTTAATATATGCTAAACTGATCTTCTGTATATAAAGAGAATTGAAAATGAATCTTGATGTGAATGGAAGAGGAGAGAGAGTGGGAGAGGGGAAGGTTTCGGGTGGGAGGGAAGTTATGGGGGAGGGAAGACATTGTAATCCATAAGCTGTACTTTGGAAATTTATATTCATTAAATAAAAGTTAAAAAAAGAACAGGGTGCTTGCACCTTCTGCTGCTTCTGTGGGTGTGGCCCCCTCCCCCAGGTCCCCTTGAGCCTGCTGTGGAGCTGAGCTCAGCCCTCTGACACCTGGGCCTCTCCCTGGTCACCAAAGGTGGCTTATGTCTTGGCAGCAATGAGACACTGAGACCAGAAAGGGCCACCAGTACACAGAGCTTCATCTCAGCCTGTACAGGGCGCAGGGAGGGAGCAGGTGCAAGCCCTGGTCTGGCTGGACCTGGAGCTGTGGGACTGGACAAGGCTGGGGCAGGGGGCAGCAGTCATGGATCCAAGCTCGGGTGGCAGTCAGGACATGAGGTTGACAGCTGTGACCCCCGGGGATCCGAGACCACCACCCGTTGGCCCTTATGTCACAGATGAGGAAACAGGCAGGTCCTGAGACAGGGTCCATAACCCCCTCCCCCAGCACCCCATCCACCTCCCAGTCTGCAGGTCCCCAGTGATTTGCTGCAGATGGGGAGACTACTGTGTGTCCTCCATTGCCGGTTTCTGCGCCCAGATTTAGCTGTGCCAGGGACTTCAGGTGGCTGCTAATCTCATCTGGGACCTTCACCTGAGCTACAGACTGCTCTCAGGTTCCAAGCCTTGTCGGGGTTTACTCTGGTCCACGCTGTGGTGTGGCAGATGGGGGTGTGTGCTTAGGCATGTGTACAGGGGTGGGGAGATTTGTGTGTGTTTGGTAGTTCTGCCTGTGTGTGAAAGGTGTGCACCCGGATGTGTGTAGCAGTGTGCAGTGTGCACATGGGCACGGGCAGCTGTGGTGTGTGTACAGCTGCATGCAGGTTTCTCAGAGTCACGGGGCAGATGGACAGCAGACCCCAGCCACTGTGGGCCCTGGACAGCAGAGCCGGACACAGACACATCGCCTGGCTACAGGCAGCTTCAGGGGTGGCATTGCTGAGAGACCTACAAACGGGAACCAGATCTTTCAAAAATAGATTATTTTATATGAGAGCTGCAAGAGAGACAGAGATGTCCCTTCTGCCAGTTCACTTCACAGATGCCTGTGACAGCCAGGACAGTGCCAGGCTGAAGCCAGGAGCTGGCAATGCAATCCAGGTCCTTGAAGGGGGTGGCCCGGACCACCTGTCACTTAGGGGATCTGCACTACCAGGAGGCTGGAATCAAAAGTGGAGCCCGGACTTCAACCAAATACTCCACCACCCAGCATGGGATGCCAGGGCATCATAATCTCTGCCCCAAATTTCCACCCTTGGGAAACCTCCAGAACTGAAGATCAGAGGCCTTGAGAAGGCTGTGGCAGAGTGAGCATGCTGTGAGCATGCCTGTGGGCTGTTCAAGTTTCCTAGCAAAACCCAGGGCTGGGAGGCCGGTGCCACCATGGTGCAGTAGGTTAATCTTCCACCTACTGTGTCGGCATCCCATATGGGCACTGGTTCTTCTCCTGGCTGCCCCTCTTCCAATCCAGCTCTCAGCTATGGCCTGGGAAAGCAGTAGAAGATGGCCCAAGTCCTTGGGCCCCTGCACCCACATGGGAGATCAGGGAGAAACAGTTGGCTCCTGGCTTAGGATCAGCGCAGCTCCAGGCATTGTGGCCAATTGGGGAGTGAACCATCAGATGGAAGACTTCTGTCTTTCTCTGCCTCTCCTCTCTCTGTATAACTCTTACTTTCAAAATAAATAAATAAATCTTTTTAAAAAATAACCCAGAGCCGTGAACCAGATTCAGGAGTGACTTGGGAGATCCACCCTGCAGCTCCTCACCCACCACCACCCCAGCCAGGTCAGAGCCATTCCCATCCCCCAACCACCATGGGGGCATTGCCATGGTTGCGGGGGTCACATGCTCTGTGAGGTGCATTGGGTTCCATGTGACTCCACAGGTCCCCTCCTCACTTCTCAAGTTAGCCTTTGCTGAGCGAGAAGTGTTTGGTTGGACTTCGCTGTCCAGATCTGATTGCAGTTGTGGTGAGTTAGGAATCTGGTACCCAGGGGTGGGGGGAGCCTCTGGGGAGCTGATGCTGAGCTGAAGAGCTGTTTTTCAGTGGGGGGTGGAAGGTGGGAGGGCAGGACTACCCCAAGTGGTAGGGTGGGGGTGGCGAGAGAGGCCAAGGGGTGGACAGGTGCCGCCAGCACGCCTTAGGGTGCCCATCCTGATGCCATGTTACAAGGTTGTTGGACAGTGAGGGAGGAGGCTGTCAATGCAGCAGCTGGGAATGGGTAGCAGATGGCTGAGGCCCCTCCCAGGAGTGGGTAGAGCCCAGGATGTGCCCTGGTGGGGCCACGCTGGGTACCCCAAACCTGAGCAGGGGGAACACACCTGTGAAAGTAGCTGACCAGGTGCTGGCCCCTCCCACTGAGACAGGACAGAGCCTTCCCCCATCCCCCCAGCCAGGAAGATGAAAACCAGGGTCCAAAATGGGGCACAGATGTGTTGGACCTCTCAGTTGCAGAGATGCCCACTTGCTCGGGAGGACGCCCAAAGATCCAGACTCCAGACCAGTTGATGCAAAAAGCACGAGGTTTTTATTGAATGTTTGCGCAAACGGGCCCCCACCTCAGGCAGTGAGGAGCCCTGAGCGGCAGTTTCACACAGGTTATATAGGCAACGAATTAGCATATTCCTAATGCGCATGCATAGGATTGGTCAGTTCAGAGGGACCATTAGCATATGGAATGCAGTGGCAACACGGGATTGGCTGGTTCGGAGGGACAATTAGCATATGGAATGCAGTGGCAACACGGGATTGGCTGGTTCGGAGGGACAATTAGCATACCGGAGAGTGCTGAGGGAGAGTGCTGAGGAGAACGTGCTGAGGAGAGTGCTGAGGAGAGTGCTGAGGAGAACGTGCTGAGGAGAGTGCTGAGGAGAGTGCTGAGGAGAGTGCTGAGGAGAGTGCTGAGGAGAGTGCTGAGGGAACGTGCTGAGGAGAGTGCTGAGGAGAGTGCTGAGATTCTCTGAAGGGGAGTGGCAGCTCTGCTCTGGGCATGCCTAGAGGTTATCTGAAGGGGATTGACTTTTCCTTCCCAGAGAACGTCCTGCCCGCTGGACTCTGGGGAACATCTAACCTCTTAAGAAGCCCCCGATATCTGCCCAGGCCTAGTTTCTTGTCCCTCTCCCCCATAAGGGTCCTTCAATGTGACCGAGAGACACTGGGCCACAACCCCATAGCAGTCTCTGAGACTGTCCTAGAATCCCAGAATTGGGATTCCAAGAGGTTCATGGCAAGCACTCAACAGGATGAGCCCACTGGGGTCCATGGGGTGCCAGAGAGGCATCCAGGGTGGAGGCCAGGTGGGTGGAGAGCCTGCCAGAGGTGGCCCCTGACCAGGCAGGGGGAGGGGCTAGAGGCCCCCAGTCCAGGATGCAGTGTGACATCAGTAAGTGGGGTTCTGAGGCCCAAAGAACCATGTAGCACACACGTGTGTGCTTGTGTACTGTGATGGTGTGTAGTGTGTATGTTATGTTGTGTGCATATGGGGTGTGGTGTGTATATAATGGGGGAGTGGTATATGTGTGATGGAGGTATGGTAGCTCTGTGTGTAGTGAATGTGTTGTGTGTGTGTGATAGATGTGTCTGGTACCTGGTGGGGTGTGTGTATGGTGTGTGTGTATGGGATACATACACATGTAGATATATGTAGGTGTGTCTGCTGTGTGGTATGTGTGTGTGGCATCTGGTGTGTGGTGTGTGCATGATGTATGGCATGTATGTGTGTGGTGTGTATATGGTATATGGTATGTGTGATGTGTATGGTGTGTGTGTGGTGTGTCTAGTGTGTGGTGTATGGTGTATGGTTTGTAGTGTATGCATGGTGTATGATGTGTGTGTAGTGTGTACTGTGTGTGATGTGTGTAGTGTTTGTGTGGTGTATGGTGTGTGTGTAGTGTGTATGGTGTGTGATGTGTATGGTATGTGTGCGGTGTGTATGGCAAGTGGTGTGTATGGTGTGTGTGTGGTATATGGTGTGTAGTGTGTGATGCGTGTGTATGCTGTGTGGTGTGTATGGTATGTAATGTATGGTGTGTATGTGGTGTATGGTGTGTGTGTGGTGTGTATGGTGTGTGATGTGTACGGTGTGTGTTCCACACGAGGACTTTTCGGGGGAGGCACCTACACAGGTGGGTCCTGGCAACCACACTTGCCGCTCTCGGGGTAAACACCACAGAGCTGCTCTCGGGATTTCACACAGAGAAAGAGGAGAGCATGCCATGCCCCAGTGAGAACCTCACATGTGGGACCCCGAGCCCCGGGGGACCCTTAGCTCAGAACCGACCCTAACACACTTGGCATTTCATGTGACAAAGAAAGCACCAGTGTCAGTGACTCCATTCTCATTGACCCCCTGTAGGAAAAAGGTGACCACTGGAGGCACTCATTTTCTAGTGTGTTGTAACCCCTGGGATGAGTTCTTCTATCTGGGTGAGTTGTAATCCCTGGGATGGGCTCTCCTGCCTGATTCAAAGACTTTGGAAAGCAGCCCACATAGGAGGGGTCATTCTCAAACAGTTGGGTGACAGAAAACAAACCAAACCAAACAAACAAACAAACAAAACCTTTGAATAGTTTCGTGCATGATCTAAATATCTATCTACTTATCTATATATGTTTGTTTTATAAAAGTATAATCATGCTATGCACATTTTTAGGAGTTTTTTTAAAGACTTATTTGAAAGAGTTACATAGAGAGAGGAGAGGCAGAGAGAAGTCTTCCATCCACTGGTTCACTCCTCAATTGGCCACATCAGGCAGAGCTGAGCTGATCCAAAGCCAGGAGCCAAGAGCTTTGTCCAGGTCTCCCACATGGGTGCAGGGGCCCAAGGACTTGGACCATCTTCTACTGCTTTCCCAGGCCACAGCAGAAAGCTGGATCAGAAGTGGAACAGCCAGGACATGAACTGGCACCCATATGGAATGCCAGAACTGCAGGCAGCAGCTTTACCCACTACGCCACAGTGCCAGCCCCGGGAGTTTTATTAGAGAGGCAGGCAGCTTCGAGCTGCTGGTTCACTCCTCAAATGCCCACAACAAACCTGGGCCTCCACCAGTCCGCAGCCTGGAGCCAGAACTCCAATCTGAGTCACCCTTGTGAGCAGCAGGAACTCATGGGCTTGAGCCACCTGTGTGCTCCTGCCTCCCAGGGCTGTGCAGGAAACAGAGTGGGAACCCAAACCCCCAGGCACTCCAGCACGGGGCTGTGGGCTTATACTGCATGTCTCTCTGGCTTGACACACACACTGGGAATTATGTCCTCTGCTCTGTGTGGTGTGGGAGACTCCATGGGAAGGGATGCAGAGAAGGTGGGCCAATGGGTGTTCCCTCCTCTCTCCCAACCCCCAACAGGGTCACACCTAGGGAGCTGCCCACCAGCTGGAGCTGCACTTCGACCATCTCGCTCAGAGAACTCCTTGTACTCCAAGGTAAGCCCTCACCTGCCTGCCCCTTTTACAAGTTTCTCTCTACAATGGAATGTTTGATCATGTGTGTATGTGTGTGTGTGTGTTAGAGAGAGAGAGAGGAGCAGACTGAAGACAAAGAGGTGTGACTAAGTCTGCAGCATCCTGTGCAGGCTCTGGGGGATGAGCCAAGGGCTGCAGTCAGCCATGCTGTGTGCACCTGCAGTGAGGAAGGCAGGGGGTAGAAGGAGGGCCAGGATGGGACCCTCACTGTGGGCAGGGTGATGTGTGTGCTCTGGGCAGCTCCTCTGAGTTTTACTTATGCTTTAGATATTTCACTGCTTTAGATTTTATTAATATAAAGAGAACAGGTTTCTTGTATTTCCTGGATGGTAACCATGCAACCACACTTGCCTTCCCTCTCTCTTTCCCTCCCTTGATCCATCTTCTTCCTTCTTTTTTTTTGTCCTTCAACTTTGCAAAAGTATAATTTGAGTCCACCTTGTAATCATAGGCCTAATGCACCACTAGCCACAATGTCCAACAAATAAAAAGTACAGAGACTACAGTTCCACGTGTGCAAAAAGCAGGCCTAAAAATGACAGTCATATCACAAGCTGTCTGTTTCTTCCCTATACATTTTTTCTGCTTTTAGTATAAATGAAGGCAAAAATTGAATAAGTGACTATGATATTCTCAATACTTCATGCACCTAAAAGTTTTTATTTAACTTGCATAACTTTTTGTCTATTTTTAAAATTTTATTTAATAATCATAAATTTCAAAATACAACTTTTGGATTATAGTGGTTTTCCCCCCCATAACCTCCCTCCCACCTGCAAATCATCCCATCTCCTACTCCCTCTCCCATCCCATTCTTCATTAAGATTCTTTTTTAATTATCATTATATACAGAAGTTCAACTTGGTATATGCTAAGTAAAGATTTCAACAGATTGCACCCACACAGAAACACAAAGTATAAAGTACTATTTGAAGACAAGTTTTACCATTAATTCACATAGTACAACTCATTAAGGACAGAGATCCTACATGGGGAGTAAGTGCACGGTGACTCGTGTTGTTAACAATTGACACTCTTATTGATGATGTCAGTGATCACCCAAGGCTCTTTATCATGAGCTGCCAAGGCTATGGAAGCCTCTTGAGTTCACAAACTCTGACCTTATTTAGACCAGGCTGTAAAGTTCTCTCCTCCATTCAGAGAAAGGTACCTCCTTCTTTGATGGCCATTTTTTCCACTGGGATCTCACTCACAGAGATCTTTCATTTAGGTCATTTTTTGCCAGTGTTTTGGTTTCCATGCCTGAGAAATTCTCATGGAATTTTTAGCCAGATCCAAATGCCTTAAGGGCTGATTCTGAGGCCACAGTGTTATTTAGGGCATCTGCCATTCTATGAGTCTGCTGTGTATCCTGCTTTCCATGTTGGGTTGTTCTCTCCTTTTTAATTCTATCAATTATTATTAGCAGTTATAGGTCTTGTTTATGTGATCCTTTGACACTTAATCCTATCTTTAGGATCAATTATGAACTTAAACTGATCACTTTAGTAAGATGGCATTGGTACATGCCAACTTAATGGGATTTGGAGTCCCATGGTATGTTTCTAGTTCTACCATTAGGGGTAAGTCCGACTGAGTGTGAGCCAAACTGTACATCTCCTCCCTCTCTTATTCCCACTCTTATATTTAACAGGGATCAATTTTCAGATAAACACCTAAGATTAAATGTGTGTTAATTAAAAAGTTCAACAAATGGTATTAAGTAGAAAAGGAAAATACTGAAAAGAATAAAATAGTAAGCTCTTCCTCTTCAGTCAGGACAAGGGCTGATCAAGTCATTGTTTCACATAGCGTCACTTTCACTTCTACAAGTTTCCTTTTAGGTGCTCAGTTAGTTGTCACAGATCAGGGAGAACACATTATTTGTCCCTTTGGGACTGGGGACTGCCTTATTTCATTCAGAACCATATTTTCCAGATTCCTCCATTATGCTGCAAATGACTGGATCTCCTTCTTTTTTTTTTAACAGGCAGAGTGGACAGTGAGAGAGAGAGAGAAAAAGAGAAAGGTCTTCCTTTTTCCATTGGTTCACACTCCAATGGCCGCTGCGGCCGGCACACTGTGCTGATCCGAAGTCAGGAGCCAGGTGCCTCTCCTGGTCTCCTATGCAGGTGCAGGGCCCAAAGACTTGGGCCATCCTCCTCTGCACGCCCTGGCCACAGCAGATAGCTGGACTGGAAGAGGAGCAATCAGGACAGAATCTGGTGCTCTGACTGGGACTAGAACCTGCTGTGCCAGCACCACAGGCGGAAGATTAGCCTATTGAACTGTGGCACCGGCCAGATTTTTTTTTTTTACTACTGTATAGTATTTTATAGATTACTTATCCCATTATTTCTTTATCCAGTCTTCTGTTCATGGGCATTTATGTTGATTCCATGTCCTAGCTATTGTGAATTAAGCTGCAATAAACTTTGAGGTGCAGACAGCTTTTTAATTTCCTTGTGTAGATTCCAAGGAGTAGGATGACTGGGTTGTGTGGTAGGGATGCATACAGATTTCTGAGGAATCTCCAAACTGTCTTCCATGGTGGCTTTACCAGTATGCATTCCCACCAACAGTGCATTAGTGTGCCATTTTCCCACCTCTTCACCAGCATCTGTTGTTAGTTGATTTCTATATGTAAGCTATTCTAACCAGGGTGAGGTGAAACCTCATTGTGGTTTTGACTTGCATTTCCCTGGTGGCTAGTGATCCTGACCATTTTTTCATGTGTCTGTTGGTAGTTTGGATTTCTTCTTTTGAAAAATGTCTATTTAGGTCCTTGGCCCATCTTCTTATTGGGTTGTTTGTTTTGTTGTGGTGGATTTTCTTCATCTCTTTGTAGATTCTAGTTGTTAATCCCTTATCGGTTTCATAATTTGCAAATATTTTTCCCATTGCCAGTTGCTTCTTCACTTTCCTGGCTGTTTCTTTTGCAGTACAGAAACTTCTCAATTTGATGTAATCCCAATTGTTAATTTTGGCTTTGAATGTCTGTGCCTCTGGGGTCTTTTCCAAAAAATCTTTTCCTGTGCCAATATCTTGCAGGGTTTCTCTGATATTCTCTACTAATTTGATGGTATCAGTCATAGGCTTAGATCTTTAATCCCTATTGAGTCGATTTTTGTGTAAGGTGTAAGGTAGGGGTCTTGCTTCATGCTTCTGCATGTGGAAATCCAGTTTTCCCAGCACCATTTGTTGAATAGACTGTCCTTGCTTCAGGAATTGGTTTTAGCTCCTTGTTCAAATAGAAGCTGGATGTGGATGTTTGGATTGATTTCTGGTGTTTCTATTCTGTTCCAGTGGTCTATCCATCTGTTTCTGTACCAGTATCATGCTGTTTTGATTATAACTGCCCTGTAGTACATCTTGAAAACTGGTATTGTGATGCCTCTGGCTTTGTTTTTGTTATACAAGATTGCTTTAGCTATTTGAGGTCTGCTATGCCTCCTATGAATTTCAGCATCATTTTTTCAAGATCTGAGAGAATATCTTTGGTATTTTGATTGGTATCGCATTGAATCTATAAATTGCTTTTGGGAGAATGGACATTTTGATGATATTGACTCTTCCAATCCCATGATCATGGGAGATTTCTTTCTTTAAGGTTTTGTAATTATTATCTAGAGATCTTTGCCACCCTTGGTTAAGTTTATTCCAAGGTATTTGATTGTTTTGTAGCTATTGTGAAGGGATTGATCTAGAAGTTCTTTCTCAGCTGGCGCCAGAGCTCACTTGGCTAATCCTCCACCTGCAGTGCCGGTACTCCAGGTTCTAGTCCCGGTCTGGGCGCCAGATTCTCTCCCGGTTGCTCCTCTTCCAGTCCAGCTCTCTGCTGTGGCCCAGGAAGGCAGTAGAGGATGGCCCAAGTGCTTGGGACCTGCACCCACATGGGAGACCAAGAGGTAGCACCTGGCCCTGGGCTTCAGATTGGCACAGCACACTGGCAGTAGCACCCATTTGGGGAGTGAACCAACAGAGGGAAGACCTTTCTCTCTGTTTCTCTCTCTCACTATCTAACTCTGCCTGTCAAAAAAAGAGAAGTTCTCATCCATGGCATTGCCTGTGTATACAAAGGCTATTGATTTTTGCGTATTGATTTTATATCCTGCTACTTTGCCAAAATTTTCTATGAGTTCCAATAGTCTTTTTTTTTTGGACAGGCAGAGTGGACAGTGAGAGAGAGAGAGAAAGAGAGAAAGGTCTTCCTTTTGCCATTGGTTCACCCTCCAATGGCCACCACATCTGGCACACTGCGGCCAGAGCACTGTGCTGATCCAAAGGCAGGAGCCAGGTGCTTCTCCTGGTCTCCCATGGGGTGCAGTGCCCAAGGACTTGGGCCATCCTCCACTGCACTCCCTAGCCACAGCAGAGCTGGCCTGGAAGAGGGGCAACCGGGACAGAATCCAGCACCCCAACCAGGACTAGAACCCGGTGTGCCGGCACCACAAGGCAGAGAATTAGCCTATTGAGCCACAGATCCGGCCCCAATAATCTCTTAGAAGAGTTCTTTGGATCCCCTAAAGAATCATAACATCTGCAAAGAGGGATAGTTTGACTTTTTCCTTCCCAATTTGTATTCCTTTAATTTCTTTTTCTTGCCTAATGTCTTTGACTAAAACTTCCAGTACTATATTGAATAGCAATGATGAGAGTGGGTGTCCCTGTCTGGTACCAGATCTCAGTGGAAAGGCTTCCAACTGTTCCACATTCAATAGGATGCTGGCCTGTAGATCCCTAACAATATTTTTTAGATTTCTTATTTCCTTTTGTTGTCTTTGGTTTGACTGTATACTTCCCTGTGCTCTGTCTTCTAAGTCTGATATTCTCTCTTCTGCCTTACTTAGTCTGTTTTTAAAGCTCTCAACTGCATTTTTGTCCTATTGAATTCTTTATTTCATTTTGATTTCTCTTCAATATCTCAATTTCATGTTCTCTTGGATTTTTCATTTCATTTTGATTCCTCCTTAAGATTTCATTTTCATGAGAGAGATTTGGATTTCAGTAGCTTGTTTGCATCTGATCACTTCTAAGTATTCTTATCAATTTCTTGAGTTCCATTTCTTGCATTTCTTCTATCTCATCATCTTCATAATCTTGAACTGAAGTGTCATGTTCTTTTGGGATCATCAGGTTGTCTTCCTTGTTGCTTGGATTACTGCATTTGTTGTTCAGAATTTTTGGAGATATTCATCGGTTTCTTTCTTGTGTGTGAGTTTTCCACTGTGGTGGCTTTTCTCGTTGTACTATGACTCTGTAGATAAGTGAAATGTCTGCTTTCACTGAATCTATAGAGGCTTTTGGTGAGTGTGGCCAGAGAGCTCTGTTCAGTTCTTCATGGTTATGGCATACCTAAGGTGACACACCCAGGTGTGGCGTGGTTAATCATTTTTGCTTTTAATCAGAAGGGAAGTAATTCTGCTCAGCTGAGCTGAGCTCTTCTCTTCAGTGGTGATCAGTGCCTCAGCGCTAGCCCCAGTGGGTATAATATTATAATATTCATCGGCTCTGTCCTAAGGATCACACAAAAGATCTGTGCAGTCCTCAGTGTAAGTTCAGATTCCTATACAATGTCTCTCACCAGGTAGCCAAGGCCGCCTAAGCTTATGGCTTCTCCCACTGAGACTATTCAAAGTCAGCCACAGCATGAGTTCTCCTGCACATCCTCAGTTTTTTTTTTTTTTTCAGAAGCTCCACACATTCAATAGGTCTTAGTCTCCTGTTACTACTCCCCACCAGAGTCAGATTTCTGCTCAGCTGATTGTTGGGCACAGACACGAGCTGGCCAGCTGGTATGTATGTCCAAAATGGTGCCCACTCTATTGGCTCATATGGCTTTGTGATTGGAGAGAGAGAAACATGTTTGTACCATCCCTTTATTTTTTCTCTCCTCTAGCTAGGCTGTTCTCTCCCCTAGGGAGCGTCAAGCCTCGTGCCCTCTAGGCTCTTCCTGGCACTTTTCCACCAGTGTCTTGGGCTACTGCGGATTCATCTCACCTCACTTTCCAGCGCTGATGTGGAGGCTCTTGGCTGCTGGAGTCCCGAGCTGTGGGTGCCCACGCCGCAAACCTTGTCCCTCTCATTTTGGAAGTGTTTCCTCAGCTGTTTTTCCCATAACTCTTCCCTGAGACTACACTATCTCCACTTTTATGAAACTATATTCTCCTGAACTAGATCAGTAAGCTCCCTCCCTATTCTGCCATCTTGGAACTGCAGAGAGTCGAAATTACTGTTTTCTCCTCTGATGGATTTCGTCTTTGAACCATGCCTCTGTGTCTTAGTTGAGTGTCTGATCCTTCAGTAAATACCTAGTGGCATATATTAGGTGGGGTCTCAGAACTCTGCAAGTGCACAAAGAGTGGCAAGAGTTCAGAGGAGCGCAGTATATCTCTTTTCAACCAGAAGGAGGGTATGATCACCCCTGTTGGTGTAATCAAACCCTCACCTCCTCTCTTCCAAGGTGGTCAATGCCCCGGTTTAGCCCACAGTGGGTGCAGCACTCGCCTGCACTGCCACGTGAACCTCATAAAGGATCTGTGCAGTCCTCATGTGAACGTGGACCCCACTACCATGACCCAGGCCAGCAGTCAGGGAGCTCTGAGCCCTTGGCACCACACTCAGTGATTGCTCAGAGACCCAGTTACAGTCTCTGCCCTAACATGTAGTCACAGGACTCCCACAGTCTCTGTACACAAGGTTCCCATGGTCATGGGGGCAGAGGATCTGCTGCTCACAATCCCACCTGAGTACCCAACCCCTCTCAGTCCTCTTAGCTAGACTGAAAATCAATGGGAAATGTGGGTTTTTCCCTCTGGTAAAATCCCTGGATCACACGTATGCACAACAGCCAATACAGCCATGACTCATCTGAAAATGGCAACTATCCCTGTGTGTTGCTTGGCATGCACAAGAGCCACCACAGCTGCTACTGATTTCAGAATAGTGCCTTTTCCCCATCCATTACCCAGTGAGTGCACCCAAGCTGCCACAGCCACTACTTCTGTCAAGATGGTGCCCTCTCCCAGCTAGTTGCCAGGTGCCATTGTTGGGGGATGGGGAGAGAGAAATGTGCCCATTTTTGTTGTGTTGGGGGGTACACTGTCCCTGTTTGAACTCCAAGCCACATTCACACCAAGCTGACACTCCAGCTGTATCACCTATGGCACGGGTTCCTGCAGTCTACTCTCACCTTGCTCTCCAAAGCTATCACTTCCTCCGGCTCTTAGCTGCAGGGGTTATATGTTGGGTGCATCTGCACCTTCCATGTAGATCCACAGCATCCCTCTTTCTGCTGTAGAATTTCCCTTGCAGATTTCTCTCCAGCTCTTCTCATGTGAATGCCCTTCCTCCACTTTTTTGCTACTGTTTTTTCCTAGCCTAAAGCGTTATGTACTTTCCCTATTCCATCATCTTAAGAATATCAAATAACTAATTTTTTTAGAAAACCACAATGAGAGATCATGCTGTTCCAATTGGAATGCTTATTATCAAAAACATAATAAGAATGGGAATAGTAGATGGAGGAGGAAGAAGATGGGAGTGCAGGTGGGAAGAATCACTATGTTTGTAAATTTGTGTCTATGAAATGCATGAAGTGTATATACCTTTGTCCTCCTGGCTACCAGAGCTGCCTGGCTCATCCTGGATGGGGAATGTCTCCTTGCCAGCACCTGACAGCTAGACTGTGGTGGCCAGGAGGACAAGGGTGACCCAGCCCCCAAGCTGAGGTTCTACTTCATGCCACAAACCTTGTCTGAGGAGCTCCATCAGCAAGATCATGTAGGAGACAGGCAATGAGACCATGGGGGATGAGTGGCAGTCTGTCTCACAGATCACCTCTACTTGCTACTCCCTTGTGGAGTCACTGTCTCAGGAGGAACAGCCCATCCCAGAGCAGAGACCTCAAGGGAACCCCAAAGCCTGATGCTGAGCGAGAGCCTGGGAGGCTGTGAGAGAAGATGTTGCACCTGGAGTCCGTGCTCAGGAAGCTGCAGGAGAACCGACAGAAGGCTGACAGGGCTGCCCTGGAGGAGGAGGTGCAGAGACAGAGGAACAACCATCAGAGGCTGCAGGCTGAATCAGAGAGCACAGCCATCCACCTGCTCCGGGCCACCAAGCAGCCAGGTTCCCCCATGACCAACCTGGCCTGAGGTGGCCATGGACCTGCCTGGGCCCTGCCAGCCCTGGGCCCTCCTCAGGAACCCCTCCCTGTGCCGACCTGCATCTCAGCAGTGCTCCCACTCCCTGGCTTCTTGTTTGGTGGCAAAGTTGTTGCACCCATCCTAGTTTGTAAATATTCTGTGTAGAAGAGATTCAGGGAGTAAAGAAGCCACTGCCAAGTTAAAAAAAAAAAAACCAAAGGTCAACCAACATGGGGTACCCATCTCAGGTAGTGGACTCAACAGTGCACACACTCAGATGTGTGCCTTCCTATCAGTTATGTTCCTAGGGTTCTGGGGCCCAGGAGGAGGAAATATAGTCGCAAGGGCTGAAAACTACGCTGCAGAAAAGTTGTGCTCTGAGAATTTCAGGCATGGAAAGCCAAGACACTATGGCAAAAAATGAGCTACATGAAAGAACTCTGTGAGGCAGATCCCGGTGGAATGAAGGGGCCATCAAAGAAGGAGGTACCTTTCTCTGAAAGGAGGAGAGAACTTCCACTTTGATTATGGCCTGGTCTAAATAATGTCAGAGTTTGTGAACTCAAGAGGCTTCCATAGCCTTGGCAGCTCATGACAAGAGCCTCAGGTGATCACTGACCTCATAAAGAAGAGTGTCAATGGTTAAATCAACAACAGGGGTCACTGTGCACTTGCTCCCCATGAAGGACCTCTGTCTGTAATGAGTTGTACTATGAGAATTAACTGTAGTACTAGTCTTTAAACAGTACTTTATACTTTGAGTGTCTGTGTGAGTGCAAACTGTTGAAATATTTACTTCATATGTAGTTTTTCTTCTGTATATAAAGATAATTAACAATGAATCTAACATGTGATGGGAGAGAGAGTGGAGGTGTGATGGTTTTGGGGGTGGGAATGTGGGTTTGGGGGGAAGAACAACTATAATCCAAAGTTGTACTTATGAAATTTATATTTATTAAGTTGTGCTCTGAATCAGAATGTTAGATGCTAGTCATTCTGCCCACACTGAGCGAGCTGGAAGTGTGAGGGGACCCTCCCCCCCCAATGCTGCTATCATCCCCATCTTTCTCTTATTTTCTATCCTTGTCCTCCTGATTCTGATAAGGACATAAGGATTGGATTGGATTTTTGGAAGCACTCCTATACATCTTTTTTGGCGCAAGTTCTCATCCCATTGCTTATCACCAACAACCGGCCCAGAAGTCCCTGTATGGTTTCTCCCATCTTCCACACTAATGAAAGGGACATAGCAACTCTGGTTACCTCATATTCATGTGGAGATATAAGTGTTGTGAAAGGACTTTAGAAAATGAGTTAGCTTGGGGCTGGCGCTGGGGTGCAGTAGGTTAATCCTGTCTGTGGTGCCAGCATCCCATATGGGTGCCAGTTCTAGTCCTGGCTGCTCCTCTTCCAATCCAGCTTTCTGCTATGGCCTGGGAAAGTAGTGGAAGATGGCCCAAGTGCTTGGGCCCCTGCACCCATGTGGGAGACCTGGAAGAATCTCATGGCTGCTGGCTCTGGATCAGCATAGCTCTGGCCATTGTGGCCATTTGGGGAGTGAACCAATGGAAGGAAGACCTTTCTCTGTCTCTCCCTCTCACTATCTGTAACTCTGCCTCAAATAAATAAAATCTTTAAAAAAAAAAAAAAAGGAAATGAGCTAGCTGAACTGGGGAACTGATGTCTTCCCACATCTCCCGATTTCTACATCACACCTCAGTTCTAGGTGCCAATATTCTACATCACACCTCAGTTCTAGGTGCCAATATTCTAATGGTATCCATGGCCTTTGGTCACTCTGCCTACTGATAGGCCAAGGTACATGTTACCCCAAGAAGAAGGACTATCATATAGACCCATTTCTTCTCTGTCCTGTTTCCCTTGATTCCTATTGAACCTATGCCATGGAACCATTTCCCTGATGGGTGGGGCTACTCACGGCCCATGTGGGTGGGGCATGTTTATGTCATAAGGGACACTGTGACATGGGCTGGCCTATAAAAGCACCTGTAGTCCTGGACCCTTACCAGTCACTGGTTCTGACTGCTAGGAACCTCTCCTATCAACACGACAGATAACCCTCAAATAATTCTTGCCTCCCAATGCTGTCTTCCCCCTTATTTCTTATCTTCCCCCCAGCCTGACCATCCTGATCCTGTAGCCCGGCCCCACCTGTCTGCTTCCACCCCAGCCTGACCCCGCTAGCTCTGTATTTGAGCCTTACCATCCTGCTTTTCCATACTGGCCTTATCCTCCTCCGGACCCTCCACTCCAGCCCAACTATCCAAGTCGGCCAAACCATTGTTGCTACCCTTCTGTCCCTTTGGACCAGGCAAAAACCCCGGATCCTGCATCTTGGACTCACCCTCCTCCTAGTGCCCTCCCCACATGTGACTCTCCTTTACTTCTCCCAGACCCTCCTCCCAGTCCAGTATTTGAGCCTTTTCCTCCCCTGCTCCTCCTTACTGGCCCCACCCTCCCTCTGATCCTGCACCCCAGCCTGGCCCTGCTCCTGCACCTCCAGCTCACCCTCCTGGGCTTCCACAAAAGTCTCATCCTACTACTAATTCCTCACTCAAACCTCATCCCCCTACTCATGCTGAACACCAACCAGGCCCTTCTTCTGTCTCTAAACATAAGCCCCACCCAGCCCTACTCCCAAGCACAAGCCTCGCTCTCCTGCATCTAAACACAAGTCAGCCTCCTCCAGATGTTCCTCTCCACCTTTCTTTCCCTTATGGCCATGATCTAAGGAAACGCCTTCTAGCACTTCTTGCACAAAAGCCTCACCCTTCTCCTAGCCTTTTACACAGACACCACCTTCCTGTCACTGCTCTCCACAAGCTTTGTCTTTCGTCCAGTCTTTCTCCACAGTGCCACCTTCCTTCTGTCTGGTCAACATGGTGCCAGCCTCTCATTGCACCTGTACACCAACCTCAACCTCCTCCTCGTCTCCCACCCTGCTCTCAGTGTCTGCTGCTTCTCTGTGCCATTCTTGTCTTTCCTCCAGTCTTTCTCCACAGTGCCACCCTCCTTCTGTCCCCTCACGTCAGTGCCAGCCTCCTATTGCAGCTGTACACCACCCTGAACCTCCTCCTCGTCCCCCACCCCACTTTCAATGTCTGCTGCTTCTCTGTGCCATTCTTGCGTTTCCTCCAGTCTTTCTCCACAGTGCCACCCTCCTTCTGTCCCCTCACATCGGCGCCAGCCTCCTACTGCACCTGTACACCAACCTCAACCTCCTCCTGGCCCCCCACCCCACTCTCAGCATCCTGCTGCTTCTCTGTGCCATCCTCGCCTGCCTTCTGATCCTGCCCCCAAGCCTCGCCCTCCTCCTGCTCCTCTCTCCCAGCCTCAGCCTCACCCTCCTTCTGACCCTCTGCCTCACCCTTCTTTTCCTTCTCCCTGCCCATCCACTGTGCTTTTCCTCTACTCCAGCCTCACCCTCTGGCTGGCCTTCCCTCTCCACTTCAGCCTCCTTTTGAACCTCTTCTCCAGCCTCATCCTCTTCCTTGTCCTCCTCCCAAGCCTCACCCTCCTTTTCTTTCTCTGTATCAGCCATCTCCTCTTTCTGTTCAACTCCAGCCTCAAGTTCCTGCTGTCCCCGCCCCCCAGCCTGTCCTTCCTTCTGGTCTGTCATTCCAGCCTCACCCTCCTCCTTATTCCTCCATCTCACCCTCCTGGCCATCCTCGCCTTTGCTCTGTACCTTGATGCTTGCCTCACCCTCCTTCTGCTCGTCCATCCCAGCCTGTCCTTCCTCCTGGTCTGTCATTCCAGCCTCACCCTCCTCCTTATTCCTCCATCTCACCCTCCTGGCCATCCTCGCCTTTGCTCTGTACCTTGATGCTTGCCTCACCCTCCTTCTGCTCGTCCATCCCTGCCTGACCTTCCTTCTGCTCCTTCCTTCCCTCCCCACCCTCCTTCTGGTCCTTCTCCCTAGCCTCATCCTCCTCTTCCTCTACCCTCCCTCTTCCTCTCATTCCTCCATAGCAACCTCAACCTTCTGTGACTACGTCCTGTCTACCCACTTGCCTCCCACACCAGCCTGATCTCCCACAGAAGATCTTCCACATAGTATGACCTCTCAGCTCAGTCTTGCCCTGCCACAGGCCCATCAAATTCTAATCCTCTCATCTACTCTCCTCCCAGTTCTCCTTACTTTGTCACCTTTTTCCTTTCATGACAAATGACACTACTTCCCAGTATCTGACTTTATTCACTCCATGCCCAGCACTTCAAGACTCTATTCCCATCATACCTAACCTGCTCATTGCCCTGTGTTATCCTACCTGTTTCTATTTGGCCTCTATGTTATCCCCAACTCCTCCTAACAACATTACTTATTAGTCCTCTATACTCCAACACAGCCCTACCCACTTGTGATCCAGTCACCCCATCCGTACCTACTGGTTCACAAATATAATCCCGGCAGGAAGTTTCCTTCCCACTGTGACAATTCTGCCTCTATGTTATCCCCAACTCCTCCTCTACTTACTAGTCCTCTATACTCCAATACACCCCCACCCACTTGTGATCCAGTCACCCCATCCGTACCTACTGGTTCACAAATATAATCCTGGAAGGATATTTCCTTCCCACTGCCATGGTTCTGGTGAAGTTCACAGTTGTGAAGTCTGGACTCCCAGAAGCTCAATGGTGGTCATAGGGGATATGGCACAATGGCACATCATCCCTCAACCAAATACTATTTGGTTCATTACAAGACCCTTTTCCATGGTCAAATCCTGGTTATGTGACTAAAGTATTTTGCCTTCATCCCCACTTGGTTCCTCTTAATACACTAGAGCAGCTTTAACAATCTTCTTTTCTCTGAACAGGCAGTTAGATCCTCTCCCACCTGATCAATATGCTTTCATTAGCCTTTACCTTACAACGTGGCTAGAGCAGATCAAAATGCATACCATAATGGAGGGAAGAATGAGGGGGATTCATCCCCTCTGTTCTCCAGGAGAGTAAGTTCTGTTGATCTGCACTGAGTTAAAGTGAGTGAAAGAAATGGGGAGCCCTGAGAACTCACCTACAGGGCATGAGGATTCCACTGTAGGCAGATGGGGACCTGTGTGGTTTTTGTTTGTTGTTGGTTTGGTGGGGGGGGGCGGGTTGGAGTTGGAGGGTGGTAGTTGTAGTTGAGTTGATCTGGTTGTGCTCAAACTTTCTTGTTCCTTTTAATCCTCAAATATAACAAAGTACAGAGTCCATAGACTCGTTTCCAATAATCTTGAATGTACACATTGTTGAATAAGCATGACACAGTCTCTGGCATTGCCCACAGAAATCTAACTTTTATAGTAATTTCCATCTCCTTGGAATTTCAGAAAATCCCTGTAGCAGGCATGTAATGGAGAGGAGGAGTCACTGCTTGGCTGGTGGACAATGACTTCGTTATTTCCCAGGATGAACTCCATGAACATCTATGAACTTCCATGGATGATAGCCGATTGAAATTCCATTTACTCCATAGAGAACTTGAGTCACTGAAATGTTGATTTCATTGGCTAGATGACATTTAGAGATGCAGTTATCTTTGGCTGGGTTTGCAAGATTGATATAATGAATAGCAACTCTCCATGTAATACTTCCCAGGGCAAAACCAGTTGGCTTGTTCTGTTTGTTTATAAAAGTAGCCACACATCAACACTGATGTTTCAGTGGAGTTCTCAATTCCCCTGAATTCAGAAGCTTGATTCTCTTATTGATAGCCTGTCTCCACAGTTGCTACCATGGTCATACTGCATCACATCTCTACAGTAAAACTCTTCAGAGTGTTGCAACATCATCATAGAATTTGATAAACAGGCATCCCAAAACTTGAGAGACTCATCCAAGCAACTGTCATCACACATCATGCAACTGTAAACTGGGGCTTTGATCAAATGTTTGCTTCTGACAGGAGTATCATGCTGTGCGATCTGTAGCACTTGGTTGCTATTGAGGTCCTGAATTTTGACACTGCTACATCAAAATACATCACACTGATATATATATATATATATATATATATATACATACATACATATGTATATGTGTATATATATACATATATATACATATAGATATACACACATACAGAATATATATACATACACACACACACACACATACAGAAACCTTAAACCCAAGGATTATCATCAATCCTCACATGGCTGCATGAAATCTCCAAATTCCTTAAAATGTTATTGTTTTCCTCCTTTGACATTTTAGATGAATGGGTGTGAAAAACTCCAAGTTACTGAGAATAGCAACAGGAAAAGATTATGCTCTCTATATGGTTGCATAATAAGGTCATTAGAAAGTGGGTATTGATATTTTGTCAGAAGGGAAAATAGTCTAGTTCTGGAAACAGCCAACGTTCGGGAGTTGAGCCTACCACTAGCCAACAGCCAGGAGCTGAGCCTACCACCAGCTAATTGCCAGGAGCTGAGCCTACCACGAGCAACGTTCCGGAGCTGAACCTACCACCAGTCAACGGCCAGGAGCTGAGCCTACCACCAGCTAATTGCCAGGAGCTGAGCCTACCACCAGCCAACAGCCAGGAGCTGAGCCTACCACCAGCCAACAGCCAGGAGCTCCCCCACAACCATGTCACATGCCCCAGTGCAGAGCAGGGATTGAGACTCTGAGAGCAATTCCAGTAAAAGTTAGGACACACATCCGATCAACTTTAGGATTAAATAGAAGGCAAAAATATAGTCCTGCTATTTGTAAGGCCCACCCTCACCAAGTGTCCGGGCCCCACTCAACTCCCCAGGAGTCCCTGGGCCCCTGAACACTGCCCACCATCCAGCCAGGAACCCCTGAGTTTCCGGGCTCCACCCATCAACCTTGGACTCCCCTCAGCTCCTGTGTCCAGGATTCCACACTGAATGCTGGGACAGCCTCATCTCCAACCTCCATGCCCACTATCCTGGACCCTCTAAGCCCAACACCTGGGACCCTACCCACCATCCAGGGACACACCTCAGCTTCGGTCCCTGGGACCCAGCCCATCTCCCTAGAATCTCCTCAGGTCCCTGCCCAGGAACCACCCCAAGCCCCTGGGCCCCGTCCACTACCACAAGACCCTCTAAGCCCCATACCGGTGACCAAGGCCACGTCCAGCCAGGACCCCCCTCACCCACTATCCTGGGACCCTGTAAATCCTATGCCCAGGTTCCTCCCATCACCCAGTTGGGACCCCTCAGCCCCCGGACCCCGCCCACCATACCGGGACCCTTTCAGCCTCCTGCCCCATCCACCAGGACCCCCCTCACCCACTAACCGGGTCTCTGTAAGGCCCATGCCCGGAACTCCGCACATCATTCCTGGACCCACCTCTGCACCTGTGCCCGGGCCCCGCCCACCACCCAGCTGGGACCTCACCCCCCTCAACCCCTGGGCCCCGCCCACCACCCCGGGACCACTCCTCACCCCGCCCCATGCTGGACCCGTGCTCCTAACGTCCCCCGGCGCCTTAAAAACCGCCGCCGGCCGCCTCAACCTCACCGGAATAGCGCCGCCCTGTCCCGCGCTTCTGGCCCACGGCGGCCCGCTCTGGTGGGGAGGGGGCGCCGCGCCGGGAGCGGCCCCACCGCCGAGCGCTTCCGGGTCAGAGGGCGCGCGGCGCGACGGGCCGCGCTCGCTCGGGGCAAATTCGGAGGCTGAGTCCGGGGCGGGAGCAGTGCTGGGCGCGGGGCTGCGGCGGGGGCTCCTCTGCTCGTGGCGGTGGCGGCGCCGTGAAGGAGGCCGTGGGCGACCGGAAGCAGGCGCCGCCCTGCGTGGCTGACCCCCCCTGAGGGGCGTGGCCCCAGCACCGCCAGGGATGCCCGGCAGGCCTGGCCCGAGGAGACCCCCCTCCCGCCGCCGCCCCGGTCTGGTTCATCTGAGGACCCTCAGGCCGCCCTGACGGGAGCAGGAAGTTGGGTGTAGGAAGGTCCGGCATTAGGAAGAGCAGGAAACGCGGGGACGTCACAGCGTCTCTCAGGGCCTGTCCCCCGGATGTGCCATCTCTCCATCCTCAGCCTGTCTCCCTGCCTTGTGACTTGGAGCCGGAGCAGGACCTGGCTTCTGCCTGTCCTGGACAGTGGGGTCGCGTAGAGCTGCTCCTTTGCGTTGGCTGCGTTCACCCCCAACTCAGGAATGGGAGGAAGAGCCCTTCTCTTCCAAACAGCTGTTTTGGGGGCACAGTTCTGGGTGCTGCACAACCGCACCACTGATGCACTGGGGCCAGCACAGGGCAGGCACAGAGGTGTGACGTCAGAACCAGCTCGGTGGGACCGGTGCTGTGACAAAGTGGGCTAAGCCTCTGGCTATGGTGCCAGCATCCCATATGACCGTTGGCTCGAGTCCCAGCTGCTCCACTTCCGATCCAGCTCTGTCCTATGGCCTGGGAAAGCAGTGGAAGATGACTCAAGTGTTTGGGCCGCTCTACCCATGTGGGAGACCCGGAAGAAGCTCCTGGTTCCTAGCTTCAGATTGGCACAGCTCCAGTCATTACAGCTCTTTGGGGAGTGAACCAGCGGATGAAAGAATCTCTCTCTCTCTCTCTCTCTGCTTTTCAAATAAATAAATGAATCTTTTTAAAATAACCCTAGTCCTTTGTCCATCATTAGATAGATATGGTTTCATAATTGATAGATGAGAATAAACACATCTGCTAATGAACATGATGGAGTAGATTCCAGAAGGCGCCTGTTGTACACTGGTTGGATCTGAAACAGAAAGAGGACCCTAAAGGAGAGAATCAAAGTCAATGACCAGTTAGAAAACACACAGATGTATTAAGTCCTGCTATCAGGAAGAGCTGTTAGTGATACACCAGGAATGATGGAGATAAAGGAGAAAGACAGCAGCCTCAGATTTTCTTAACCTACACTCAATAAATGACCTCAGTTGCCAGCTGTAGTCTCACTATGGGAGTAGCAAAACACATGTTTTCCAGTAAAACAAACAAAAATCTACTCAGTATGAACACATCGTGTGTAGAGAACTTATTCTTAAGGTAACCTACCATCCCATGAGACAATGGTGAATTCCAACTGTTTCTGTGTTTGGAAAGTCTTTGGGAAAGCAGGAAAGTAAGAAAAGGAAAGATGTTTAGATACCAAAGAGAGCAGAAGGCGTAAAGAGCAAATTGCTCAAGTTAGACAGGTGGAAATCAGAGTAACACCAACTCCAGAGACCAAAATGAAGGAGAAAATTCTTTCATAAGCTGGTCATGGAATTAGGATTTCTGGCCCAGGCATTTGAGTCCTACAATTATCAGTGCTTCCTCAGCTCCAGAGCAATGGACCCTTGTGCAGTTTCCAGAGCCTTCTTTATGTCTTTATTCCTCAGACTGTAGATGAAGGGGTTCAGCATGGGGGTGACCACGGTGTACATCACCGAGGCCATGGCAGGTGAGTGTGAGTTGTGGGTAACAGCTGAAGTGAGGTAGACACCTAGACCTGTGCAATAGAATAAGGAGACAACGGACAGGTGAGAGGCACAGGTGGAGAATGCTTTGTGCTTCCCCTGAGCAGAGGAGATTGCACGGATGGAGGAGATGATCTTAGAGTAGGAGTACAGGATCCCAGCCAGTGAACCAATAGAAGCAGCACAGGTGTGAAATATATGACCATGTCATTAAGAAAAGTGTCAGAGCAGGCAAGATGGGCCACTTGATGCCAGCACCGCAGGTGGAGGATTAACCAGGTGAACCACAGCGCCAGCCCCCTGATTCATTTTTTAACATTATTTACCTCTCACATGAAGAGAACCAATTTAATGCAGTTCATGGATACAATTTTAAGAATAGTATGATATTTCCCTTCCTCCCTTCCTTCCTCCCTCCTGCTTCTCTCTCTCTCTCACCCCTCCCTCTTTCCCCCACTCTTTCTTTCTTGCACATTTTTGAGATGACATATTTTTACTGTTCTTTCTGTGTATTTCTTCAGTTTTCTAAGATTAAAAAGTCCTTTAAATATTAAAAAATTTAAACAGATGTAAAAATGTTTGAGGTCCCATTTGAGTACCTGCCTACATTGTTTCATGTCCAATCAGTGTGCGTCTATGGGTACATACATCTATCTACTCAAAAATGAGGCACTTCTTCAGGGTCTAAAACATCCAAACTCCTACTTTCTAGTTCTGTTTCAGAGAATTCGTTATGCATTTCCATTATCTTAGTTGCTCTACCGTGCAATAGAACCCACCAATGTCTTACTTCTCCCTAACTGTAACCTAGTGAACACAGAACAAGCTTTCTCCACCCCTGGCCCACATTTCCCTCTCCATTCTCTAATATCCACCATTAGACTTTATTATTGTGTTTGAAAAGGCAACCAGTGATTAGAACGGGATTCCTTCGAGGTACCATATGTTGATTGAGTTCTTGTCTGAGTAACATTAAGTGTCACCTTGGAATAATGATTCCAGGTAACTCAGCTTGAACACTGTTCTCACCTCACAGCAGGAACACACACGCACACAAACACACATAAACAAACACAAACACAGATACCATGCCCTTCTCATCTCTGGCTGCATGGATATGGCAACACGTGGACATGACACACGCGGGCCACATCAAGTTCGTTCCTACAAAAAAGTGTAAATGCCACCCACAAGTTCCAGCTTGAAAACCTCATATGAACAAATAAACATGGGACTCTATTCTGGTGTGGACATTTTTACCCTTTTATTTTTGTTCATTTTATTTGAAAGGGAGAAAGAAGGAGAGAGAGGACCTGGCATTGTGGTGTAGTGGGGTTAAGCCTTGGCCTGCAATGTCAGCATCCCATATGGGTGCTGGTTCAAGACCCAGCTGCTCCACTTCAGATCCAACTCCCTCCTAATGCACCTGGGAAAGCAGCAGAAGATGGTCCAGGTACTTGGGCACCTGTGTCCATGTAGGAGACCTGGAAGAAGCTCCTGGCCTCCTGGTTTCAACCTGGCCAACCCTGGCCATTACAGCTGTTTGGGGAGTGAACCAGTGGATGCTAGATTCTCTCTCTCTCTCTCTCTCTCTCTCTCTCTCATCTCTCTCTGTAACTCTGTCTTTCAGATAAATAAGTTTTTTTAAAAAGCAAGCAGGAAATTAATGTTATCACTTCACTTATGTGAAGTTCCCAACATGAGTGGAAAAGCTGACAAAGAGTAAAGAATAAAGAACTAATGCCACATGATGGTGGAGGCAATGCAACCTTCAGAAATAGATATAACTAGAAAAGCCCAGAGACACCGTGGGGAAATAACAGGAAGAGAAGATGAATATACATATATACAAGATGATTTGTCAGCTTGGATGAGGTCAGGAACATTCTGCATCGACAAAGCAAAGGCAGGGGTAGGGCAGTAAGACAGTTTATGGACCTGGTAACACACTTGACTATCCCTCAAACATTCACACATACGCACACACACATGCACACACATGTGCACAAACACACATGTACACATGCATGCACATTCTCACACACATGCACACACACAAGCACAAACATACACATGAAATGGCAGACAGCAATGTTCTCAGATTGAAAGACAATCTCTTGGTTGGAATCTGTCTCATCACCAGAAAATCTCAATCTGCACCATTTCAAATATTAAAGACAGCAGAGCTGGATGTCTGGTGCTGCATTTAAGATGCTGCCTGGGACACCCACATCCCAGATCAGGTTGGCCAGGTGTGAGTCGTGGCTCTGCTCCTGATTCCAGCGTCCTGATAACACATCCTCTAGGAGGTTGCAATGACTACTTACCTACGTGTATTTTCTGCCAGTCACACAGGAGACCCACACTGAGTTCTGGGCATGTGACTTCTTTGGCCTGGCCCAGTCTTAGCTGTTGTAGGCATTTTCAGAATGAACTAGAGGAGGGTGGCTCTCTCTTTTGTTTGTATGTCTTTGTCTATTTCTTTTTGTTTCTCTCCCAAATAAAATAAATAAATATTAAAACAGAAATGTCCTCAATTGCCTGTCTTTCCCTCCAGAGCCACCACCCTCTTTGTTTTTATTTTATTTATTTGAAAAGCAGAGTTACAGACACACACACAAACACACACACACAGAGGGAGGGAAGGAGGGAGGGAGGGGGAGAGAGGGAAAGGGAGAGCGAGAGGGAGAGGGAGAGGGAGGGAGGGAGGGAGGGAGAGAGAGAGAGAGAGAGAGAGAGAGAGAGAGAGAGATCTTATATCTGCTAGTTCACTCCCCAAATGGCTGCAATGGCTGGAGCTTGGCCAATCCAAAGCCAGGAGCCAGGAGCTTCTTCTGGGTCTTCCATATGGGTGCAGGGGCCCAAGGACTTGGGCCACCTTCTGCAGCTTTCCCAGGTGCATTAACAGGGAGCTCGATCGGAAGAGGAGCAGCTGGGACTAGAACCAGCACCCATTAGGGGTGACGGCACTGCAGACAGAGACTTAGGCCACTACACCACAGTGTCAGCTCCCACCCTCTTTCTTTACACCCCTTAATTGCCAATATTCTTGGATTCCTGTTCTAATTTTACCAGAATTATTTTGTGCTTCTTAATTCCTACTCCAAAAGGCTTCCACTAGGACTATCTAATTGTCAACAAGGAATCCCGTGTTGCTGGTTTCAGTGGACACTCCTGTGTTTTAACACCATGAATAAATGCAATAATTCAGGATGAGAGCAAACAAATACATCAATCTCTCTATCTGAAACAGACTGGTTTGGCTATCAGGTGACCTCAGGTAAGCGTTCTCAGCTTCCACTCTGGGCCTTTCCTGCAGGGCCTGCTGGGCTCTCAGAATCACTGCATGGGTTCTCTGGGAAGAAGGTCTCTGGGTAGAGGTGTGACTCCTCCAGGGATGGCTGATGATGGATACTGAAGCTCTGTCCCACACAGACAGCAGGAAGGAGTCAAACATCAGTCCCTGAGACAGAGGAAGATTGTGGTGAATTTACAGCTCCCCGTCTCTGCACAGTAGGCACATCTTCCTCCTGGGGCTCTGACCTATGAGCACCTGACTTCCTGGTAGGGACCTTGGTCTGGGCAGAAACTTTCTGGCCGATCCTCTGTTCCCAAGAGACCAGATTGAAGTCATGTGTGCTCAGAGTTGATTATTCCTTCTCTGTGGATTCTCCTGCCTCCCAGAGGGCAAACCTTTCAGCCACTGATCCTATTTGATTCAATACTTTCTCCAGAATGCAAGATGGAAGAACTCATCTTCAAGATGTCCCTAAGGTTCTCCAGTCCAACAGTTTGGATGGGGACGCAGCAGCAGACATGTGAGGAAGAATGGTATTTCCCTCTTCAAGAAGGGGAAAACTGTTTCTCTATGTAAAACAAGGGCTCCTCATTTGTAATGAGTTAGAAATTTTCTATAACAATTTATTTTTTTATAAATATGACTTCAACTACAACCAATCACGTGTATGAACATAAACATACATGTGAACATAACACACATTGCAAGTTCACCTGCATGCATGGAAACACCCAGAACATCTTGGGGCTGGCAAGGTTGAGTAGCAGATTAAGCTGCTGCGTGGTACCAACATCCTATATGAGCACCGTTCAAGTCATGGCTGCTGGACTTCAGACCAAGCCTCCTAATAATGCACCCGGGAAAGCAACAGAAGTTGGCCCAATGCTTAGGTCACTGCACCCATGTGGGAGACCTAGATGGAGCCCTGAGATTCTGGCTTTGGCTTTGGCTCTGCCCTGCAGTGTCCACTGCAGCCCTTTGGGGGAGTAAACCATCAGACAGAAGGTCTCTCTCTCTCTCTCTCTCTCTCTCTCAACATCTCAACCTTTCTGAAATCTGTATTTCAACTAAACAAATAAATCTTTGAAAAAAATTCACACATGACCACAAACTTTGGTAACTTTGATTTTCTCCATGCAGCAGGTCTGGAACATAATGTTCCCTTATTTCACAATTCCATCAAAACCATACCTTTGCAAGTGGAAGAAACCAAAGCTGCTCTGATTGACAGAGTTACAGCCCTTTACAGAGGACAGAGTAGGAAGTTTATATCAAATGGAGGAAGGAAGTAAATTTTTCTCAAGGATTTTAGGTGTTATTTTTTAATGGGAAACACAGATGATGACAAAGATGGATGTCAAGGGGTGTGTGTTGTCCCAGCAGTGGAAATACTTCCTAGGAGGCCCACATTCCATTTCATACTGTATGGGGTTCGATCCCCACTGTGCTTCAGATTCAACTTCCTGCTAATGCACATCTTAGGAGCAGCAGGTGGTGGCCCATGTTTTTCGGTCTCCACTGTCCACATGGGACACCTGGCTTGAGTTCTGGGTTCTTGGTTTTATCATGGCCCAGACTCACCTGTGATAATTTTGATGTAAACCAATGAATAGGAGATCTGTCTTTTGCTGTCTATGTTTGTCTCACTGCCTTTCAAATACACATCAACAGATAAGCTTTTCAATGTGACACATCAGCACGATGAGTGGTATTCAGCCAAAAAGCAGAATGCAGTGCTCTCATTTTGGAAAAACACAGACAAACCCAGGGATCATTAGAATAAGTGAATAAGCCAAGCACAGAGGAGAATTACCACATGATGACACTTGTGAGCAGAAAGTGGACTTCATAGAAGTGGACAGTGGAATAGTGGCTAGCAAAGATCAGGGTGAGCAGGTGGCAGGGTGTGATGGCAGAGTTTGGTTAGTGCATTCAACATTTCAGTTGGATGACAAGAGAAACTCTGACATCTATCACCCAGTAGGCTGACAACAGTTAACAATGGTGCTCCCTGTGTTCCAAATAGCTAGAAGAGAGGATTCTGAATGTTCCCAACTCAAAGAAATGACTCAAAGGTGATGGGTTTGCTTGGATCACGGCACAATGTACACATACATCTAGACAGTGAATGGCCCCCTACACTATGTGTCAACTAAAAACAAATATATATATATATATATACACATATATATATAAGCTCATCACTTCTAATTGACAAACATTTGCTAAGGCAGTTCTTGCTTTTTAAAGATTTATTTCTCACTCTCTCCCTCTCCCTGTCTCTCTGCTCTCTATTTGTTTCTCTCTCGCTCTCTTTTCTGAGCTCTCTGCTCTCCTCTCCTCTCCCCATCTTGTCTCTCTTCTCTCTGCTCTCTCTCTTCTCTCCATGCTAGCTCTTCTCCTCTCTCTCTCTCTCTCTTACACTCTCCTTCTCTCTCTTTTCCTTCTTCACCCCTTCTCTCCAGCCTGCTGGGTTTTCCCCAATAAACCCTTTCCCTTAAAGAAAAAGATTTATTTATTCATTTGAAAGGCAGAGTTACAGAAAGGCAGAGGCAGAGGCAGAGAGAGAGAGAGAGAGAGAGAGAGAGAGAGAGAGAGAGAGAGAGAGGTCTTCAATCTCCTGGTTCACTCCCCAGATGGTCACAAAGGCTGGAGCTGCATAAACAGCAGTTCTTAAAGTGTGCTGGAATCTTCCATTTTCTGGCAAAAGTGTGATGAAGCTAAGAAATACCATGATGTTTTACATCAGAGAAATAGTTTCTCCTTTTTTTGAAAAGGGTTTTTAAATGTTTGCTAATATGGACTGGTCAATGCTAATTTGTTATCAAAGGTTGAGAACAAGAGAGAGGGAGATCTTCCATCCCCTGGTGCGATCCCCAATGGCCCATGACAGCCAGAAGTGGGACAGTGGATCAGAACCCACTATCTGGTTTTCCCATGTGAGTTCCAGCAACTCAGCTATGCATCACCTGACTCTCACAGAGAGCATCAGTAGAACCTGGATTTAAAGTGGTGCCTAGACTTGAAAAAACAGACCCCTTGTATCAGTCTTGGGCATCCAAAAGGCATCTTAATGACTACAGCAAATGTCTGCCATAGTTTTCTCTTCTTTAAGAGGGAGGGAAATGTGAAGTTTTGTAGATGTCAGGAGCTGCATTCCCAAGAGATGTTTGAAAGCTGTAGGCAACTAACAAGGTAAGTTCTTCCACCCTGGAGAAAACATTAACTCTAGAAAAATAAATTGGTGGGAGATTTGACCTCTAGGAGGCAGAGGAGTTCACAGAGAAAGAATAATGACAGCTAAGTACACACCTGACTTCTTACCTGGTCTCTTGGGGATAGAGAATCAGCAGGGAATAAAATGTTTCTTTTTCTGCCCACAGCAGTGTCCCTGCAGGAAAATCAGGAGAACAGAGGCTAGAACACCAAGAGGGAGCTGTGCCTAATGAACAGAGACAGGGAGCTGTAAATACCACCCTCCACTGTGGACCATCAAGTGTACAACCCTGACCTGGACAAAACAAAGTGGTCACTTTTGGAGTCTTGATCTGACTCTGGAACCACTGCTGTGCTCCTTCCTGCTGTCTTGTGACTTCTAAAGCTTCCCTCTCCATCATCAGAGATCCAGGGAGGACTCATTTGTCCAGATAGGGGAGTCCTCTTCTGAGAGAACCCATCTAGGTGAGCCTGAGAGTCCACTCACTACTGCAGGAAAGGCTCTGAGAGTGGAAGCTGAGAATGTGTCCGTGAAGTCACCTGATGAGCAAGTCTATTTCAGATAAACAGGTTGTATTCTTACTCTGCCTGCTTGATAATTATTCACTGTATTTATCTGTGATGCTGGAAAACAGAAGTGTTCATTGAAACCAGCCATCCAGAACTCATTGTAGGCAACAAAATGAAGGTACTGGAAGAGCAGATATAGCAGAGATTGAGAAGTGGCTCCGGAAAAGTATAACAATGATCCAAAGGAAGAGAAAAACAGGATGGTGACTCTGGAAGGATATAAATGAGGTAAATTCAAATGAGAAGCATATGCTAGAGATTAGAAGGGAAAGCTGTATATAGCCCAGCCAGAGGAAGGCAATAACCTATAGATTACAAAGTCAATGAAGGAATCCCTACCTGGCTCAGCTGCAATTTGATCCTTCAAACTCAGGTCTGTGGTGGAAGATAGGCTGAAGCATTTCAGAAGCAGAAGACACCAAGTTCTAAGATTTGGAGAAGACAAGTCCATGAAACCCAGCAGAGTCAGGTGGTAGCTGAGACACCAGCGCAGCATGGATGAATGTCTTCAAGGAGCTCCCGTAGGTCTCTGTGCAGTGTAAATACCTCTACCATTTCAGGAGGGCTGGGCTGCCCAGTGACACGTGGCAAATAGAGATGTTGCATGAAAATGCCTTTGTGCACTGTCTTCAGCTGTGGTGCAAGAGCTGCCCTGTGAGTCCCAAGGGCTGTTCTGCAGAGAAAACTCAGTTGGTACAGGCAGTGCAGGGATAGGTGGCTCACATCCAGTGTCTCTAGCCTACAACCAGGATTTCCTGGGAGTTAAGTTCTTGTTAGTGCCTCTCAGTTCACTGAGTGGCTTGCCTGCAGTGCCCACATTCACCTGGACTTTCATCAAGAATCCAAGGTGCACAAGAAGGAAGTTGTGGAGGAAACACTGAGCAATCTCAGCACGGTAAGATCTGTTGTGTATCAGCAACACCTCCAGCTCCTTATTAGTCTGACTGGTGCAGGATGAGCTTGTTGTCCCTCTTTTTGTCAATCTTAGGCTTCACAAGGAGTCTGAGGGCAGCCATGATACTCTCATGAGGAGTAGTATACTGTCCAGGGTATGACGAGGAATATATGGCTCCCCTCTATAAAGTGCTGGGTCAAACTGCAAGATATATTTTCTTAGGGGCCAGCGCTGTGGCACAGCAGGTCAATGCCCTGGCCTGAAGCGCCAGCATCTCATATGGGCACCAGTTCTAGTCCCAGCTGCTTCTCTTCCAATCCAGCTCTCTGTTCTGGCCTGGGAAAGCAGAAGACGGCCCAAGTCCTTGGACCCTTGCACCCACACGGGAGACCTGAAAGAAGCTCCTGGCTCCTGGCTTTGGATTGGCACAGCTCCGGCCATGGCAGCCAACTGGGGAGTGAACCATCAGATGAAAGATCTCTCTTTCTTTCACAGTCTCTCCTCTCTATATGCAACTATGAATTTCAAATAAATAAATCTTTTAAAAAAGATATATTATCTTAGAGTATCATTGAGTTCCATGATTTCAGCTTGGTTATCACAATGATATCAACAGTTGAAGCATTGATTATCTTTACCATGTTCTGGTCATGATACCAGTCACACCACTGCAAAACTGCCAGCTGAGGTATAGACACCAATGTGCCTAATTTGGCATGACACAGTGTCACTACCTGTCTTACCCAAAGGAGTCTCCAACTCATTGTGGTGACACAAAAGCAGTCGACATAGTCTCTTAAGCAAGTCATATGCATCCAGCAATCTGCCACCAATTCTAAGCACCAATGTGCTTAATGTGGCATGACACAATGTCTCTGCCTATCTTGCCAAAAGGAGTCATGAACTCGTCATGATGAACAATGCCACAGTCTACATAGTCTCTTACAAATGAGCCATATACATCCGGCAATCTGCCACCCATTCTAGGCAGTTCCATGAGACCATGAAATTGTCCATGTCCATCTCACAAACAGCAAGTGGCTGCTCAATGTCTTGCACAGTAGATTTTGTCATCAGGATTTCTTTCTCTGTTTCATGGTGCTTCTTGATCTGGGATGACAAAGCTGGTTGGATGAGTTCCAATGCTTGATCCATCAGCCTCACGCCTCTGTGAATACCTTGTTTTCCATGATGCCACCTGCCCAAGATGAGCTGCCATGATGTGTTGCTCCCTAGTCACAGCTGCTGGAACACAGGACACCATCAAGAATTCTTCATGGGAAAGTGACGATGCATTTAGAATAATAACCTGAAGATAGTTAAACAGGCAGCATAAGTGTCTCAATGGAAGAACATCTTCAGTCAACATAATCTATAGAAAGTCTTTCGTATCTGGTGATTTGCCACCAACTCTCAACAGTTTCAGATTGCAAAACTACCTGTTACACGTCACAGTACCAATTGAGGGCTTCTGGTTCTTTCTGCAGGGCTTGATCACCAGTTGCTTCAGGTCCAGAGCTTGTCTCTGTAATAAGGACAGTCATTTTGAACACAAGCAATAGGACCTACCAAAGTTCACAGCACAGTGTAATGTGTGTGTGTATATATGTAATATATAACATATATGAGAAATATAAATATTATGTATATATTCTATATATTCTGGAATATGCTCCGCCAGTCCTGGAATTTGAATGTCCATTGGAGAGGAAGTTGGAGCATTTATGTCATACGGTACACGAGGATTTTCAGGAGGACACAGAAGTGCATCTTTATTTCCTTTATCACTTTCCCCTACTCAAGATTTGCTCTAGGGATTGCCTTATGAATTATAAGTGGCCTAGCAGCAATAGTAGTAAGGAAAGCAAGAAAGAAGAATCAGAAGAAGTAGATTATACACTATAATATCTCAGAAAGCAATGGAAACACAGAAGGATGTGGGAAAGGTAAGTATATCTCAGGCAATGTTGTGTATGATTGTGAGTTCTGTGTCTTTTATACACAAAATCTATCAAACATCCAGATTCATAGCAGAGTATATTAGCAAGACTCGCACAAATATTGTGATTAAGGTTTGGTGCAAGGTAATGACTACGTAGAAGGATTTGTCCCACTGCTTCCTGTGGAAGATGTCCAGTGGCTGGTTTCAGGAAATCAGGTCCAACACTCAAGTGTTCTACTCCCATACAGTCATTCCAGAGGAAGGTTTCCATCACACACAAAGTATAATTGTTTATTATCCTACAAGCATGTGAGATCATGACACTGACATTTTGTTTACAGTTTCTGTCTGGACAGAAAGTGTAATTATTACCCATTAAGATCAGCATGACATATATCAGGATCAATATCGATATCAGAGTTGCGGGTACAGAAAGTAATACCTGAAGGTGCTCAAAGTCAATAAAGGAAAGGACAGAAAAGAGAACAAGCCAATCTGAGATAGAAGCTCTGGCTACATTTCCCTTGATGTACACACTACTTATTATGGTAGGCAGATTCTTTCACTATAAATCTGTTCAATAGCACTAGGATGATAGCTAGCTATTCAGTCTAGCTCTGTTACTATTGCTTTTTCACATCTCCCACTTATAATATTGTTGTGAAGGTTTAAACCAGGCTAATATTGCCATATTTTAGAAGGCACTTGTTTCTTTTTGCTTAAGGGATTGAGATATTTGTTCTATAAACCTAGGTTGTAAAATTGTTATCTTGTTAAGTGTATTACCTGCCACAGGTAAGAAAGCTATCACCTGGGCTATCTTAGGAGAGCCACCCAAGTATCCTGCACTGCACAACACTGTGTGTTCCACCAAGCACACCGAGCACATCAAGTGCACTAAGTCATCTTGAGCTCATGCTATGCTTCCAAAAGTATAAAACTTGCTCCAACTTAGGTTTAAGTGATCGTTAAAATTGGGTTTAAGTGCATCTGACTGGTGGAGTATTTTTAGGTAGTAATTTTCTAGCACTAAAGGTAAATCTTGTAGTGCCTTATAGATTTTCAGCTAATGTAAATGTCTAATTGTAAAAGCAAATGTTTTCTCTCTGGTAAGACAGAAGAGAAGTGTTCTTTAAGGGTAGGGTGCACAGCTAGTTATAAAAATCATAACTAATAACATAACAATTTTAGGGAAAAGAAAAATAAAATTGGTCAGAGAAGATGCCCCAAGTGCTTGGGCCCCTGCACCTGTGTGGGAGACCTGGAAGAAGCTCCTGGCTCCTGGCTCCTGGCCTCAGATCAGCCCAGCTCTGGTTGTTGCAGCAGGGAGCTGGATCAGAGGAAAAGTAACCAAAATTTTTTAATTATTATTTTACTTAAGTTATACAATCTTCATGTATTTCATTTATGCAGACTTAGGGACACAGTGATACTTCCCCCCCCCACCCTCCCCCCACCCATGCTCTAACCCTTCCTCCTCCTCCCTCTCCCACTCCCACTCTTAATATTTACAAAGATCTGTTTTCAGTTTGCTTAATGATCATAAGTAAGAGTTCAACAGATATATGAAGGAAAAAAAACACTTGTTTCTCAACAGTCCATCATCAAATCTCAAAACATCCATTTCACTCTAATACATTACCTTTAGGTACTGTATTAGTTGCCTTGGATCAGGAAAAACATGATATCTGACTCTTGGAACTGGGTCATTTCACTATGTATAATGGTTTCCAATTGTATCCACTTTGTTGCAAAAGACAGGCTTTCATTTTTTTTTTACAGCTGAGTAGTACTCCATAGTGTCTATATACCATAATTTCTTTAGCCAGTCATCAGTTGATGGACATCTGAGTTGATTTCATGTCTTAGCTATTGTGAATTGAGCTGCAATGAACATGGACGTACAGATAACTCTTTCTTTTTTTAAGATTTATTTATTTGAAAGTCGGAGTTACACAGAGAGAGAAGGTGAGGCAGAGAGAGAGGTCTTCCTACCTATGGTTCACTCCCCAATTGACCACAGTGGCCAGAGCTACACTGATTTGAAATCAAGAGCCAGGAGCTTCCTCCAGTCTCCAACGTGGGTGCAGGGGCCCAGGGACTTGGGCCATCTTCTAATGCTTTCCTAGGCCATAGCAGAAAGCTGGGTCGGAAGTGGAGCAGCCAGGATTCGAACTGGCACCCATATGGGATGCCGGCACTGCTGATTTCTTTTGGCTTGGGTAAATTCCCAGGAGTGGGATGGCTAGATGGGCCAAGGTCTTGAACAGGCCCTTGTTCAAGAGAGGAAATCCAAATGACCAACAGACACATGAAAAAATGCTCAGGATCACTGCCTGACAGGGAAATGCAAATCAAAACTATAATGAGGTTTCACCTCACCCCAGTTAGAAGGGGTTTCAGACAGAAATAAAAAAATAATAAATGCTGGTGAGGATGTGGGGTAAAGGTACCCTAATCCACTCTTGGTGGGAATGCAAACTGGTGCAGCCACTGTGGAAGGCAGTATGCATTAAGCAGGATTCTAACCAGCACCCTGATATGAGACTCAGCTGTGGCCACAGCCCTGCACACACACACACCCCGCCCCAGCTTCAGGTGTCTATCCCTCTCACAGGAGTCACACCAGGAAGTGTCCCTGTTCATCAGCCTTCAGAGAAATGCAAAACACACCAGCCCTCAAGGCACCTGTCAAAGCCTTCCCAGGGCAGCTTGGAGATTTATGAGGTGAAAATAAGACCTTGGATTCACCAGCTGTAAAAACATTCTGTCTCAGCTAGAGCTGTGGCTCACTAGGCTAATCCTCCACCTTGCGGCACTGGCACACTGGGTTCTAGTCCTGGTAGGGGCACCAGATTCTGTCCCCGTTGCCGCTCTTCCAGGCCAGCCCTCTGTTATGGCCCAGGAGTTCAGTGGAGGATGTCCCAAGTGCTTGGGCCCTGCACCCCATGGGAGACCAGGAGAAGCACCTGGCTCCTGCCTTCGGATCAGCATGGTGCACCAGCTGCAGCTGCCAGCAGTGGCGGACATTGGAAGGTGAACCAACAGCAAAGGAAGACCTTTCTCTCTCTCTCTCTCACTGTCCACTTTGCCTGTCAAAAAAAAATTCTCTCTTTGGGGTACTGTAGCATAGCGGGTAAAGCCACCACCTCCAGTGCCAGCATCCCATATGGGTGCCAGTTCGAGTCTCAGCTACTCCACTTCTGATCCCGCTCTCTGCTATAGCCTAGGAAATCAGCAGAAGATGGCCCAAGTCCTTGGGCCCCTACACCCACATGGGAGACCCAGAAGAAGCTCCTGGGTCCTGGCTTCAGATCCGCTCAGCTCTGGCCATTGTGGCCATTTCAGGAGTGAAACAGCAGATAGAAGACCTCTCTCTCTCACTCTCTGTAACTCTGCCCCTCAAATAAATAAATAATTATTAAAAATGAAATTGAGAGAGAGAGAGAGGCTCTCAATGGCCCTCCAAATGGTAATATTTTATGATATGGAATCAAGTGCATGTCCTAGAAAATTCCTCTCTGTGACTGTAGTCTCTAGAGTCTGCCCCCTGCTTCTGTGTTGCAACATTATCTTGTTGTGATAGAGGCATTGCTTATCAGCTGTTTAAACTCTCGAGATTAAACGGTCCTTATGCTTTTCTAAAGAGAAGCTAACCATCCAAATTTTTTCAATATTACATCTTTGGCCCATTTTCTGAGAAAAGAAGATCGAATTTAATACTGAATTTTTTTTAATGTGCAAAAACCTAGTTCTGCTTTTTAAAGCAAGTAAAAGGAATAAAAATATGCCACCATCCCAATGATCAAATGCCACAAACTCCGACATATTTAGACAGGGCCATAATCAAAGTGGAAGTTCTCTCCTCCTTTCAGAGAAAGGTACCTCCTTCTTTGATGTTGAGCCATCTTCTTCTGCTTTCCCAGGCCACAGCAGAGAGCTGGATCGAAAGTGGAGCAGCCGGCACATGAACTGGCGCCTATATGGGATGCCTGCACTGCAGGTGGTGGCTTTACCCGCTATGCCACAGCACTGGCCCCAAGTTATTCTTCTTACAAGAAGACATTAAAATTTCCCAGTCTTAAAAAAATTTCCTGTGGCACACCAGATAAAGCCACCTGGAATGTCAGCATCCCATATGGGTTCCAGTTCATGTCCCAGCTGCTCCACTTCCAATCCAGCTCCCTGCTAATACACCTGGGAAAGCAGCAGAAGATGGCCTTAGTCCTTGGGTCCCTGCACCCACACGGGAGACCTGAAGAAGCTCCTGGCTCCTGGCTTACATCGGCACTAGCCCTGGCTGTTGCGGCTATTTCAGGAGCGAACCAACAGTAGGAAGATCTCTCTCTCTCTCTCTCTCTCTCTCTCTCTCTCTCTTTCTCTCTCTCTCTGTCTCTCGTAATTCTCCCTCTCTGAAACTCTGCCTTTCAAATAAATAAATTTTTAAAAAGTATGTTAAATATACATACATTTCCAATAAATTAGAATACTACTCAAAATGACAAGCTTTGTGTGGTGTTTACCTCCACTACCCCTTGGTGCTCTGAACTTGAACATCCCAAGGTCCTTTTTTGGCCTCTCCAGAGGCATTCATAGACTTCCATAGACATCACTTTACTCACAGCAGAACCCACAATGGCTAGCACTATGCAGATGACCATAACCCCTCCTCAAACTAGAAGGCCCTCCATGTCTTACTGAGGTTCAAATTCTGTCACTGTGCGTGCAGCAGCAAAATGGTAACACCAAACGTCTGAGGCAGCTTCAAATCCTTTCAAATGACATGAAGCCGAAGCAGAACCACAGCAAATGCTTGTGACTCAAAGGACTGAGAATGCCCAATTCCCAGACACCAATGTTCAAAGCCAAGATCACATATGACACACACTAAAATGTGAAGCCTTTCCAAACAGGAAGACAGCCCTTACCTGTATCATTCTCTTTATGTAGAATCCTGACTGCCAATCACAAGAGGGCGGGAACGTCTAAAACGCTCCTCACCACCCACATCCACTCCTGAGCTATTGCTGAATCTGTGATGATGGATGAGATGTGGAAGTGTAACTGCTCAAGGGTAACATCATCTCTAACAGGTACCCTGACCTCCACAGAGAAGATACCACAGACATCCACATCACCTATTACCCCCTGTCATCACCTACTTTCCTTCCAAGAGCTTCTTTCCATCTTAGAAACTCTGAAGTTCTACCACGTGTTACCAGCCCACTTTTCTCATGGAAATATAATACAAGCACCATGACAAATGGGACTCCTGACTGCTGATTCTTAAAAGCAGGGGGCAAAAAAGTCAACACAGCTCTTCGCTGTCACAGATCCTCTGCCTGGAATGGGGAAGGAATGACATTTTGTGTCATCTCTGTAATGTGTCAGCTCTCTGCCACACTATCTTGAGGAGACATTCGTTGTTCTGCAGCCACAATGAAAAATGACTTCTCCCTATTTCTCTGATATTCTTCTCCTCAATGTCCTTATAAAGACTAAGTCCGGCCAGTGCCATGGCTCTATAGGCTAATCCTCCGCCTGTGGCGTTGGCACCCCGGGTTCTAGTCCTGGTCAGGGCGCCAGATTCTGTCCCGGTTGCCCCTCTTCCAGGCCAGCTCTCTGCTGTGGCCTGGGAGTGCAGTGGAGGATGGCCCAAGTCCTTGGGCCCTGCACCCGCATGGGAGACCAGGAGAGGCACCTGGCTCCTAGCTTCGGATCAGTGCGGTGCACCGGCCGCAGCACGCCAGCTGCGGCAGCCATTGGAGGGTGAACCAACTGCAAAGAAAGACCTTTCTCTCTGTCTCTCTCTCTCACTGTCCACTCTGCCTGTAAAAAAAAAAGAAAAGAAAGACTAAGTCCTTGGGGCCAGCGCTGTGTGCACAGTGGGTTAAGCCATCATCTGCAGCACCAGCATCCCATACGGGCACCAGTTCAAGTCCCAGCTGCTCCACTTCTGATCCAGCTCCCTGCAAATGTGCCTGGAACAGCAGCAGAAAATGGCCCAGGTGCTTGAGTCCCTCACCCCAGTGGGAGACCCAGATGAAGCTCCTGGCTTTATTCTGGCCAGCCCTGGCCACTGTGGCCATTTGGATAGTGAACCTGCAGATGGAAGATATTACTCTCTAATTCTGATTTATAAATAAGAAAGTAAATCTTTAAAAAATATATCCAATTTGTCTTTCTTAATTTTTGGAACTTTTAATTCATTTTTAACAGATTCAGTGTGGTTTAGAATTCCAGTTTAAATCATGTAGAACAGAACAGGCTGAGAGACACACAATCCAAACTCTAGGGAAGAAAATGCTAAAGAAAAACTTTTTAGCAAATGGAACATCTGGCATGATGCTTAACTTTCTTCCATGAAATCAACCTCATTCTTGATTCGTTGGATAGCTTTGTCGTCCATGCTCTAATGGCAAAAAAAATCTTTCCCTTTCATGGAAAGGGAAAAATTCAGGGAAGGGGAAGGAATGGCATGAAACAGATATGAGTGACACAATGTCAAGGTGCTCACACCTGTGGGGTGTCTCCCAAACCCCATCCTGCCACCGAAGTACTCTATGTCCACTGTGTGATGAGACCCTGGGTGTTGCCCTAGTAGGAGTTAAAGCTCATTTCTTTTCAGGTTTTGCCAACCAAGCTCTGGTTTTCCAGGTCCTCTGAGATCCTTTTTCTCCCTTCACAAGTCTGGGGGGAACTCAGACTGTAGAAATCACTTGTCTTTTTTCCTCTTTGCCAACATCCAAGACACTGGCCACCAAAATGTCTCCCAGGAATGGACACCTTGGTTACCAGAAAAAAAAAAAAAAAAGAACGTTCTAAGGAGTTAGGTCTTGAGATGAGGTTACAGCAGGAGCCTCCACTCAGGGTCAGGGCATCCAGCTGCCTGTGTGATCAGCCCCATCCTCATCCCTCAGCCTGACCTTGGAGGGAGGAGACAAGGTGCTGACACTGACTACACACTGCCAAGGCAGCTGAGGGCATCTTGGGTCAACCCCCCAGGCAGCTGGGAAACTCAAGACAAGGCATGACAGAGGGCTATGGAGAAGACATGGATCCACGTAAGGTGGCCAAAGGGGAACCTCAATTAAAGACATTCTGATGTCTACACTTGGGCCAGCCCCATGGCATAGTGGGTAAAGCCACCGCCTGGACCACTGGTTCAAACCCTGGCTGCTCCAGTTCCAGTCCAGCTCCTTGCTAACACACCTGGGCAAGCAGTGGAAGATGGCCCAAGTCTTAGGCCCTTGCACCCACGAGGGAGACCTGGATGGAGATCCCTGGATGGTGTCTGCTATTAGCAAACATTAAATTTAAAAAAAAAAAAAAGATGGCCATGGCACCCCGGAAAGGCGATGCTGAGGTCATCGTGCCGGGTTGGAGCCACTGCCCCCCGGCCGCCCCGCAGAGCCCTCCCTCCACGACCCTGCCCGCGTCACCACACAACCCGAGGAAGAGGCGGGTCCAAGGGCCCCGGCCAGGCTGAAGTCGCCTCAGGCAGCGACAGAAAACGACGCCCGAGGGTCTCTGCTGGGGCCCAGCCCCACCCTCCCAGGGAGGCCCTGAGGGCCGAGCTGGGGCCCCGCCACAGCCCCGCGTTCACCCTCGCGGAGTCCCTACCCACGGGAACGCTCCACTCCCAGCCTCCCGGCGGCCCCGCGGCTCCGTCCTCGAAGTCCCCGCCGCGGCGGCCGCTGACCCAGCACAGAAGGCGGAGCAGCGCGCGGCTCTGAGAAACCGCCGGCAGCGCGCGCCCAGGCGGGAGACCCGGCTGCCCTGCGCGGCCCACAGCCCCGCCCTCCCGTCCCTGATTGGTCAGCGAGTCAGGACCCGCCCCCGCTGAGGCTTGACTGACAGGGGAAGCGGCCCTCTACGTGGCGGAGTGGAGCAGAGATGGCCTTCCAGATCAGACAGCGGCTGCTTCCTGTGCCCAGCGGCCCCTTCCTGCCTCTTCCTCCTGGAACTGGAATCATCACAAGGGCGGCCAGGGGATCCCAGGCTCCCCGTGACCTTGCAGAGGAGGGCGCCCTTCTCAGCAAGAGGAGATAATCCAACGTTGGAGGGCCGAATGTATAAAGCCAATATGAATGGAAATAAAAACAGAGCTGGAGTCTAACAATAAAAGTAGGGCCTTTCACACCTCACCTGCAGCAGTGGACACATCACCCAGCTCCAGGTGGCGCTGTCCGCGGCACAGGCGAACCTCCTGGGAACACCAGGCTGAGAAGTTCTGGTGCACCTCCTGCACCAAGGGCATCTGAGGACACACAGGGCAGAGGGCGGGGGTCAGCCCAGCCTTGGGCAGAGGGGAGACGTGCAAATGCCCCCTGCTGTGCACCCTCCAGAAGCCTCCATCAGGGTCCACCCCAAAACTGCACAGGAATCCCAGCCATTACCAGGACCTGCCTGGATGTGAAGTCCACACTTCCCCCTCAGTCCCTGCCCAGAAGTCTCGAGTGAGGCCCATGTGCTGGCTGCCCGCACAACCTCCCCTGCCCTCCTCAGAGCTGAGTTCTAGCCTTGTACGTGGCCCCCTGCAGAAACTACATTGTCCCAACTTCCCTGAGGCTGTCATGGCTGGGGGACCACAGCCTGTCTCAGGGAACGACATCAGGGCGGGGTGAGCAGCGGTCCCTCCCCCTTTCCCTCTCCCACTGGTTCAAATGCAGATGGAACGGCTGGAGCCTGGGAGCCACGGTGGACCATGAGGAGCTGACTGTAGTGGAAGACAGTGAGAGTCTCTCCGGTTCTGGACACCTGGTTACCTGGTCAGCGGCCACATCCAGGAAGTGATCAACACACCATACACACCACACGCATCATACATCACACACCATACACACCACACACCACACTATACACACTGTATACCACACACACACCATACATCACACACCACACATCATACACACCACACACACGCCATACATCACACATCATACCACACACCACACACACACCATACATCACACATCATACACACCACACACCACACACACACACACCATACATCACACACCATATACACCACATAGCATACACACATACCACACTATATACCACACACACACCATACACACCACACACACCATACAGCACACACCATACAGCACACATCATACACACCGTACACACCACACACACACTATACATCACAGAGCATATACACCACACACCACACACACACCACACTATACACACTATATACCACACACACACCATACACACCACACACACCATACATCACACATCATACACACCACACACCACACACACACCATATACACCACACACATACACACCATACACACCACACACACACCATACATCATACATCATACATACACACCACACAACATACACACACCATAAACACCACACACACCATACACACCACATACACACCATACATCACACATCATGCACACCACACAGCATACACATACCACACTACACACACTATATACCACACACAAACCATACACAGCACAAATGCACCATATATCACATATCATATACACTGCACACACACACCATACATCACACACACCTTACGCACCATACACATCAGAGCAGAGGCATTGCCACCACCCAGTGCCCCCCCAATCTGTGGACAAATGACACAGACATGCGTGAAGCTTCTGTGAACACCAGGTGAGAAAGAGGAAGAGGAGGTGCCCTCAACACAGGCTGCCAAAACCCCTGATGATTTATTTTCCAGGCTGGGTCCAGCCCTTGTCAAGGGACAAGGGGACTGTACCCAGCTCACTGCTGCGGCCAAGGGAGCCCAGGGATCCAAGCACACATACTCTGCCCAGACCAGCCACCCCTGCTTAACATCTCAGGGGGCAGGTGACCGAGAGCCAAGTCATGTGACAGCACTCGCAGAGGCATGAGGCAGAACCTCCAGCTCCAAGACGACTCTCCCCACCCCAGCGAGTGGTGTCCCCAGCCAGGCGAGCCCACAGCCACCCACGGTGCCCTCTGGCTCAGCGCTCCGCCTTTGGGTCATGCCACGGGTGAGGTCTCCCAAAGTTCCCAGGGGCCCCAAAACTGAAAACCTTGCGGCGCCGGCACACCGGGTTCTAGTCCCGGTCGGGGCACCGATCCTATCCCGGTTGCCCCTCTTCCAGGCCAGCTCTCTGCTGTGGCCTGGGAGTGCAGTGGAGGATGGCCCAAGTGTTTGGGCCCTGCACCCCATGCTTGGGAGACCAGGATAAGCACCTGGCTCCTGCCATCGGAACAGCGCGGTGCGCCGGCCGCAGCGCGCTACCGCGGCGGCCATTAGAGGGTGAACCAACGGCAAAGGAAGACCTTTCTCTCTGTCTCTCTCTCTCTCTCTCTCACTGTCCACTCTGCCTGTCAAAAAAAAAAAAACTGAAAACCACACCTGCTGACACCACCTTGCAGCCTGGGGCCTGCACACTGCCCTGGCCTGGGACAGCCCTGCTCCCTGTCGCCCCTGCCTGAGCACAGGCACCTGCTGGGGTGAGGTGGGGGAGTCACTGCTGTGAAATTCCTGTTAGGAGACTTGGAAGACTGTGGCGTATGTGTGTGTGTACACTACAGGTTCACCTCATCTATAAGAAATCTGATTGGCTCCTCCATCAAATGACACAGGCAGTGTTTCTCAGCTCGTCTGTCCCAAAGGTGGAACGCATCAGCACCAACAGTCCCCCCATCAGGCTTCCCTCACAGGCTCACAACACTCACCTGCACGTCACCTGCAGGATTTGTGTGGACAAATCTGTCCTCTTCTACAAAGACATGCACACCAGAGAGCAGCATGTGCAAGGTGATCTCATGCAGAGGGACACACGTGCGTGTGCGCACACACACACACACACCAGTGGAGTGCTCTTGGGGTCAAGGCAAGGATCTGGCCTTTCCGGCACAAGCAGCTGGCCCCAAAGCCGGCATTCTCTCCCCCAGGAGGTGATGCTGGGGTGACATAGGGATGGAGTTAGAGAGAAAATCCCACAGACAGCTCAGGGAAACACACAGGCCTGAAGGTTTTAACCTGGGGCAAAGGGGCACCTGAGATCAGCTCAAGTCCTCTGAGGAGCTGGGTGTGTGGGGGGAAACATGAATCGGACCCCTCCCAGAACCTGCCACAGGTGTGCAGGGCTGCGTGTCTTTGGCTCAGCCACAGCCGTGGGTTCAGGCAGCAGCAAGACCTGCAGATGCCCCAGCTTTAGTGGGTGGGGGTGGGCTTAAAAGCAGGCATGAATGTGCCCTCGTGGGTCTGGGGTCTCTGTTCAGAATGACATCTCTGTGAATCATTTACAATGGTCATCGATTTTTTTAAAAGATTTATTTATTTATTTGAAAGTCAGAGTTACACAGAGGAGAGGCAGAGAGAGAGAAAGAGAGAGAGAGAGAGAGAGGTCCATCATCCCCTGGTTCACTCCCCAATTGACCGCAATGGCCACAGCTGCACTGATCTGAAGCCAGGAGCCAGGAGCTTCTTCCAGGTCTCCCATGTGGGTGCAGGAGCCCAATGACTTGGGCCATCTTCTACTTCCTTCCCAGGCCAAAGCAGAGAGTGGGATCGGAAATGGAGCAGCCAGGACTTGAGCCATCACCCGTATGGGATGCTGGCACTGCAGGCCAGGGTGTTAACCTGCTGCGCCACACACTGGTCCTGGTCTTCGATTTAAAAAAAAAGATTTATTCATTTCAAAGGCAGAGTTACAGAGATGCAGAGGCAGAGAGAGAAAGAGAGAATCTTCTAGCCACTGCTTCACTCCCCAGATGGCCACAATAGCAGAGCTGAGCCAGGTGGAAGCCAGGAGCTTTTCCCAGGTCTCCCACATGGGTGCAGGGGCCCAGGGACTTGGACAATCTTCTGCTGCTTCCTCAGGTGCATTAGTAAGGAGCTGGATCAGAAGTGGAGCAGCCACGTCTTGAACCAGCACCCCTATGGCACCCAAAGTAGGTGGTTGTACCCACTATACCACTACATCAGCCCCACCCACTACTTATAAACAGAAATTTTGGTATTATTACAATGTCCGTTTTTTTTCATATAAGCTTTCTTTAACATTATGATTTTAGCATTCAATATTAGTTAATGCTTCATTAAACTTGACATCATTTAATTCTATCCCAAGTTCACATTCAGAAATGTGACCAATGAGGCCAATGCTGTGTAGTGGCCAAGCCTCTGTCTGCAGGGCCGGCATCCCATATGGGCACAGGTTCATGTCCCAGCTGCTCCACTTCCCATCCAGCTCCGTGAGGATGGCCTGGGAAAGCAGCAGAAGATGGCCCATGTGGGAGACCTGGATGGAGCTCCTGGCTCCTGGCTTCAGCCTAGCCCAGCCCTGGCTATTGTGGCCACCTGGGGAGTGAACCAGAGGATGGAAGATCTATCTCCCTGTCTCTCCCTCCCTCTCTGTAACTCTTTCAAGTAAACAAACAAATAAATCTTTAAATAAATAAATAAATTTTAAATAAACCCGAGCAGAAGGCAGAGAGTAAACTGACAGCAGCGGCCCACCCCAGGGCCACAGTGGAGTCCCCTGTCCTCTGCATGTCATTGTGACCACCGCACAAACACCTATTCTGCACTGCTGCTGAGGGACTGTGCCCCACCGGGGGGGGGGGGGGCTAGAGACGGCAGCGTGGAACAGAACCAGGGCAGGGAGCCAAGACCCCAGGCTGCTGGGGGCAGTGCTGCATAGGCAGAGACCCACAGGTGGCACCACATGGCCAGGCCAAGAGGCCCCTATGGGAACACACTTGGGAACACCCTCAGAGCTCCCATGGGGAGAGAGTCAGCCAAATCCTACTGGGCCACATGGGGAACTCGGGCCATCCAGGAGACCCCAGAAGGATTGCTCCTTAGTCCTAAAATCAAGGCTGCTCACTCACCCCAACAAGGCTCAACAGCAGGTGTCATGGTCATGGGCCACTCGGCTTCCAGAACTCTCATTCTCTGCTGATACGACCATCATGAATGTGATAGGATGTTAGATCCCAGACCAGCCCTGTTCAACAGAAACACAGTACAGCCACACACAAAGTACTTTGTCCTTCAAAGGTTTATTTATTTGAAAGGCAGAGCAATACACACACACACACACAATCTTCCATCCATTGGTTCACTCTCCAATTCAACCAGGAGCTTCCTCCAGGTCTCCCAGGTGGGTGCAGGGGCCCAAGCACTTGGACCATCTTCTGCTGCATTCCCAGGCCATAGCATGGATCTGGATTGGAAGAGAAGTAGCCAGGACAAGAACCGGTGCCCACATGGGATGCTGACACTGCTGGTGGAGGCTTTACATGCTATGCTACAGCACCAGCCCCAGAAATTCCTCTGAATGCACACAGCCAATTGCAATATCATTCACTTAATCTGATACGCTGGAAACAACTTCTGTTCTACAGTGTAACCCACAGTGTTGGTAATATGTGCCTATGTTTCCTTTTTCAAATTAGTCTGTCCGGAGTATGGTGCACACATGTCACAGCTAAGTTCAGACTGGCCCATGTGGAGAGGCAGGGAGGAAGGGGGGAGGGGGGAGAGAGAGTGAGCGAGCACCCAGGACAAAGACCAACAGCACCCAGCCAGCTGTGATGTCACATCAGAGACATTTCTCGCTTGACCAAGTCCCAGAGAAAAGGAGGAAAGAGGTGTTAATGGGAAAATGCTATTGGAGGAAATCCAGGTCTTCCAAACCTGATGAAAACTATAAACCGGGGCGGAGCCAAGATGGCGGATAGTGAGGACGTGCGCCGTAGTTTGGGAAAATAAAGTTTCATAAAACTGGAATTACTGTAGCCTCAGGAAAAGACTCAAGAAAAAAACTGCAGAGGAAACGCTTCCGGATCTAGTGGATGTGACACAGAGGACCTACAGGGAGCCCACCGCGTGGAAACCCAACCGCGGGAGATGAGCCATAGAATCTCGCCAGTGCGGGAACGAACGGAAGGTAAGACAAAGATGTCAGAAACCCAAGACATTGTGGGGGAAAAGCAGAGGCCTCTCTCTTCACTCAAGAGCAAAACAAAGAGCAGGCGCCATTTTATATATGTAAAGCACCGCCAAGGAGTTCACAAACTCAGTAATATTGGAACTTTGGTGAAACATGAGAACACATTGAGGGCTGCATAAACTCTTTGTGTGGTCCCAAGGGTAGATCAAACGAATACTCACAGAGGCCATATTTCAACTACCCTCAATTCTACTCACCAGTGCCGAATTACTTCCCAACTGAGTCAAAAGAGAGAGAGAGAGAGAGAGTGATCAAGCAAGGAGCAAGGGAGAGAACTATCTGGGTGAGTTGCTTTTTGCACAGCCTTAAACCTGAACAATCAAGCAGAGCTCTCTGGCCACACCCATCACAGCCCCTAAGGATCCATCAAAGCAGACAGCCCACTTAGAGGCATAGCATAAAGAGAAAAAAAAAACACAGCCAAAAAAAATATTACTCCAACATGCCAAACAACAAACGTAGAAACCGAGGTAACAAGAGCAAGGAAGACACTATGAAGCTCCCAAATGAACAAAACACCCCAATCCAAGATTATGCAGGTGAAGAGATAGAGGAAATGCAAGAAGCAGATCTCAAAAATTGATAAGAACATTAAGAAGTTCTCAAAAACAAATTCTTGAACTACAGAAATCCTTAATGGACAAGATAGAAAATCTCTCTCGTGAAAATGAAATATTAAGGAGGAATCAAAATGAAATGAAACAACTAGTAGAACATGAAACTGTGATAGTGACAAAAAACCACAATGAAATGAAGAACTCAATAGATCAAATGACAAACACATTAGATAGCCTTAAAAACAGAATGGGTGAAGCAGAAGGGAGAATATCGGAATTAGAAGACAGAGAACAGGAAAGGAAACAGTCAAATCAAAGAAAATAAGAAGAAATCAGAAATCTAAAAAATACTGTCAGGAATCTACACGATACTATTAAAAAACCCAACATTTGGGTTCTAGGAATTCCTGAAGGCATGGAGAGGGGGAAAGGATTAGAAGGCCTTTTTAGTGAGATGCTAGCAGAAAATTTCCCAGGTTTGGAGAAGGACAGAGACATCCTTGTACAGGAAGCACATAGAACCCCTAATAAACATGATCAAAAGAGATCCTCACCACAACACATCGTAATCAAACTCACCACAGTGAAACACAAAGAAAAGATCCTAAAATGTGTAAGAGAGAAACGCCAGATTACTCTCAGAGGATCTCCAATTAGACTCACAGCTGACTTCTCATCAGAAACCCTACAAGCTAGGAGAGAATGGCGAGATATAGCCCAGGTACTAAGAGAGAAAAACTGCCAGCCCAGAATATTATATCCTGCAAAGCTCTCATTTGTGAATGAAGGTGAAATTAAGACTTTTCATAGCAAACAGAAATTGAAAGAATTTGTCGCCACTCATCCAGCCCTGCAAAAGATGCTTAAAGATGTGTTACATACAGAAACACAGAAACATGGTCACCAATATGAAAGAAGATAAAGGAAGGAAACCTCACAGCAAAAGATCACAAGTCTCAAACCATATATTAGAAAAAATCTTTGGCAAATGGCAAGGCAAAGTTACTCCTTCTCAATAGTCACATTGAATGTTAATGGCCTGAACTGTCCAGTTAAAAGACACCGATTGGTGGATTGGGTTAAGGAACAAAACCCATCTTTTTGCTGCTTACAAGAAACTCATCTTTCCAACAATGATGCATACAGACTAAAAGTGAAAGGCTGGAAAAATATATACCATGTCAATAGAAATGAAAAAAGAGCAGGCGTAGCCATCTTAATATTGGACAACATAAACTTTACCACAAAAACTGTTAGGAGAGACAAAGAGGGGCACTATTTAACGATTAAGGGATCCATTCAACAGGAAGATATAATGATTATCAATGTATATGCACCTAATTACAGGGCACCAGCTTATTTAAAAGACTTGTTAAGGGACTTAAAGGGAGACTTACACCCCAATACAATAGTACTGGGGGACTTCAATACTCCACTCTCAGAGATAGACAGATCAACAGGACAGAAGATCAACAAGAAGACAGTAGATTTAATGACATGATCTAACAGATATCTACAGAACTTTTCATCCTACATCTAAGGACTTTACCTTCTTCTCAGCAGTACATGGAACCTTCTCTAGGATTGACCACATACTAGGCCATAAAGCAAGTCTCAGCAAATTCAAAAGAATTAGAATCATACCATGCAGCTTCTCAGACCACAAAGGAATGAAATTGGAAATTGGCAACTCAGGAATCCCTAGAGCATGTGCAAACACATGGAAATTGAACAACATGCTCCTGAATGAACAAAGGGTCATAGAAGAAATTAAAAGAGAAATCAAAAATTTTCTGGAAGTAAATGAGGATAACAGCACAACATACCAAAACCTGTTGGATACAGCAAAAGCAGTGTTAAGAGGAAAGTTTATATCAATAGGTGCCTACATCAAGAAATTGGAAAGGCACCAAAGAGATGAGCTTTCAAGTCATCTCAAGGATCTAGAAAATCTGCAGCAAACCAAACCCAAACCCAGTAGGAGAAGAGAAATAATTAAAATCAAAGAAGAAATCAACAGGATTGAATCCAAAAAAAATTACAAAAAATCAGCCAAACAAGGGGCTGGTTTTTTGAAAAACTAAACCAAATTGACACCCCATTGGCCCAACTAACTAAAAAAAGAAGAGAAAAGACCCAAATCAATAGGATCAGAGATGAAAATGGAAACGTTACAACAGACACCACAGAAAGAAAAAGAATCATCAGAAATTACTACAAGGACTTGTATGCCAGCAAACAGGGAAATCTATCAGAAATGGACAGATTCTTGGACACATACAACCTACCTAAATTGAGCCAGGAAGACATAGAAAACCTAAACAGACCAATAACTGACACAGAAATTGAAACAGTCATAAAGGCCCTCCCAACAAAGAAAAGCCCAGGACCAGATGGATTCACTGCTGAGTTCTACCAGACATTTAGAGAAGAACCAACTCCAATTCTTCTCAAACTATTCAAAACAATTGAAAAAGAGGGAATCCTCCCAAATCCTTTCTATGAAGCCAGCATCACTTTAATTCCTAAGCCGGAAAAAGATGCAGCATTGAAAGAGAATTACAGACCAATATCCCTGATGAACATAGATGCAAAAATCCTCAATAAAATTCTGGCCAATTGAATGCAACAACACATCAGAAACATCATCCACCCAGACCAAGTGGGATTCATCCCCGGTATGCATAGATGGTTCAACGTTCACAAAACAATCAACGTTATACACCACATTAACAGACTGCAGAAGAAAAACCATATGATTCTCTCAATAGATGCAGAGAAAGCATTTGATAAAATACAGCACCCTTTCATGATGAAAACTCTAAGCAAACTGGGTATAGAAGGAACATTCCTCAATACAATCAAAGCAATATATGAAAAGCCCACGGCCAACATCCTCTTGAATGGGGAAAAGTTGGAAGCATTTCCGCTGAGATCTGGTACCAGACAGGGATGCCCTCTCTCACCACTGCTATTCAATACAGTTCTGGAAGTTTTAGCCAGAGCTATTAGGCAAGAAAAAGAAATTAAAGGGATACAAATGGGGAAGGAAGAACTCAAACTATCCCTCTTTGCAGATGATATGATTCTTTATTTAGGGGACCCAAAGAACTCTACTAAGAGACTACTGGAACTCATAGAAGAGTTTGTCAAAGTAGCAGGATATAAAATCAATGCACAAAAATCAATAGCCTTTGTATACACAGGCAATGCCACGGCTGAGGAAGAACTTCTAAGATCAATCCCATTCACAATAGCTACAAAAACAAACAAATACCTTGGAATAAACTTAACCAAGGACGTTAAAGATCTCTACGATGAAAATTACAAAACCTTAAAGAAAGAAATAGAAGAGGATACCAAAAAATGGAGAAATCTTCCATGCTCATGGATTGGAAGAATCAGTATCATCAAAATTTACAGATTCAATGCAATGCCAATCAAGACACCGAAGACATTCTTCTCAGATCTGGAAAAAATGATGCTGAAATTCATATGGAGACACAGGAGACCTCGAATAGCCAAAGCAATCTTGTACAACAAAAACAAAGCCGGAGGCATCACAATACCAGATTTCAGGACATACTACAGGGCAATTGTTATCAAAACAGCATGGTACTGGTACAGAAACAGATGGAACAGAATAGAAACACCAGAAATCAACCCAAACATCTACACCCAACTTATATTTGATCAAAGATCCAAAACTAATCCCTGGAATAAGGTCAGTCTATTCAATAAATGGTGCTGGGAAAATTGGATTTCCACGTGCAGAAGCTTGAAGCAAGACCCCTACCTTTCACCTTACACAAAAATTCACTCAACATGGATTAAAGACTTAAATCTATGACCCGACACCATCAAATTATTAGAGAGCATTGGAGAAACCCTGCAAGATATAGGTACAGGCAAAGACTTCTTGGAAAAGACCCCAGGAGCACAGGCAGTCAAAACCAAAATTCACATTGGGGATTGCATCAAATTGAGAAGTTTCTGTACTTCAAAAGAAACAGTCAGGAAAGTGAAGAGGCAACTGACAGAATGGGAAAAAATATTTGCAAACTACACTACAGATAAAGGGTTGATAACCAGAATCTACAAAGAAATCACAAAAATCCACAACAACAGAACAAACAACCCACTTAAGAGATGGGCCAAGGAACTCAATAGACATGTTTCGAAAGAGGAAATCCAAATGGCCAACAGACACATGAAAAAATGTTCAAGATCACTAGCAATCAGAGAAATGCAAATCAAAACCACAATGAGGTTTCACCTCACCCCGGTGAGAATGGCTCACATTCAGAAATCTACCAACAACAGATGCTGGAGAGGATGTGGGGGAAAAGGGACACTAACCCACTGTTGGTGGGAATGCAAACTGGTTAAGCCACTATGGAAGTCAGTCTGTAGATTCCTCAGAATCCTGAACATAACCCTACCATACAACCCAGCCATCCCACTCCTTGGAATTTACCCAAAGGAAATTAATTTGGCTAATAAAAAAGCATCTGCACATTAATGTTTATTGCTGCTGAATTCACAATAGCTAAGACCTGGAACCAACTCAAATGCCCATCAACAGTAGACTGGATAAAGAAATTATGGGACATGTACTCCATAGAATACTATACAACAGTAAGAAACAATGAAACCCGGTCATTTGCAACAAGATGCAGCAATCTGGAAAACATCATGCTGAGTGAATTAAGCCAGTCCCAAAGAGACAAATATCATTTGTTTTCCCTGATCGGCGACAACTGAGCATCAAAAGGGAGACCTGTTAAGTGAAATGGACACTATAAGAAACAGTGACCTGATCAGCTCTTGTCCTGACTCTAGATGTACAATGTAATACTTTATCCTTTTTAGTATTTGTTGTTGTTGTTGTTGTTGTTCTAGTACTAGTGGTTGAATTCTGTAATTAACACACAATTATTCTAAGGTGTTAAAATTTTAACTTAAAAGTGATCCCTGTTAAATTTAAGAGTGGAAAAAAGAGAGGGAGATGTACAATTTGGGAAATGCTCAATCGGACTTGCCCGAAATTGTGGAGTAGAAATGTGCCAGGGGATTCCAATACAATCCCATCAAGGTGGCATGTACCAATGCCATATCACTAGTCCAAGTGATCAATTTCAGCTCACAATTGATAGCTCTGATAGGTCTAAGAGTCAAAGGGATCACACAAACAAGCCAAGTGTCTGCTAATACTAACTGATAGAATCAAAAAGGGAGAGAACGATCCAACATGGGAAGCGGGATACAGAGCAGACTCATAGAATGGCAGATGTCCTAAATAGCACTCTGGCCTCAGAATCAGCCCTTAAGGCATTCGGATCTGGCTGAAGAGCCCATGAGAGTATAGTAGGCATGGAATGCCAAGATACCATGGAAAAGGAAAAAAAGAAGAAGTCCTAAATGAAAGATCTCTGCGAGTGAGATCCCAGTGGAAAGAACGGGGCCATCAAAGAAGGAGGTACCTTTCTCTGAAGGGAGGAGAGAACTTCCACTTTGACTATGACCCTATCGGAATAAGATCAAAGTCAGCGAACCCTAAAGGCTTCCATAGCCCTGGCAACTCATGACTAGAGCCTAGGGAGATTACTGACGCCATGAACAGGAGTGTCAAATTGTTAAGTCAGCAACAGGAGTCACTGTGTACTTACATCCCATGTGGGATCTGTCCTTAATGTGTTGTCTAATGTGCAGTGATGCTATAACTAGTACTGAAACAGTATTTTTACACTTTCTGTTTCTGCGTGGGTACAAACTGATGAGATCTTTACTAATTATATACTGAATCGATCTTCTGTGTTTAAGATAATTGAAAATGGGGAGAGCGGCAAGATGGCGGAATAGGAAGTGAGCACATTGATAGTTCGTCAAGACACACGTTAATATAAGTGGAGATACTGCAGGGTTAAGGAAGCGTAGGGGAAGAAACAGCAGAGGAAACTCTTCCGGAACTAGTGATTCACAGTGGACCTGCGTGGAGAGCGTGGGAGCCCAAGTTCGGGACAGCAGTGGCAGACTCAACGCACCAGCGCTGGAACGCGAGGTGAGCCGAACCTCCATAGCCCGAGACACCAGCGGGCAAGCGGAAAGAGGAGGCTAGAGGGAACGAGGCTTGAAACTCCGTGGGGAAAAGTTCACCAGGCTAACTAGAAGAGAGAGAGGAAAAAAAAAAGTGACCGATACGGACACGAGTCTCTCTCTCTCCGCTCACCTCTCAAAGGCGAGCAAGACAAAGAGCAGGCGCCATTTTGGACATACGTCATAAGCAGGGCGACCTCAGGTCTGCACCGGCCCTGAGCCTAGCAGAAAAACCTGACTCTGGGGGGAGGGGTGAAATAACTGGAGATTAGCATCTAACTTGGCAACCCAGTGGGAGACTGCAGGAGAATTGGAGCCCACACTGAGGGCAGCAGAGATTCCCTGTGTGGTCCTTGGGAAAGAGCTTCCGATCTCTGGCTCCTGTGGGTATATCATTTGCCTGCTAATTACTACCTCCAATTACGTTCAGCTGTGCGGAATTACTTCCCTTTTGAATCAAAAAAAGAAAGAGAGATTTACCACGCCTAACCTGGGAGTGTCATCTTTGACACACCCTCAGCCCTGAGGAACCAAACACAGCTCTCAGTCCACACTCATCTCAAGCCTCTAAGGCTCCACCGAAAGCAGACAGTCCACTTAATAAGGAGCCATAGTGTAACAAGAAAAAACACCACAGTGAAGAAACCAAATATCTCCAACATGCCAAACAACAAACGCAAAAACCAAGCTAACAAGAACAAGGAAGACACTATGACGCCCCCAAATGAAAAAGACACCCCAATTCAAGATTATGAAGATGATGAGATAGAAGAAATGCAAGAAGCGGATCTCAAAAAATTGCTAAGAACATTAAGAAGTTCTCAAAAACAAATTCTTGAACTACAGAAATCCTTCATGGACAAGATAGAAAATCTCTCTCGTGAAAATGAAATATTAAGGAGGAATCAAAATGAAATGAAACAACTAGTGGAACAAGAAACTCTGATAGTGACGAGAAATCATAATGAAATGAAGAATTCAATAGATCAAATGACAAACACATTAGAGAGCCTTAAAAACAGAATGGGCGAAGCAGAAGAGAGAATATTGGACTTAGAAGACAGAGAACAGGAAAGGAAACAGGCAAACCAAAGAAAAGAAGAAGAAATCAGAAATCTAAAAAATATTGTCGGGAATCTACAGGATACTATTAAAAAACCCAACATTCGAGTTCTAGGAGTTCCTGAAGGCATGGAGAGGGAGAAAGGATTAGAAGGCATTTTCAGTGAGATACTAGCAGAAAATTTCCCAGGTTTGGAGAAGGACAGAGGCATCTTAGTACAGGAAGCTTATAGAACCCCTAATAAACATGACCAAAAGAGATCCTCACCACGACATGTTGTAATCAAACTCACCACAGTGAAACATAAAGAAAAGATCCTAAAAGGTGCAAGAGAGAAACGTCAGATTACTCTTAGAGGATCTCCAATTAGACTCACAGCAGACTTCTCATCAGAAACCCTACAAGCTAGAAGGGAATGGCGAGACATAGCCCAGGTACTAAGAGAGAAAAACTGCCAGCCCAGAATACTATATCCTGCAAAGCTCTCATTTGTGAATGAAGGTGAAATTAAGACTTTTCGTAGCAAACAGAAACTGAAAGAATTTGTTGCCACTCATCCTGCCCTGCAAAAGATGCTTAAAGATGTGTTACACACAGAAACACAGAAACATGGTCACCAATATGAAAGAAGGTAAAGGAAGGAAACCTCACAGCAAAAGATCACAGGAAGCTCAATTTATCTTTGACATAGAATTAAACTCTGATGCTCTGTTAAAGCAATGTGTTAAAGTAATCTATTGTGTTCTCTTGATGTCTGTTAAATTCTAATTGTTCAAAAACAGCTGAATTTTTATTAAGATCTATGGGTTATGTAAATATGTGCTTATTTTCAAAGATTTGAATAATCACCTTGTAACAAGATCAAATTTGGTCTATGAGTTTATAATTTTAAACATGGCGACTTAAAGTCTTTTGTCATCCACAGTTATATATGATTTGCTGCTCATAAAACTAAAGCGTTGTTGGTTCTGTGTGTAGCTATACTCCTATGGGTTCCTATGGACTTTTTCCAGCCACTTCCATTGTATTCAGTACTTTGGGATGGCTCTGTAAACAGATGAAGCCAATAATGTATTAACAGTACCAACTGAGAGAAAGTATGGTTAACTGAGGTTACTAAAAAAGCAATTCAAATCAATTGGCAATCTACAAAAAGAGTTAAAGATTTTAAAAGCTATTATTAAAAACGCTATATTGGTCTATTATGCTATGTTAAATGTGTGTACATATTGTATGTCCACATGGGGAAATTTTATTAAGAGTCTCATTTTAAATGGCTTATAGATAAGATTGTCCATAAATTTAAGCTGCTAAAATCAATCAAAGATACATTTTAATTTATGTGACCTGAATCTGTGTATCATATGTTTTAAACTTGTAGGTAGAAAGAAACTAAAAACATTTTATATGGTTGTGCTTAAGTTTGCTGGTTAAACAAACTACACCATGTTAGATATTTAAGAGGTATTTTCAAATACATGATTCTTAAAATTTATAGAAGGCATTGGACCTTCTGGTAAATGTTTTCTTAAGTTGTTATCTAATGGTTGAAACGGTTTGCTAAGTATTCATGTGATATTGCTATTGTCAGCAAGCGATCTAGGACTTGCTCCCTCATTTCTCTATTCTAAGCCCAACTTGTTCTTTCATTTCTCTATTCTCTTCAAGGTAGGAAACTAATTCTATTATGAAGGAATCTGTAGGACGCACAATTTAATCTTTAGACCTTATAAAAGAGATGGCTAACATTTTTCTGTAATAGCATAGCCAAAATAAGAACTTAAATAATAATCTCATAGCTAGATTCACTTCGCCATCAGCAAAGTATACAGTAAGTAGAAAAAACCTCCCTTTCAGACCAAAGGGAAAGAAAGTTTTAAAGTGAGAATATAATTTTCCTCATGGGCATTGTCTACCTTAGAAAAACTACTACAGAACATGCCTGTGACTATAGACTTGTAGTTCAGGCCACCGAAGATTAGAGATGGGACACGGGCACTCCCTTGACTTGCATCCTCTGGTCTGCTTTAACACAAACCAGGAGGAAAAGAAAGCTAGGCATCAGAAGCAATGGGTGGCAGGCCTATTAATGGCTGATCTATACAGTGATCTGCCCTCAAGGAGACCCAACAGGCCAGTCCACTGCAGTGGCTTTCAATGAGGTAAGCCTGGGCTTCAGCAGAAGTCAGCTTGTGAAGAGCCCTGGCAGCTCTGCCAAGAGTTGGATCACTGGAAATGGACCTGCCCTGGAGTCGAAGGATGCCCAGGTCAGAGCCACAGATCTTATTGGCTCTAAGCTGAAAAGCCCTTCACTCAGCCCAACTTCCAAAGTGACCACTGCAGCTGAGGGTGAGGTCAAGTAGGGTCAGCAACATTGCAGGCAGAACTGTAAATTTCTTGTTAGAGTTGCCACCTGCCTTTACCTGGCCAGCTCTCCTCCCAGGCCAGCCAAGTAATGAAAGTCAACAGAGTGCCTTCCCCTAGGAGGTTCATACCTCCCTTAGGATATACCCCATGTGAAGAGATAGATAGGTCTGTGCCTCTTAACTTACAAGGCCTAAAGCCCACCAGATTATTATCAAGCCCCTTCTATCAGGTTCTATTTGCCTCTCAATCAGAAAACTTAATTGTAGCTTAGACAGCACCTTTCTTAGCTCCTCTAAGAATGACTCTGTCCTTTGTTCTAGACCCTGTCTAGCGTACTTGGGCCTCATTCCTTTGTAATCATAACCTCTACTCTACCACCAATGGCTCTACTTCCAACCTGTGTGTACTCTTGGTCCTCTTCCCCCACTTAATGCTGTATAATTGTTCAAACCTGGTCAATGCCACTCTTAGGATCATTGGTTACTATTCTCACTCTGTCTTTTATGACCTTGTCTAAATATGATCAGAGTCGGCAAACTTGGAAGGCTTCCATAGCCTTGGCAACTCATGACGACAGCCTAGGGTGGTTACTGGTGCCATAAACTAGAGTGTCAATTTGTTGGGTCAACAACAGGAGCCACTGTGCACTTGCTCCTCATGTGGGATCTCTGTCCTTAATGTGCTGTACATTTTGATTTGATGCTATAACTAGTACTCAAACAGTATGTTTCACTTTGTGTGTCTATGTGGGTGCAAACTGTTGAAACCTTTATACTAAATTGATCTTCTGTATATAAAGAGAATTGAAAATGAATCTTGATGCAAATGGAAGGGGAGAGGGAGCGGGAGAGGGGAGGGTTGCGGGTGGGAGGGAAGTTATGGGAGGGGAAAGCCACTGTAATCCATAAGCTGTACACTGGAAATTTATATTCATTAAATAAAAGTTAAAAAAAAAAGATAATTGAAAATGAAAAAAAAAACCCGGTGTTAAATTGGAAATGGCATAGAAAATTAATTAATTTTTTAAAAAAAATATTATGTAGGATCTCTGTCTTTAATGTGCTGTACACTCTTATTTAATGCTATAACTAGTACTCCAACAGTATTTTTTTTCACTTTGTTTTGCTATATGGGGGCAAACTGTTGAAATCATTACCTAATATATACTAAACTGATCTTCTGTATATAAAGAGAATTGAAAATGAATCATGATGTGATTGGAAGGGGAGAGGGAGCGGGAAAGGGGAGGGTTGTGGGTGGGAGGCAGGTTTTGAGATGGGGAAGCCATTGTAACCCATAAGCTGTACTTTGGAAATTTATATTCATTAAATAAATTTTAATAAAAAAAAAGAAAACTATAAACCAAGAAATCTGAGAAGCGGCACACACACCCAGACAAGTACAACAAGGTGTGCCAAGAGGAAACTACCGGTGCCCACACTGGAGGCACCTGGAGCAGCGGCAGTAGGGCCTGCAGGGAAGGGGAGACACCTGCTGCGGCCACCGGAGCTGCTGCCTTCCCAGACACATCAGCAGGGAGCTGGATGGGAAGTGGAGCAGCCGGGACTCAGACAGCCACTTTCTTGGGGGATGTTGGTGTAGGAAGCCGTGGTTTAAACTCACTGCACCACAACACCAGCCCCCAGGATTTAACTGTTTAAAACAAAAGTTAAACCGGCGCCGTGGCTCAATAGGCTAATCCTCCACCTAGTGGCGCCGGCACACCGGGTTCTAGTCCCGGTTGGGGTGTTGGATTCTTTCCCGGTTGCCCCTCTTCCAGGCCAGCTCTCTGCTGTGGCCAGGGAGTGCAGTGGAGGATGGTCCACGTCCTTGGGCCCTGCACCCCATGGGAGACCAGGAGAAGCACCTGGCTCCTGCCTTCGGATCAGCGTGGTGCGCCGGCCGCAGCGCACCGGCCGCGGTGGCCATTGGAGGGTGAACCTATGGCAAAGGAAAACCTTTCTCTCTGTCTCTCTCTCTCTCACTGTCCACTCTGCCTGTCAAAAAAAAAAGTTAAAAGTCATGGAGGGGGGTTGGCAGTGCTGCGGCATAGTAGCTTAAGCCTCCACCTGAGGCACCAGCCTTCCCATATGGGCACCACTTCGAGTCCCGACTGCTGCACTTTTGATCTCTCTGCTATGGCCTGGGAAAGCAGTAGAAGATGGCCCAAGTGCTTAGGTCCCTGCATCCACATGGGAGACCTAGAAGAAGCTCCTGGCTCCCAGCTCAGATTGGCCCAGCTCCAGTCATTGTGGCTATTTGGGGAGTGAACCAGAGAATGGAAGACCTCCCTCTCCCTCCCTCCCTCTCTCTGTCTCTACCTCTCTCATAGGCATGGAACAAAAGTCCATTGCTGGAATTGAATTGTCAAGAGCAGGGACCCCATCTTGGAAGACCTGACCCAAAGAGCAACAGAGAGGGAGGGCTGCCAGCCCAGAGCACGCACCCACAGCATGACCCTCTGCACAGCAGCGAAGACCCTTGCCAGCAGATGCCCTACCCAAGACCACAAAGCAGCAGAGTGCAGGAGGGCTCAGGGACACAGCCAAGGTGCCCCTAGGCCCATCCCGGGTGTGCGACCCACAAGCCTCACTGACCTCAGAGGCGAGCGAGGCACCATGTAGGGAGCGGGCAGGCCTGGGGGCCACAAGGCTCTGACATCAGGTCACTGGCATCACTGAGGACCTGGGCCCCTTAGTGGGAAAGCAAACGAGGGCCTGGGCGCCCCAGGGTGAGGTCACGGCCCTTGGGTTTCTGCTGGGGCGCCATCCTGTTCTGTAGGAAGTGCTTTCCTCGATTTCCCAGTTCTACTTCCTTTTTTTTCCTCTGGATCAGATATTCATTTATTTTTTAGGGGCTAAGTTAATTCTTTGATTTCCATAGATACTGTGCAATTTTTCTGAGCTAAAACAAAGACCTGAGGTGTAAAGATGTTTCTTCTTAGGGGTCAGCACTGTGGCATAGTAGGTAAAGCCACACCTGCAGTGCCAGAATTCCATATGGGCTCCAGTTCTAGTCCCAGCTTCTCCACTTTCGATCCAGCTCTATGCTGTGGCCTGGGAAAGCAGCAGAAGATGGCTCAAGTCCCTGGGTCCCTGCACCCACGTGGGAGACCCAAAAGAAGCTCATGGCTTAGGATCAGCACAGCTCCAGCCTTTGTGGCCAATTTGAGAGTGAACCAGTGGATGAAAGACCTCTCTCTCTCTCTCTCTCTCTCTCCCCTCCTTCCCTCACTCCCTCCCTCCCTCCCTCTTCTCTCTTCTTTCTCTCTCCTTCTGTGTAACTCTGACATTAAAATGAAAAGTAAATAAATTTTTAAAAAACATGTTAATTCTTAGAGGTTCCTTAATTAAACCTTCCCCACAGAAAACTACTGAATCCTACAAAAGGGACCATTTCAATTTTGTCACAGAAAACACAGAACACACACACACATGCACACAATATCCTACGGAATCTTGGTATGGTATGTATGAGATTTTTTTAAAGATTTATTTATTTACTTGAGAGATAGAATTACAGACAGAGAAAGAATAGGGAAGAAGAATACGGAATACACACACACACACACAGAGAGAGAGAGAGAGAGAGAGAGAGAGAGAGAGAGAGAGATCTTCCATCCACTAATTCAGTCCCTAACTGACCTCAATGGCTGGAGCTGAGCTGATCTGTAGCCAGGAGCTTCTTCCAGGTCTGCCACAGAGATGCAGGGGCCCAAGCACTTGGGTCATCTTCCACTGCTTTCCCAGGTGCATTAGCAGGGAGCTGGATCAGAAGTAGAACAGCTGGGACTCAAGCCAGTGCCCATATGGAAAGCTGGCACTGCAGGTGGAGGCTTAACCTACTAAGTGCCAGCACAGGCCCCGTATGCGTAACATTAACATTGTATTTGTGTCCATGCAGTGAGCTGAAGTGTGTTCCCCTGAAGGCTGTGCTGACATCCTGACCCCCAGATCTTAGAAGGTGACTGTACCGGGAGATAATGGGGTCATTCGGGTGTCCCTACAACCAGAGGAGAGTAGGACAAGGACACATGCACAGAGGGACGGATACGTGGAGACATGGGAAGAGCATGGTACCCACTTTTAAAGAGTTATTTATTTGAAAAGCAGAAGTACAGACAGAGATCTTCCATCTGCTGATTCACTCTCCAAATGGCTACAACAGCTGGGGCTGGGCTAGGCCAAAGACAAAAGCTTCTTCTGGGTTTCCCACGTGAGTGGCAGGGGCTCAAGGATTTGGGCCATCTTCTGCTGCTATCCCAAGTTCAATAGCAGGGAGCCAGATCAGAAGTGGAGCAGCCAGGACTCAAACCGGAACCCATACAGGATAGCTTAACCTTCTACACCACAGTGCCAGCCCCAGAAAGAGTTTTAAAGGGACAGAGTAGCTACAGGTAGAGGTTAGAAAACCAGTGAGTCCAGCCAATTGACAAGCAAGCAGATCTTCGGGCTCTGTTGAGGTGATGGGCCATCCAACAGACCCAGGGGGTCAGCCAGGTGGAGGCTTCCTGACGATGGAGTTCCACTGTCCAGAGTTGCTGGCTGCACACTTTCTCCTTAGCTGAGAGTGACACCTGCCACACCAAGCCCTCTCCTCTCAGTAGGCTCCTGAAGCCCAGGCAGATACCACCCCTCCCGAGACGAGCCACAGGTAACCAGCGAGATCAGTTAAAATATGGAAACAGAAGGGAAGACGCCTTCATGGCAGCTATGAAATCACATCCAGTATCTTCTGTCACAGCAGAATTAAACCATGCCAGCTGTACTTCAATCATCTGTGATTCCCTACATAATCAAATCCTCCAGAAATATGCTGTGAGCCATTTCCCGGGACAGTACAGCCATAAAGTTCCTTGTTGTGGCGAAGGTGGCACTAACACCCACACTCCTCTCTGGGTGTGCATGTCTCGAGATCGTCCAGCAAACTACAGATTTTGAGCACATGATAGTTTACAATAAATAAATCTTTAAAAAAATAGAACCAAAAATAAACATGGACATGACAGGAAAACAACATAAGAACAAAGGAGAATTCAGTAGCGAGAAAATTATGAAAGAAACTGTAAAACTAAAATGTTTTTTAAAAAAAGAAAGAGGGTCTCATTGGACCTCAGTGTATCACCCAGGCCGGTCCCTACCCCTGGACTGGGATATAACAATGTTCTCAGGGAATCCCTCTGACAGCAGGCCTAACACGGCAGATGGGTGTGGGGAGCTCTCCTAGGGCCTCACTCACAGCTGAGCCTGTGCCTCCCTCAAGAGGGAAAGTAAGATAACAGAGAAGCTCCAAGGCCCAGTAGGACCAAGCAGGAGCAGGGCACCTCATCCTTCATGATCAGCCTCGCTCGCTGGCCCATGCCACACAGGCCAGTGGGACAGGTCCAATTGGGAAACACTACAGGGCCACAAATTCCCATCCCTTTCCACTGGATTCCCTAACCCCCTAGGGACAGCTCCTGGGACAGACGGGATGAAGGAACATTTGGAACATCCAAAGACTGGTCACAAGGCAGGACAGGCCCTAGTGAGTGACACCATGTGCAGGGAGACCCTGCAAGGGGATCTGCACAGGATCAGGGATGGGAACCCCCTCTTCCCAGGCCCCATGTGTCTCTGTGGTCTTCCCGTGGACAGCAGGTAGGCCTGGGACGTCCACTCTCATCCATAGGCCATCTGGGGTCTCACACAAGGTTGTGCTGACAGGAGGAGACATTCGTTCCTCTAGATTGTGTATTTCAGGTTGAATCTCAGCATCTCCTTCCTTCCTGACATGACAAAAGGCAGAGGCACACAGGGCTCTGTGCCCCTGGCTCCCCACAGGCCTCCAGTCCAGTGCCCCTGCTGTGGCCTCCCACTGGGACCTGCCTCTGGTTCTTCCTCCTCCACCAGGACCTCCCAGATTCCAGCCCCCTCACCACCTGGCTCTTCCAACTCCAGGTCAAGAAGGGCTGGGGCTCCCTGAGCCCAGGTCCAGCACAGGCCCCTCCCTTGGGAGGCTGCTTGAGGCAGCCGTGCCAGGACCTGAGTGGAGAGAGAAGCAAAGCAAGAGGTAGGAAGAGACAGGGGTGCAGCTGGGGGGCTGCAGACAGAGGGACAGGGATGAGCACTGGCCAGCAAGGGACTGCCCTGCAGGAGGCGGAGCTGGGGATGGCCAGGGTTGCAGGACAGTGGGTTAAGCCACCAATTGCCAGGCCAGCATCTCATACCGGAGTAAGGGTTCCAGTCCTGGCTGACCTTCCCCTGATCCCACTCCCTGCTACTGCAACTAGGAAGCTAACAAGGCCTGAGTCCTCCGTCTGGCGAACTGGTGCTCTAAGCGCAGCAGCAGCAGCTCTGGGCCCCAGCAGGCCACGGTGAGCAGGTGTATGGAGGGCAGGAGCTCTGGCACAGCCCTGACAGCTGCAGGGAGCTGGAGGCGGGGCTGATTTAGAGATGGGCGGGGCTTGGTGGAGGAGGGGCGGGGCTCAGTTGGAAAGAGTGGGAAGAATCATGGAGAGCTGAGCCAAGGAGGGGAATGGGACAATCCAAAATTGGGCAATACAGTTGCAAGCCCAGAACCAAACAGGCCAGAAGCTGGAACCACAGGGCTAAAGGGGTGGGGCCAGAAAGGAAAACAACCAACGGTGGAGTGGGGTGGGCAATGGGACCTGGGTGAAGAGAGATGGGGCTGGACCAAAACAATCAGGAGGTGAAGGGGCAGGAGCTCAAGCTGTACCTAGTTTTTATGGTTCAGTGGGGTGGCAGCCAAGCAACCTCCTCATCTCACTGGCCCTTATCTGTGTGTACACAGCAGCACTAAGATTATACTGGGCACCACCCCACTGGCGCCAGTTCCAGGGACTTGGTGGGAGGACTCTACCGTGGCTGGAGCTCCCCTACCCCCACTCACCATGAGCTCCAGGGAGCCGTCCTGCAAGCTGCTGCCCCCCTGTGTGCAGTCTGTCAGCACCATCAGCTGCTTCTTCCCATCCTGGGTGGGAGTTAGGGCAGGGGTGAGTGTGAGAGTGGGGTGGGGAGCCACCTCCAGCCCCAGGTATTTGGGAGATGCCACCAATGAGGGGAACTCCACATTCACACCATCAGCCAGCGCCCACACCCCTGGGCCCCAATATCACCACTGCCCCACGGGTGCCCTGCGTCCCTGTCACCTCTTCTTCAGGATCTCCTGGCCATTGCTGTCTATGTAGAAGCAGCTCTTGGTGTCCAGCAATGTGTTGAAGCAACTGATCACTTCCTTCCCCAACGCATCACTGTACCCAAAAGACAGCAAGCTTGTGAGCCTCATCTAAACTCACTCTGGGGGTGGTGTTGGGGGCAGTGGCTAAGATGCCAGTTGGGACACCACCACCCGTATCACAGTGCCCGGGCCTGAGTCCCAGCTGTGCTCCTGCTTCCTGCCTCTGTTGATGCAGACCCCAAGAGACAGGCAGGGACAGTGATAGCCCTGCCACCCACATGGGGGACCAGGTTGAATTCCTAGCTCCCAGCTTGCACCTGGCCTAGCTCTAGGTCTTTGAGACATCTGGGGGTGAACCAGCAGATGGAAGAAATCTGTCTACAGGTCTCTCTCAGGGAACCAGTGGAATGGAGAGCTCTTTCTGTCTGTCACTCTCTCTGTCTCTCTACTTTTGGAATTACATAAATAAGTTTTTAAAAATTTATTTTTTATTTTTTAAGTGTTACCTGTATGTTTTCAGATTGCAAGCAGCCTCCCTAAATAAAATTTGAGAGCAATAAGCTTGTTCCAGAAGTTACAAACCAGCAGCAATTTATATTTTATTATTTTTTAAGAGGGCAGACTTTGAATAGGTGGTGGGAGGTGGCAGGTGGCCCTGTTGTTTCAAATATTAAAAACAATCACTTGGGATGTTTTCAAAGATAGGAAGAAATTATGCATTATAAGCTCCAAGATCAATGAGGTACTTTTGGCTTGGGCCAAAACAACATGGGGAAGACTGATTTGTGATTGGTCAACTGAGATTGATTTGACAGGCTTTGGTAATGCTGCAGTGTTTTCAATTACTCTTTCTCATTTTTAAGGCAAAGCAAAGAGCAGAGGTTCTTCAATCCATGCAACGGTTCTTCTCTGAACAGCAACAGAACAAACAGATAGGAGGCAAAGCCCAGAAAGTGGACAGTGATTCAAGTAAACCTCCTGAAACACTGGCTGACCCTCCTGGTGTCTGTCAGGAAAAAGTAGAAGAGAAACCACCCCCTGCACCCACCATAGCCACCAAACCTGTTAGAACTGGACCAATCAAACCTCAGGCCATCAAAACAGAAGAAACAAAATCTTAAAAGCTGTGCTATATTGCAGGGGTTGGGAAGGGTTGGGGGGAGAATGAAGTCAGATAATGCCAGCAGCCAACGGGGTAAAACGGTCTGTGACACTATCCTGTCCAGAGTTTAGAGATACACAAGGAACATAGGAGCAATTTACACTGACACCCAGCTGCTGCACCAGTAGAAATGAGGCTTTGCAAGCTTGTACCTTCTATATAACACGTGCTCAGTTGATGGCCATGTATCTTCAGTCGAATTTCTATACAACTATTTGCACAAGGTTCTCAAGTGCATACAGTCTAGACCTAAAAATCCTTAATGGTCAGGTGAAACAACAGAACCAAGAGGAAAGTCATACTGCAGAGGAATGGCTCTGCCTGAACAATGGTGGTCTCAGCTAAAACGTCAGATGTGATTTCTTTGTCCCCTTATATTCTTTGGATGTGGTTATGCCATTGATAGGCTTGCAGGTGAAGAACTGAAGATGACTGGTGCTGGATAGAGGAGCCTTATTTTTTTATTATGGCAGCTTTGCTATTTTTGTAACATGGTGATTGAGTTGAACACAATCAAAGTACAGTGGTAACTGATCTCCCCTTCCTGAATGAGTGAGCAGAGGATTTAATATTGATGTCAGCATCCTTGACCTGCCAAGCGAGCAATGTTTGGTTACTGCTTCTGTTTGAAATGATGCTGTGTTTTGGTTGTGGTCCAAAGCTTCAAAGCACTGTTTGGCATTTCCTTTCTTCTATGGAGCTCTCACCATTCACATGTGACATATCTGGTAAAATACTAGTTAGGTTGAATCTTGCTTGCCTCCACTCCGTCATCTTTGTATGAATCGAATTTTCACGCGTGGCCCCCCCCCTTTTTTTAACGGTTTTTTAGCTGATGTTCTTGAAGAGCAGTGAGTACCTAGAACTGTGCCACTAATGAAAGGAAATCTCATCAAAGAAGGTACATTTCTTTACAGAGCTGTGTCATACCATCCTTTGGGCACTCTGCTGGGAAAGTAGAATCAAGTCTCAAATAATGCCTTTTAATTGTATCCTCTAGGATTTAGATGTAGGACAGTACTGTATCATACCTCTGTGAATGTAAAATATCTTGTACCTGCTTCATGATACATAGTAGTGACTGTGCTTTATCAGAGCTGTTTTTAATGATGTTATTCTAGAATGTTTTCTTTCCAGATGATTGAGAAGCTAATTAAAAAAAATGGTGCCAGGTACCACGACAGTATCAAAACTTTGCTGTTTTCGGGGTTTTGTTTTTTTAACTTTTTTCTTTTTTTTTTTAATGGAGTGTGCTAGATGTCTCTATAATTTTGTTCAAATGACTGCAGAACCTGGAAAAGCTGTTGCTGCTATTGATACATAACATACTGCTATTACTGGTCTTTTTATATAAATATATATATATATATATACATATATATAATTGAATTTTTGGAAACTTTAGCTGTGCTGTCAACTTTGAGAAAAGTATCCCAGTTTACCGTGTTGAGTTGGCATTGTACAGAAATTAACAGCCATATTGGTCTAGAAACGTTAAACTTAATTTTTTTTCCATTTGTACAGGGGTAACGCACTGTATTAAATATGTAAGGTCTTATCTACGTGGGTTTGATTACAGAACTAATAAAGTATTCTCTAAATAATGAAAAAAATTTATTTTTTATTTATTGGCAGAGTGACAGAGAGAAAGACATCTTTTATCCACCAGTTCATTTCCCAAATGAGCATAATGGCCAGGCGTAGGCCAGGCTGAAGCCAGGAATCCAGAACTCCTTCTGGGTCTCACATGGATGCAGGTGGTCAAATACTTGAGCCGTACTCTGTGGCTCTCCTAGGAATGCTAGAGGAAATCTGGTTCAGAGGCAGAACAGCCGGGACTTGAACCCACCCACCAACGTAGATGTCGGTATCACAAGGAGCATCTGAACCCCCTGTCCCACACACTGGGCCCCTCTCCTTCTTTCTTCCTTTCATATTTGAAAATATAAATCAACCCCACTCTGCACTGTGCCCCAGCCCCAGTCCAGGCACTCACCCCACAGGGATGGGCCCCACCGTCCACTCCAGCTCCAGGTGGCGCTGTCCGCGGTACAGGCGAACCACCTGGGAACACCAGGCTGAGAAGTTCTGGTGCACCTCCTGCACCAAGGGCGTCTGAGGACACACAGGGCAGAGGGCGGGGGTCAGCCCAGCCTTGGGCAGAGGGGAGACGTGCAAATGCCCCCTGCTGTGAACCCTCCAGAAGCTTCCATCAGGGTCCACCCCAAAACTGCACAGGAATCCCAGCCATTACCAGGACCTGCCTGGATGTGAAGTCCACACTTCCCCCTCAGTCCCTGCCCAGAAGTCTCGAGTGAGGCCCATGTGCTGGCTGCCCACATAACCTCCCCTACCTGCCTCAGAGCTGAGTTCTAGCCTTGTACGTGGCCCCCTGCAGAAACTACATTGTCCCAACTTCCCTGAGGCTGTCATGGCTGGGGGACCACAGCCTGTCTCAGGGAACGACATCAGGGCGGGGTGAGCAGCGGTCCCTCCCCCTTTCCCTCTCCCACTGGTTCAAATGCAGATGGAACGGCTGGAGCCTGGGAGCCACGGTGGACCATGAGGAGCTGACTGTAGTGGAAGACAGTGAGAGTCTCTCCGGTTCTGGACACCTGGTTACCTGGTCAGCGGCCACATCCAGGAAGTGATGAATACACCATACACACCACACACACCATACATCACACATCATACACACCACACACACACCATACATCACACATCATACACACCACACACCACACACACCATACATCATACATCATACACACCACACACACACAACACACTATACACCACACACACACCGTACACCACACACCATACACACCACACACCACACAGCACACACACACACACCGTACACACCACACACACACCATACATCACACATCATACACACCACAAACACACACACCACACTATACACACTATACACCACACACACCATACATCACACATCAAACACACCACACAGCATACACACACACCACACTACACACACTATATACCACACACAACACACACCATACATCATACACCATACATACCACACAGCATACACACACACCACACTATACACCACACACACCATGCACACCACACACACCATACATCACACATCATACACACCACACAGCATACACACACACCACACTACACACACTATATACCACACACCACACACACCATACATCATACATCATACATACCACACAGCATACACACACCACACTACACACACTATATAACACACACATAATACACACCACACACACACCATACATCAAATACCATATACACCACACACACACACCATACACACTATACACAACATACACACCACACACACACCATACATCACACATCATACACACCACACAGCATACACACACACCACAGTATATACCAAACACACACCATACACACCACACACACAATATATCAGACATCATACACACCACACAGCATACACACACACCACACTATACACCACACACACCATATATCACTCATCATACATACCACACAGCATACACACACACCACACTACACACACTATATACCACACACACACCACACACACCATACATCACACATCATACATACCACACAGCATACACACACACCACACTATAAACCACACACACACCATGCACACCACACACACACCATATATCACACATCATGCACACCACTTAGCATACACACACCACACTACACACACTATATAACACACACATAATACACACCACACACACACCATACATCAAATACCATATACACCACACACACATACCATACACACTATACACAACATACACACTACACAAACACACCATACATCACACATCTTATACACCACACACACCATACACACTACACACACACACACCATACACCACACACCATACACACCACACACATCATGAACATCATACATCATACACACCACACACACCATACAGACACCGGACACCACACACACACAATACATACATCACATATACCATACACCATATACCATGCACACACTATACACACACACCACACACCAGACACAATATACACCACACACACCATACACCACACAGAATGCACACCATACAGTATACACACATCACATACACACACCATACACTACACACCATACACACTACACACACATCATACACATCATACAGCACACACTACACAGCATACATCATACACATCACACACACACCATGCAAACACGACACCACACACATCATACACACATCACATACACCATATACCATGCACACACTACAACACACACATCACACCAGACACAATATACACCACACACACCATATACCATATACACACCACACACATACACATCACACACCATACACACACCACACACACACCATACACACACTACAAATGACACCACACACACACACCATAGACATATCACACACACCATACACCATATACCATACACATACCACACACATACACACCATACTCACACCACATGCACACAAATACACACCATACACACACTATAAATGACACCAAACATACACACACCATACACACATCACACACACACACCATACACCATATACCATACACACACTACACACATTCACACCATAAACCATGTGCACACCACACACCAGACACAATATACACCAAACATGCCCACCAGACAACCCACAAGACCCACCATGCACCAGATGCCACAGACATACACAACACACAAAACAAATACACCTAAATAAATCTCACACATACACACTATCCACACAATCCACCCATGTACCAGACACATCACACAACCAACAGGTTCACTACACACAGAACCACCACATACACCCATACCTCCAACACATATATAGCATTCTCCCATTATAAACACACCACACCACACCCCACATACACACAACATACACATACACACTACTCACCATCACAGCACACACACACACACACGTGAGAACTACATAGTTCTTTGGGCCTCAGAAATCCTCAAGCTGATGTCACACTGCATCCTGGGCTGGGGGCCTCCAGACCTTCCCCCTGCCTGGTCAGGGGCCACCTCTGGCAGGCTCTCAGGCCACATGGCCTCTACCCTGGAATAGCCAGGCACCCCATGGACCCCAGTGGGCTCATCCTGTCGAGTGCTTGCCATAAACCTCTTGGAATCCCAATTCTGGGATTCTAGGGCCGTCTCAGAGACTGGTCGCTATGTGGTTGGGGCCCAGTGTCTCCCAGTCACATCTGTGCCCCATTTTGGATCCTGGTTTTCATCTTCCTGGCTAAGGGGGTGGGATGGGGAGGGCTCTGTCCTGTCTCAGTGGGAGGGGCCAGCACCGGGCAGCTACTCTCACAGGTATATACCTGCTGCTCAGGTGTGAGGGGCCCTGCCTGGCCCCACCAGGGCACATCCTGGCCTCTACCCACTCCTGGGAGGGGCCTCAGCCACCTGCTATCCATTCCCACCTGCTGCATTGACAGCCTCCTCCCTCACTGTCCACTGCCCTTGTACACAGCATCAGGATGGGCACCCTAAGGCACACATCATGGGTGTCCCACTCAGAGGTGTGCTGGTGGCACCTGTCCACCCCTTGGCCTCTCTCACCACCCCTACCCCTACCGCCTGGGGCAGCCCTGCCTTCCCATCTTCCACCCCCCCACCGAGAAACAGCCCTTCAGCTCAGCATCAACTCCCCACAGGCTCCCCCCACCCCTGGGTACCAGAATCACCAACTCACCACAATTGTAATCAGATCTGGACAGCGAAGTCCAACCACAGGCTTCTCGCTCAGCGAAGGCTGACTTGAGAGTGAGGAGGGGACCTGTGGGGTCACACGGAACCCAAGGCGCCTCACAGAGCCCATGACCCCGCAACCATGGCAATGCCCCCGTGAGGGGTTGTAATGGCTCTGACCTGGCTGAGTGGGGAAGGGAAGGGGCTGTGGGGTGGATCTCCCAAGTCGCTCTTGATTTTGGTTCACAGCCCTGAGGTTTTCTCTCTTTTTTTTTTTAAGATTTCTTTATCTTGAAAGTCAGAGTCACACAGAGAGAGGAGAGGCAGAGAGAAAGAGAGAGACAGAGACAGAGGTTTCCCATCTGCTGATTCACTCCCCAGTTGGCCACAATGGCTGGAGCTGTGCCGATCCAAAGCCAGGAGCCAGGAGCTCCTTCCAGGTCTCCCACATGGGTGCAGGGGCCCAAGGCCTTGGGCCATCTTCTACTGCTTTCCCAGGCCATAGCAGAGAGCTGGGTGGGAAGTGGAGCAGCCAGGTTTAGAATCAGCACCCATATGGGATGGGGGCGCTTCAGGCCAGGGCTTTAACCCACTGCCCCACAGCGCCAGCCCCAGCGTTGGGTTTTTTTTTTCTTTTTTTTTTTTTTTTTTTTTTTTGACAGGCAGAGTGGACAGAGAGAGAGAGAGAGAAAGGTCTTCCTTTTGCCGTTGGTTCACCCTCCAATGGCCGCCGCGGTAGGCGCGCTGCGGCCGGCGCACCGCGCTGATCCGATGGCAGGAGCCAGGTGCTTCTCCTGGTCTCCCATGGGGTGCAGGGCCCAAGGACTTGGGCCATCCTCCACTGCACTCCCGGGCCACAGCAGAGAGCTGGCCTGGAAGAGGGGCAACCGGGACAGGATCGGTGCCCCGACCGGGACTAGAACCCGGTGTGCCGGCGCCGCTAGGCGGAGGATTAGCCTATTGAGCCGCGGCACCGGCCCCAGCGTTGGGTTTTGATAGAAAATATGAATGGCCCATAGGCGTGCTCAAAGCAAGCTCTCTCCTCCACAGCCTTCTCAGGGCCTCTGATCTATAGTTCTAGAAGTTTCCCCAGGGTGGGCATTTGGGTCCAGAGCTTACATTTCCCTGGCATCCCATGCTGGACGGTGGAGTGCTTGGCTTGAGTCTGGGCTACACTTTTGATTCCAGCTCCTGATAGTGCAGACCCCCTAAGTGACAGGTGGTTCTGGGCCACACGCATCAGGGACCTGGATTGCATTGCCAGCTCCTGGCTTCAGCCTGGCCCTGTCCTGGCTGTCACAGGCATCTGTGAAGTGAACTGGCAGATGGGACATCTCTGCCTCTCTCGCTGCTCTCACATAAACCTATTTTAAAAGATCTGGTTCTCATTTGTAGGTTTCTCGGCAGTGCTCTCCCCCCCCCACCCCGAAGCTATCTGCAGCCAGGCGATGTGTCTGTGTCCGGCTCTGCTGCCCAGGGCCCGCAGTGGCTGGGGTCTGCTGTCCACCAGGCCGGTGACTCTGAGAAGCCTGCATGCAGCTGTACACACACCACAGCTGTCCGTGCCCATCTACACACTGCACACTGCTGCACACATCCGGGTGCACACCGTTCACACACGGGCACAACTGCCGAATACACACAAATCTCCATGCTCCGTACCTGTGCTTTCACACACAACCCTATCTGCCACACCACAGGGTGGACCAGGGTGAACCCCACAAGGCTTGGTGCCTGGCGGAGCCATCTGTGGCTTGGGTGAAGGCCCCGCATTGATTAGATGAGCAGCCACCTGAGGTCCCCAGCACAGCCAAAGTGCCGGGGGCAGAAGCCAGCAATGGAGGACACACAGTAGTCTCCCCATCTGCAGCAAATCACTGGGGACCAGCAGACCGGGAGGTGGATGGGGTGTTGGGGGAGGGGGTTATGGACCCTGTCTCAGGCACCTGCTTGTCCTCATCTGTGACATAAGGGACAATGGGTGGTGGTCCAGGTCCCCCGGGGAGCACAGCTGTCAGCTTCATATCCTGCCTGCCACCTGAGCTTGGTCCCCATGACTGCCGCCCCCTGCCCCAGCCTTGCTCCAGTCCCAAGGCTCCAGGTCCAGCCAGACCAGGGCTGGCACCTGCTCCCTCCCTGTTCCCTCTGCAGGCTGAGATGAGGTCCTGTGGCCTCAATGTCTCATTGCTGCCATGACAGAAGCTACCTTTGGTGACCAAGGAGAGGCCCAGGTATCAGAGGGCTGAGCTCAGCTCCACAGCAGGCTCAAGGGGACCTGGGGGAGGGGGCCACACCCACAGAAGCAGCGGAAGATGCAAGTACCCCGTGCTGGACAGCAACACCCCCTCCCTACCAGGGCACTCAGATCACAGCCAGCCAGGGAGGCCCCTTCCCTGCAGAGCCAGCAGCTCAGGCTGCCCAGGGCTCCTACAGCAGATGAGCCAAGGGTCCCAGGCACCATCAGCCTGAGGCAGGGCACTGGGCCGGAACCCACCCTGTGCAAGCCCAAGATGCCCCGACCCCCAAACAGGCCCAATGCAGACAAGCAGCAGGGCTGTTAAAAGGTTTTGCTGGAACCCATGACCAAGCCACTAGGCATCCGGGGGACAAGAGGGCCAGTGGCCGGGCAGCCCAGAGGTGCAGGGGTGGGGGCCGCACCAGAGCACCCCAAGTCCACAGGTGCTGGCAGAGCAGACGCTGGCTGTTCACGCCTTCAGGAAATCGTCTTCCTTAGGGACATCTGTACTTCCTGGAGATGGTTCAGGACCTGCTCATCACGTAAATGCCAGGACACAGCCACAAGGAAGACGGCCAGCAGGCGGGGACCCTGCCCCAGCAGGAAGCAGGAGCAGCAGCTTTAAAATGAGCAGTGCTGTCACCCATGTCAGGGGTCAACCCATGCAGGTTCAGACAGCCCTGTGGCACTGCTCTGTGCCATCCTCCAGGGGGCGTCTGAAGCTTCTGAGCACCTGCTCAGTTCAGCTACACACACACACACACACACAGGCCTGAGATCCCGATGATGCTCTAACTCACTGATGTCTCCACCGAGGGTGTAGAAGGAGGGGGCATGGTGCCAGCTTGCTGGGTTGGCCCCATGGGAGTCCAGCTGTGAGGAGAAGGGGGGAGCAGGTGAGCACACAGCTGCCCACACTTCATGGATCTCATCTCTGACAGGAGAGAGCTCTGAGACCAGCTCTTATTGCACAGTCTCTCTGGGCAGCGGCCTTCAGTCTTCCCTCCCTGCATTCTCAAGGCATGAGGACTTCCTGCTGGGCAGGCTTGTGTGTGCCATGGGCAGCACAGCCCAGGAGGGCCTCTCCCTCTACCCCTGTGCCAGCCTGGCCAACCATTCATTTAACCGACCAGAGTATATTTTTTTTTTAAGATTTATTTAGTTATTTGAAAGTCAGAATTACACACAGAGAAGGAGAGGCAGGGAGAGGGAGAGAGAGGGAGAAAATGAGAGAGAGAGGTATTCCATCCATTGGTTCACTCAAACCAGTGCCATATGGGATGCTGGCACTGAAGGTGGTGGCTCCACCTGCTACACAACAGCGCTGGCCCCAACCACTATTGTACATCCATTGCCATTTGGTGCCTTCACAGTGCTGTGCAGTCACCACCTCTTTCAAGTTCCAGAACACTCTGCCCTAAAAAGAAGCCTCGTGCCCATTGGCATTCTTCCCCCCACACTCACCATTGCAACCATTGTGAGTTCCTGGAACTCACCAACCCGCCTTCTACCTGTGGACTTGCTGCCCTGGGCCCTGCATACCAGTGGGCACACAGAACAGGTGCCCTTCTGTGTTTCACATCTGAGCATGTGTTCGAGGTTCATCCATGTGGACGCCATGCACCCTGTGTGGCCAAGGCCACTGCTCAGAGTGCTGGCAGCAAAAAGGAAGGCCTGGGCTCAGGGCAGTGCCACAGGTCCCCAAGACCAAACCTACAAGGGGGCTGGCACTGTGGCATAGCGGGTAAAGCCACCACCTGCAGTGCTGGCATCTCATATAGGTGCCAGTTCAAGTCCCAGCAGCTCCTCTTCCAATCCATCTCTGTGCTGTGGCCTGGGAAAGCAGTAGAAGATGGCCCAGGTCCTAGGACCCCTGCACCCATGTGGGAGACCTGGAAGAAGCCCCTGGCTCCTGGCTTTGGATTGGCACAGCTCCAGCCATTACAGCCATTTGGGGAATGAACGAGCAGATGGAAGATCTCTCTCTCTCTCCCCCTCCCTCCCACCCTCCCTCCTTCTCTGTAACTCTGCCTTTCAAATAACTAAATTTAAAAAAAAAGTGAGTGGTTGATTTTATGCCTTGTGAAACTATCAAAATGGACTTTTTTTTTAAGAAAAAGCAGGCACTGGGTTTGATGAGTTCTTTGCTTCCATCCTGAGCAGCAGGGTGGGCTGGGGGGAATGGGCGCAGTCCTGGCCAGGGCTGTCAAATGTCCCACGTGGCCACTGTACTGCCAGGCCCTGGAGTAGGGTTCACCAAGTCACAGCATCTCCAAGGGAGAACAGGCCCAGAGTCACCACCTTCCGCTGTCTGGATCACCCATGACCCAACTGACCACACCTGATGGGGCCCCAAGGTGGAGCCCGAGGTGGCCAGAAGGATGTGGGCTCAGGCCTTGTTCCGTCCTGCCAGGCTGTGCACAAGGCACCCGACGCCCGCGTGCTGAGTGCCCAGGACTCACAGCTGTGTCACAGGCAGGCTCTGGGGAGGGCACTTCTGTCCTGCCTTCTGAGTCCCATGGGAGCACAGGCCATGCCCCACTGTCCAGCCTTTCCAGTAGCTGGGCTGCTGGCCTGGCAGAAGTCTGGGGACCAGCCATGGGAGCGAGCACATGGCAGCGTCGGGGGCCAGCACTGTGGCTGCAGCTCCCCCCACCCCTTTACCCCCCGGGGATGTGGGCCCCTTTCCCAGCCCCTGTAACAAACTCCTCTTCTGCTCCCCATGGCCACAGCTGCTCCGTGATGCTTCCTTCACAGGCTGAACAGTTTTGCTGCCCTTTCTACTGGCATCCATTGGGACCCTCTCTGAGGGCCCTTATCCAGTCCAGTGCTGCAGCCAGGGCGCTGCCCAATGCCCAGCCCCCCTCCCCCACCCCAGGGAGCGGGGTGTCCTCTCACTGGCTCCCTGGCACTTCTGGGGTGCTCTCTCATCTCCAGCCACCCAGAACCTGGCCACCATTGCCCCCATGCCCAGCTTGGTTCCATGTGGTTAAAACAACGTGGCCCCAAGGATAATGCAATCAAAAATATGGGGCTTGCGAACTCTGCCTGAAGAAGGAGCCACTCCTACAGCAGGGCCCACAGGTGAGTGCATGGAAGGAGCAGTGGGCGCACCTGGTGCCCTGCACTTCAGCCCCCTAGCCAGGCACCCTCCAGTGCTGGGCCCACCCCTCCCCAGCACACAGCTCTGCCTGCCCAGGGCACAAGCGTCTCCCAACAGCACCACCCAGACATCAGGGTTTACAAGAGGGGCACTGCACCACCGATAGCTGTGACTGGGAGACCCCATGCTCAGCCTGTGGGGACCCCTGTTATCAAGGGGTAGCTCCCTCTTCACCCCTTTCCCTGTGGGATATGGAGCTGCTCAGTCCCCGGGCCTGACACAGCACACCAAGTGCTCTGTGAGCTGTGCTGGATGAAAAGTATCTGAGCTTGGAGGCCCAGGTGACAGAGTGGGAGCTGGCAGGGGAATAAGGGAGGCCTCTAGGACAGGGTTGCTAACACCCAGAGTCCTTTGCGCAAGCCATGCCCCACAGTCAGACCTGACACATTCAATGTGTGGAGAGCTTCAGCTGCAAAACAAGGGACCAGACTGGCGTGGACCTCCCATCATAAGCAACAAAAAGAGGCCCAGCACAGGCCCGGGGCAGGTTCCGGCCATGGCCAAGGCCACAAAGGGAATACAGCAGAGAGGCAGAAAAAAAATTCAGGAACTGCACTCACTCCCGTGTCTCAGTTAAACCCCTCCAGCCTGTCCCCAGCCTGTGAGAAGACACAAGCTGGCTGTGACAAGCCAGGAGCTCACACTCGGCTCATGACCCGTGTCCCATCCCCGGGGGGCATCTGGCCAGGCCCTTCGCCTCTGCCTGCACCCCACAACAAAGAGCAAAGAGGACTCTGGTTGCAGCCGGACAAAGCCTGGGAAACCGTTCTGGGGACTTCAAGCCACCCCACAGTCCTCAGGAAAAGGGGCTTCGATGTCTTGAATGGGCGGGCGCCCAGTCCAGTGCCCAGGATGTGAGGTTCCGGCCTGCAGAGAAGCAGGGGGTGGAAACCCAGTGAGGAGGTGAGCGTGAAGGAATGCTCCCTGTGTTCTCAAAAGGCAATGGACCCCCAACCGTGTGGAGTGACAGGGCCACGGCCAACAGAGGAGGGAACTTTGGGAGGCTCAGGGCTCACATGCACAAGCGGAATCGGAGGCCTGGAAAAGGGTGGTGCCGACTGCTGAAGACCTCAGAGCCCAGGCTTTCCCTATTCGATGAAAGCATTTATAAAAACCCCTCTGTCTTGGGGCTGGTGCTGTGGCATAGCAGGTAAAGCCTCCGCCTGCAGTGCACGCATCCCATATGGGCACCGGTTTGAGTCCCAGCTGCTCCACTTCCAACCCAGCTCTCAGCTATGGCCTGGGAAAGCAGTGGAAAATGGCCCAAGTTCTTAAGCCCCTACACCCAAGTGTTCCCACCCCAGCCTGAGGCTGCAGCCCCTGGGGCACGTCTCGGAGCTGGGGTCTTGGGAAAGGCCAGCACAGTGAGTGGCGGGCCCCCTGCACCTCAGCTGCACTGCACTAAAGCCCGGCTTTCCTCCTGGAGTTTTGATTTGTGCATGCCCAGCCCTCAGGAGAAGCCCTGAACACTGCAGCTCCCACAAGAGTTCCTGGCTGATGTTTCAGCCAGAGTTCTCTCCTCCAGGAGGTGGTGCCAGGGCGACATAGGGATGGAGTTAGAGAGAGGGTGCCAGCACCAGTGCTGTGTCTGCAGTCAGCGGTCAAAGCCAGATCCCAGACAGCTCAGGGAAGCACTCGGGCCTGGAGGTTTTAACCTGGGGCAAATGGGCAACAGGCGCCTGAGATCAGCTCAGGTCCTTTGAGGAGTTGGGTGTGTGGGGGAAACATGAATCAGACCCCTCCCAGAACCTGCCGCAGGTGTGCAGGGCTGCGTGTCCTTGGCTCAGCCACAGCCACAGGGTCGGTCTCGGCAGCGCCGCCCCAGCCGTGGGCTCAGGCAGTAGCAAGATGCCCCAGCTTTGAAGGGGGGAACATAAAAGCAGGCATGAGTGTGGCCTCGGGGGTCTGGGGTCTCTGTTCAGAATGACATCTCTGTGAATCATTTACAGTGGTTATCGATCGATTTAAAAAAAAAGATTTATTTATTCATTTGAAAGGCAGAGTTACAGAGAGGCAGAGGCAGAGAGAGAGAGAGAGAGAGAGAGAGAGAGAGAGAGAGAGAGAAATCTTCCATCCACTGGTTCACTCCCCAGATGGCCACAATGGCCAGAGCTGAGCCAAGCGGAAACAAGGAGCCAGGAACTTCTTCCAGGTCTTCCATGCGGGTGCAGGGGCCCAGGGATTTGGACCATCTTCTGCTGATTTCCCAGGTGCATTAGTAAGGAGCTGGATCAGAAGTGGAGCAGCCGCGTCTTGAACCAGCACCCACTGGTTGTACCCACTACACCACAATGCCAGCCCCACCCCCTACTTTAAAACAGAAATAGTGCCGTTATTCCAATGTCTGTTTTTTTTATAAAAGCTTTCTTTAATATTACGATTTTAGCAATGAATATTAGTTAATGCTGTATTAAACTTGACATCACTTAACTCTATCTCAAGTTGATGCTCAGAAGTATGACCAATGAGGCTGATGTGGCATAGCGGCCAAGCCTCTGTCTGCAGGGCCGGCATCCCATATGGGCACTGGTTCACATCCCGGTGGCTCCACTTCCCATCCAGCTCCCTGAGGATGGCCTGGGAAAGCAGCAGAAGATGGCCCATGTGGGAAACCTAGATAGAGCTCCTGGCTTCAGTCTGGCCCACGTCTGGCTATTGTGGCCACCTGGGGAGTGAACCAGAGGATGGAAGATCTGTCTCTCTGTCTCTCCCTCCCTCTCTGTAAATCTTTAAATAAATAAATTTTAAATAAACCCGAGCAGAAGGCAGAGAGTAAACTGACAGCAGCGGCCCACCCCAGGGCCACAGTGGAGTCCCCTGTCCTCTGCATGTCATTGTGACCACCGCACAAACACCTATTCTGCACTGCTGCTGAGGGACTGTGCCCCACCTGGGGGGGGGAGCCTTCAGACGGCAGCGTGGAACAGAACCAGGGCAGGGAGCCAAGACCCCAGGCTGCTGGGGGCAGTGCTGCGCAGGCAGAGACCCACAGGTGGTGCCACATGGCCTGGCCAAGAGGCCCCTGTGGGAACACACATGGAAAAACCCTCAGAGCTCCCATGGGGAGAGATGCAGCCAAATCCTAATGGGCCACATGGGGAACTCGGGCCATCCAGGAGACCCCAGGAGGATTGCTCCTTAGTCCTAAAACCAAGGCTGCTCACTCACCTTGACAAGGCTCAACAGCAGGTGTCATGGGGCAACTTGGCTTCCAGAACTCTCATTCTCTGCCGACGTGACGGTCATGAATGTGATAGGATGTTGGATCCCAGACCAGCTCTGTTCAACAGAAACACAATACAGCCACACACAAAGTACTTTGTCTTTCAAATGTTTATTTATTTGAAAGGCAAAGTAATACACACACACACATATACACAGAATCTTCCATCCATTGGTTCACTCTCCAAATGGAGCCAGCAGATTCTTTCGAGTCTCCCACGTGGGTGCAGGAGTCCAAGCACTTGAGCCATCTTCCACAGCTCTCCCAGGCCATAATAGGGAACTGGATTTGAAGTGGAGCAGCTGGGACAGGAACAGGTGCCCACAGGGAATGCTGGAACTGCTGGTGGAGACTTTAACCGCTATGCCACAGAGCTGGCCCCCAGAAATTACTCTTAATGTACACAGCCAATTGCAGCATCATTCACTTAATCTGATACCTGAAAACAACTTCTAAAGTGTAACCCACAGTCTTGATAAGATGTGCGTACATTTCCTTTTTCACATTAGTCTTAGATGGACAGGGAGTGAAGGAGAGGGAGGAGGAGAGGGAGAGGGAGGAGGAGAGGGAGTGAGCCCAGGACAAAGACCAACAGCACCCAGCCACGTGTGACGTCATATCAGAGACATCTCTTGCTTGGCCAAGACCCAGAGAAAAGGAGGAAAGAGGTGGCAATGGGAAAATGCTGTTAGAGGAAATCCTGGCTGAACGTCTTCCAAACCCCATGAAAACTATAAACAGAAATCTGAGAAGCGGCACACACACCCGGACTAGCACAGCAAGGTGCGCTGAGAGCAAACCTCAGGTGCCTGGAGCAGTGGAGCAGGGCCTGTGGGGAAGTCGGAGACACCTGCTGCAGCCGCCAGGAGCCCCCTGTGTAGCATGGGTCTGTGCTTCCTTGCCTGGGACCGTCTCCCATAGATGCCTGAACACTTCCAGCTCCTGGGCTGCACCGTCTGAGGGTTGTAGGTGATGGGGAGGCTGCTGCTTGCCAACCCCACGTTCCCACAAGACAAGACAGGTTAGAAGGAGCCCGCCTGTGCCTTCAGAGAGCAGCCAACCTAAAATCCTGCACTCAGGACTGGAGGCAAACCCAGCGGGGCTCACACAGACAAGAGCCAGGAAGGGTTCACTTAACTGCAAACCGGAATGGCATGCAAAGATCGGGTGCCAAAAGCGACCAGAATGTGGTACAGATTTCTGGAGTGATGAGGAACTGTTTACTTATTTTTTTAAAAAATATTTATTTATTGGTTTGAAAGGCAGGACTAAGACAGAGGGAGAGACAGACAGAGAATCTTTCTTCTGCTGATTCAATCTTCAAATGGCTGCAACAGCCAGGGCTGGGTCAGGCTGAAGCCAGGAGTGCAGGACTCCAATCTGCTCTCCCATGTGGGTGCAGGGGCCCAAGCACCTGAGCCATCTTCCACTGCCTTCCCAGACACATCAGCAGGGAGCTGGATGGGAAGTAGAGCAGCCAGGACTCAGACCGGCACTCTATTGGGGGATATTGGTGTAGGAAGCCATGGTATAAACTCACTGCACCCCGACACTGGCCCCCAGGAGTTCACTGTTTAAAACAACAAAAAAGTTAAAAGTCATGGGGTGGGGGTCGTTGGTGCTGTGGCATAGTAGCCTAAGCCTCTGCCTGCAGCACCAGAATCCCACAGGGGCACTGGTTCAAGCCCCGGCTGCTCCACTTCCAATCTAACTCTCTGCTAAAGCCTGGGAAAGCAGCAGAACATGATCCAAGTGCTTAAGCCTCTGCACCCATGTGGGAGACCTAGAAGAAGCTCCTGGCTCCCAGCTTCAGATCAGCCCAGCTCTGGTCACTGTGACCATTTGGGGAATGAACCAGTGGATGGAAGACCTCTCTCTCTGTGTCTCTACCTCTCAAGTAGGCATGGAACAAAAGTCCATTGCTGGAATTGAATTGTCATCAGCAGGGACCTTGCCTTGGAAGACCTGCCCCAAAGAACAAGAGAGAGGGAGGGCTGCCAGCCCAGAGCACACGCCCACAGCATGACCCTCTGCACAGCAGCAAAGACCCTTGCCAGCAAACACCCTGCTGAGACCACAAAGCAGTGGGGCACAGGGGGGCTCGGGGACACAGCTGAGGTGCCCCCAGGCCCATCCTGGGGGTGCAATCCACAAGCCTCACTGACCTCAGAGGCTAGCTAGGTGCCATGTGGGGGAGCAGGCAGGTCTGGGGGCCACAAGTTGCTGACATTGGGTCACTGGCATCACTGAGGACCTGTGCCCCTTAGTGGGGAAGCAAATGAGGGCCTGGGCGCCCCAGGGTGAGGTCACGGCCCTTGGGTTTCTTCTTGGGCACCATCCTGTTCTGCAGGAAGTGCTTTCCTCGGTTTCCCAGTTCTGCTTTTTTTCCCCCCTGGATCAGATATTCCTTTATTTTATTAGGGGCTAAATTAATTCTTCTTTGATATCCATAGATACCCTGTGACCTTTCTGGACTAAAACAAAGACCTGAGGTATGAAGATGTTACTTCTTAGAGGCTCCCCAAATAAACCTTCCCCACTGCAAAGCACCAGATCCTACAAGAGGAGCCATTTCCATTCTGTCATAGAACACACACACATACACACACACAAACACAGAGTCCTACAGAATCTCAGTACGGTATCTATGAGTTTTTTTCTTTTTTGAAAGATTTCTTTCTTTTTTTATTAAATTTTTATTTAATGAATATAAATTTCCAAAGTATGGCTTATGGGTTACAATGGCTTCCCCCTCCCATAATTTCTCTCCCACCCACAACCCTCCCCTTTCCCACTCCCTCTCCCCTTCCAATCACATCAAGATTCATTTTCAGTTCTCTTTACATAGAAGATCAGTTTAGTATATATTAGGTAAAGATTTCAACAGTTTGCCCCTATATAACAACACAAAGTGAAAAAAATACTGTTGGAGTACTACTTATAGCATTAAATAACAGTGTACAGCACATTAAAGACAAAGATCCTACATAATATATCTTTTAAAATTAATTAATTTTCTATGCCACTTCTAATTTAACACCAATTTTTTTTTCATTTTCAATTATCTTATATACAGAAGATCGATTCAGTATATAATTAGTAAAGATCTCATCAGTTTGTACCCACGCAGAAACACAAAGTGTAAAAATACTGTTTCAGTACTAGTTATAGCATCACTGCACACTAGACAACACATTAAGGACAGATCCCACATGGGATGTAAGTACACAGTGACTCCTGTTGCTGACTTAACAATTTGACACTCCTGTTCATGGCGTCAGTAATCTCCCTAGGCTCTAGTCATGAGTTGCCAGGGCTATGGAAGCCTTCAGAGTTCGCTGACTTTGATCTTATTCCGATAGGGTCATAGTCAAAGTGGAAGTTCTCTCCTCCCTTCAGAGAAAGGTACCTCCTTCTTTGATGGCCCTGTTCTTTCCACTGGGATCTCACTCACAGAGATCTTTCATTTAGGTCTTCTTCTTTTTTTCTTTTCCATGGTATCTTGGCTTTCTATGCCTACCGTACTCTCATGGGCTCCTCAGCCAGATCCGAATGCCTTAAGGGCTGATTCTGAGGCCAGAGTGTTGTTTAGGACGTCTGCCATTCTATGAGTCTGCTGTGTATCCCGCTTCTCATGTTGGATCTTTCTCTCCCTTTTTGATTCTATCAGTTAGTATTAGCAGACACTTGTCTTGCTTGTGTGATCCCTTTGTTTCTTAGACCTATCCAGGCCATCGAATGTGAGCTGAAATTGATCACTTGGGACTAGTGAGATGGCATTGGTACATGCCACCTTGATGGGATTGTGTTGGAATCCCCTGGCACATTTCTACTCCACAATTTCGGGCAAGTCCGATTGAGCATGTCCCAAATTGTACATCTCCTCCCTCTCTTTTCCACTCTTAAATTTAACAGGGATCACTTTTCAGTTAAAATTTTAACACCTAAGAATAATTGTGTGTTAATTACAGAGTTCAACCACTAGTACTAGAACAACAACAACAACAACAAATACTAAAAAGGATAAAGTATTACATTGTACATCTAGAGTCAGGACAAGAGCTGATCAGGTCACTGTTTCTTATAGTGTCCATTTTACTTCAACAGGTTTCCCCTTTGGTGTTCAGTTGTCGCCAATCAGGGAAAACAAATGATATTTGTCTCTTTGGGACTGGCTTAATTCACTCAACATGATGTTTTCCAGATTCCTCCATCTTGTTGCAAATGACTGGGTTTCATTGTTTTGACTGCTGTATAGTATTCCATAGAGTACATGTCCCATACTTTCTTTATCCAGTCTACTGTTGATGGGCATTTGGGTTGGTTCCAGGTCTTAGCTATTGTGAATTCAGCTGCAATAAACATTAAGGTGCAGACCGCTTTTTTGTTTGCCAAATTAATTTCCTTTGGGTAAATTCCAAGGAGTGGGATGGCTGGGTTGTATGGTAGGGTTATGTTCAGGTTTCTGAGGAATCTCCAGACTGACTTCCATAGTGGCTTAACCAGTTTGCATTCCCACCAACAGTGGGTTAGTGTCCCTTTTTCCCCACATCCTCTCCAGCATCTGTTGTTGGTAGATTTCTGAATGTGAGCCATTCTCACAGGGGTGAGGTGAAACCTCATTGTGGTTTTGATTTGCATTTCTCTGATTGCTAGTGATCTTGAACATTTTTTCATGTGTCTGTTGGCCATTTGGATTTCCTCTTTTGAAAAATGTCTCTTGAGGTCCTTGGCCCATCTCTTAAGTGGGTTGTTTGTTTTGTTGTGGTGGATTTTTGTGATTTCTTTGTAGATTCTGGTTATCAACAATTTTATCTTTTGCATAGTCTGCAAATATTTTTTCCCATTCTGTAGGTTGCCTCTTCACTTTCCTGACTGTTTCTTTTGAAGTACAGAAACTGCTCAATTTGATGCAATCCCAAATGTTAATTTTGGCTTTGACTGCCTGTGCTCCTGGGGTCTTTTCCAAGAAGTCTTTGCCTGTATATCTTGCAGGGTTTCTCCAATGCTCTCTAATAATTTGATGGTGTTGGGCCATAGATTTAAGTCTGTAATCCATGTTGAGTGGATTTTTCTGTAAGGTGAAAGGTAGGAGTCTTGCTTCATGCTTCTGCATGTGGAAATCCAATTTTCCCAGCACCATTAATTGAATAGGCTGTCCTTATTCCAGGGATTAGTTTTGGATCTTTGATCAAATATAAGTTGGGTGTAGATGTTTGGGTTGATTTCTGGTGTTTCTATTCTGTTCCATTGGTCTATCCATCTGTTTCTGTACCAGTACCATGCTGTTTTGATAACAACTGCCCTGTAGTATGCCCTGAAATCTGGTATTGTGATGCCTCCGGCTTTGTTTTTGTTGTACAAGATTGCTTTGGCTATTCGAGGTCTTCTGTGTCTCCATAAGAATTTCAGCATCATTTTTTCCAGATCTGAGAAGAATGTCTTCAGTATCTTGATTGGTATTGCATTGAATGTATAAATTGCTTTTGGGAGAATAGACATTTTGATGATATTGATTCTTCCAATCCATGGGCATGGAAGGTTTCTACATTTTTTGGTATCCTCTTCTATTTCTTTCTTTAAGGTTTTGTAGTTTTCATCGTAGAGAACTTTAACGTCCTTGGTTAAGTTTATTCCAAGGTATTTGATTGTTTTTGTAGCTATTGTGAATGGGATTGATCTTAGAAGTTCTTCCTCAGCCGTGGCATTGCCTGTGTATACAAAGGCTATTGATTTTTGTGCATTGATTTTATATCCTGCTACTTTGACAAACTCTTCTATGAGTTCCAGTAGTCTCTTAGTAGAGTTCTTTGGGTCCCCTAAATAAAGAATCATATCATCTGCAAAGAGGGATAGTTTGAGTTCTTCCTTCCCCATTTGTATCCCTTTAATTTCTTTTTCTTGCCTAATAGCTCTGGCTAAAACTTCCAGAACTATATTGAATAGCAGTGGTGAGAGAGGGCATCCCTGTCTGGTACCAGATCTCAGTGGAAATGCTTCCAACTTTTCCGCATTCAATAGGATGTTGGCCGTGGGTTTTTCATATATTGCTTTGATTGTATTGAGGAATGTTCCTTCCATACCCAGTTTGCTTAGAGTTTTCATCATGAAAGGGTGTTGTATTTTATAAAATGCTTTCTCTGTGTCTATGAAGGTAATCATGTGGTTTTCCTTCTGCACTCTGTTAATGTAGTATATTACGTTGATTGTTTTGCGAACGTTGAACCATCCCTGCATACCAGGGATAAATCCCACTTGGTCTGGGTGGATGATCTTTCTGATGTGTTGTTGTATTCTATTGGCCAGAATTTTATTGAGGATTTTTGCATCTATGTTCATCAGGGATATTGGTCTGTAATTCTCTTTCAATGCTGCATCTTTTTCCGGCTTAGGAATTAGGGTGATGCTGGCTTCATAGAAAGAATTTGGGAGGATTCCCTCATTCTCGATTGCTCTGAATAGTTTGAGAAGAATTGGAGTTAGTTCTTCTTTAAATGTCTGGTAGAATTCAGCAGTGAATCCATCTGGTCCTGGGCTTCTCTTTGTTTTGAGGGCCTTTATTACTGTTTCAATTTCTGTCTCAGTTATGGGTCTGTTTAGGTTTTCTGTGTCTCATGGTTCAATTTAGGTAGGTTGTATGTGTCCAAGAATCTGTCCATTTCTGATAGATTTCCCTGTTTGCTGGCATACAAGCCCTTGTAGTAATTTCTGATGATTCTTTTTATTTCTGTGGTGTCTGTTACGTTTCCTTTTTCACCTCTGATTGTATTGATTTGGGTCTCTTCTTTTTTTAGTAAGTTGGGCCAATGGGGTGTCAATTTTGTTTATTTTTTCAAAAAAACCAGCTCCTTGTTTGGCTGATTTTTTTAATTTATTTTGGATTCAATCCTGTTGATTTCTTCTTTGATTTTAATTATTTCTCTTCTTCTACTGGGTTTGGGTTTGTTTTGCTGCAGATTTTCTAGATCCTTGAGATGACTTGAAAGCTCATCTATTTGGTGCCTCTCCAATTTCTTGATGTAGGCACCTATTGAAATAAACTTTCCTCTTAACACTGCATTTACTGTATCCTATAGGTTTTTGTATGTTGTGCTGTTATCCTTATTTACTTCCAGAAAGTTTTTGATTTCTCTTTTAATTTCTTCTATGACCCATTGTTCATTCAGGAGCATGTTGTTCAACCTCCATGTGTTTGCACGTGCTCTAGGGATTCCCGAGTTGCTAATTTCCAATGTCATTCCTTTGTGCTCTGAGAAGCTGCATGGTATGATTCTAATTCTTCTGAATTTGCTGAGACTTGCTTTATGGCCTAGTATGTGGTCAATCCTAGAGAAGGTTCCATGTACTGTTGAGAAGAATGTAAATGCTTTAGATGTAGGATGAAATGTTCTGTAGATATCTGTTAGATCCATTTGGGCTATAGTGTCATTTAAATCTACTGTCTCCTTGTTGATCTTCTGTCCTGTTGATCTGTCTATTTCTGAGAGTGGAGTATTGAAGTCCCCCAGTACTATTGTATTGGGGTCTAAGTTTCCCTTTAAGTCCCTTAACAAGTCTTTTAAATAAGCTGGTGCCCTGTAATTAGGTGCATATACATTGATAATTGTTATATCTTCCTGTTGAATGGATCCCTTAATCATTAAATAGTGCCCCTCTTTGTCTCTCCTAACAGTTTTTGTGGTAAAGTTTATGTTGTCCGATATTAAGATGGCTACGCCCGCTCTCTTTTCATTTCTGTTGGCATGATATATCTTTTTCCAGCCTTTCACTTTCAGTCTGTATGCATCATTGTTGGAAAAATGGGTTTCTTGTAAGCAGCAAAAGGATGGGTTTTGTACCTTAACCCAATCAGCCAATCTGTGTCTTTTAACTGGACAGTTCAGGCCATCAACATTCAATGTGACTATTGAGAAGGAGTAACTTTTCCCTGCCATTTGCCAAAGTTATTTTCTACTATATGCTTTGAACTTCCTGTGATCTTTTACTGTGAGGTTTCTTTCCTTTACATTCTTTCATATTCATGACCATGTTTCTGTGTTTCTGTGTGTAACACATCTTTAAGCATCTTTTGCAGGGCTGGACGAGTGGCGACAAATTCTTTCAGTTTCTGTTTGCTGTGAAAGGTCTTTCTTTCACCTTCATTCACAAATGAGAGCTTTGCAGGATATAATATTCTGGGCTGGCAGTTTTTCTCTCTTAGCACCTGGGCTATGTCTCACCATTCCCTCCTAGCTTGTAGGGTTTCTGATGAGAAGTCTGTGTGAGTCTAATTGGAGATCCTCTGAGAGTAATCTGACATTTCTCTCTTACACATTTTAGGATCTTTTCTTTGTGTTTCACTGTGGTGAGTTTGATTACGACGTGTCGTGTTGAGGATCTCTTTTGATCATGTTTATTAGGGGTTCTATGAGCTTCCTGTACTAAGATGTCTCTGTCCTTCTCCAAACCCGGGAAGTTCTCTGCAAGTATCTCACTAAAAAGGCCTTCTCATCCTTTCTCTCTCTCCATGCCTTCAGGAACTCCTAAAACCCAAATGTTGGGTTTTGTAATAGTATCCTGTAGATTCCCGACAATATTTTTTAGATTTCTAATTTCCTCTTCTTTTCTTTGGTTTGACTGTATACTTTCCTGTGTTCTGTCTTCTAAGTTCGATATTCTCTCTTCTGTTTCACTGATTGTTTTTAAGGCTCTATAATGTGTTTATCATTTGATCTCTTGAGTTCTTCATTTCATTTTGATTTCTCTTCACAATCATAATCTCCTGTTCTACTAGTTTCTCCATTTCATTTTGATTCCTCCTTAAGATTTCATTTTCTCAAAGGAGATTTTCTATCCTGTCCAGTAAGGAATTCCGTAGCTCAAGCATTTGTTTTTGAAAACTTCTAATTGTTCTGATCATAAATTTTTTGAAATCCGCATCTTGCATTTCTTCCATCTCATCATCTTCATAATCTTGGCTTGGGGTGTCTTGTTCATTTGGGGGTATAATAATGTCTTCCCTGTTCTTGTTTCCTTGGTTTCTGCATTTGTTGCTTGGCATTGTGGAGATATTCTTTGGATTCTTCTTCCTTCGCTGTTGTGTTTTTTCTTGTTATACTATGACTGTATTAAGTGGACTGTCTGCTTTTGATGGATCCTTAGAGGCTTGAGATGGGTGTAGCCTGAGAGCTCTGTTTGCTTCCTCAGAGTTAAGGGTGTGCCAAAGGTGACACTCCCAGGTTAGGCATGGTAAATCTCTCTCTCTTTTTCTTTTTTTGACTCAAAAGGGAAGTATTTCCACACATTTGAGTGGAATTTGAGGTAGTTAACAGGTGAATGATATACTCATAGGAGCCAGAGATTGAAAGCTCTTTCCCAAAGACCACATAGAGAATCTGTGCTGCCCTCAGTGTGGGCTCAAATTCTCCTGCAGTCTCCCACTGGGTTACTAAGGTTACCAAATTGTAGCATCACTGGAGAGTACCTATGTGAATTCCATGAGTTCTCTCCCCCACCGTCTCTTTTTTCACAGTCTCAGTTCATTAGTCCCACACATTCACTAGGTCCTAATCTCCTGTTATTTCACACACACACCCCAGAGTCAGGTTTTTCTGCTTGGCTGAGGGTGCTTGCAGACCTGAGGTCACCCAGCTTATGACGTATGTCCAAAGTGGCACCTGCTCTTTGTCTTGCTCACCTTTGAGAGGTGAGTGGAGAGAGAAAACTCATGTCCATAGCAGTCACTTTTTTTTCTCTCTCTTCTAGTTAGCCGGGTGAACTTTTCCCCATGGGGCTTCAAGCCTTGTTCCCTCTAGTCTCCTCTTTCTACTTGCCCGCTGGTGTCTCGGGCTATTGAGGTTCGGCTCACCTCGCATTCCAGTGCTGGTGTGTTGAGTCTGCCGCTGGAGTCCAGATCCGTGGGCTCCCATGCTCTCCACACAGGTCCACTGTGAATCACTAGTTCTGGAAGAGTTTCCTCTGCTGTTTCTTCCCCTACTCTTCCTTGAACCTGCAGTATCTGCACTTTTATTAAACTGTCTCTTCCTGGACTATCAGTGTGCTCCCTTGCTATTCCACCATCTTGACACTCTCCCATAGCTGTTTTGTTTTAACCATGGTTGAAAGATCATAATTATGTGGTTTTTTTTTTTGACAGGCAGAGTGGATAGTGAGAGAGAGAGACAGAGATAAAGGTCTTCCTTTTTGCCATTTGTTCACCCTCCAATGGCCACTGCGGCCGGCGCATCTCGCTGATCCGAAGCCAGGAGCCAGGTGCTTCTCCTGGTCTCCCATGCGGGTGCAGGGCCCAAGGACTTGGGCCATCCTCCACTGCCTTCCTGGGCCATAGCAGAGAGTTGGCCTGGAAGAGGGGCAACCGGGATAGAATCCGGCGCCCCAACCTGGACTAGAACCTGGTGTGCCGGCTCCGCAAGGCGGAGGATTAGCCTGTTAAGCCATGGCACCGGCCTCATAATTATGTTTATTTGAGGCAGAATTCAGCATTGCAAAATGGCCACATCTGAGTAATGAGCATTCCTGCTGCCTTACATTCGGATTATTTCTGTGCGGGGAGAACATGCCAAAACTTCTCTTCTAGCTATTCTGAGCCAAAAAATGCAATATTGTTAATGATTCCCACTCTACTGGGCAATAATTTATTTAACATGGAAGATATATTTGAGAAAGGAGAGTGAGAGAGAGAGGGAGAAAGAGAGAGAGAAGGAGGGAGATACAGAGAGAATGAAAATGAAATGGACATGAGGAAAGCCAAGATCTGAGAGCACCAGCTGTTCACTGAAGGACTGTGAAGTCAAAAGTCACCCCTGTGTTTTAATTGTATCTATGGAAAAATAATAAAAATAAATAATTAAATAAAATAAAAGAGAAAACAATAGCCAAGACACAACATTTTAAAAATTAAAATTGAAATGTATAACAACATGATGACATCAGTACCGGTCACTATTAACTTTTGAAACACTGGGTAATAAATGGAGCCAAATGAAATGAAATGAAGAAGCAGTGCTGTGTGTGTTACAAGAGACAGATGGATTCCAGTTTCCTTTAGAAAGGGAAGGCAATGTACAGACACATATTGAACAGTAGGACATTCCAGATAGCAGAGGAAGTGATATGACTTTTAGTAAATGATGCAGTGGCAAAGGCAAAGGATAATCACAAAGGATATTGAGTTATCAGAACAATTTGATGTGCAAGAAGCTGGAAATATATGTAGAAGTGACTTATTCACACTAAGGTTGCAGAATTACTTTTGAGATTTAAGACAATAGGATGTGGACCAAGGGTGAGTTACTAATTTTGACAATAGAAAATTACAAAATTGAGGGGGGCGGAGCCAAGATGGTGGATAGTGAGGACGTGCGCCTTAGCTTGGGAAAATAAAATTTCATAAAAGTGGAATTACTGTAGCCTCAGGAAAAGACTCAAGGAAAAAACTGCAGAGGAAAACGCTTCCGGATCTAGTGGAAGTGAAACAGAGGACTTACAGGGAGTCCACCGCGTGGAAAACCAACCGAGATGAGCCGAGCGGCAGGAGACGAGCCAGAGCCACAGAATCTCGCCAGCGCGGGAACCGAGGAGGGTAAGACAAAGACCTCAGAAACCCAAGACATTGGGCGGGGAGGGGAACAGAGGCCTCTCCCTTCACTCACCAAGCAAAACAAAGAGCACCGCGATTTTACATATGTAAAGCGCAGCCAAACTCAGTAACTTTAGCGAAACTCGAGAACACATTGAGGGCTGCATAAACTCTTTGTGTGGTCCCAGGGGTAGATCAAACAAATACTCACAGAGGCCAGATTTCAACTACCCTCAACTCCACTCCCAACAGAGTCAAAAAAAAGAGAGAGAGAGAGAGAGAGAGCCAGCAAGGAGCAAGTGAGTGAGCAATCTGGGAGAGTCACTCTTTACACAGCCTTAAACCTAAAAATCAAGCATAGCTCTCTGGCCACACCCATCACAGCCCCTAAGGATTCAACAAAGCAGACAGCTCACTTAGAGGCATAGTATAACGAGAAAAAAACACCACAGCAAAAAAAAAAAAAAAACACCATAAATTATCTCCAACATGCCAAACAAACATAGAAGCCGAGGTAACAAGAGCAAGGAAGACACTATGACGCCCCCAAGTGAACAAGACACGCCAATGCAAGATTATGAAGATGAAGAGATAGAGGAAATGCAAGAAGCAGATCTCAAAAAATGATAAGAACATTAAGAAGTTCTCAAAAACAAATTCTTGAACTACAGAAATCCTTAATGGACAAAATAGAAAATCTCTCCCGTGAAAATGAAATATTAAGGAGGAATCAAAATGAAATGAAACAACTAGTAGAACAGGAAACAGAGATAGTGACCAAAAACCACAATGAAATGAAGAACTCAATAGATCAAATGGCAAACACATTAGAGAGCCTTAAAAACAGAATGGGTGAAGCAGAAGAGAGAATATCGGAATTAGAAGACAGAGAACAGGAAAGGAAACAGTCAAATCAAAGAAAAGAAGAAGAAATCAGAAATCTAAAAAATACTGTCAGGAATCTACAGGATACTATTAAAAAACCTAACATTCAAATCTCTGTCCTTAATGTACTGTACATTTTGATTTAATGCTATAACTAGTACTCAAACAGTATGTTTCACTTTGTGTTTCTATGTGGGTGCAAACTGTTGAAGTATTTATACTAAATTGATCTTCTGTATATAAATAGAATGGAAAATGAATCTTGATGTGAATGGAAAGGGAGAGGGAGCGGGAGAGGGGAGGGTTGCGGGTGGGAGGGAAATTATGGGAAGGGGAAGCCATTGTAATCCATAAGCTGTATACTGGAAATTTATATTCATTAAATAAAAGTTAAAAAAAAACCTAACATTCGGGTTCTAGGAGTTCCTGAAGGCATGGAGAGGGAGAAAGGATTAGAAGGCATTTTCAGTGAGATACTAGCAGAAAATTTCCCAGGTTTGGAGAAGGACAGAGACATCCTAGTACAGGAAGCTCATATAACCCCTAATAAACATGATCAAAAGAGATCCTCAACACGACATGTTGTAATCAAACTCACCACAGTGAAACACAAAGAAAAGATCCTAAAATATGCAAGAGAGAAACGCCAGATTACTCTCAGAGGATCTCCAATTAGACTCACAGCTGACTTCTCATCAGAAACCCTACAAGCCAGGAGAGAATGGCGAGATATAGCCCAGGTACTAAGAGAGAAAAACTGCCAGCCCAGAATATTATATCCTGCAATGCTCTCATTTGTGAATGAAGGTGAAATTAAGACCTTTCACAGCAAACAGAAATTGAAAGAATTTGTCGCCACTCGTCCAGCCCTGCAAAAGATGCTTAAAGATGTCTTACATACAGAAACACAGAAACACGGTAACCAATATGAAAAAAGGTAAAGGAAGGAAACCTCACAGCAAAATACCACAAGAATCTCAAACCAGATATTAGAAAATATCTTTGGCAAATGGCAGGGCAAAGTTACTCCTTCACAATAGTCACATTGAATGTTAATGGCTTGAACTGTCGAGTTAAAAGACACCGATTGGCTGATTGGGTTAAGGAACAAAACCCATCTTTTTGCTGCTTACAAGAAACTCATCTTTCCAACAATGATCCATACAGACTGAAAGTGAAAGGCTGGAAAAAGATATACCATGCCAACAGAAATGAAAACAGAGCAGGCGTAGCCATCTTAATATCGGACAACATAAACTTTACCACAAAAAACTGTCAGGAGAGACAAAGAGGGGCACTGTATAATGATTAAGGGATCCATTCAACAGGAAGATATAACAATTATCAATGTATATGCACCTAATCACAGGGCACCAGCTTATTTAAAAGACTTGTTAAGGGACTTAAAGGGAAACTTAGACCCCAATACAATAGTACTGGGGGACTTCAATACTCCACTCTCAGAGATAGACAGATCAACAGGACAGAAGATCAACAAGGAGACAGTAGATTTAAATGACACTATAGCCCAAATGGATCTAACAGATATCTACAGAACATTTCATCCTACATCTAAGGACTTTACATTCTTCTCAGCAGTATATGGAACCTTCTCTAGGATTGACCACATACTAGGCCATAAAGCAAGTCTCTGCAAATTCAAAAGAATTAGAATCATACCATGCAGCTTCTCAGAGCACAAAGGAATGACATTGGAAATTAGCAACTCGGGAATCCCTAGAACACGTGCAAACACATGGAGGTTGAACAACATGCTCCTGAATGAACAATGGGTCATAGAAGAAATTAAAAGAGAAATCAAAAATTTTCTGGAAGTAAATGAGGATAACAGCACAACATACCAAAACCTATGGGATACAACAAAAGCAGTGTTAAGAGGAAAATTTATATCAATAGGTGCCTACATCAAGAAATTGGAGAGGCACCAAATAGATTAGCTTGGCCGGCGCCGCGGCTCACTAGACTAATCCTCCGCCTTGCGGCGCCGGCACACCGGGTTCTAGTCCCGGTCGGGGCACCGATCCTGTCCCTGTTGCCCCTCTTCCAGGCCAGCTCTCTGCTGTGGCCAGGGAGTGCAGTGGAGGATGGCCCAGGTCCTTGGGCCCTGCACCCCATGGGAGACCAGGATAAGCCCCTAGCTCCTGCCATCGGATCAGCGCGGTGCGCTGGCTGCAGCGCGCTACCGCGGCGGCCATTGGAGGGTGAACCAACGGCAAAAGGAAGACCTTTCTCTCTGTTTCTCTCTCTCACTGTCCACTCTGCCTGTCAAAAATTAAAAAAAAATAGATGAGCTTTCAAGTCATCTCAAGGATCTAGAAAATCTGCAGCAAAAAAAACCCAAACCCAGTAGAAGAAGGGAAATAATTAAAATCAAAGAAGAAATCAACAGTATTGAATCCAAAAAAACATTACAAAAAATCAGTCAAACAAGGAGCTGGTTTTTTGAAAAAATAAACAAAATTGACACCCCATTGGCCCAACTTACTAAAAAAAGAAGAGAAAAGACCCAAATCAATAGGATCACAGATGAAAAAGGAAACATAACAACAGACACCACAGAAATAAAAAGAATCATCAGAGATTACTACAAGGACTTGTATGCCAGCAAACAGGGAAATCTATCAGAAATGGACAGATTCTTGGACACATACAACCTACCTAAATTGAGCCAGGAAGACATAGAAAACCTAAACATACCCATAACTGAGACAGAAATTGAAACAGTAATAAAGGCTCTCCCAACAAAGAGAAGCCCAGGACCAGATGGATTCACTGCTGAGTTCTACCAGACATTTAGAGAAGAACTAACTCCAATTCTTCTCAAACTATTCAGAACAATCGAAAAAGAGGGAATCCTCCCAAATTCTTTCTATGAAGCCAGCATCACCTTAATTCCTAAGCCGGAAAAAGATGCAGCATTGAAAGAGAATTACAGACCAATATCCCTGATGAACATAGATGCAAAAATCCTCAATAAAATTCTGGCCAATAGAATGCAACAACACATCAGAAAGATCATCCACCCAGACCAAGTGGGATTTATACCTGGTATGCAAGGATGGTTCAACGTCCGCAAAACAATCAACGTAATACACCACATTAACAGAATGCAGAAGAAAAACCATATGATTCTCTCAATAGACGCAGAGAAAGCATTTTATAAAATACAACACCCTTTCATGATGAAAACTCTAAGCAAACTGGGTATGGAAGGAACATTCCTCAATACAATCAAAGCAATATGTGAAAAACCCATGGCCAACATCCTATTGAATGCGGAAAAGTTGGAAGCATTTCCACTGAGATCTGGTACCAGACAGGGATGCCCTCTCTCACCACTGCTATTCAATATAGTTCTGGAAGTTTTAGCCAGAGCTATTAGGCAAGAAAAAGAAATTAAAGGGATACAAATGGGGAAGGAAGAACTCAAACTATCCCTCTTTGCAGATGATATGATTCTTTATTTAGGGGACCCAAAGAACTCTACTAAGAGACTACTGGAACTCATCGAAGAGTTTGGCAAAGTAGCAGGATATAAAATCAATCCACAAAAATCAACAGCCTTTGTATATACACAGGCAATGCCACGGCTGAGGAAGAACTTCTAAGATCAATCCCATTCACAATAGCTACAAAAACAATCAAATACCTTGGAATAAACTTAACCAAGGACGTTAAAGTTCTCTACGATGAAAACTACAAAACCTTAAAGAAAGAAATAGAAGAGGATACCAAAAAATGGAGAAATCTTCCATGCTCATGGATTGGAAGAATCAATATCATCAAAATGTCTATTCTCCCAAAAGCAATTTATACATTCAATGCAATACCCATCAAGATACCGAAGACATTCTTCTCAGATCTGGAAAAAATAATGCTGAAATTCATATGGAGACACAGAAGACCTCGAATAGCCAAAGCAATCTTGTACAACAAAAACAAAGCCGGAGGCATCACAATACCTGATTTTAGGACATACTACAGGGCAGTTGTTATCAAAACAGCATGGTACTGGTACAGAAACAGATGGATAGACCAATGGAACAGAATAGAAACACCAGAAATCAATCCAAACATCTACAGCCAACTTATATTTGATCAAAGATCCAAAACTAATCCCTGGAATAAGGACAGCCTATTCAATTAATGGTGCTGGGAAAATTGGATTTCCATGTGCAGAAGCTTGAAGCAAGACCCATACCTTTCACCTTACACAAAAATTCACTCAACATGGATTACAGACTTAAATCTATGGCCCAACACCATCAAATTATTAGAGAGCATTGGAGAAACCCTGCAAGATATAGGTACAGGCAAAGACTTCTTGGAAAAGACCCCAGGAGCACAGGCAGTCAAAGCCAAAATTAACATTTGGGATTGCATCAAATTGAGAAGTTTCTGTACTTCAAAAGAAACAGTCAGGAAAGTGAAGAGGCAACCGACAGAATGGGAAAAAATATTTGCAAACTATGCTACAGATAAAGGGTTGATAACCAGAATCTACAAAGAAATCATGAAAATCCACAACAACAGAACAAACAACCCACTTAAGAGATGGGCCAAGGAACTCAATAGACATTTTTCAAAAGAGGAAATCCAAATGGCAAACAGACACATGAAAAAATGTTCAAGATCACTAGCAATCAGAGAAATGCAAATCAAAACCACAGTGAGGTTTCACCTCACCCCGGTGAGAATGGCTCACATCCAGAAATCTACCAACAATAGATGCTGGAGAGGATGTGGGGAAAAAGGGACACTAACCCACTGTTGGTGGGAATGCAAACTGGTTAAGCCACTATGGAAGTCAGTCTGGAGATTCCTCAGAAACCTGAACATAACCCTACCATACAACCCAGCCATCCCACTCCTTGGAATTTACCCAAAGGAAATTAATTTGGCTAATAAAAAAGCCATCTGTACATTAATGTTTATTGCAGCTGAATTCACAATAGCTAAGACCTGGAACCAACCCAAATGCCCATCAACAGTAGACTGGATAAAGAAATTATGGGACATGTACTCCATAGAATACTATACAGCAGTAAGGAACAATAAAACCCAGTCATTTGCAACAAGATGGAAGGATCTGGAAAGCATCATGCTGAGTGAATTAAGCCAGTCCCAAAGAGACAAATATCATTTGTTTTCCCTGATTGGCGACAACTGAACACCAAAGGGGAAACCTGTTGAAGTGAAATGGACACTATAAGAAACAGTGACCTGATCAGCTCTTGTCCTGACTCTAGATGTACAATGTAATACTTTATCCATTTTAGTATTTGTTGATGTTGTTCTTGTTCTAGTACTAGTGGTTGAACTCTGTAATTAACACACAATTATTCTTAGGTGTTTAAATTTTAACTGAAAAGTGATCCCTGTTAAATTTAAGAGTGGAAAAGAGAGGGAGGAGATGCACAATTTGGGACATGCTCAATCAGTCTTGCCCCAAATGATGGAGTTAGAAATGTGCCAGGGGATTCCAATACGATCCCATCAAGGTGGCATGTACCAATGCCATCTCACTAGTCCAAGTGATCAATTTCAGCTCACATTCGATGGCCTGGATAGGTCTAAGAAACAAAGGGATCACACAAGCAAGACAAGTGTCTGCTAATACTAACTGATAGAATCAAAAAGGGAGAGAAACATCCAGCATGGGAAGTGGGATACACAGCAGACTCATAGAATGGCAGATGTCCTAAACAACACTCTGGCCTCAGAATCAGCCCTTAAGGCATTCAGACCTGGCTGAAGAGCCCATGAGAGTATTGTAGGCATGGAAAGCCAAGATACCATGGAAAAGAAAAAAAGAAGAAGACCTAAATGAAAGATCTCTGTGAGTGAGATCCCAGTGGAAAGAACGGGGCCATCAAAGAAGGAGGTACCTTTCTCTGAAGGGAGGAGAGAACTTCCACTTTGACTGTGACCCTATCGGAATAAGATCAAAGTCAGCGAACCCTAAACGCTTCCATAGCCCTGGCAACTCATGACTAGAGCCTAGGGAGATTACTGACGCCATAAACAGGAGTGTCAAATTGTTAATTCAGCAACAGGAGTCACTGAGTACTTACATCCCATGTGGGATCTGTCCTTAATGTGTTGTCTAATGTGCAGTGATGCTATAACTAGTATTGAAACAGTATTTTTACACTTTGTGTTTCTGCGTGGGTACAAACTGATGAGATCTTTACTAATTATATACTGAATCGATCTTCTGTATATAAAGATAATTGGAAATAAAAAAAAAACCTGGTGTTAAATTGGAAAAGGCATAGAAAGTTAATTAATTTTTAAAAAATATTATGTAGGATCTCTGCCTTTAATGTGCTGTACACTCTTATTTAATGCTATAACTAGTATTCCAACAGTATTTTTTTTTCACTTTGTGTTGCTATATGGGGGCAAACTGTTGAAATCATTACCTAATATATACTAAACTGATCTTTTGTATATAAAGAGAATTGAAAATGAATCATGATGTGATTGGAAGGGGAGAGGGAGCGGGAAAGGGGAGGGTTGTGGATGGGAGGGAAGTTTTGGGAGGGGGAAGCCATTGTAACCCATAAGCTGTACTTTGGAAATTTATATTCTTTAAATAAAAGTTTAATAAAAAAATTATCAGATTAATGCAAAAAAAAAGAAAATTACAAACTTTCACATGTTCCCCTACATACATCCAGCCCCCCATTGTTAACATCTCACATTAGTACATTAGTATGATATATTTCTCACAATTTACAAATCTCACCTGACTTGCACTGTTTTTGTACTCTAATCTCCCTTTATCCACCTAATCTCTCCCATCCTCTAGTAACAAATGTTCAAGATTCTTTTTCCAGACATTTATTAATTTATTTGAAAGAGAGAGAGGTAGAGAGAGAGAGAGAGAGAGAGATTCTATCCTCTAGTTCACCCCTAAATGGTTGCACCATGCAGCAATGGGCTGGGCAGAAGACAGGAGTCAGGAGCTTCCTCCAGGCCTTCCAGGGGCCCAGGCTCTGGGAAAATCCCCCTCACCATTTTCCCAAGCACATTAGCAGGGTGCTAGATCAGAAGGTGCTAGATCAGGACTTGAACAGGCACCCATATGGGATGCTGGTATTGCAGGTGATGGCTTGAACTGCTGCATTACAATTCCAGCCCCTAGGATCTTCTTGAATTTTTTTCAACTCTCCAAAATGAGAGAAAGCATGTCTTTTTTTTTGCATTTCATAACTACAACTTTAGCAATATAGTGATTCGCCTGACCATACCTGCGCTCCCACCTCTCTTCCTCCTCCCTCTCCAATACCAAGTCCCATTCTCCACTGAGGTCTATTTTCAGTTAACTTTATACCCAGAAGACCAACTCTATACTAAGTAAAGAGTTCCACCATTTGCATGGAAACAAAACAAAAACAAAACAAACATAAACTCTATTCCTCAACAGTTGAGACAAGGGCTGTTCAAATTCATTGCATCTTGAAGTTAATTTCACTTTTTTTTAAAAGAAACTTAATTAACTTAAAGGAGCACCCAAGAATGATCCATCTTTTTAAAATATTTATTTATTTGAAAGTCTTTGCAACAAGATGGAGGAATCTAGAAAACATCATGTTGAGTGAATTAAGCCAGTCTCAAAGAGACAAATATCATTTGTTTTCCCTGATTGGCGACAACTAACTGAGCACCAAAGGGGAAACCTGTTGAAGTGAAATCGAAACTATAAGAAACAATGACCTGGAGAGAGCGGCAAGATGGCGGAATAGGAAGTGAGCACATTGATAGTTCGGAAACACACAGGTTAATAACAGTGGAAATACTGCAGGGTCAAGGAAGAGTAGGGGAAGAAACAGCAGAGAAAACTCTTCCGGAACTAGTGATTCACAGTGGACCTGCGTGGAGAGCGTGGGAGCCCAGGTTCAGGAAACCAGCGGCAGAATCAACGCACCAGCGCTGGAACGCGAGGTGAGCCGAACCTCAATAGCCCGAGACACCAGCGGGCAAGCAGAAAGAGGAGACTAGAGGGAATGAGGCTTGAAACTCCGTGAGGAAAAGTTCACCAGGCTAACTAGAAGAGAGAGAGGAAAAAAAAAAAGTGACCGATACGGACACGAGTTTCTCTCTCTCCGCTCACCTCTCAAAGGCTAACAAGACAAAGAGCAGTCGCCATTCTGGACATACGTCATAAGCAGGGCGACCTCAGGTCTGCACCGGCCCTGAGCCTAGCAGAAAAACCTGACTCTGGGGGGAGGGGTGAAATAACAGGAGATTAGCATCTAACTTGGCAACCCAGTGGGAGACTGCAGGAGAACTGGAGCCCACACTGAGGGCAGCAGAGATTTCCCTGTGTGGTTCTTGGGAAAGAGCTTCAGATCTCTGGCTCCTGTGGGTATATCATTCACCTGCTAACTGCCTCCAATTACGTTCAGCTGTGCGGAATTACTTCCCTTTTGAATCAAAAAAAAAAAAGAAAGAAAGAAAGAAAGAGAGATTTACCACACCTAACCTGGGAGTGTCCTCTTTGACACACCCTCAACCCTGAGGAACCAAACACAGCTCTCAGTCCACACTCATTTCAAGCCTCTAAGGCTCCACCGAAAGCAGACAGTCCACTTAATATATAGCCATAGTGTAACAAGAAAAAACAACACAGTGAAGAAACCAAATATCTCCAACATGCCAAACAACAAACGCAAAAACCGAGGTAACAAGAACAAGGAAGACACTATGATGCTCCCAAATGAAAAAGACACCCCAATTCAAGATTATGAAGATGAAGAGATAGAAGAAATGCAAGAAGCGGATCTCAAAAAATTGATAAGGGGCCGGCGCCACGGCTCACTAGGCTAATCCTCCGCCTTGCGGCGCCGGCACACCGGGTTCTAGTCCCGGTTGGGGCACCGATCCTGTCTCGGTTGCCCCTCTTCCAGGCCAGCTCTCTGCTGTGGAGAGAGTGCCCCAGAGTGCACTCCCAGGGAGTGCAGTGGAGGATGGCCCAAGTTCTTGGGCCCTGCACCCCATGGGAGACCAGGAGAAGCACCTGGCTCCTGCGATCGGATCAGCACGGTGCGCTGGCAGCAGCGCGCCTACCACGGCGGCCATTGGAGGGTGAACCAACGGCAAGGGAGGACCTTGCTCTCTCTCACTCTCTCACTGTCCACTCTGCCTGTCAAAAAATAAAAAAAAAATTGATAAGAACATTAAGAAGTTCTCAAAAACAAATTCTTGAACTACAGAAATCCTTAATGGACAAGATAGAAAACCTCTCTCGTGAAAATGAAATATTAAGGAGGAATCAGGCCAGCGCAGCGGCTCACTAGGCTAATCGTCCATCTTGCGGCACCGGCACACCAGGTTCTAGTCCCGGTCGGGGCACCGATCCTGTCCCGGTTGCCCCTCTTCCAGACCAGCTCTCTGCTGTGGCCAGGGAGTGCAGTGGAGGATGGCCCAAGTTCTTGGGCCCTGCACCCCATGGGAGACCAGGAGAAGCACCTGGCTCCTGCCGTCAGATCGGCGTAGTGCGCTGGCCGCAGCGCGCCTAAGCGGCGGCCATTGGAGGGTGAACCAATGGCAGAAAGGAAGACCTTTCTCTCTGTCTCTCTCTCACTGTCCACTCTGCCTGTCAAAAAAAAAAGGAGGAATCAAAATGAAATGAAACAACTAGTAGAACAAGAAACTGTGATAGTGACAAGAAATCATAATGAAATGAAGAATTCAATAGATCAAATGACAAACACATTAGAGAGCCTTAAAAACAGAATGGGTGAAGCAGAAGAGAGAATATCAGACTTAGAAGACAGAGAACAGGAAAGGAAACAGGCAAACCAAAGAAAAGAAGAGGAAATTAGAAATGCAAAAAATATTGTCAGGAATCTACAGGATACTATTAAAAAACCTAACATCCGGGTTCTAGGAGTTCCTGAAGGCATGGAGAAGGAGAAAGGATTAGAAGGCATTTTCAGTGAGATACTAGCAGAAAATTTCCCAGGTTTGGAGAAGGAAAGAGGCATCTTAGTACAGGAAGCTTATAGAACCCCTAATAAACATGACCAAAAGAGATCCTCACCACGACATGTTGTAATCAAACTCACCACAGTGAAACATAAAGAAAAGATTCTAAAAGGTGCAAGAGAGAAACGTCAGATTACTCTCAGAGGATCTCCAATTAGACTCACAGCAGACTTCTCATCAGAAACCCTACAAGCTAGGAGGGAATGGCAAGACATAGCCCAGGCACTAAGAGAGAAAAACTGCCAGCCCAGAATATTATATCCTGCAAAGCTCTCATTTGTGAATGAAGGTGAAATAAAGACTTTTCATAGCAAACAGAAACTGAAAGAATTTGTTGCCACTCATCCTGCCCTGCAAAAGATGCTTAAAGATGTGTTACACACAGAAACACAGAAACATGGTCATGAATATGAAAGAAGGTAAAGGAAGGAAACCTCACAGCAAAAGATCACAGGAAGCTCAATTTATCTTTGACATAGAATTAAACTCTGATGCTCTGTTAAAGCAATGTGTTATAGTAACCTATTATGTTCTCTTGATGTCTGTTAAATTCTAATTGTTCAAAAACAGCTGAATTTTTATTAAGAGCTATGGGTTATCTAACTATGTGCTTATTTTCAAAGATTTGAATAATCACCTTGTAACAATGATCAAATTTGCTCTATGTTATGTCATGATTTTAAGGAATCTTATTTCAACCAGATATTTCGGATTTTGAGCCTTCTTGGCATTCTTGACAGGCATTCAAAAAATAAAAGTTCCAAACAATCTGGACTCTGAAATTTCCAGTAAATCTTGGACTTAGGCTTTTCCAGTTTGGGCCCAACTGAAAAAATTGAAGGACATATGTCTCTCATCTTATAGAGACACCAACTAATCAGGCTATTTGGATTATATTAGAAGTACTGTCAAGATGTGACATGGTACCAAATTTTAAGTTTCTATAATGGAAAATGCTATTAATACAAATATTTGAGAATTAAAAAGTCTAATGATCTTGTGTTACTAGACATGATAGTTATCTTAATGAGAAAGCCCCAGAGGCCTAAAGGGTTAAATACTTGTAAAATCCTACAGGTGCTTTCAAAAATACTGTGAAGTAAGCAAGTGCCTCTTGTTGGTTGATGAGTTTATAATTTTAAACATGGCGACTTAAAGTATTTTCTCATCCACAGTTATATATGATGTGCTGCTCATAAAACTAAAGCGTTGTTGGTTCTGTGTTTAGCTGTCCTCCTATAGGTTCCTATGGACTTTTTCCAGCCACTTCTATTGTATTCAGTACTTTGGGATGGATCTGTAAACAGATGAAGCCAATAATGTATTGACAGTACCAACTGAGAGAAAGTATGGTTAACTGAGGTTACTAAAAACAAAAAGCAATTCAAATCAATTGGCAATCTACAAAAAGAGTTAAAGATTTTAAAAGCTATTATTAAAATTGCTATATTGGACTATTATGCTATGTTATATGTGTGTATATATTGTATGTCCACATGGGAAAATTTTATCAAGAGTTTTATTTTAATTGGCTTATGATTAGATTGCCCGTAAATTTAAGCTGCTAAATTTAATCAAAGATACATTGTAATTTGTGTGACCTGAATCTCTGTATCATATGTTTTAAACTTGTTAGTAGAAAGAAACTAAAAACATTTTATATGGTTGTGCTTAAGTTTACTGGTTAAACAAACAACACCATGTTAGATATTTAAGAGGTGTTTCCAAATACATGATTCTTAAAATTTATAGAAGGCATTGGACCTTCTGGTAAATGTTTTCTTAAGTTGTTATCTAATGGTTGAAACTGTTTGCTAAGTATTCATGTAATATTGCTATTGTCAGCAAGCGATCTAGGACTTGCTCCCTCATTTCTCTATTCTAAGCCCAACTTGTTCTTTCATTTCTCTATTCTCCTCAAGTTAGGAAACTAATTCTATTATGAAGGAATCGGTAGGATGCACAATTTAATCTTTAGACCTTATAAAAGAGATGGCTAACATTTTTCTGTAATAGCATAGCCAAAATAAGAACTTAAGTAATAATCTCATAGCTAGATTTACTTCGCCATCAGTGAAGTAAACAGTAAGTAGAAAAAAAACCTCCCTTTCAGACCAAAGGGAAAGAAAGTTTTAAAGTGAGAATATAATTTTCCTCATGGGCATTGTCTACCTTAGAAAAACTACTACAGAACATGCCTGTGACTATAGACTTGTAGTTCAGGCCACCAAAGATTAGAGATGGGACTTGGGCACTCCCTTGACTTGCATCCTCTGGTCTGCTTTAACACAAACCAGGAGGAAAAGAAAGCTAGGCATCAGAAGCAATGGGTGGCAGGCCTATCAATGGCTGATCTGTACAGTGATCTGCCCTCAAGGAGACCCAACAGGCCAGTCCACTGCAGTGGCTTTCAATGTGGTAAGCCTGGGCTTCAGCAGAAGTCAGCTTGTGAAGAGCCCTGGCAGCACTGCCAAGAGTTGGATCACTGGAAATGGACCTGCCCTGGAGTCGAAGGATGCCCAGGTCAGAGCCACAGATCTTATTGGCTCTAAGCTGAAAAGCCCTTCACTCAGCCCAACTTCCAAAGTGACCACTGCAGCTGAGGGGACGGCCAAGTAGGGTCAGCAACAATGCAGGCAGAACTGTAAATTTCTTGTTAGAGATGCCACCTGCCTTTACAGGGCCAGCTGTCCTCCCAGCCCAGCCAAGTAATGAAAGTCAACAGAGTGCCTTCCCCTAGGAGGTTCACACCTCCCTTAGGATATACCCCAAGTGAAGAGATAGATAGGTCTGGGCCTCTTAACTTACAGGCCTAAAGCCCAACATATTATTATCAAGCCCCTTCTATCAGGTTCTACTTGCCTCTCAATCAGAAAACTTAATTGTAGCTTAGACAGCACCTTTCTTAGCTCCTCTAATAATGACTCTGTCCTTTGTTCTAGACCCTGTCTAGCGCACTTGGGCCTCATTCCTTTGTAATCATAACCTCTGCCACCAATAGCTCTACTCCCAACCTGTGTGTACTGATGGTCCTCTTCCCCACTTAATGCTGTATAATTGTTCAGACCTGGTTAATGCTTCTCTTAGGTTCATTGGTTACTATCCTCACCCTGTCTTTTATGACCTTGTCTAAATATGATCAGAGTCGGCAAACTTGGAAGGCTTCCATAGCCTTGGCAACTCATGACAACAGCCTAGGGTGGTTACTGGCACCATAAACTAGAGTGTCAATTTGTTGGGTTAACAACAGGAGTCACTGTGCACTTGCTCCTCATGTGGGATCTCTGTCCATAATGTGCTGTACATTTTGATTTAATGCTATAACTAGTTCTCAAACAGTATGTTTCACTTTGTGTTTCTATGTGGGTGCAAACTGTTGAAATCTTTATACTAAATTGATCTTCTGTATATAAAGAGAATTGCAAATGAATCTTGATGTGAATGGAAGGGGAGAGGGAGCAGGAGAGGGGAGGGTTGTGGGTGGGAGGGAAGTTATGGGAGGGGGAAGCCATTATAATCCATAAACTGTACACTGGAAATTTATATTCATTAAATAAAAGTTGAAAAAAAAAGAAACAATGACCTGATCAGCTCTTATCCTGTTGATGTACAATGTAATACTTTATCCTTTTTAGTATTGTTGTTGTTGTTGTTGTTGTTCTAGTACTATTGGTTGAACTCTGTAATTAACACACAATTATTCTTAGGTGTTTAAATTTTAACTGAAAAGTGATCCCTTCTCTGTCATTAATCTGCTTGTACACTGTGATTTAATGCTATAACTAGTACTCCAACATTATTTTTCACTTTGTGTTTCCGTCTGGGTGCAAACTGTTGAAATATTTACTTAATATATACTAAACTGATCTTCTGTATATAAAGAGAATTGAAAATGAATCTTGATGTGAATGGAAGGGGAGAAAGAGTGGGAAATGGGAGGGTTGCGGATGGGAGGAAAGTTATGGGGGAGGGGGAAGCCATTGAAATCCATAAACTGTAGGTTCAAAATTTATATTCATTAAATAAAAGATAAAAAAGTGATCCCTGTTAAATATAAGAGTAGGAAAAAGAGAGGGAGGAGATGTACAATTGGGGACATGTTCAATCAGACTTGACCCAAATGGTGGCGTTAGAAATGTGCCAGGAGATTCCAATACAATCCCATCAAGGTGGCAGGTACCAATGCCATCTCACTAGTCCAAGTGATCAATTTCAATTCACAAGTGATCACACTGATAAGTCTAAGAGTCAAAGGGATCACACAAACAAGACTAGTGTCTGCTAATACTAACTGATAGAATCAAAAGGTGAGAGAACAATCCAACATGGGAAGCTGGATACACAGCAGACTCATAGAATGGCAGATGTCCTAAATAGCACTCTGGCCTCAGAATCAGCCCTTAAGGCATTCAGACCTGGCTGAAGAGCCCATGAGAGTATTGTAGACATGGAAAGCCAAGACACTCTGGAAAAAAAAAAAGAAGACCTAAATGAAAGATCTCTGCGAGTGAGATCCCAGTGGAAAGAATGGGGCCATCAAGGTAGGAGGTATCTTTCTCTGAAGGGAAGAGAGAACTTCCACTTTGACTATGACCCTATCGGAATAAGATCAAAGTCGGCAAACCCTAAAGGCTTCCATAGCCTTGGCAACTCATGACTAGAGCCTAGGGAGATTACTGACGCTATAAACAAGAGTGTCAAATTGTTAAATCAACAACAGGTGTCACTGTGTACTTATGTCTCATGTGGGATCTGTCCTTAATGTGTTGTCCAATGTGAAGTGGTGCTATAACTAGTACTAAAACATTATTTTTACACTTTGTGTTACTGCGTGGGTACAAACTGATGAAATCTTTACTTAGTATATACTGAATCGATCTTCTGTATTTAAAGATAATTGAAAATGACAAAAAAAAACCTGGTTGTAAATTGGAAATTGCATAGAAAATTAATCAATTTTTAAATAATATCATGTAGGATCTCTGTCTTTAATGTGCTGTACACTGTTATTTAATGCTATAACTAGTACTCCAACAGTATTTTTTCACTTTGTGTTGCTATGTGGGGGCAAACTATTGAAATCTTTGCTTAAGAGTGTGATCCAAGTGGAAAGAACGGGGCCATCAAGGTAGGAGATACCTTTCTCTGAAGGGAGGAGAGAACTTCCACTTTGACTATGACCCTGTTGGAATAAGATCGAAATCGGCGAACCCTAAACGCTTCCATAGCCTCAGCAACTCATGACTAGAGCCTAGGGAGATTACTGACGCCATGAACAGGAGTGTTAAATTGTTAAATCAACATCAAGAGTAACTGTGTACTTACGTCCCATATGGGATCTGTCCTTAATGGGTTGTCCAATGTGAAGTAATGATATAGCTAGTACTGAAACAGTATTTTTACACTTTGTGTTTCTGTGTGGGTGCAAACTGATGAAATCTTTACTTAGTATATACTGAATCGATTTCCTGTATATATAGATAATTGAAAATGAAAATAAAACCTTGGTGTTAAATTGGAAATTACATAGAAAATTAATCAATTTTTTTAAAAATGTCATGCAGGATGTCTGTCATTAATGTGCTGTACACCGTTATTTAATGCTATAACTAGTACTCCAACAGTATTTTTTCACTTTGTGTTGCTATGTGAGGACAAACTGTTGAAATCTTTATATATACTAAACTCATTTTCTGTATATAAAGAGAATTGAAAATGAATCTTGATGGGAATGGAAGGGGAGAGGGAGTGGGAAAGGGGAGGGTTGTGGGTGGGAGGGAAGTTATGGGGGGGGAAGCCATTGTAATCCATAAGCTGTACTTTGGAAATTGATATTCATTAAACAAAAGATTAAAAAAGAAATCTTTGCTTAATGTATACTGAACTGATCTTCTGTATATAAAGAGAATTGAAAATGAATCTTGATGTGAATGGAAGGGGAGAGGGAGCGGGAAAGCGGAGGGTTGCAGGTGGGAGGGAAGTTATGGGGGGGAAGCCATTGTAATCCATAAGCTGTACTTTGGAAAATATATTCATTAAATAAAAGTTAAAAAAAAAAAGCTGCCCTCGAGGGAGTCAGAAGCGTTGGCAGAGCATGTGCCTTTGAACAAGAAGATATGTGACCCTGATACAGGTGACTGGATGGTGGTTCAAGGTCTCTGGGAGTCCTCACTGGAGAGATTCCTGGGAATGAAGGAGAAATGGAGTGGAGTAGATGGTGTTGATGTCCATTCACACCATTCCCTTGGCTGTGCCTACAGCAGAAAAAGGTGCGATGCTTCCTTTAGTGCAGGCAAGGCATCGAATTAATGATGCAACACATAACAAGCAGCCAAGCCTTCACTCAACAATCAGACCCCCTTCACCTTGTTGATGATGACACCCCCTCACACCCCAATCTGCACCCAACAATAAAATGTCATTGCCTCATGATCAGGCCTATGAATGAAAACCTTGCTTCCTTTATTGAAGGTTGTCTCTGACTCACACTCATGTTAAAGGAATCTATATTGTTTTATGGCACGGACATAGGTGTGTACGTCAGTGCTGGTGCAGCCCCCAGCTCAGCCTCCACTGCAGCAGCCTCTGTGATGTACACCATGGAAGGAATATATACTCCTTCTATACTGCCATTTGTCTTTCCATGGAGATTCTACCCAGATATAAGAGAGTGGTGGAATATATTGGAGTAGTAGAGACTCAGTTTACACGGTTCACTAGTGCTATCATCTGCACGGTCCAGAGGAGGTGCTTGGGGAAGGATATGTGCAGGAATAGCAGGAACAAAAAAGTAAATTTTGCTCTGAGGATTCGTTTTATTTTAAAATTATATAAATGTGGGCTGGCGCTGTGGCATACATAGTAAGCTAAGCCTCTGCTTGCAGTGCCGGCATCCCACATGTGTGCTGGTTTGTGTCCTGGCTGCTCCACTTCCAATCCAGCTCTCTGCTATGGCCTGGGAAAGCAGTGAAAGATGGCCCAAGTGCTTGGGTCCCTGCACCCACGTTGTATATCCAGAGGAAGCTCCTGGCTCCTGGCTTCAGATCAGCCCAGCTCCAGCTGTAGCAGCTATGTAGGGAGTGAACCAGCAGATAGAGGGCCTTTCTCTTTGTCTCTCCCTCTGTTTGTAACTTTATTTCTTAAATAAATGAAATCCTTAAAAATTTATATGAATGGATTTAATTACCTAGCATAGGTGTCCACAGAACTAAGAGCATTAAGTATTTGCAATGTAAAATAAAGATATGTTATCTCCAAAAACTATGAAGTTAAAAAGGAGACTATTTAACATTATACATGTTATTTGACAAGAAATAATTGCTAAAAATACATATACATTTTAGCATCAGGCATGTGGAAAGGTTCAATACTTCACAGAGTTCATGGGCTAGTGTGTTACAAAAACCACATATGAATTCCCAAGTTGTTCAGCACAGCAACTAACTCTTCTCTTGCTTCCATGTTTCCATGAAAAGTCTGAAGCTCTTTTGCTTATTTGACAGAGTTAGTAATAAAACTGGGGGAAAGGAAAGTGACACAGGACATTTTTGTTAGATGTCACAGGTAACATAAAGTGTAATGGATGAGTCCTTTTTGACACAATATTTGACTTAAAAAAGAAAGAAAAGAAAGAAAAACATTGCAGTGAATTGAATAAGCACATTCTACTTCCACATCCGGTATAATCTTCTCAGTGTTGGCTCTGGAGCTCGGGGCCCTGCAGTCATGGACACATCTTCAGCCCCATCTCAATGGACTGCTTTATAGTTTCTGGCCAAAGAGTCCTTTCAAAGCTCTTTTGATGTCTGTGTTCCTCAGGCTGTAGATGAAGGGGTTCAGCATGGGGGTGACCACGGTGTACATCACAGAGGCTATGGAAGTGGAGGCTGAGCTGGGGGCTGCACCAGCACTCAGGTACACACCTATGCCAGTGCCATAAAATAAGGAGACGACAGAGAGGTGAGAGGCACAGGTGGAGAAAGCTTTGTGCTTCCCCTGAGCTGAGGAGATTGCACAGATGGAGGAGGCGATCTTAGAGTAGGAGTAAAGGATCCCAGCCAGGGGACCTCCACCAAGGAGCATTGCCGCAAGAAATAGCAACACATCATTAAGAAAGGTGTCAGAACAGGCAGTGTGGATCACCTGGTACAGTTCACAGAAGAAGTGGTGGATTTCCAGGTGTACACAGAAGGACAGCTGCAGCACCATTAAGCTGTGTAACAAGGCATGCAAGACACTGATGATCCAGGAAGCCAGGACCAGCTGCACACAGAGCCGGTGGTTCATGGTGACCGTGTAGTGCAGGGGGTGACAGATGGCCACAAACCTGTCATAGGCCATCACGGTCAGGAGGAAGTCATCCAACCCTACAAAGACTATGAAGAAGAACATCTGGGTGATGCAGTCTGCTCGGGTGATGGCTTTGCTCTGCATCTGGATGTTCACCAGCATCTTGGGGACGGTGGTGGAGGTGAAGCAGATGTCCACCAAGGACAGGTTGGAGAGGAAGAAGTACATGGGTGTGTGGAGGTGGGGGTCAGAGAGGATGGCCAGGACGATGAGCAGATTCCCAGCCACAGTGACCAGGTACATGGAGAGCAAGAGCCCAAATACGAGGGGCTGCAGTGCTGGGTCCTCTGAGAATCCCAGAAGAAGGAATTCTAAAGGTTGAGTTTCATTGCCTGGTTGCATGTGGTACAAGTCACTGCCAGGAAAGAGACAAATAACATGAGAGAGAGAGAGAGAGAGAGAGAGAGAGAGAGAGAGAGAGAGAGGAAGAGAGGATGAGAGAAATGGAGTGGGCACGAGGGAAACCAAGATCCAACTCACCAGGGGGTCACTAAGGGGCTTGGAGGAAGAAAAATGTCTCTTGTATCTGCAGGACTCTAACTCTGGTTGTGTCTCCCTGTTGCTCATGGAAGAAAAGCTGCCATCAGCACTAATTAGGGACCAATGTGTCCAGATTATTGAATGTTAATCCCAGGCTGACCAATGAAACAAAAGACACTATGTGCAAAATTTAAAATAGAGCAAGTGTGATAACTCAGTGACATTGAAAATTGTCATTAATGCACCATTGAACTGACAGATACTTGGAAAGAGAAAACTCCATGAAGTCTTTTCAGTTGAGAAGAAGGAGGCTTGTAAGCTCTGATTTCATCTTGTATAGACGTATGGGCCTTCAGGTTGGCTTCTGGAAGGTAAAGCAATCTTAGTGAAATGGTGAACGACCATGTGTTTCAAATGAGGACAGGAGCAGCTGTGACTTTTAGTTAGTGATCTAATCACACAAAGTGAAGATGGCAGTGTTTTTGACAACTAGTCTAAAAAAACTTAGCAATGCAAAGTTATCAGAGTGACTAAAAAGACTTAACAGTGAAGGGATTTGAGTAGAGTGGAAGAGACTGATATTTGGGAATAGAACATTTGCAAACTTTTGCAACCTCTCTAGCTTAATATATCTACAAGATTCTTTCAAAATGTTCATGAAATGAGTATGAATCTCAAAAACATTATGTTTAAGGAAAGAAGCCTTATACGAATGAGTGAAATTAGTCCATAGTTATTGAAGTCAGAATGTGTTTATCCTCTGTTACAGCTGTGCCTACATGGTGGTCTACACACAGAAGCATTCATTAGGCTGTACACCTGAGAATTTTGGAGTTTACTAATGTAAGCAAAATCCTTTAAAGTAACAAAGCATTCATAAAAACAGAAATGAAGATACATTTACTTTGGCGCACAGCTTTTGCACGTGACATGTTTTTCACACATTGGAGTCCTCTTGTAAACATGGATTATACCTTTGCTGAGTTCTGGATTTTAAATCTTTTTTTTGCACCACAGTAGCATCACCCGTGAGTTCCCTTTTCCTAAGAACCCTTTGAAGTACACCGATATGCATGTAAATAAAAGGAATGGGTAGCAATGACAAAACGTCCATTCTTTGTATGAATGAGTCTACAAAAGACAAGAATAAAATAGACCTGGATGCATAAAAATAAGAGATAGAGACTGGGCAGTGCAGAATTGGCCAACGACGAAGCAGCTGAGAAAGTCATGAGTGTATCCATCTCACAGATAATGAAGTAGGCAAATAGCAAAGTGGACCCCTTTAACCTACCTCCCCTCACCTAACGATACATCAGACTCACTCCAAGGGAGTGCTTGGTGTGAGAGAAGACACTGAGATGTGTGCGTGTCTCAGGCACTCCTACTGCAGGGTCATAGGTGCGTGCATTCCCCTTATCTGGTCCTTTCTCACCAACAGGGAAGCCTCCTAACTTGTTCCCCCTTTAAAATAACCTCTCGCTGCTGACATGGTGGTGCAGTAGCTTAAGGTACTGCTTGCAATGCTGCCATCCCATGTGGACATTGTTTCCAATTCCTGCTGCTCTGCTTCTGGTCCAAGCGCCCCATTAATGGGCCTGGGAGAGCAGCAGAACATGGCTCAGGTCCATAGACCCCAGCATTCATGTGCAAGACCCAGATGAAGTTCCTGGCTCCTGGGGATTCAGCCTGGCTCAGCCCTGGCTGCCACGGTCATTTGGGGAGTGAATTGGCAGATGTAAAAATCTCTCTCTCCCTTTCTCCTCTCTCTCTCTCTCCCTCTCTCTCAGAAAATCTGTCTCTTTTCTCTCTGTGTCTCTCTAAATCTGGCTCTCAAAAATGAAATGTATTCTTTCAATTAATAAAAATTTAAAAAACATATATAAAAATCAGTAACTGAACCATAAAAAAACAAAACTGGGGAGAGTGATGCTTGACTCTGGTGATGCTGCCCCGGGACAATGAGCTGTCATATCCCCTCCTCTAAGCCATTTAAAAACAGGGTTTCTTTGATGCCATTCTATTCTTCTTGAAGCATTTTATTTTCCCAGTCGGTCCTAGACTTGGCATTATTCCCAAGCCAGCATTTCGCCACCAGACATGCCCTTGCCCTGCATAGCCTAATATTCATTACCTTTCTAGCATCTGAACAAACAGATTCAATAATCAACGTGCAAGCAAATGAACTCAGTGTCTCTCCGTGTCTCCTCTAAATGGGGGTAAATGTTTGACCTTAGGCAAACACTCTGCTTCCGTTTCTCTGGGCTCCTCCTGCTGCGTCGACCAGGATCTCAGGCTCACCTGCATGGGATCTCTGAGAGATGGCCTCAGTACGGAAGCCCAAATCCTGCCCTGGGTGGTGGATGATGGAGACTGAAGCTCTGTTCCAGACAAGGCAGCAGGAAGGAGTGATGCATGGGTCCCTGAGCTGGACTCAAGACTCTGAAAGCAACAACCAGGCTCCTTCTAGCCCATGGTTGCACACTCTGGGGGACAGCAGCAGAGGAGGTATTTACAGCTCCCTGCACCTGCTCATTAGACCCCTCCCTGCCTCATACCCAGACCTCTCAGCATCTGAGTTCCCTGTGGGACACTGACCTGGACAGAAGTGATGCTTGCAGGTTGTTCCTAGGAGACCAGGCTAGAAGTCAGGTGAATCCTGCTCCTATTGCTCTGTTTCCTGGTCTAACTCCCCCAGGTCTAACCTGCTGCAAAGGTGTCTTTTCCATAGCCTATGACTGAGGCACCTGTCTGCACTAGGTCCATGGGCTGTTCAAAGCATGGCTTTGTAGAAGAGACACAGACCCTAAGCTCTAGAAAATCTCTCCTTAAAAACAGATCGAGCACCGCATTTCTTGGGTACATGCTCTGGGCTCCATGAAATGTTTGTCACAATCCAGGAAGCTCCCACTATGTCCCCGCTGGCCAGCTGTCATTTCATCCCTGCCCAGGAAAGCTCTATCACCCATGCTATGTTGAGACAGTCTATTTTGCCATAACTGGAGCTCAGCTCCTTGTAGGAAGTGTGTCAGGTCCTACTCTTGGGATGGTGATTGCAGAAATAGGGCTCAGAATGACAGAGGCATCAGCCCCCTGCTGGAAACACGAGGGAGGCTCCCTTGATGGAATCTGTCAGGGGCTGCCAGTTCTCAACCAGGACCCCTGATTTCTCAGCAGCGATGGTGACCTTGGGATACTGGGCGATAGGAAGAATGACCCACACTCCTGTAGTGCACAGGTCAGCTCTCTGAACACGCATGTGTGTTCTGTCCCAAATGTCGACAGTGAGCAATGAGAAAAACTACTCCAGACTAGAAACTCCCACATCATCATGGCAAGAAAACAGCAGGGAATCAAACTGAAGCATAAACACAATGGAGCTTTCTTCAAATTTCTTATTCTTATGTGTGTGTTTAATTTGACACATGGCAACTATGCCTATGTAGGGGGCATTGTGTGGCTTTTCAATCAAGTATCCAACGTGGGATGCTCAGGTAAAGGTATTTGACACCTGTGCCACCTCAGACATGGGTCATTCCTTTGTGTTGGATGTTCAACACCTTCTCCTCTCTTTTTCATAAAGATTTATTCACATATTTATTTGACAGGCAGAGTGACCGAGAGGAAGAGACTGAGACAGGGGGAAATTTTCCACCTGCTGAGTCACTCCTCAAATGCCTGCAATAGCTGAATTGGGCCAGGCTTTAACCAGGGACCAGGAACCCTATCCTGGTCTCCTTGGTGGGTGGCAGGGACTCAAACACTTGGGTCATCCTCCACTGCTTTCTCAGGTGCATCAAGGGGAGTTGGATCCGAAGTGGAGAAGCCGAGTCTGAAACCCGCATCCACATGGTATGGTGGCATGGCAGGCTTTGGCTTTACCTGCTACGCCATGACACCTGCCCCCAAAACATACTATTCAGTCGCTTTAACCACAGAATATAATCTGACTATAATGAAATAGAACACAAACTAAGTGAATATCTTTATAAGGAGGCTTAAGAAGTAGAAATGTGGGTTCCGGTTGTGTTCCTTAGGACAGACTATTCTGGTGTCAACAGCTTGTGCGGGGTCTGCTCCTAGCCTGCTTGGTGTGGCTGGGAGTGTGAGGCGCCGGCTGGTGACGCAGCCCAGGAGGTGAGGGTGCACTGTATGTTTCCACTGGGGTCCTGTCCCCTTGCAGCGAGAGCTCTGATTAACGTGGGTCTCCTCCAGGTCTTGTCATCTAAGGTGACTCTTACGATACAGAGACCAGAACTCGGACCGCAGACGATGCCCAATGGGAGATTCGTCTCCATCCGCAGGACGCCTTCACAGCTGAATCAGCCACGTGCAGGAGTCGCAGAGCGCTGGCAAGGTCTCCGTGCGTCTGTGGCCTCACCAGCCACAGGGGAGCAGCCTCGCTCGACAGCGCCCCCTGCCGCCGTCTCTCCATTTCCCCTCTTGCTCCTTTGCCCTTGCTGCGTTTGGAGCCTGTTTTATAGCAGAGCTTCCAACCGCAGGGCGTTTACTTTGGCGCTTCCCTTGCAAGGACCACACTTCTGCAGATAATTCTGAGGCTCCCAAGCCCAGTCTGCCTTGAGATCTCTGTGCAAATGCCATCGTCTGTGATCCTGTCGAGTCACCCACTAAAAAGAAAAATCCTATGCTTCACACTCTCCTTACTCCTGCATTTCTGTTGTTTATTTATTTGAGAGGCAGAGTTAAAGACAGAGAGAGGGGGAGAGAGAGACAGAGAGAGAGAGGTCTTCCACCTGCTGGTTCACTCCCCAGATGGCTGCAATGGCCAGAACTGGGCCGATCCAAAGCCAGGAGCCAGGAGCTTTCTCTGGGTCTCCCAGGCAGGCCAAATCTCCCTCCCTCCCTCTCTCTCTCTCTCTCTCTCTCTCTGTTCCACCACTCTCTCCTTTTCCATCTCTCTCTTTTTTCTTTCCTTCATGCCTCTCAAGTAAATAAAAACTAAGAAACGAAACCAGCCAGAAATGCAGGTGTAGGGACCGGTGCTGTGGCATAGTGGGTAAAACTGCCTCCTGCAGTGCCCTCATCTCATATGTGTGCTGGTTCGAGTCCTAGCTGCTCCCCTTCTGATCCAGCTCTCTGCTATGCCTGGGAAAGCAGCAGAATATGGCCCAAGTGTTTGGGTCTCTGCACCCATTTGGGAGACCTGGATGAAACTCCTGGCTCCTGGATTTGGCCTGGCCCAGCCCCAGCAATTTTGGCCATCTTGGAAGTGAACCAGTAGATGGAAGATCTCTCTCTCTCTCTCTCTCTCTCTCTCTCTCTCTCTCTCTCTCTCCTTGTGTAAATAAATCCTGTTTTTAAAAAATGAGTTCAGCCGGCGCCATGGCTTAACAGGCTAATCCTCTGCCTTGCGGCACTGGCACACCGGATTCTAGTCCAGGTTGGGGCGCCGGATTCTATCCCGGTTGCCCCTCTTCCAGGCCAGCTCTCTGCTATGGCCCGGGAAGGCAGTAGAGGATGGCCCAAGTCCTTGGGCCCTGCACCCGCATGGGAGACCAGGAGAAGCACCTGGCTCCTGGCTTCGGATCAGCGAAATGAGACCGCGGCGGCCATTGGAGGGTGAACCAATGGCAAAAAAAGGAAGACCTTTCTCTCTGTCTCTCTCTCACTATCCACTCTGCCTGTCAAAAAAAAGAGCTCATTTTATTGCTAAATAACTTTTAGACCCACCCCCATGGCCTATTGGAAACACTTTTTTTAAAAAAGGTTTTTTTATGTATTTGAAAGTCAGAATTACAAAGAGAGGGGGTAGAGTGAGGGGGGAGAGACACACAGAGAGAAAGATTAGCATCTACTGGTTCATTCCCAGATGGCTGCAGCAGCTAGCATTGGGCCAGGTAAAAACCAGGAGCCAGGAGCTCCATCCAGGTCTCCCACATGAGTACAAGGTCCAAGCACCTGGGCCAGCCTCCACTACTTTCCCAGGTGCGTCAGTAGGGAGTTGGATGGGAAGTGAAGGAGCCAGGACTCGAACCAGTGCCATATGTGATGCTGGCACTGCAGGAGGAGGCTTAGCCTGCTGCACCACAGTGCCAGCCCCTGGCAACACTCCTGTGTCTAGAATTTCTATGCAGCTCATTATGTTGCAGGAAAATGGGGGGAGATGAGCCTGGGTTCATGTCCTGTTGTCATTGATGATTTACAAGACCGGACACAGCCGTGAGAGAAGAACAGGTGCAGTTTTCTTTAAGTAAGAACAAGCGAAGCTCCAGACAGTAGGATCCAAGGGGCTGGGAGAAGGAGAGACCTAGCCTGGGGAGCTTGCAGTCTACTGGGTATTTGTGTGTATTTCCAAGGAATAAAGGCAGTGGTTAACGTTAGTCCCTTTCTAGACTGTGTTTATGGAGACACAGATCTTGTCATTGTTGACCAGTGTCTGTTACCAGGGGCTCCCATCTTGAATTGTTCAGTGTGTACCTGCAGGGAAAGCAGCAGCAGGATGGAGCTGGTCTGGCCTTCTCTTCCCAGGTTACTAAAATTGTCCAGCTTGGAAAACTTCTCCTTGATTAAATCCATCATGCTGATTAAACAGTCTGTTTTTATATAAAGAAAGGCATATTCATTCTGCTTCTATATACATCTGTATTTGGTATCTAAAGCCACTTGTATAATTTTAATCTTTTTTCAAGATTTATTTATGTATTTGAAAGGCACAGTTACAGAGAGAAAGAGAAAGAGAGAGGGAGAGGGAGAGGGAGGGGGGAGAGAGAGAGAGAGAGAGATCTTCAATACACTGGTTCACTCCCCAAATGGCTACAATGACCATAGCTTGCCTGATCCAAAGCCAGGAGCCAGGAGCTTCTTCCAGGTCTCTAATGCCAGTGCAGGGGCCCAAGGACATGAGCCATCCTCCACGGATTTCCCAGGTGCATTAGCAGGGAGCTGGATCAGAAGAGGAGCAGCTGGGACTCAAACCAGCACCTATATGGGATTCCAGCATGCCAGATAGCAGCTTAACCCACTACCCCCAGCACCAGCCCCCACTTGGGTTACTTGAGAGTAGAGCAAAACTAAAGACCACCATTGAACACTGTTGTAGCCATCATTCCTCTGTATTTCTCCACTGAACATCTCCTCCAGATGTTGTTGACTTCCTCATGCCAGTGTGCTGTGTAAGTGGTCACGGAGTTGGTTTCTCCTGTAGGATCCTGCTCTTTTATTCAGATTGGGCTTTAAAGAGCCAGCTTTCATCACTGGCAAAAACTGAGCATCTCTGTCTCCAACTTGCCTGCTCCTTAAATCGTCTCCAAGTAGCATCTCCATGAGGAGACACAGTCAGAACTGTAGGTGTCTTGCGATGGGTAAGCCTTGAAACAACTTACAAGAAAGGAGGTAAGATTTCCCACCATGGACAGCACCATGATGCAGTAAGTTCTCATTGTGATGGTTACACGGGCTGTGTTGTCCAGGTAAGGGGATCTCATCACTGGTTGAAGGATTGGTTGATATGTTTTTGGTGGTTTTACAGATTTTCTTCTGGTTTGTGCCTTCCAGTTCTGCTTCCTGTGTGATAGCTAAAAAAACATGATTCTGAACTCAGAAGGCTATTTACTGGATGCAGGGATGGGAGGAAGCAAGGATGGGTGGAGAGAGTTTTGATGAAACAGAATAAGGGAGCTCTGTGTGGCTCATGAATGTTGACAAACTCCATCATAAAACTATATACAGATGTAGATGTCATTTAGACAAAAAGTAAGTGGGGCGGACATGGGGACTCTGTGTACTGCTTCACAATTTTTGTGTTGTACATTCAAAACTAGTACACTATAACATGTTAAAAAAGACACCCAGAATATCTGAACCCAAAGAAGAACTATTAAGCAGAAATTGCCTTTGAACTTGCATTGCTGGTTCTCTGTGTGCCCAATGGAGTTGGAATGGCTGATGTAAAATAGATTTTCTCCTCGTCTGAAAGGTGACATCTGGGGCGGAGCACTCAAGTGCATTGGATGCCGTCCTGTGCTTTATAGGAGTTCAGGGGCAACATCCAATTGCAAATATTCCCAAGGGTGCAGTCTCCCGCAATAGAAACCTATGGTTGAGAATAGGGAGCCCCTGATACTCCAAGGAGGCACTGACCCTTACTGCTAGATCCTGCTGGGCTGTCGCTCCACTCCTCTGAGCCATGTTCCAACAATCAAAATGATAACAGTAATAACTCATATAATAGATTCTATAGGAACCAAATCAGACCATTGTTTGAAAGTCCTAAGCTCATTCATAAGCTCTGGTTAGGGTAACTGATAATATCTCCAACATCTCCATGTCACTACTAACAAGGATTTTCTGTCGAGGGACTTAGTGACAGCACTTGGTGTGGAGACAGAGGATTCCCCTGTCTGCCAACTTGGTCTCTTGGGAACCACTTTCAAGAAGAAATAGTCGCATGTCCAGACCAGTGTGCCTCATATATATCAGGATCTTATAGGTCAGAACAGCAGAGAGAGAGGTGCCTAAGGAGCAGGTGCAGGGAGCTGTAAATCTCTCCTCTGCCTCCATCCCTCAGCTTGCACAACCTTGGTTTAGAGGAGCCTGGATTTTGCTTTCAGAGTTCTGAGTCTGGCTCAGGGACTGATGCTTCTCTTCTTCCTGCTGCCTTGTCTGGAGTAGAGCTTCAGCCTCCATCATCCACCATCCAAGGAGGAATTGGAGCTTCCACACAATGACCATTTTCTCAGGTGTCCCATCCCAGTGAGCCTGAGAGCCCACCAGGCACTGCCAAGTTCGGGGAAAGGGAAAATGGAAGCAGAGAGTTTGCTCAAGGTCAGTGGGGCTCTTCACAAGCTTAGTCCATGCCTGAAAGACAGCTGAGGGTGCTTGCTTGCTCCTGGATTATTGAGTTGCAAGAAAGGTAAGCAAGCATCAGACTGTGCAGGGCGGTGACATTGCCAATGGTGTGGGAAATCCAATTCTACGACAGAAGCAGGGAAATACAGTGCTTTCAGGAAAATAGAATTAAGTATAAGAAATTGTGCATTTCAGTGGATTATTGAGGGAAAATGCCAGCCCCAGCTTTTGGGGATGTGTCCCACATTTAGTCCCCCCCCCTTCCGCAGAGCTGTTTGTAAGAGAGGTGTATTGGAGTGCTTCCCTGTTGAGGAGAACGATGCAGAATAGAGAAATGCCTGCCCGTGTGATGCTGCAGTGTATGCCTATGAGCAACACGTCTTTGTGTCTTGTCTCACATTGGACATTCGCATGAGCAATGCAGAATTCATCATTAGGTGAAGCCAGGTTGGTTACAGTGGCCTCACTGCAATTCACTTGAGGCTAAACTTCCTCTGCCTCTCTCATTAATTGCCTTCTCTCTCTCATAAATTGTGCAAGTCATTCCTTTAGTGCAGTCGGGTCAGAACATTTTATTCCTGCCTTTTACTGCATCTTTCTTACAAAGTATTAGCAGATTTTCCCCACCTTTTGAATTCCACTAAATTCTTTCTTGTACATGTATGAGTACTCCAAAGCTCTTGTAGTAAAATGAATCACGGTGAGGAAATTTTGAAAATTATGGTGCAAAAAATTTTATCTCTATGCTTTTATGAGAGTTCATCAAAAAGTTGATGGGAAAAAATGTGTATTTTGTAAAAATATGCACCCAAATGGATGTGCCTTTAAGTTCCATGTTCACCACCTTCCTTAAGCACCTTGGTAGCTTTATTTAGAGGTTGGAAAAATTTGTAATTTTCTATTGTGAAATACACGTAAATCTTCCTATGTTCCCACCAGACTGTTTTTTAATACAGATGGGTGTTCTGAATTTTTAACGTTGAACATTTGCTTCATACATGTTTCCAACTTGTTTTCTCATCCAATTATTCCTGCAACTTGATGTCCTTGGAGTTCCCATTAGCCTTATGTGATCAGGTCACTTTCTAAGTTATGCCACTTTCCATCCTCACATGGAGCTCATTGTCATCCATCATTTAACTAAAGATCCCTTTATCTTCTGTAAGAAAAATTGATTCCACAAATCTCAATACAAAATGTATATCTTAAGACACACCTTCAACTAATATGAAAAGTCTTTTTCTATTACAGAAACAGAAGGTGGGGAAAGAGATCAAGAAGGAGAGAGAGAGAGAGAGAGAGAGAGAGAGAGAGAGAGAGAGAGAGAGAGATCTGCCATTCAGTAATTCCCCCAATGGCCAAAACAGCCAGGGATGGGCGAGGCTGAAGTCAGAAGCCAGAAAGTACATCAAGATCTCTAATGTGGGTGCAGAGTCCCAAGCACACTGGCCATTTTTGCTACTTTCCCAAGCACATTCACAGGGAGCTGGATGGGAAATGGAGCATCCGGGATTTGAGCTGGTACATGGGGGACCGATGCTGCAGGTGGTTGCTTAACCTGCTAGCCAAAAACATCTTGGTGTTACGTTCTCTCTGCAGGTATTTGTCAATATTATGGTGAAATGGTGACTGTTGTTGATGCCATTTATGTTATGATTTTTCTTTTCAATTTTTCAAAATATTAGCCCTTTTCTATCGGGTGTTTGGTATTCTACATTTTTTTATTCCTACGTCCCTAATTGCATTCTGACCACCTGTTTTCCATGAATTAAAAGGAGAAACATTCAGTGTTATGATGCTCCCACCTGCAGGGAACACAAGAGACCGTTAAACTATGCTTCTCTAATGTTCATGTAATTTCTATTATCTATCTATCTTGCTTTCTATCTATCATCTATCTATCATATATATATATATCATCTATCATCTATCATATGTCTATCATCTATCTATCACCTATCTTCTACCTATCAATCTCAATATATATCACTACATCTCATGCTTTTTTCTCATTCTTTAGTGACTTACACCACATGGAACCAGGCAACAAAACACACCTTGCAGAATTCCTTCTCCTTGGATTCTCAGAGGACCCAGCACTGCAGCCCCTCATATTTGGACTCTTCCTCTCCATGTGCCTGGTCATGGTGGCTGGGAACCTGCTCATCATCCTGGCCATCCTCTCAGACCCCCACCTCCACACACCCATGTACTTCTTCCTCTCCAACCTGTCCTTGGTGGACGTCTGCTTCACCTCCACCACCATCCCCAAGATGCTGGTGAACATCCAGATGCAGAGCAAAGCCATCAGCTACGCAGGCTGCATCACACAGATGTACTTCTTCATACTCTTTGCAGGGTTGGATGATTTTCTCCTGGCTGTGATGGCCTATGACAGGTTTGTGGCCATCTGTCACCCCCTGCACTACACGGTCATCATGAACCCCCAGCTTTTTGTGCAGCTGGTGCTGGTGTGCTGGGTCATCAGTGTCCTGCATGCCTTGTTGCACAGCCTACTGGTGCTGCGGCTGTCCTTCTGCACACACCTGGAAATCCCCCAGTTCTTCTGTGAACTGAACCAGGTGGTTCACAGCACCTGTTCTGACACCTTTCTTAATGATCTGGTCTTAAATATTGCTGCTGTCCTGCTGGCTGGGGGTCCCCTAGCTGGTATCATTTGCTCCTATCTTAAGATCATTTCTTCTATCTGTGCAATCTCCTTAGCTCAGGGGAAGTATAAGGCATTCTCCACCTGTGCCTCTCACCTCTCAGTCGTTTCCTTATTTTATGGCACTAGCATAGGTGTGTACCTCAGTGCTGGTGCAGCCCCCAGCTCAGTCTCCATTGCCACAGCCTCGGTGATGTACACCGTGGTCACCCCCATGCTGAACCCCTTCATCTACAGCCTGAGGAACACAGACATGAAGAGGGCTCTGAAAGGACTCTTGGTCCATTAACCATAGTAGAACCCATGGCATTGGAGCTGAAGAAGAGTCTAGGATGGCAAGGTTCCAAGCCTCAGAGCCAGACAATGGGATTCTTTGATCAGATTGGAGGAGCAGAACTTGCTTAGTCTGACCACTGTGGTTTTTTATTACAACTTCCGTGACCATTTTCAATGATTGACCTGTTGTACTTAGTGTTATCTCTGGTATCTCAATGTATTTTCTTTCCAATTTTCCTTTCCTCAGTTTTCTTACCAACATTGTTCCTAAATACAAGGGTGCTTCAAAAATTTCATGGAAAAATGATGATGAATTATGAGTTAGTTTATGTATTGAGCAACTTTGAGTTACATTGTATTTTTCTTTCTGCAATGCACCTGCTCCTTATGCAATTAAGTATGAAGAATTCAAAAAGGCACATATCCATAAGTAAGAGTGACAATTGTTAAATCAACAACAGGAGTCACTGTGCACATACTCCCTGTGAAGGATCTCTGTCCTTAATGTGTTGTACTATGAGAATTAATGGTAAAACTAGTCTTCAAACAGTACTTTATACTTTATGTGTCTGTATGCGTGCAGATTGTGGAAGTCTTTACTAAGTATAGAGTGGATCTTCTGCATATGAAGATAATTAAAAATGAATCCTAATGAAGAATGGGATGGGAGAAGGAGTAGGAGATGGGATGGTTTGGGTTGGGGGGAAGAACTGCTATAATCTAAAAGTAGTACCTATGAAATTTATAAAAGCTATCTATAAAAAAGAGCAACCCAAATAAAAAAGAGCCACATATCTTGTGGTGTGATATGCATATTCCTGAGAAGTAATTCCATGTCAAATCACACATACCATGCTTATGACTTATTTTTAAGTTAGTAGTTTACTTTTGATATAAAGTATTTTTAACTAACATTACAGTGAAAGGCTTAAAGGCCCTATTCCAACCTGTGGGCATCTACACTTGGCACCTGAAGCCATTTCTGCAACTTCAGAGTAGAACAAATCATCAGACCATAGTTTGCTCTTCTTTGTCCCCCTCCCTGCCTGCATCCGACCCTACAGGCCTCCTGCAGACACCGCAGACTCCAGCACCAGCATGCTGTGAGCGTAGGCACTGCGTTTCCTTCCCTCCCACATCCTGCTCCTGGAACCAGTGTAGGATCCGCAGTCCCAGACTCAGTCACTGATACAACCTGAGTCTCTGTTCCTCCAGGGTATCTCATCATGCTCACACCTCCCAGTATAGGTGCCAAGGAAAGAGAAGTTTGGAAATGTAGATCATCTTGGTATGGGCAAGAGTCATAAATCAGCTTTAATAAAGGCAGCCAGGTTGTCAATCATAGGTAACATTGTGATGTCATTGTATTCCACTGTCATGTGTACATGGACGCTGTGATGGGTGTTGTCCAGGTGTCAGGGGTCTGGTTGAATGATTGTTTGATGTGTTTTGCATTATTTCATTGAATTTTCTTGCTGTTTCTGCCTGAAATTTCCAGTTCTGCCTCTGTACTCAACTCCCTGCATGGTGGAAAGGAAACCCCCCCTCTGTTTTCTCCCATTGTAGGGGCTGAATGTGAGGCTGAGTGAACAGCATCATTCCCACCCACACCATTTCCCCTCTATGCTCAGGGATCTCCTCAACAGTGACCCACAGAGAATGTGATTGCTCATCCAGCCACGTGAGTCAGGGCTACCCATGTTCTTGTTCAAATGTGCACATTCTTTCAATGGTTCTGCTTCCCTCAAAGGCAGTCTCCATGTCTCAACTTCATAACACCAGCACTGAAGTGACTTTGAGCAACACATCATTTATAAATGTTGCCTTCCAATATGTGAACCAACCAACGACAACAGAAATCATGCCTCATATGTCTGTGATCTCTTTCTGTTCTGTGCAGTCTGGTTATTGTATATACTCACCTTTGGTGCAAAATCTGCCATCATTGTTTTGAAATTCAGAGAGAGAGAGGGAGAGACAGAGAGATATCCTTAATCCACCGGTTCACTCTCCAGATGGCTACAACAGCCAGCCTTGGGTCTGGCCGAATCCAAGAGCCAGGAGCTCTATCTAGGTCTCCCTCAGGGTCATCAGGGACTGAAGCATTGGGCCATTTCCTCATGCTTTTCCCAGGTGCCTTAGCAGGTTGCTGGATCAGAAGTAGAGCAGCCAAGTCTTAAAAGGGTGCCCCTATGGCATTCCAACATCATGGGCTGTAGCTTAATCTGTTGCACCACGATGTTGATTCCCTAAAATAATTTAATGAAATAGCATTCTGTAGGCTGGGATGGGGCTGTGGGGAATTGTTCTAAAGTTCAGCTTCTCCTGCTTCTGCAGACAGCTGTGAGTCCCAGGTCATGGCTCTGAGTCCCAGTCATGATTCTCTGTATGGCTGTAGTGATTTTCTTTTTTTTCTTTTTTGACAAGCAGAGTGGACAGTGAGAGAGAGAGACAGAGAAAAAGGTCTTCCTTTTTCCATTGGTTCACCCTCCAATGGCCGCTACGGCCAGCATGCTGTGGCCGGTGCACCACGCTGATCCGAAGCCAGGAGCCAGGTGCTTCCCCTGGTCTCCCATGCAAGTGCAGGGCCCAAGCACTTGGTCCATCCTCCACTGCACTCCTGGGCCATAGCAGAGAGCTGGACTGGAAGAGGAGCAACCAGGACAGAATCCGGCACCCTGACCAGGCCTAGAACCCAGTGTGCCAGCACCGCAGGTGGAGGATTAGCCTATTGAGCCATGGCGCCGGCCATGGCTGTATTGATTTTCTCCTAGCCTTCCTGGCCTGGGCTGTGAAGTCTCCCTGCAGCCTGGGTAAGACCTGCACCAGGCACCATGAAGTTATTCTGCCAGTGTTGAGGCTTCTGCATGCCCTTGAACACCAAGGTTGAGCAAAATGAATCTCTTTTCTTATTAGTGCTCCTACCTCAGTTATTTCATGACAGAAATGAGAATGGGCTCATGTCAATGTGTATATTGTATTACCATTTCTGTCAAAACTAATGACGTCTGTGGAGCAAAGCAGCAGATATTAGCTCATTCTCATTCTCTTTCTCTCCCTCCCTCTCCTTTCTCTCTTTCTCTGTGTCTGTCTCTGTCTCTGTATCTATTCTCCCCCCTCTCAAATAAGTATATTTTGAAAAATATAAGCCTAATTTCTTCCAGTTACACCCATTAGGATGCAAATAAAAGGAGCTAATTTTTGGATATGACTGCATGGTAAGTGAAATAAGCCAGACACCCAAAACAGGTACTGCAGGTTATTGCCCATTTGTGGGACCTGAACCCAAACTCAATGATGTCATAGATTTGGAATTTCTAGAGGCTGTGAGTGGTAGGGAGACTGGGGAGATTAGAATACAAACAATAGGACAGTTAGGTGAGCTTTATAGATTATGACACTTGCATCACAGTAATGTGAGATGTTAACAATAGTGGGAGTTGGTCTGTGGAAACTCTTTCTACTGCTTCAAACTTCTGCTTCCTAAGTTTAAAACTTTTCTGAGCAGGGCATTGTGGAATAGCAGGCCAACTGCCTGTGGCCCTGGCATTCCATATGAGCATAGGTTTGAGTCCTTGCTGCTCCACTTCCAATTCAGCTCCCTGCTAATTGTGCATAGGAAAACAGTGGAAGATGGTCCAAGTGCTTGGACCCTGCACCCAAGTGGGAGACCCAGAAGAAACTCCAGGCTCCTGGCTTGGGATTGGCCCAACTCCATCATTGCAGTCATTTGGAGAATGAACCACAAGTGGAAGACCCCTCTCTCTCTCTCTCTCTTTCTCTCTCTCTCTCTCCACCCTTCAAATAAATCAATAAACCTCTAAAAATATATTCTGAAGTAAAAGCCAACAATAGGTTGTTGAGCGGCAAGATGGTGGAATGGGAAGGGAGCACACCGATAGTCTGGGAAGAGACAGTTTAATAAAAGTGGAGATACTGCAGGTTCAAGGAAGTGTAGGGGAAGAAACAGCAGGGGAAACTCTTCCGGAACTAGTGATTCACAGTGGACCTGCATGGAGAGCGTGGGAGCCCAAGTTCGGGACACCAGCGGCAGACTCAACACACCAGCGCTGGAACACGAGGTGAGCCAAACCTCAATAGCCCGAGACACCAGCGGGCAAGCGGAAAGAGGAGACTAGAGGGAATGAGGCTTGAAGCCCCATGGGGAAAAGTTCACCAGGCTAACTAGAAGAGAGAGAGAGAGAAAAAAAAAAGTGACCGATACGGACACAAGTTTCTCTCTCTCTGTTCACCTCTCAAAGGCGAGCAAGACAAAGAGCAGGTGCCATTTTGGACATACATCATAAGCAGGGCGACCTCAGGTCGGCACCATCCCTGAGCCTAGCAGAGAAACCTGACTCTGGGGGGAGGGGTGAAATAACAGGAGATTAGGATCTAACTTGGCAACCCAGAAGGAGACTGCAGGAGAACTGGAGCCCACACTGAGGGCAGCAGAGATTCCCTGTGTGGTTCTTGGGAAAGAGCTTCCGATCTCTGGCTCCTGTGGGTATATCATTCGCCTGCTAACTACCTCCAGTTCCACTCAGCTGTGCAGCATTGCTTCCCTTTTGAATCAAAAAAAAAAGAATGAAAGAAAGAGAGATTTACCACGCCTAACCTGGGAGTGTCACCTTTGGCACACCCTCAACCCTGAGGAACCAAACACAGCTCTCAGGCCACACTCATCTCAAGCCTCTAAGGCTCCATCGAAAGAAGACAGTCCACTTAATCTAGAGCCATAGTATAACAAGAAAAAACACCACAGTGAAGAAACCAAATATCTCCAACATGCCAAACAACAAACGCAAAAACCGAGGTAACAAGAACAAGGAAGACACTATGATGCCCCCAAATGAACAAGACACCCCAAGCCAAGATTATGAAGATGATGAGATAGAAGAAATCCAAGAAGCAGATCTCAAAAAATTGATAAGAACATTAAGAAGTTCTCAAAAACAAATTCTTGAACTACAGAAATCCTTCATGGACAAGATAGAAAATCTCTCTCATGAAAATGAAATATTAAGGAGGAATCGAAATGAAATGAAACAACTAGTAGAACAAGAAACTGTGATAGTGATGAGAAACCATAATGAAATGAAGAATTCAATAGATCAAATGACAAACACATTAGAGAGCCTTAAAAGCAGAATGGGCGAAGCGAAAGAGAGAATATCGGACTTAGAAGACAAAGAAGAGGAAAGGAAACAGGCAAACCAAAGAAAAGAAGAGGAAATTCGAAATCTAAAAAATATTGTCGGGAATCTACAGGATACTATTAAAAAACCCAACATTCGTTTCTCCATTTTCTGCAGGCAAGTCTTCTTTAGCTTCTTGGTTAGCCACCTCGGACTATTTTCCCTTTGCTCCTCTCTTCCCCTTTGCTGGCACTTTCTTGTCTGATGACTTATCCTTCCGGGCGGCCTTCTTGGGCTTCGCTTCCACCTTCGCGGGGGCAGTCTTCACCGACAAGCACGCCGACCTCCTCTTAGGCTCCTCCTTGGCCGCCCCCTCAGCAGAGCTGACCTTACTCTTGGGCATGCTGGTGGCACGGAGGGCGCATGCCGGGTGCCTGCGGGCTGCAGCGCGCCAAGAGCCTTCACGGAGCTGGGCTGCCTGGCCGCCGCCGATACCATACACCATGTGTTATCAGTTGTCCCTGTCTCCATTCTTGTACAATCCAGAGGAATATTTTTATCAACTATTTTGTAAATGCAAGTTTTTTAGTAGCTCTAGAAACATTTTTAAGAAGGAGGGAAGCCCACCTCATCCCATTTTTTAAGTGTAAATGATTTTTTTAAGAGGTGAAATAATTTGCTGGTTGTTTTATTTTTTTTTTGGTACAACCAGAAAATAGTGGCTTATTGAATTCTGGGAGGCTTTGACTGTCTTGGGTGTCAGCTTAACATTCAATAGGTGGGGGTGGTTTTTATATCCTACAGTACAACGCATACTAAATGGCAATTTGGAGTCTCAATTGTGCATTTAATCTGTCTTGAATATTTTGTTACTTCTCCCGTGTTTTGTAAAATTGTTTCCTGCAGAAAACCACTCCTTGTTCTGTCAGAACCATGTGCACTCTGTAACATCTTTGGTTGTGGTAGTCCAGTTTTCCTAATGATTTTGTTAATGTGCCGTGAAAGATTGAAAATTCGAGTGTTGTGTATATGCTATTCTATTGTGAATGGGTGGGATTTATGTAACAGCAACATTTGAAGATACTTGTACTTGATAGCCTCTTAAGGAAGAGCTGCCTCCAAATTTGAAGCTGGAAAGTCACTGGAATAACTTTTAAAAAATAGAATGAAAATTCATGGCTTTTTAGATTTTTGGTACATATGTTAAGAATTGTTTACAAATTAAAATGTGTGTGCTGATTCTCAACACCAATAAAATTTCAATTATGGACAAAAAAAAACCAACATTCGGGTTCTAGGAGTTCCTGAAGGCATGGAGAGGGAGAAAGGATTAGAAGGCCTTTTTAGTGAGATACTAGCAGAAAATTTCCCAGGTTTGGAGAAGGACAGAGACATCTTAGTACAGGAAGCTCATAGAAACCCTAATAAACATGACCAAAAGAGATCCTCACCACGACACATTGTAATCAAACTCACCACAGTGAAACATAAAGAAAAGGTTCTAAAATATGCAAGAGAAAACGTCAGATTACTCTCAGAGGATCTCCAATTAGACTCACAGCAGACTTCTCATCAGAAACCCTACAAGCTAGGAGGGAATGGCAAGACATAGCCCAGGCACTAAGAGAGAAAAACTGCCAGCCCAGAATACTATATCCTGCAAAGCTCTCATTTGTGAATGAAGGTGAAATTAAGACTTTCCATAGCAAACAGAAATTGAAAGAATTTGTTGCCACTCGTCCTGCCCTGCAAAAGATGCTTAAAGATGTGTTACACACAGAAACATGGTCATGAATATGAAAGAAGGTAAAGGAAGGAAACCTCACAGCAAAAGATCACAGGAAGCTCAATTTCTCTTTGACATAGAATTAAAATCTGATGCTCTGTTAAAGCAATGCATTAAAGTAATCTATTATGTTCTCTTCATCTCTGTTAAATTCTAATTGTTCAAAAACAGCTGAATTGTTATTAAGAGCTATGGGTTATCTAACTATGTGCTTATTTTCAAAGATTTGAATAATCACCTTGTAACAATGATCAAATTTGGTCTATGCTATGTCATGATTTTAAGGAATCTTATTTCAACCAGATATTTTGGATTTTGAGCCTTCTTGGCATTCTTGACAGGCATTCAAAAAATCAAAGTTCCAAACAATCTGGACTCTAAAATTTCCAGTAAATCTTGGACTTAGGTTTTTCCAGTTTGGGCCCAACTGAAAAAATCGAAGGACCTATGTCTCTCATCTTATAGAGACACCAACTAATCAGGCTATTTGGATTATTTAGAAGTACTGTCAAGATGTGACATGGTACCAAATTTTAAGTTTCAATAATGGAAAATGCTATTAATACAAATGTTTGAGAATTAAAAAGTCTAATGATCTTGTGTTACTAGACATGATAGTTATCTTAATGAGAAAGCCCCAGAGCCCTAAAGGGTTAAATACTTGTAAAATCCTACAGGTGCTTTCAAAACTACTGTGAAGTAAGCAAGTGCCTCTTGTTGGTTGATGAGTTTATAATTTTAAACATGGCGACTTAAAGTCTTTTCTCATCCACAGTCATATATGATTTGCTGCTCATAAAACTAAAGCGTTGTTGGTTCTGTGTTTAGCTGTCCTCCTATAGGTTCCTATGGACTTTTTCCAGCCACTTCTATTGTATTCAGTACTTTGGGGTGGCTCTGTAAACAGATGAAGCCAATACTGTATTAACAGTACCAACTGAGAGAAAGTATGGTTAACTGAGGTTACTAAAAACAAAAAGCAATTCAAATCAATTGGCAATCTACAAAAAGAGTTAAAGATTTTAAAAGCTATTATTAAAATTGCTATATTGGTCTATTATGTTTTTTTATATGTGTGCACATATTCTATGTCCACATGGGAAAATTTTATTAAGAATTTTATTTTAATTGGCTTATAGATGATTGTCCATATATTTAAGCTGCTAAAATTAATCAAAGATACATTTTAATTCGTGTGACCTGAATCTCTGCATCATATGTTTTATACTTGTTGGTAGAAAGAAAATAAAAACATTTTATATGGTTGTGCTTAAGCTTACTGGTTAAACAAACTACACCATGTTAGATATTTAAGAGGTGTCTTCAAATACTTGATTCTTAAAATTCATAGAAGGCATTGGACCTTCCGGTAAATATTTTATTAAGTTGTTATCTAATGGTTGAAACTATTGCTAAGTTTTCATGTGATATTGCTATTGTCAGCAAGCGATCTAGGACTTGCTCCCTCATTTCTCTATTCTAAGCCCAACTTGTTCTTTCATTTCTCTATTCTCTTCAAGGTAGAAAACTAATTCTATTATGAAGGAATCTGTAGGACCTACAATTTAATCTTTAGACCTTATAACAGAGATGGCTAACATTTTTCTGTAATAGCATAGCCAAAATAAGAGCTTAAATTATAACCTCATAGCCAGATTTACTTCGCCATCAGCGAAGTAAACAGTAAGTAGAAAAAAAACCTCCCTTTCAGACCAAAGGGAAAGAAAGTTTTAAAGTGAGAATATAATTTTCCTCAAGGGCATTGTCTACCTTAGAAAAACTACTACAGAACATGCCTGTGACTATAGACTTGTAGTTCAGGCCACCAAAGATTAGAGATGGGACTTGGGCACTCCCTTGACTTGCATCCTCTGGTCTGCTTTAACACAAACCAGGAGGAAAAGAAAGCTAGGCATCAGAAGCAATGGGTGGCAGGCCTATTAATGGCTGATCTGTACAGTGATCTGCCCTCAAGGAGACCCAACAGGCCAGTCCACTGCAGTGGCTTTCAATGTGGTAAGCCTGGGCTTCAGCAGAAGTCAACTTGTGAAGAGCCCTGGCAGCACTGCCAAGAGTTGGATCACTGGAAATGGACCTGCCCTGGAGTCGAAGGATGCCCAGGTCAGAGCCACAGATCTTATTGGCTCTAAGCTGAAAAGCCCTTCACTCAGCCCAACTTCCAAAGTGACCACTGCAGCTGAGGGGATGGTCAAGTAGGGTCAGCAACATTGAAGGCAGAACTGTAAATTTCTTGTTAGAGATGCCACCTGCCTTTACCTGGCCAGCTGTCCTCCCAGGCCAGCCAAGTAATGAAAGTCAACGGAGTGCCTTCCCCTAGGAAGTTCACACCTCCCTAAGGATGTACCGCATGTAAAGAGATAGATAGGTCTGGGCCTCTGAATTTACAAGGCCTAAAGCCCACCAGATTATTATGAAGCCCCTTCTGTGAGGTTCTATTTGCCTCTCAGTCAGAAAACTTAATTGTAGCTTAGACAGCACCTTTCTTAGCTCCTCTAATAATGACTCTGTCCTTTGTTCTAGACCCTGTCTAGTGCACTTGGGCCTCATTCCTTTGTAATCATAACCTCTACCACCAATGGCTCTACTCCCAACCTGTGTGTACTGATGGTCCTCTTCCCCACTTAATGCTGTATAATTGTTCAGACCTGGTTAATGCCACTCTTAGGATCATTAGTTACTATCCTCACCCTGTCTTTTATGACCTTGTCTAAATATGATCAGAGTCGGTGAACTTAGAAGGCTTCCATAGCCTTGGCAACTCATGACGACAGCCTAGGGTGGTTACTGGCACCATAAACTAGAGTGTCAATTTGTTGGGTCAACAACAGGAGTCACTGTGCACTTGCTCCTCATGTGGGATCTCTGTCCTTAATGTGCTGTACATTGTGATTTAATGCTATAACTAGTACTCAAACAATATGTTTCACTTTGTGTTTCTATGTGGGTGCAAACTGTTGAAATCTTTACTTAATGTATACTAAATTGATCTGCTGTATATAAAGAGAATTAAAAATGAATCTTGATGTGAATGGAAGGGAAGAGGGAGCGGGAGAGGGGAGGGTTGCAGGTGGGAGGGAAGTTATGGGAAGGGGAAGCCATTGGAAATTTATATTCATTAAATAAAAGATAAAAAAATAAATAAAATAAAAATAAACAAGGGGATACAGAAGAAAAAAAAAGAAGTTCTTTCTCGATTGGCGCCGTGGCTCACTTGGCTAATCCTCTGCCTGCGGCACCAGTGCTCCAAGTTCTAGTCCTGGTTGGGGCACCAGATTCTGTCCCAGTTGCTCTTCTTCCAGTCCAGCTCTCTGCTGTGGCCCAGGAAGGCAGTGGAGGATGGCCCAAGTGTTTGGGCCCTGCACCCACATGGGAGACCAGGAGGAAGCACCTGGCTCCTGGCTTCAGATCAGCGCAATGCGCTGGCCATAGCAGCCATTTAGGGGGTGAACCAACGGAGGGAAGACCTTTCTCTCTGTCTCTCTCTCTCACTGTCTAACTCTGCCTGTCAAAAAAAAAGAAGAAGTTCTCAGCCATGGCATTGCCTGTGTATACAAAGGCTGTTGATTTTTGTGTATTGATTTTATATCCTGCTACTTTGCCAAAATCTTCTATAAGTTCCAATAGTCTCTTAGTAGAGTTCTTCGGATCCCCTACAGAATCATATCATCTGCAAAGAGGGATAGTTTGACTTTTTCCTTCCCAATTTGTATTCCTTTAATTTCTTTTTCTTGCCCTATGTCTTTGGCTAAAACTTCCAGTACTATATTGAATAGCAATGGTGAGAGTGGGCAACTCTGTCTGGTGCCAGATCTCAGTGGAAATGCTTCCAACATTTCTCCGTTCAATAGGATGCTGGCCTGTAGATCCCTAACAATATTTTTTAGATTTCTAATTTCCTCTTCTTGTCTTTGGTTTGACTGTATACTTTCCTGTGCTCTGTCTTCTAAGTCCAATTTTCTCTCTTCTGCCTTACTTAGTCTGTTTTTAAAGCTCTCAACTGCATTTTTTGTCCTATTGAATTCTTTTTTTTTTTTGACAGGCAGAGTGGACAGTGAGAGAGAGACAGAGAGAAAGGTCTTCCTTTTGCCGTTGGTTCACCCTCCAATGGCCGCCGCGGTAGCGCGCTGCGGCCGGCGCACCGCGCTGTTCCGAAGGCAGGAGCCAGGTGCTTCTCCTGGTCTCCCATGGGGTGCAGGACCCAAGGACCTGAGCCATCCTCCACTGCACTCCCTGGCCACAGCAGAGAGCTGGCCTGGAAGAGGGGCAACCGGGACAGGATCGGTGCCCCGACCGGGACTAGAACCCGGTGTGCCGGCGCCGCAAGGCGGAGGATTAGCCTGTTGAGCCACGGCGCCGGCCTATTGAATTCTTTATTTCATTTTTATTTCTCTTCAATATCTCAATTTCATGTTCTATTGGTTTCTTAATTTCATTTTGATTCCTCCTTAAGATTTCATTTTCATGAGAGAGATTTGGGTTTCAGTAGTTTGTGTGTTTGCATTTGATCACTTCTAAGTATTCTTATCAATTTTTTGAGTTCCATTTCTTGCATTTCTTCTATCTCATTGTCTTCTTAATCTTGAAGTGTCATGTTCTTTTGGGAGCATCATGTTGTCTTCCTTATTCTTGTTGCTTGGATTACTGCGTTTGTTGTTCAGAATTTTTGGAGATATTCATTGGTTTCTTTTTGTGTCTGTGTGTTTTCCACCGTGGTGGCTTTTCTCATTGTACTATGACTCTGTAGATAAGTGAAATGTCTGCTGTCACTGAATCTCTAGAGGCTTGTGGTGAGTGTGCCCAGAGATCTCTGTTCAGTTCTTCATGATTATAGCATGCCTAAGGTGACACACCCAGGTGTGGCATGGTTAATCTTTTTTGCTTTTAATCAGAAGGGAAGTAATTCTGCTCAGCTGAGCTGAGATATTCTCTTCAGTGGCAATCAGTGCCTGAGCGCTAGCCCCAGTGGGTATAATATTATAATATTCATCGGCTCTGTCCTAAGGACCACACAAAGGATCTGTGCAGTTCTCAGTGTAAGTTCAGATTCCTCTGCATGTCTCTCACTGGGTAGCCAGGGCCGCCCAAGCTTGTGGCAACTCCCACTGAGACTAAAAGTCTCAGCCACACTGTGAGTTCTCCCACACACCCTCAGTTTTTTTTCCACAGTCTTAGTTCAGAAGCTCCACACATTCACTAGGTCTTAGTCTCCTGTTACTACTCCCCACCAGAGTCAGATTTCTGCTCAGCTGATTGCTGGGCACAGACACGAGCTGGCGCAGCTGTTACCTATGTCAAAAATGGTGCCCACTCTATTGGTTCATATGGCTTTGTAATGTGATTGGAGAGAGAGAAACATCTGTACCATCCCTTTTATTTTTTCTCTCCTCTAGCTAGGCTGGTGTTCTTTCCCCTGGGGTTTCAAGCCTCATGCCCTCTAGGCCCTTCCTGGAACTTTTCCACAGTGTCTCAGGCTACTGCAGACTCATCTCACCTCACTTTCCAGTGCTGATGCGGAGGCTCTTGGCTGCTGGAGTCCCGAGCTGTGGGTGCCCACACCGCAAACCATGTCCCTCTAATTTTGGAAGTGTTTCCTGGGCTGTTTTTCCCCTAACTCTTCCCTGAGACTACACTATCTCCACTTTTATTAAACTACATTCTCCTGAACTAGATCAGTAAGCTCCCTCCCTATTCTGCCATCTTGGAATTGCCAATGGTCGAAATTACTCAGTTTTCTCCTCTGATGGATTTTGTCTTTGAACCATGCCTCTGTGTTTTAGTTGAATGTCTGGTCCTTCAGTAAATACCTAGTGGCATGTTTTGGGTGGGGTCTCAGAACTCTGTCAGTGCACAAAGTGTGGCAAGAGTTCAGTGGAGTGCAGTAGATCTCCTCTTTTCAGCAGGGAGGAGGGTATGATCACCCCTGTTAGCATAATCAAACCCTCACTTCCTCTCCTCCAAGGTGGTCAATGCCCCGGTTTAGCCCACAGTGGGTGCAGCATTCACCTGCACTGCCACGTGAACTGCATAAAGGATCTGTGCAGTCCTCATGTGAACATGGACCCCACTACCATGACCCACCCCAGCAGTCAGGGAGCTCTGAGTCCTTGGCTCCACACTCAGTGATTGCTCAGAGACCCAGTTACAGTCTGTGCCCTAACATGTAGTCACAGGATTCCTACAGTCTCTGCACACAAAGCTCCCATGGTCATGGGTACAGAGGATCTACTGCACCCTGCTAGCCTGTCCTGTCCACAGAATGGAAGAGATGTTCTGAGCCAGCTGCCTGTGGGTGCTGCACCTTGGCACTTTGAGCCCTGAGCCTCTTGTAGGTTCAGAGTCTAGGGACACCTCACAGTTCCACCTGAGTACCCAACCCCTCTCAGTCCTCTTAGCTAGACTGAAAATCAGTGGAAAATGTGGATTTTTCCCTCTGGTAAAAATCCCTGGATCACATTTCAGTTCACAATTGATGACTCTGATAGGTCTAAGAGTTGTAGGGATCACACAAACAAGACAAGTGTATGCTAATACTAACTGATAGAATCAAAAGGTGAGAGAACGATCCAACATGGGAAGCTGGATACACAGCAGACTCATAGAATGGCAGATGTCCTAAATAGCACTCTGGCCTCAGAATCAGCCCTTAAGGCATTCGGATCTGGCTGAAGAGCCCATGAGAGTATTTTAGGCATGGAAAGCCAAGACACTCTGAAAAAAAAAAGAAGGCCTAAATGAAAGATCTCAGCGAGCGAGATCCCAGTGGAAAGAACAGAGCCATCAAAGAAGGAGGTACCTTTCTCCGAAGGGAGGAGAGAACTTCCACTTTGACTATGACCCTATCGGAATAAGATCAAAGTCAGCAAACCCTAAAGCCTTCCATAGCCTTGGCAATTCATGACTAGAGCCTAGGGAGATTACTGACACCATAAACAAGAGTGTCAAATTGTTAAGTCAACAACAGGAGTCACTGTGTACTTACCTCTCATGTGGGATCTGTCCTTAATGTGTTGTCCAATGTGAAGTGATGCTATAGTACTAAAACAGTATTTTTACACTTTGTGTTTCTGTGTGGGTGCAAACTGATGAAATCTTCACTTAGTATATACTGAATCGATCTTCTGTGTATAAAGATAATTGAAAATGACAAAAAAAACCCTGGTGTTAAATTGGAAATTGCATAGAAAATTAATTAATTTTTTAAAAATATATCATATGGGATCTCTGTCATTAATGTGCTGTACACTGTTATTTAATGCTATAACTAGTACTCCAACAGTGTTTTTTCACTTTGTGTTGCTATGTGGGGGCAAACTGTTGAAATCTTTGCTTGACATGTGCTAAACTGATCTCTGTATATAAAGAGAATTGAAAATGAATCTTGATGTGAATGGAAGGGGAGAGGGAGCGGGAGAGGCGAGGGTTGTGGGTGGGAGGGAAGTTGTGGGGGGGGGAGCCATTGTAATCCATAAGCTGTACTTTGGAAATTTATATTCATTAAATAAAAGTTTAAAAAATCCCTGGATCACACGTATGCACACCAGCCAATACAGCCATGACTCATTTGAAAATGGCAACTTCTCCCTGTGTGTTGCTTGGCAAGCACAAGAGCCACCACAGCTGCTACTGATTTCAGAATAGTGGGTTTTCCCCATCCATTACCCAGTGAGTGCACCCAAGCTGCCACAGCCACTACTTCTGTCAATATGGTGCCCTCTCCCAGCTAGTTGCCAGGTGCCATTGTTGGGGGATGGGTAGAGAGAAATGTGTCCATTTTTGCTCTGTTAGGGGGGTACACTGTCCCTGTTTGAACTCCAAGCCACATTCACACCAAGCTGACACTCCAGCTGTATCACCTATGGCACGGGTTCCTGCAGTCTGCTCTCACCTTGCTCTCCAAAGCTATCGCTTACTCCAGCTCTTAGCTGAAGGGGTTGTATGTTGGGTGCATCTGCACCTTCCACGTGGATCCACAGCATCCCTCTTCCTGCTGTAGAATTTCCCTTGCAGATTTCTCTCCAACTCTTCTGATGTGAATGCCCTTCCTCCACTTTTTTGCTACTGTTTTTTCCCTAACCTAAAGCGGTATGTCCTTTCCCTATTCCACCATCTTAAGAATATCAAATAAGTAAATAAATTTTTTAGAAAAGCACAATGAGATCATGCTGTTCCAATTGGAATTATTATCAAAAACAGAAGAAGAATGGGAATAGTAGAGGAAGGAGGAAGACTGGGAGTGCAGGTGGGAAGAATCACTATGTTTGTAAATTTGTGTCTATGAAATGCTTGAAGTGTGTATACTTTTGTCTTCCTGGCTACCAGAGCTGCCTGGCTCATCCTGGATGGGGGATGTCTCCTTGCCGGCACCTGACAGCTAGACTGTGGTGGCCAGGAGGACAAGGGTGACCCAGCTCCCGAGCTGAGGTCCTACTTCATGCCACAAACCTTGTCTGAGGAGCTCCATCAGCAAGATCATGTAGGAGACAGGCAGCAAGACCATGGGGGATGAGTGGCAGTCTGTCTCACAGATCACTTCTACTTGCTACTCCATTGTCAAGTCACTGTCTCATGAGGGACAGCCCGTCCCAGAGAGCAGAGACCTCAAGGGAACCCCAAAGCCTGACGCTGAGCGAGAGCCTGGGAGGCTGTCAGGGAAGATGTTGCACCTGGAGTCCATGCTCAGTAAGCTGCAGAACCTACAGAAGAAGGCTGACAGGGCTGCCCTGGAGGAGGAGGTGCAGAGACAGAGGCACAACCATCAGAGGCTGCAGGCTGAATCAGAGAGTGCAACCATCTGCCTGCTCCTGGCCACCAAGCAGCCAGGTTCCCCCATGACCAACCTGGCCTGAGGTGGCCATGGACCTGCCTGGGCTCCGCCAGCCCTGGGCCCTCAGGAACCCTCCCTATGCCAACCTGCATCTCAGCAGCACTCCCACTCCCTGGCCTCTTGTTTGATGGCAAAGTTACTGCACCCATCCTAGTTTGTAAATATTCTGTGTAGAAGAGAATTCAGGGAGTGAAAAAGCCACTGCCAAGAAAAAAAAACCACCAAAGGTCAACCAACATGGGGTTACCCATCTCAGGTAGTGGACTCAACAGTGCACACACTCAGATGTGTATGCATAGTATGCCTCGTAACTAATGTATACCTTCCTATCAGTTATGGCCCTAGGTTTCTGGGCCCCAGGAGGAGGAAATAGAGTCACAAGGGATGAAAACTACACTGCAGAAAAGTTGTGCTCTGAGCATTTCAGGCATGGAAAGCCAAGACACTGTGGCAAAAAAATGAGCTACATGAAAGAACTCTGTGAGGGAGATCCCGGTGGAATGAAGGGGCCATGAAAGAAGGAGCTACCTTTCTCTGAAAGGAGGAGAGAACTTCCACTTTGATTATGGCCTGGTCTAAATAATGTCAGAGTTTGTGGACTCAAGAGGCTTCCATAGCCTTGGCAGCTCATGACAAGAGCCTCAGGTGATTACTGACATCATAAATAAGAGTGTCAATTGTTAAAGTAACAACAGGAGTCACTGTGCACTTGCTCCCCATGAAAGACCTCTGTCTTTAATGAGTTGTACTGTGAGAATTAACTGTAGGACTAGTCTTCAAAAAGTACTTTATACTTTGTGTGCCTGTGTGGGTGCAAATTGTTGAAATATTTACTTAGTATATAGTTTTTCTTCTGTATATAAAAATAATTAAAAATTAATCTAGCATGTGATGGGAGAGGGAGTGGAGGTGGGATGGTTTTGGGGTGGGAGTGTGGGTTTGGGGAGAAAGAACCACATAATCCAAAGTTGTACTTATGAAATTTATATTTATTAAGTTGTGCTCTGAATCAGAATGTTATATGCTAGTCATTCTGCCCACACTGATCGAGATGGAAGTGTGAGAGAAAGCCCCCATGCTGCTATCATCCCCATCTTTCTCTTATTTTCTATCCTTGTCCTCCTGATTCTGATAAGGAGATAAGGATTGGATTGGATTTTTGGGAGCACTCCTATACATCTCCTTTTTTGGCCCAAGTTCTCATCCCACTGCTTATCACCAACAATCAGCCCAGGAAAATTCCCTCTCTTGTTTCTCCCATCCTCCACACTAATGAAAGGGACATAGCAACTCTGGTTACCTCATATCCATGTGTAGATATAAGTGATGTGAAAAGACTTTAGAAAATGAGTTAGCTTGGGGCCAGCACTATGGTGCAGTAGATTAATCCTCTGCCTGTGGCACCAGCATCCCATATGGGTGCCTTTTCTAGTCCCGGCTGCTCCTCTTCCAAGCCAGCTCTCTGCTATGGCCTGGAAAGCAGTGGAAGATGGCCCAAGTGCTTGGGCCCCTGCACCCATGTGGGAGACCTGGAAGAAGCTCATGGCTCCTGGCTCCGGATCAGCATAGCTCTGGCCATCGTGGTCATTTGGGGAGTGAAACAATGGAAGGAAGACCTTTCTCTGTCTCTCCCTCTCACTGTCTGTTACTCTACCTCTCAAATAAATAAAATCTTTAAAAAAAAGGGGGGGGGGGAATGAGTTAGCTGAACTGGGGAACTGATGTCTTCCCACATCTCCTGATTTCACATCACACCTCAGTTCTAGGTGCCAATATTCTAATTGCCTTTGGTCACTCTGCCTACTGATAGACCAAGGTACATGCTACCCCAAGAAAAAGGACTATCATATAGACCCATTTCTTCTCTGTCCTGTTTCCCTTGATTCCTATTTAACCTATACCATGGAACCATTTCCTGATGCGTGGGGCAACTCACTGCCCAGGTGGGTGGGGCATGTTTAAATCATAAGAGACACTGTGATACGGGCTGGCCTATAAAAGCAGCTGTAGTCCTGGAGCTTTACCAGTCACTGGTTCTGACTGCTAGGAGCCTCTCCTATCAACAGGACAGATAAGCCTCAAATAATTCTTGCCTCCCAATGCCATCTTCCCCCTTATTTCTTATCTTCCCCCCGGCCTGACCCTCCTGATCCTGTAGCCTGGCCCCACCTGTCTGGTTCCACCCCAGCCTGACTCCAAGCTCTATATTTGAGCCTTACCAACCTGCTTTTCCATACTGGCCTCATCCTCCTCCGGGCCCTCCACTCCAGCCCAACTATCCAAGTCGGCCATACTATTGTTGCTTCCCTTCTGTCCCTTTACACCAGGCAAAACCCCGGATCCTGCATCTTGGACTCACCCTCCTCCTAGTGCCCTCCCCACATCTGACTCTCCTTTACTTCTCCCAGACCCTCCTCACAGTCCAGTATTTGAGCCTTTTCCTCCCCTGCTCCTCCTTACTGGCCCCACCCTCCCTCTGATCCTGCACCCCAGCCTTGCCCTGCTCCTGCTCCTGCCCCTGCAGCTCGCACTCCTGGGCTTCCACAAAAGTCTCATCCTGCTACTAATTCCTCACTCAAACCTCATCCCCCTACTCATGCTGAACACCAACCAGGCCCTTCTTCTGCCTCTAAACATAAGCCCCACCCAGCCCTGCTCCCAAGCACAAGCCTCGCTCTCCTGAATCTAAACACAAGTCTCAGCCTCCTCCGGAAGTTCCTTTCCGTTGTCCTTTCCCTTATGGCCATGATCTCAGGAAACGCCTTCTAGCACTTCTTGCACAAAAGCCTCACCCTTCTCCTAGCCTTTTACACAGACACCACGTTATTGTCACTGCTTCCACAAGCTTTGCCTTTCCTCCAGTGTTTCTCCACAGCGCCACCCTCCTTCTGTCCCCTCACGTCGGCGCCAGAGTCTCATTGCACCTGTACACCAACCTCACCCTCCTCCTGGTCCCCCACCCGGCTCTCAGCATCCTGCTGCTTCTCTGTGCCGTCCTTGCCTTTACTCCAGTCTTTCTCCACAGCACCACCTTCCTTCTATCCGGTCAACATGGCGCCAGCCTCTCATTGCACCTGTACACCAACCTCACCCTCCTCCTGGTCCCAACCCGGCTCAGTGTCCTGCTGCTTCTCTGTGCCGTCCTTGCCTTTACTCCAGTCTTTCTCCACAGCACAACCTTCCTTCTATCCGGTCTACATGGCGCCAGCCTCTCATTGCACCTGTACACCAACCTCACCCTCCTCCTGGTCCCCCACCCGGCTCTCAGCATCCTGCTGCTTCTCTGTGCCGTCCTTGCCTTTACTCCAGTCTTTCTCCACAGCACCACCTTCCTTCTATCCGGTCAACATGGCGCCAGCCTCTCATTGCACCTGTACACCAACCTCACCCTCCTCCCGGTCCCCCACCCGGCTCTCAGCATCCTGCTGCTTCTCTGTGCTGTCCTTGCCTTTACTCCAGTCTTTCTCCACAGCACCACCTTCCTTCTATCCGGTCAACATGGCGCCAGCCTCTCATTGCACCTGTACACCAACCTCACCCTCCTCCCGGTCCCCCACCCGGCTCTCAGCGTCCTGCTGCTTCTCTGTGCCGTCCTTGCCTTTACTCCAGTCTTTCTCCACAGCACAACCTTCCTTCTATCCGGTCTACATGGCGCCAGCCTCTCATTGCACCTGTACACCAACCTCACCCTCCTCCTGGTCCCCCACCCGGCTCTCAGCATCCTGCTGCTTCTCTGTGCCGTCCTTGCCTTTACTCCAGTCTTTCTCCACAGCACCACCTTCCTTCTATCTGGTCAACATGGCGCCAGCCTCTCATTGCACCTGTACACCAACCTCACCCTCCTCCCGGTCCCCCACCCGGCTCTCAGCATCCTGCTGCTTCTCTGTGCCGTCCTTGCCTTTACTCCAGTCTTTCTCCACAGCACAACCTTCCTTCTATCTGGTCTACATGGCGCCAGCCTCTCATTGCACCTGTACACCAACCTCACCCTCCTCCTGGTCCCCCACCCGGCTCTCAGCATCCTGCTGCTTCTCTGTGCCGTCCTTGCCTTTATTCCAGTCTTTCTCCACAGCACCTCCTTCCTTCTATCCGGTCAACATGGCGCCAGCCTCTCATTGCACCTGTACACCAACCTCACCCTCCTCCTGGTCCCCCACCCGGCTCTCAGCATCCTGCTGCTTCTCTGTGCCGTCCTTGCCTTTACTCCAGTCTTTCTCCACAGCACCTCCTTCCTTCTATCCGGTCAACATGGCGCCAGCCTCTCATTGCACCTGTACACCAACCTCACCCTCCTCCTGGTCCCCCACCCGGCTCTCAGCATCCTGCTGCTTCTCTGTGCCGTCCTTGCCTTTATTCCAGTCTTTCTCCACAGCACCACCTTCCTTCTATCCGGTCTACATGGCGCCAGCCTCTCATTGCACCTGTACACCAACCTCACCCTCCTCCTGGTCCCCCACCCGGCTCTCAGCATCCTGCTGCTTCTCTGTGCCATCCTTGCCTTTACTCCAGTCTTTCTCCACAGCACAACCTTCCTTCTATCCGGTCTACATGGCGCCAGCCTCTCATTGCACCTGTACACCAACCTCACCCTCCTCCTGGTCCCCCACCCAGCTGAGCGTCCTGCTGCTTCTCTGTGCCGTCCTTGCCTTTACTCCAGTCTTTCTCCACAGCACCACCTTCCTTCTATCCGGTCAACATGGCGCCAGCCTCTCATTGCACCTGTACACCAACCTCACCCTCCTCCTGGTCCCCCACCCGGCTCAGTGTCCTGCTGCTTCTCTGTGCCGTCCTTGCCTTTACTCCAGTCTTTCTCCACAGCACAACCTTCCTTCTATCCGGTCTACATGGCGCCAGCCTCTCATTGCACCTGTACACCAACCTCACCCTCCTCCTGGTCCCCCACCCGGCTCTCAGCATCCTGCTGCTTCTCTGTGCCGTCCTTGCCTTTACTCCAGTCTTTCTCCACAGCACCACCTTCCTTCTATCCGGTCAACATGGCGCCAGCCTCTCATTGCACCTGTACACCAACCTCACCCTCCTCCTGGTCCCCCACCCGGCTCAGTGTCCTGCTGCTTCTCTGTGCCGTCCTTGCCTTTACTCCAGTCTTTCTCCACAGCACAACCTTCCTTCTATCCGGTCAACATGGCGCCAGCCTCTCATTGCACCTGTACACCAACCTCACCCTCCTCCCGGTCCCCCACCCGGCTCTCAGCATCCTGCTGCTTCTCTGTGCCGTCCTTGCCTTTACTCCAGTCTTTCTCCACAGCACCACCTTCCTTCTATCCGGTCAACATGGCGCCAGCCTCTCATTGCACCTGTACACCAACCTCACCCTCCTCCTGGTCCCCCACCCGGCTCAGTGTCCTGCTGCTTCTCTGTGCCGTCCTTGCCTTTACTCCAGTCTTTCTCCACAGCACAACCTTCCTTCTATCCGGTCAACATGGCGCCAGCCTCTCATTGCACCTGTACACCAACCTCACCCTCCTCCTGGTCCCCCACCCAGCTCTCAGCGTCCTGCTGCTTCTCTGTGCCGTCCTTGCCTTTACTCCAGTCTTTCTCCACAGCACAACCTTCCTTCTATCCGGTCAACATGGCGCCAGCCTCTCATTGCACCTGTACACCAACCTCACCCTCCTCCTGGTCCCCCACCCGGCTCAGTGTCCTGCTGCTTCTCTGTGCCGTCCTTGCCTTTACTCCAGTCTTTCTCCACAGCACCACCTTCCTTCTATCCGGTCAACATGGCGCCAGCCTCTCATTGCACCTGTACACCAACCTCACCCTCCTCCTGGTCCCCCACCCGGCTCAGCGTCCTGCTGCTTCTCTGTGCCGTCCTTGCCTTTACTCCAGTCTTTCTCCACAGCACCACCTTCCTTCTATCCGGTCAACATGGCGCCAGCCTCTCATTGCACCTGTACACCAACCTCACCCTCCTCCCGGTCCCCCACCCGGCTCTCAGCATCCTGCTGCTTCTCTGTGCCGTCCTTGCCTTTACTCCAGTCTTTCCACAGCACAACCTTCCTTCTATCCGGTCAACATGGCGCCAGCCTCTCATTGCACCTGTACACCAACCTCACCCTCCTCCCGGTCCCCCACCCGGCTCTCAGCGTCTGCTGCTTCTCTGTGCCGTCCTTGCCTTTACTCCAGTCTTTCTCCACAGCGCCACCCTCCTTTTGTCCCCTCACATCGGCGCCAGCCTCCTACTGCACCTGTACACCAACCTCAACCTCCTCCTGGACCCCCACCCCGCTCTCAGCGTCCTCCTGCTTCTCTGCACCATCTTCGCCTGCCTTCTGATCCTGCCCCCAAGCCTCGCCCTCCTCCTGCTCCTCTCTCCCAGCCTCAGCCTCACCCTCCTTCTGACCCTCTGCCTCACCCTTCTTTTCCTTCTCCCTGCCCATCCACTGTGCTTTTCCTCTACTCCAGCCTCACCCTCTGGCTGGTCTTCCCTCTCCACTTCAGCCTCCTTTTGAACCTCTGCTCCAGCCTCATCTTCTTCCTGGTCCTCCTCTTAAGCCTCACCCTCCTTTTCTTTCACTGTATCAGCCATCTCCTCTTTCTGTTCAACTCCAGCCTCAAGTTCCTGCTGTTCCCACCCCCCAGCCTGTCCTTCCTTCTGGTCTGTCATTCCAGCCTCACCGTCCTCCTTATTCCTCCATCTCAGCCTCATGCTGCTCCTCCATCTCACCCTCCTAGCCATCCTCGCCTTTGCTCTGTACCTTGATGCTTGCCTCACCCTCCTTCTACTCATCCATCCCAGCCTGACCTTCCTTCTGATCCTTCCTTCCCTCCCCACCCTCCTACTGGTCCTTCTCCCTAGCCTCACCCTCCTCTTCCTCTACCCTCCCTCTTCCTCTCGTTCCTCCATAGCAACCTCAACCTTCTGTGACTACGTCCTGTCCACCCACTTGCCTCCCACACCAGCCTGATCTTCCAAAGATCTTCCACATACTAAGATCACATGCCTGACCTTAGTATGACCTCTCACCTCAGTCTTGCCCTGCCTCAGGCCCATCAAATTCTAATCCTCTCATCTACATTCCTCCCAATTCTCCTCACTTTGTCACCTTTTTCCTACCATGACAAATGACACTAATTCCCAGTACCTGACTTATTCACTCCATGCCCAGCACTTCAGGACTCTATTCCTATCATACCTAACCTGCTCATTGCCCTGTGTTATCCTACCTATTTCTATTTGGCCGCTATGTTACCCCCAACTCCTCCTAACAACTCTACTTACTAGTCCTCTATACTCCAACACACCCCCACCCACTTGTGATCCAGTCATCCCATAAGTAACTACTGGTTCACAAATATAATCCCAGAAGGAAGTTTCCTTCCCACTGCCATGGTTCTGGTGAAGCTCACAGTTGTAAAGACTTGACTCCCAGAAGCTCAATGGTGCCTATAGGGGATGTGGCACAATAGCACATCATCCCTCAACCAAATACTATTTGGTTCATTACAAGACCCTTTTCCATGGTCAAATCCTGGTTATGTGACTAAAGTATTTTGCCTTCATCCCCACTTGGTTCCTCTTAATACACTAGAGCAGCTTTAACAATTTTCTTTTCTCTGAACAGGCAGTTAGATCCTCTCCCGCCTGATCAATGTGCTTTCATTAGCCTTTACCTTACAACATGGCTAGAGGAGATCAAAATGCAGGACCATAATGGAGGGAAGAATGAGGGGGATTCATTCCCTCTGTTCTCCAGGAGAGTAAGTTCTGTTGATCTGCACTGAGTTAAAGTGAGTGAAAGAAATGGGGAGCCATGAGGATTCCACTGTGGGCAGATGGGGACCAGTGTGGTTTTTGTTTGTTGTTGGTTGGGGGGGTGTTGGAGTTGGAGGGTGGTAGTTGTAGTTGACTTGATCTGGTTGTGCTCAAACTTTGTTGTTCCTTTTAATCCTCAAATATTTTATAACAAAGTACAGGGTCCATAGACTCTTTTCCAATAATCTTGAAAATATATGGTGTTGAATAAGCATGACACAGTCTCTGGCATTGCCCACAGAAATCTTTTATAGTAACTTCCATGTCTTTGGAATTTCAGAAAATCCCTGTAGCAGGTGTGTAATGAGGAGAAGGAGTCACTGATTGGCTGGTGAACAATGCAGCCAGGATGAACTCCATGAACATCTATGAACTTCCATGGATGATAGCCATCCAATCATGGTACTCAAATGTGCGCAGAGAGGTGTGAGCAATTCCGGACAATTCTGATGTCTCTGACCTCTAAGCTGTAGCTCTTCTGCTCCCTTATGCAGGGAAATGCAGTCTTTCCTTGAGGGATTAAAAACCGCCTGTCCCTTGGACCAGTCATAGCTGCAAGGATAGGCAGGGCTGTTTCCATTGTGGTTGAGTCAGCAAGGTGCTCTGTGATTGAGCTATCCTGAAGCTTTTAGTTTTCTTCTCGCAACTTTGTCCCAGAATTGACAAAACAGGTCCCCCAGTTGCAAGGGTGCCAAAGTCGAGGCACTGAAGTGTTGATTCCATTGGATAGATGACATTTAGAGATGCAGTTATCTTTGGCTGGATTTGCAAGATTAATATAATAAATAGCAACTCTCCATGCAATACTTCCCAGGGCAAAACCAGTTGGCTTGTTCTGTTTGTTTATAAAAATAGCCACACATCAACGCTGATGTTTCAGTGGAGTTCTCAATTCCCCTGAATTCAGAAGATTGATTCTCTTACTGATAGTCAGCCTGTCTCCACAGTTGCTATCATGGTCATACTGTATCACATCTGTACAGTAAAACTCTTCAGGGTGTTGCAACATCACCATAGCATTTGGTGAACAGGTATCCCAAAACTTGAGAGTCTCATCCAAGCAACTGGTCATCACACATCATGCAACTGTAGACTGGGGTTTTGATCAAATGTTTGTTTCTAACAGGAGTATCATGCTGTGCAACCTGTAGCACTTGGTTGCTATTGAGGTCCTGAATTTTGACACTGCTATATCAAAATACATCATATATATATATGTGTGTGTGTGTGTGTGCGCGCGCACAATGCAGAAACCTTAGACCCAAGGATTATCATCAGTCCTTACATAGCTGCATGAAATCTCCAAATTCCTTGAAATGTTATTGTTTTCCTCCTTTGACATTTAAATAATTGTCCAAATGTGTTAATTTTAATAAACTAAAAGTATGCGCTATTTAGGAAATTCATATCCTACCATTATTTTTTGGTACATAAATGTTGGTGGTGGTGGTGGCCTCAGCTGCTGTGGTGTAGGCTGTGGGACATAAGGTTGGGGAAATTTTCCTTGATTTGAAGAATGCATCAGTTCAGGGCCTGTGGATACATAGGAGAGAATGATAGTACAAACTCTGGTACTTGTATTAAACTTGTGTGGACACATGACATTGAGGCACAATGTGAATTTTATGAATCCCATTGTCTTCCTCCACCTAACCAGGAGGAAGATATATAGGTGGCAGAGTACAACTTGGTGACATCAGAGGCACATAGACAGCCCATTGAATATTCTGAATGTTCCCATCTTTAGTGTTGATAGCAAGAGCCTCCCCAGGAATAACTTGTACCAATATAATCTGTTGTATCCAGTATTGAGGAAAGGAAGGCCATCTGGCATCTCTCTTGGGATGTCATCATTTGTAAGTAATTAGTAGTATACTGGGTTGCAATGGTGGTGTTCACACGATAGCTCTCCATGTCCTTGCATGGGTCCCAGCAGCCTTATAACCTCCATTCACTTGTTTATAAAATGATTCTCCACATGACAGAGCTGAACAGCAACCAATGGTCAAGCCCTGCAGGAATATAAACAGATATTATGTTATCATATATATTTTGTGTGTGAGATAAGCAGACGGTTTATCTTCTGGGCATCTGTTTCAAAGTGTGAGATGTTTGACTTCCTCCAAAATCTTTTTCAGTAGACTGGCCTACATGAGGTCCAGTCAGCAGGTGACTGCTTCCTGCTTCTGCCACACAACCCCAAGCCCTGTTCTGGTGGTATCTGGAAGTGGCCCAATGGCAGAGTCAAATCTGAGGTGCTGGGTCAGGTGAGTTCAGAGCTGGAATGGGACACTCAGTCACAAAATATTTTCAGTAAAACAGTGCACAAAATATATGCCACTAGGGACTACAGAGGACAGAATGGGTTTTTAAAATGCCTATTTGTTTACATTTCCTTGAAACACCAATTGACAATGAGGTAGAGAAAGAGATAGAGAGTTCCGGCTGCCAATTTTCTCACCCAAATACAACAACTAGGGCCAATCCAGGCTAAAGCCAGAAGCCTGGAACTCCATATGAGCGTTCAAGGTACGTTAGAGGGGGCAGGGGTCTGCATCAGAAGATGAGCCAGAAGTGAAGCTGGCCCTCTGAAAACCACATGAGCATCAAAACATTGCATGGGTGTTCTCAGGAAGAAAGGCAGAATGTCACATCAGAGGGCTGGACACAAAGAAAGAAATTCAAAGTAGTTGTTCCAGACAAATAACGTGTTCAACAGTGCTTTTCCCAAATGGAAAGGCACATGGAATCAAACATGTCCATTGCAACCGAGTGAGGAAAAGCATTAACAAGTACATAATGAGAAAGAACCACAGGCTTACAGTCAGTGTTTGAGGGCTTACTAAAAGCTAGTTTGGATCCTTGCTGCCTAGCAGTCCTAATGCTGTTTCCTTTAAAATGCTCTGTTTTAAATACAGTATATGGATCAGCTAAGGTCACCAAAATATAAAGAAAATGGAATGTCTCAGAAACACAAAGAAAACAAAAACAGAGTCATGGAATGGGTGTGAAAATCACACTGAGTGGTAGAGAGCCAAAGGATTGTTCTGTGTGGATTGTTCCAAAATCATATTGGAAAAATTGTTTGGAATGTTTGCACAGATAAAATATATCAATATTGAAATATATCAGTGGCATTTTTTGAGTGTGGGCACATTCAAATACCACTAATTAATGGCATTATATGACAGATAGGGAGGGATCCACTACCCAGAACAGAAAGGAAATTGAAGATTTCATGGGGTAATGCAGAGTAGATGAATGGGTGTGAAAAACTCCAAGTTACTGAGAATAGGAACAAGAAAAGATTATGCTCTCTATATGGTTGCATAACAAGATCATCATAAAGTGAGTATCAAAGTTTTGTCAGAGGGAGGGAAACAGTCTAGCTCCAGAAACAGCCAACATTCCAGAGTTCAGCCTACCACCAGCCAACTGCCAGGAGCTGAGCCTACAACCAGCCAACGGCCAGGAGCTGAGCCTACCACCAGCCAACGAGCCTACCACCAGCCAACGGCCAGGAGCTGAGCCTACCACCAGCCAAAGCCAGGAGCTGAGCCTACCAACAGCTAATGGCCAGGAGCTGAGCCTACCACCAGCCAATGGCCAGGATCTGAGCCTACCACCAGCCAAAGCCAGGAGCTGAGCCTACCAACAGCTAATGGCCAGGAGCTGAGCCTACCACCAGCCAAAGCCAGGAGCTGAGCCTACCAACAGCTAATGGCCAGGAGCTGAGCCTATCACCAGCCAACGGCCAGGAGCTGAGCCTACCACCAGCCAACGGCCAAGAGCTGAGCCTACTACCAGCCAATGGCCAGGAGCTCCCCCACAAGCTTGCCATTTGCCCCAGTGAAGAGAAGCAATTGAGACTCTGAAAGCAATTCCAGTAAAAGGACATGCATCCAATCAACTTTAGGATTAAAGAGAAGGCAAAAATATAGTCCTTCTATTTGAAAGGCCCACCTTCACCAAGTGTCCAGGCCCCACCCACCTCCCTAGGAGTCCCTGGGCCCCTAAACACCGGCTACCATCCAGCCAGGAACCCCTGAGTTACCAGGCCCCACCCATCAACCTTGGACTCCACTCAGCTCCTGTGTCCAGGATTCCACACTGAATGCTGGGACAGCCTCATCTCCAACCCCCGGGCCGGGGCTCCGCCCACTATCCCGGACCCTCTAAGCCCAACACCTGGGACCCTGCCCACCATCCAGGGACTCGCCTCAGCTTCAGTCCCTGGGACCCCGCCCATCTCCCTAGAATCGCCTCAGGTCCCTGCCCAGGAACCAACCCAAGCCCCTGGGCCCCGTCCACTACCACAAGACCCTCTAAGCCCCATACCTGTGACCGTGGCCACATCCAGCCAGGAACCCCCTCACCTACTATCCTGGGGCCCTGTAAGTCTCATGCCCAGGGCCCCTTCCATCACCCAGTTGGGACCCCTCAGCACGCGGACCCCGCCCACCAAACCGGGACCCTTTCAGCCTCCTGCCCCATCCACCAGGACCCCCCTCAACCACTAAACGGGGCTCTGTAAAGCCCATGCCCGGAACCCCGCCCAGCACTCCTGGACCCACCTCTGCACCTGTGCCCTGGGACCCACCCACCACCCAGCTGGAACCTCACCCCCATCAACCCCCGGACCCCGCCCACTATCCCGGGACTCACCCTGGCTCCTGTGCCCACCACCCAGCTGGGACCCCCACCCCACCCCCGGGCCCCGCCCACTACCCCGGGACTCACCCTGGCTCCTGTGCCCCAGACCTGCTCAGAACCCCTCAGGCCCGGGCTCAGGACCCCGCCTCAGCCCCCGGTCCCCGCCCACTATCCCAGGACTCTTTAAACCCCACATCCTTGACCCCGGCCACATCCAGCCAGGACCCCCCTCCCCAACCATCCCAGGACCCTGTAAGTCCCATGCCGAGGGCCCCTCCCATCACACCAGGAGTCACCTCTGCACCTGTGCCCGGACCCTGCCCACCACCCAGCTGGGACCCCACCCCCATCCCCAGCCCCCGGGCCCCGCCCACCACCCCGGGACTCAACTGGGCTCCTGTGCCCGGGACCCGCCCATCCCCTCAGAAGCCCCTCAGGCCCGGGCTCAGGACCCCCCTCAGTCCCGGGCCCCGCCCACCACCCCGGGACCACTCCTCACCCCGCCCCGGGCCGGACCCGCGCTCCTAACGTCCCCCGGCGCCTTAACAAGCGCCGCCGCCTCACCCTCGCCCAGGAGCGCCGCCCTGTCTCCTGCTTCTGGCCCACGGCGGCCGCTCTGGTGGGGAGGGGGCGCCGCGCCGGGGGCGGCCCCACCGCCGAGCACTTCCGGGTCAGAGGGCGCGCGGCGCGACGGGCCGAGCTCGGGGCAAATTCGGAGCTGAGTCCGGGGCGGGAGCAGCGCTGGGCGCGGGGCTGCGGCGGGGTCTCCTCTGCTCGTGGCGGCGCCGTGGAGGAGGCCGTGGGCGACCGGAAGCAGGCGTCGCCCTGCGTGGCTGACCCCCCCCTGAGGGGCGCGGCCCCCAGCACCGCCAGGGAGGCCTGGCAGGCCTGGCCCGAGGAGACCCCCCTCCCGCCGCCGCCCCGGTCTGGTTCATCTGAGGACCCTCAGGCCGCCCTGACGGGAGCAGGAAGTTGGGTGTAGGAAGGTCCGGCATTAGGAAGAGCAGGAAACTCGGGGACGTCACAGTGTCTCTCAGGGCCTTTCCCCCGGATGTGCCATCTCTCCATCCTCAGCCTGTCTTCCTGCCCTGTGACTTGGAGCCGGGGCAGGACCTGGCTTCTGCCTGTCCTGGGCAGTGGGGTCGCGTAGAGCTGCTCCTTTGCGTTGGCTGCGTTCACCCTTGGTCTCATGGATGCGAGGAAAAGACCTCCTCTACCAAACAGCTGTTTCGGGGCACAGTTCTGGGTGCTGCACGCAGTTGCAATTGGGTCCAGAGACGCCTACGCGCCAAATGCACTGGCGTTCAGATCAGAGACATCTGTTCACAACCGTACCACCGATGCACTGGGGGCAGCACAGGGCAGGCAGAGGTGTGACGTCAGAACCAGCTCAGTGGGGCCGGCGCTGTGACGTGGGTTAACCCTCTGCCTGTGGTGCCAGCATCCCATATGAGCGTTGGTTTGAGTCCCAGCTGCTCCACTTCCAATCCAGCTCTGTCCTATGGCCTGGGAAAGCAGTGGAAGATGGCCCAAGTGTGTGGGCCACTCTCCCCATGTGGGAGACCCGGAAGAAGCTCCTGGCTCCTAGCTTCAGATTGGCACAGCTCCAGCCATTGCAGCTCTTTGGGGAGTGAACCAGCTGATGGAAGACACCTCTCTCTCTCTATGTTTGCTTTTCAAATAAATAAATGAATCTTTTTAAAATAACCCTACTCTCCTGTTCATCATTAGATAGCTATGGTTTCATAATTGACAGATGAGAATAATCACATCTTCTAATGAACATGTTGAAGTAGATTCCAGAAGGCGCCTGTTGTACACTGGTTGAGGGAGGGACGTGGACGTGGATCAGAAACAGGACCCTAAAGGAGAGAATCAAAGCCAATGACCAGTTAGAAAACACACAGATGTATTAAGTTCTGCTATCAGGAAGAGCCATTAGTGATACACCAGGAATGATGGAGATAAAGGAGAAAGATTGTGGCCTCAGTATTTCCAATCTGCACTCAGTAAATGACCCCAGTTGCCAGCTGTAGTCTCACTATGGGAGTAGCAAAACTCATAACATGTTTTTCAGTAAAACAAACAAAAATCTACTCAGTATGAACACATCGTGTACAGAGAACTTATTCTTAAAATAGCCTACCATCCCATGAGACAATGGTGAATTCCAACTGTTTCTGTGTTTGGAAAGTCTTTGGGAAAGCAGGAAAGTAAGAAAAGGAAAGATACCGAAGAGAGCAGAAGGCATAAAGAGCAAGTTGCTTAAATTAGACAGGTGGAAATTAGAGTAACACCAACTCCAGGGACCAAAATGAAGGAGAAAATTCTACTTTCACAATCTGGTCATGGAACCAGAATTTCTGGTGCAGGCATTTGAGTCCTACAATTATCAGTGCTTCCTTAGCTCCAGAGCAATGGACCCTTGTGTAGTTTCCAGAGCCTTCTTTATGTCTTTATTCCTCAGACTGTAGGTGAAGGGGTTCAGCATGGGGGTGACCACAGTGTACATCACTGAGGCCATGGCAGGTGAGTGTGAGCCGTAACAGCTGAAGTGAGGTAGACACCTAGACCTGTGCAATAGAATAAGGAGACAACGGACAGGTGAGAGGCACAGGTGGAGAATGTTTTATCCTTCACCTGAGCAGAGGAGATTGCACGGATGAAGGAGATGATCTTAGAGTAGGAGTACAGGATCCCAGCCAATGAACCAATAGAAGAAGCACAGGTGTGAAGTATATGACCATGTCATTAAGAAAAGTGTCAGATGGCCGGTGCCATGGCTCAATAGGCTAATCCTCCACCTTGCGGTGCCGGCACACTGGATTCTAGTCCCCGTCGGGGCACCAGATTCTGTCCTGGTTGCCCCTCTTCCAGGCCAGCTCTCTGCTGTGGCCTGGGAGTGCAGTGGAGGATGGCCCAAGTGCTGAGGCCCTGCACCCACATGGGAGACCACGATAAGCACCTGGCTCCTGCCTTCGGATCAGCACGGTGCACCGGCAGCAGTGCGCCTACTGCGGTGGCCATTGGAGGGTGAACCAACAGCAAAGGAAGACCTTTCTCTCTGGCTCTCTCTCTCACTGTCCACTCTGTCTGTCAAAAAATAAAAAATAAATAAAAATTTAAAAAAAGAAAAGTGTCAGAGCAGGTAAGATGTGCCACCTGATTCAGTTCACAGAAAAAGTGATGGATTTCCAGGGGTACATAGAAGGACAGCCACAGCACCATTAAGCTTTGTAACAAGGTATGCAGGACACTGATGACCCAGCACACCAGGACCAGCTGCACACGGAGCCGGGGGTTCATGATGACCGTGTAGTGCAGGGGGTGACAGATGGCCATGAACCTGTCATAGGCCATCACGGCCAGGAGAAAATTGTCCAGCTCTGCAAAAAGCAGGAAGAAGAACATCTGGGTGATGCAGTCTGCTCGGGTGATGGCTTTGCTCTGCGTCTGGATGTTCACCAGCATCTTGGGGACGGTGGTGGAGGTGAAGCAGACGTCCACCAAGGACAGGTTGGAGAGGAAGAAGTACATGGGCGTGTGGAGGTGGGGGTCTGAGAGGATGGGCAGGACGATGAGCAGGTACCCAGCCATAGTGACCAGGTACATGGAGAGGAGGAGACCAAATATGAGGGGCTACAGCTCTGGGTCCTCTGAGGATCCCAGAAGAAATCTTAAAGTTTGTGAATTGTCCCCTGATGCCATTGGTTGAGACAACGACCAGGAAAGAGATAATTACATGATTACTGAGGAGCCATTGCTCACATAGGGGAAATCTACCATTTATATGTTGCAGGCAAGCACTGATTTATATATACTGTGCATGGATCTGGTCCCATGTAGGACTCACTTAGTCCATTTGAAACTTCTTATTAGCATCTCTGAGAAGAGTTTCCTTCCCACTTAGCATTTTCCCTAAATGTATCTATATATTCTGCTATTTTAATAAGTAATGATCTCCTACAGTTGAACTGTATAAATTGACTTCCAATCATGTTTCAAGCATTGGCCAGTCAGAAGTCTAATATCTTAGAAGAACAAAATTGTCTACATCCCAGTGATGAAGATGAAATATAAGAGAACATATAAATGCTTTGAATAAAATGAAAGCAGCTATAAAGGAGAATGTGTCCACAGTGTTATTTTCTAGTTGTTTAAGTAGGACTAGAACCTGGGGATCATTGCCCAGTGACCGAGAGCCACGAGGTGATTTGTGGAAGTGTGGATCACGTCAAGGATATGAAGAGGGCCAAGGCCCCCTGGTGGCTGTTATTACACAACAGGAGCATTCCAAAGAAGTGAGGATGGCAGTGGTGATGAGCAAGAGGGAGAGTGGTGGGGGAGGGGACACAGGATGTCTGTGTCAACACAGACTCCATCATCCTCTCGGGAGTCTCTTGTACCTCATTCATTTTTTAAACTTTATTTTACTTACTCTAACATAAAGAGAGTCGATGTAATGCAGCTCATGGATACATTTCTAAGAATCATGTATTTCCCTTCCTCCCTCCCCTCTCCCTCCTCCTCCTCCTTCTGCCTTTCTCCTCTCTCTTCCTACTCCTTCTTCTCTCCCCCTCTCTCCATCCTTCCCTCCACCACTCTTTCTTTCATATTTTTGAAATGACATATTTTACTATTCTATTCTCTCTATGTATTTCTTCAGTTTTCTAAGATTAAAATCCTTTAAATATTAAAAAATTTAAACAGAGAAATTTGTCATGCATTTCCATGATCTATAGTTGTCCTACCATGCAATAGAACCCAGCAATGTCTTACTTCTCCCTAACTGTAACCTAGTGAACACAGAACAAGCTTTCTCCACCCTTGGCCCATATTTCCCTCTCCATTCTCTAATATCCACCATTAGACTTTATCATTGTGTTTGAAAAGGCACCCAGTGATTAAAACGGGATTCCTTCTAAGTACCGTATGTTGATTGAGTTCTTGTCTGAGTAACATTAAGTGTCACCTTGGAATAATGATTCCAGGTAACTCAGCTTGAACACTGTTCTCACCTCACAGCAGGTACACACAAGCACACAAACACACAGAGACATAAACACAGATACCGTGCCCTTCTCATCCCTGGCTGCACGGGTAGGGCAATGCATGGACATGACACATGCGGGCCAAATCAAGTTCTTTCCTGCAAAAAAGTGTAAATGCCACCCACAAGTTCCAGCTTGAAAACCTCCCATGAACAAATAAACATGGGACTCTATTCTAGTATGTTCATTTTTACCCTTTTATTTTTGTTCATTTTTATTTGAAACGGAGAAAGAGGGAGAGAGAGAGGACCTGGCATTGTGGTGTAGAGAGGTTAAGCCTTGGCCTGCAATGTCAGCATCCCATACGGGTGCTAGTTCAAGACCCGGCTGCTCCACTTCAGATCCAATCCCCTCCTAATGCACCTGAGAAAGCAGCAGAAGATGGTCCAAGTACTTGGGCACCTGTGTCCATGTAGGAGACCTGGAAGAAACTCCTGGCTCCTGGTTTCAACCTGGCCCACCCTGGCCTTTACAGCTGTTTGGGGAGTGAACCAGTGGATGCTAGATTCTCTCTCTCTCTCTCTCTCTCTCGCTATCGCTATCGCTATCGCTATCTTTCTCTCTCTCCTTATCTCTCTCTGTAACTCTGCCTTTCAGATAAATAAATAAAGTTTTTTTTAAAAAAAGCAAGCAGGAAATGAATCTAATATTATCACTTCACTTATGTGAAGTTCCCAACGTGACTCTGAGTGGAAAAGCTGATACTGAGTGAAGAATAAAGAAGAACTGATGGGGCTGGCGCTGTGGCTCACTTGGTTAATCCTCTGCCTGCAGCGCTGGCATCCCATATGGGCACTGGGTTCTAGTCCCGGTTGCTCCTATTGCAGTCCAGCTCTCTGCTGTGGCCCAGGAAGGCAGTGGAGGATGGCCCAAGTGCTTAGGCCCCTGCATCCACATGGGAGACCAGGAGGAAGCACCTAGATCCTGGCTTCGGATGGTGTAGCTCCAGCCGTAGCGGCCATTTGGGGGGTGAACCAATGGAAGGAAGAGCTTTCTCTCTCTCTCTCTCTCTCTCTCTCTCTCTAACTATAACTGTCAAATTAAAAAAAAAGAAGAATTCCTGCCAAATAATGGTGGAGGCAATGCAACTTTCAGAAATAGATATAACTAGAAAAGCCCTGAGACACCGTAGGAAATAACAGGAAGAGGAGATGGATATACATATACACAAGATGATCTCTCAGCTTGGATGAGGTAAACAACATTTTGCATCAACAAAGCAAAGGCAGGGGTAGGGAAGTAATACAGCCTTATGGACATGGTAACACACTTGACTATCCCTCAAACACTCACACACACACACACACATGCACACACACAAACACACATATACACATGCACACACATGCAAACACACATTCATACACATGAAGTGGCAGACAGCAATGTTCTCAGATTGAAAGATAATCTCCTGGTTGGAATCTGCCTCCTCACCAGAAAATCTCAATCTGCACCATTTCAGATATTAAAGACGGCAGAGCTGGATGTCTGGTGCTGCATTTAAGATGCTGCCTGGGACACCCACATCCCAAATCAGGTTGCCAGGCTGTGAGTCATGGCTCTGCTCCTGATTCCAACATCCTGATAATGCGCCCTCTGGGAGGTTGCAATGATGACTCAGCTACGTGGATTTTCTGCAAGTCACACAGGAGACCCACATTGAGTTCTGGGCATGCAACTTCTTTGGCCTGGCCCAGTCTTAACTGTTGTAGGCATTTTCAGAATGAACTAGAGGAGAGTGACTCTCTCTTTTGTTTGTATGTCTTTGTCTATTTCTTTTTGTTTCTCCCCCATTCAAGTAAAATAAAGATAAATAAATATTAAAACAGAAATGTACTCAATCGCCTGTCTTTCCCTCCAGAGCTGCCACTCTCTTTGTTTTTTTTAAGATTTTATTTATTTGAGAGGCAGAGTTACAGGCACACACACAAACACACAGGGAGGGAGGGAAGGAGGGAGCAAGGGATGGAGGGAGAGGGAGGGAAAGGGAGAGAGAGCGAGCGAGAGAGAGAGAGAGATCTTATATCTGCTAGTTCACTCCCCAAATGGCTGCAATGGCTGGAGCTTGGCCAATCCAAAGTCAGGAGCCAGAAGCTTCTTCTGGGTCTCCCACAAGGGTGCAAGGGCCCAAAGACTTAGGCCATCTCATGCAGCTTTCCCAGGTGCATAACAGGGAGCTAGAAGAGGAGCAGCTGGGACTAGAACCAGCACCCATTTGGGGTGACGGCACTGCAGACAGAGACTTAGGCCACTACACCACAGTGTCAGCCCCCACCCTCTTTCTTTACACCCCTTAATTGCCAAGATTCTTGGATCCCTGTTCTATTTTTACCAGAATTGTTTTGTGCTTCTTAATTCCTACTCCAACAGGCTTCCACTAGGATTATCTAATTGTCAACAATGAATCCAATGTTGCTGGTTTCAGTGGACACTCTTGTGTTTTAACACCATGAATAAATGCAATAATTCAGCAAGAGAGCCAACGAATACATCAATCTCTATCTGAAATAGACTGGATTGCCTATCAGGTGACCTTGGGTAAGCATTCTCAGCTTCCACTCTGGGCCTTTCCTGCAGGGCCTGCTGGGCTCTCAGAATCACTGCATGGGTTCTCTGGGAGGAAGGTCTCTGGGTAGAGGTGTGACTCCTCCAGGGATGGCTGATGATGGACACTGAAGCTCTGTCCCACACAGACAGCAGGAAGGAGTCAGTCCCTGAGCCAGAGGAAGATTACGGTGAATTTACAGCTCCCCGTCTCTGCACAGTAGGCACATCTTCCTCCTGGGGCTCTGACCTATGAGCACCTGGCTTCCTGGTAGGGACCTTGGTCTGGGCAGAAACTTTCTGGCCAATTCTCTGTTCCCAAGAGACCAGATTGAAGTCATGAGTTCTCAGAGTTGATTATTCCTTCTCTGTGGATTCTCCTGCCTCCTAGAGGGCAAAGCTTTCAGCCACTGATCTATTTGATTCAACACTTTCTCCAGAATGCAAGATGGAAGAACTCATCTTCAAGAAGTCCCTAGGGCTCTCCAATCAAACAGTTTGGTTGGGGACACAGCAGCAGACATGTCAGGAACAATGGTATTTCCCTCTTCAAGAAGGGGAAAGCTGTTTCTCTATGTAAAACAAGGGCTCCTCACTTGTAATGAGTTAGAAACTTTCTATAACAACTTATTTTTTATAAATACGTCTTTAAGAATATAGTGGTTCTTCCCACCATGAATTAGAAATTATATTGCATTTTGGCAGCTGTCACTTAGTTTTCCATATGTCTGTGAGTTAAAAGAGGAGTATTTGTATTTTTTTTTGACAGGCAGAGTGGATAGTGAGAGAGAGAGACAGAGAGAAAGGTCTTCCTTTTGCTGTTGGTTCACCCTCCAATGGCCGCTGCGGCCGGCATATCATGCTGATCCGAAGCCAGGAGCCAGGCACTTCTCCTTGTATCCCATGCGGGTGCAGGGCCCAAGGACTTGGGCTATCCTCCACTGCCTTCCCGGGCCAGAGCAGAGAGCTGGCCTGGAAGAGGGGCAACCAGGATCGAATCTGGCGCCCCAACTGGGACTAGAACCCAGTGTGCCAGCGCTGCAAGGCGGAGGATTAGCCAGTTAAGCCACAGCACCGGCCTGTATTTTATTTTATTTAACACAATTTATGGGGGACACTGAACACTAGGTACATGTATACACAGTGTTTTGATTAAATCAGTGTGATTAGCCTATCGATCACCTCAAATGAGAATTTCTTTCAGATGGGAACATTCAGAATCCTCTCCTGTACCTATTTTGCGATATACTGAGCCTTATTGTTAGCTGTAGTCATCCTACTGTGCAGTAGACACCAGAATTTATTCCTCTTGTCCAACAGAACCTTGTACTAATTGACCAGCCACACCCAGCCTCCTCTTACCCTACACTCCCTGGCACTTGCTAACCATTCTTTCCTTGTCTATTTCTATGAGACCAACTCTGCAAGATTCTACTTACCAGTGAGTCATGTGGTATTTGTCCTTCTGTACCTGGCTTATTGCTCTTATCATGAAGTCCTCCAAGGGCATTCATGTTGTCTAGAATGACAGAATGTCCTTCTTCCAATAGCTGAACAGTATCCCATTGTGTATTAACATGCCATGACTGAGAAAGAACTTCTAAGATCAATCCTATTCACAACAGCTACAAAAAAATTAAATACCTTGGAATAAATTTAACCAAGAAGGTCAAAGATCTCCATGATCAAAAATAATCTTTAGGGCAGAGCCAAGATGATGGAAGAGTGAGGGCGCACACAACAGTTCGGGAAAAGAAAGTTTAATGGGGGTGGATTTACTGTACCCTCAGGAAGAGACTCAGAGGAAAAAACTGCAGAGGAAACTTCCGGATCTAGTGGGTGTGACACGGAGGACCTACGGGGAGAGCAAGGTGGCCCACTGCCGCGCTGAGCCACACCGACCCGCACTGAGCCGCGCCAACCTGCACTGAGCCGCAAGAGTTGGGAAAACAGCGAGCCCAGCCACAGAAGCCCAGCCGCAGAATTTGAGCCCCAGCGCTGGAAGGAAAGGTAACCCGAGACATTGGCCGCGAAGGTTAGACCGTGGTCTGAGCTCACGCTGGGGGTAGGGGAAACTACACCAGGCTGACTGGAGGAGAGACAAAAAAAGGGAACCAGCAGGGACACTAGCCTCTCTCTGCACTCTACTTACAAATCCCAGAAAGACAAAGAGCAGGGACTGCTTTACATATGTAAAACAAACTCCTTAGCCTAGGCAACACTGAAGAACCAAAGAGAGCTCTTTGGCCACACCTCCAAGACGCCAAACAAACGTAGAAACCAAGGTAACAAGAGCAAGGAAGATATTATAATGCCCCCAAATGAAAAAGACACCCCAATGCAAGATTATGAAGATGATGAGATAGAAGAAATGCAAGAAGTGGATCTCAAAAAACTGGTAAGATCATTAAGAAGCTCTCAAAAACAAATTCTTGAACTACAGAAATCCTTAATAGACAAGATAGAAAATCTCTCTCGTGAAAATGAAATATTAAGGAGGAATCAAAATGAAATGAAACAACTAGTAGAACATGAAACTGTGATAGTAACGAGAAACCATAATGAAATGAAGAATTCAATAGATCAAATGACACATTAGAGAGCCTTAAAAACAGAATGGGTGAAGCAGAAGAGAGAATATCGGACTTAGAAGACAGAGAAGAGGAAAGGAAACAGGCAAACCACAGAAAAGAAGAGGAAATTCGAAATCTAAAAAATATTGTCGGGAATCTACAGGATACTATTTAAAAAATGAACATTAGGGTCCTAGGAGTTCCTGAAGGCATGGAGAGGGAGAAAGGATTAGAAGGCATTTTCAGTGAGATACTAGCAGAAAATTTCCCAGGTTTGGAGAAGGACAGAGACATCTTAGTACAGGAAGCTCATAGAACCCCTAATAAACATGACCAAAAGAGATCCTCACCACGACACATTGTAATTAAACTCATCACAGTGAAACATAAAGAAAAGATCCTAAAATGTGCAAGAGAGATACATCAGACCACTCTAAGAGGATCCCCAATTATACTCACAGCTGATTTCTCATCAGAAACCCTACAAGCGAGGAGGGAATGGCAAGATATAGCCCAGGTACTAAAAGAGAAAAACTGCCAGCCCAGAATATTATATCCTGCAAAGCTCTCATTTGTGAATGAAGGTGAAAGAAAGACCTTTCACAGCAAGCAGAAATTGAAAGAATTCCTCACCACTCGTCCAGCCCTACAAAAGATGCTTAAAGATGTGATACATGCAGAAACACAGAAACATGGTCACCAATATGAAGGAAGGTAAAGGAAGGAAACTTCACAGCAAAAGCTCACAGGAAACCCAAAAATAATAGGGCAAAGTTACTACCTATCGATAGTCACAATAAACGTTAAAGGCCTGGAAGAAATCAGAAATCTAAAAATACTGTCAGGAATCTACAGGATACTATTAAAAAACCCAACATTCGGGATCTAGGAGTTCCTGAAGGCATGGAGAGGGAGAAAGGATTAGAAGGCCTCTTCAGTGAGATACTAGCAGAAAATTTCCCAGGTTTGGAGAAGGACAGAGACATCTTAGTACAGGAAGCTCATAGAACCCCTAATAAACATGACCAAAAGAGATCCTCACCACCACACGTCGTAATCAAACTCACCACAGTGAAACATAAAGAAAAGATCCTAAAATGTGCAAGAGAGAAATGTCAGATTACTCTCAGAGGATCTCCAATTAGACTCACAGCTGACTTCTCAGCAGAAACTCTACAAGCTAGGAGAGAATGGCGAGATATAGCCCAGGTACTAAGAGAGAAAGACTGCCAGCCCAGAATATTATACCCTGCAAAGCTCTCATTTGTGAATGAAGGTGAAAGAAAGACCTTTCAAGCAAACAGAAAATGAAAGAATTTGTCACCACTCATCCAGCCCTGCAAAAGATGCTTAAAGATGTGTTACATACAGAAACACAGAAACACGGTCACCAATATGAAAGAAGGTAAAGGAAGGAAACCTCACACCAAAAGATCACAGGAGTCTCAAACCATATATTAGAAAATATCTTTGGCAAATCACAGGGCAAAGTTACTCCTTCTCAATAGTCACATTGAATGTTAATGGCTTGAACTGTCCAGTTAAAAGACACTGATTGGCTGATTGGATTAAGGAACAAAACCCATCTTTTTGCTGCTTACAAGAAACACATCTTTCCAACAATGATGCATACAGACTGAAAGTGAAAGGCTGGAAAAATACAAACCATGCCAACAGAAATGAAAAGAGAGCGGGCGTAGCCATCTTAATATCAGACAATATAAACTTTACCACAAAAACTGTTAGGAGAGACAAAGAGGGGCACTATTTAATGATTAAGGGATCCATTCAACAGGAAGATATAATGATTATCAATGTATATGCACCTAATTACAAGGCACCAGTTTATTTAAAAGACTTATTAAGGGACTTAAAGGGAGACTTAGACTTTAATGCAATAGTTCTGGGGGACTTCAATACTCCACTCTCAGAGATAGACAGATCAACAGGACAGAAGATCAACAAGAAGATAGTAGATTTAAATGACACTATAGCACAAATGGATCTAACAGATATCTACAGAACTTTTCATCCTACACATAAAGCATTTAGATTCTTCTCAGCAGTACATGGAACCTTCTCTAGGATTGACCACATACTAGGTCATAAAGCAAGTCTCAGCAAATTCAAAAGAATTAGAATCATACCACGCAGCTTCTCAGACCACAAAGGAATGAAATTGGAAATTGGCAACTCGGGAATCCCTAGAGCACGTGCAAACACTTGGAGATTGAACAACATGCTCCTGAATGAACAATGGGTCATAGAAGAAATTAAAAGAGAAATCAAAAATTTTCTGGAAGTAAATGAGGATAAATCACAACATGCAAAAACCTATGGGATACAACAAAAGCAGAGTTAAGAGGAAAGTTTATATCAATAGGTGCCTACATCAAGAAATTGGAAAGGCACCAAATAAATGAGCTTTCAAGTCATCTCAAGGATCTAGAAAATCTGCAGCAAAACAAACCCAAACCCAGTAGGAGAAGAGAAATAATTAAAATCAAAGAAGAAATCAATAGGATTGACTCCAAAAAAAAACATTTTAAAAAATCAGCCAAACGAGGAGCTGGTTTTTTGAAAAAATAAACAAAATTGACACCCCATTGGCCCAACTAACTAAAAAAAGAAGAAAAAAAACCCAAATCAATAGAATCAGAGATGAAAATGGAAACATAACAACAGATACCACAGAAATAAAAAGAATCATCAGAATTACTACAAGGGCTTGTATGCCAGCAAACAGGGAAATCTATCAGAAATGGACAGATTCTTGGACACATACAACCTCCCTAAATTGAGCCAGGAAGACATAGAAAACCTAAACAGACCCATAACTGACCCCAAAATTGAAACAGTAATAAAGGCCCTCCCAACAAAGAAAAGCCCAGGACCGGATGGATTCACTGCTGAGTTCTACCAGACATTTAGAGAAGAACTAACTCCAATTCTTCTCAAACTATTCAAAACAATCAAAAAAGAGGGAATCCTCCCAAATTCTTTCTATGGAGCCAGCATCACCTTAATTCCTAAGCCAGAAAAAGATGCAGCATTGAAAGAGAATTACAGACCAATATCCCTGATGAACATAGATGCAAAAATACTCAATAAAATTCTGGCCAATAGAATGCAACAACACTTCAGAAAGGTCATCCACCCAGACCAAGTGGGATTTATCCCTGGTATGCAGGGATGGTTCAACATTCGCAAAACAATCAATGTAATACACTACATTGACAGGCTCCAGAAGAAAAACCATATGATTCTCTCAATAGACGCAGAGAAAGCATTTGATAAAATACAACACCCTTTCATGATGAAAACCCTAAGCAAACTGGGTATAAAAGGAACATTCCTCAAGACAATCAAAGCAATTTATGAAAAACCTACGGCCAGTATCCTATTGAACGGGGAAAAGCTGGAAGCATTTCCACTGAGATCCGGTACCAGACAGGGATGCCCACTCTCACCACTGCTATTCAATATAGTTCTGGAAGTCTTACCCAGAGCTATTAGGCAAGAAAAAGAAATTAAAGGGATACAAATCGGGAAGGAAGAATTCAAATTATCCCTCTTTGCAGATGATATGATTCTTTATTTAGGGGAACCAAAGAACTCTACTAAGAGACTACTAGAACTCATAGAAGAGTTTGTCAAAGTAGCAGGATATAAAATCAATGCACAAAAATCAACAGCCTTTGTATACACAGACAATGCCGTGGCTGAGGAAGAACTTCTAAGTTCAATCCCATTCTCAATAGCTACAAAAACAATCAAATACCTTGGAATAAACTCTCTACGATGAAAACCACAAAACCTTAAAGAAATAAATAGAAGAGGATACCAAAAAATGGAGGAATCTTCCATGCTCATGGATTGGAAGAATCAACATCATCAAAATGTCCATTCTCCCAAAAGCAATGTACAGATTCAATGCAATACCAATCAACATACTGAAGACATTCTTCTCAGATCTGGAAAAAATGAGGCTGAAATTCATATGGAGACACAGGACACCTCAAATAGCTAAAGCAATCTTATACAATAAAAACAAAGCCAGAGGTATCACAATACCAGATTTCAGGACATACTACAGGGCAGTAGTTATCAAAACAGCATGGTACTGGTACCGAAACATATGGACCAGAATAGAAATACCAGAAATCAACCCAAACATCTATAGCCAACTAATATTTGATCAAGGATCCAAAACCAATCCCTGGAGTAAGGACAGTCTGTTCAATAAATGGTGCTGGGAAAACTGGATTTCCACGTGCATAATCATCAAGCAAGATCCCTACCTTTCACCTCACACAAAAATCCACTCAACATGGATCAAAAACTTAAATCTATGACCAGACACCATCAAATTATTAGAGAGCATTGTAGAAACCCTGCAAGATACAGGCACAGGCAAAGACTTCTTGGAAAAGACCCCAGGAGCACAGGCAGTCAAAGCCAAAATTAACTACTAGGATTGCATCAAACTGAGAAGTCTCTGTACTGCAAAAGAAACAGTCAGGAAAGTGAATAGGAAACCGACACAATGGGAAAAAATATTTGCAAACTACACAACAGATAAAGGGTTGATAACCAGAATCTACAAAGAAATCAAGAAAATCCACAACATCAAAAAAAAAAAACCCACTTAAGAGATGGGCCAAAGACCTCAACAGACATCTTTCCAAAGAGGAAATCCAAATGGCCAACGGACACATGAAAAAATGTTCAAGATCACTAGCAATCAGGGAAATGCAAATCAAAACCACAATGAGGTTTCACCTCACCCCGGTGAGAATGGCTCACATTCAGAAATCTACCAACAATAGATGCTGGAGAGGATGTGGGGAAAAAGGGACACTAACCCACTGTTGGTGGGAATGCAAACTGGTTAAGCCACTATGGAAGTCAGTCTGGAGATTCCTCAGAAACCTGAACATAACCCTACCATTCAACCCAGCCATCCCACTCCTTGGAATTTACCCAAAGGAAATTAAATTGGCAAACAAAAAAATGGTCTGTACCTTACTGTTTATTGCAGCTCAATTCACAATAGCTAAGACCTGGAACCAACCCAAATGCCCATCAACAGTAGACTGGATAAAGAAACTATGGGACATGTACTCTATGGAATACTATACAGCAGTCAAAACAATGAAACCCAGTCATTTGCAACAAGATGGAGCAATCTGGAAAGCATCATGCTAAGTGAATTAAGCCAGTCCCAAAGAGACAAATATCATTTGTTTTCCCTGATCAATGACAACTAACTGAGCACCAAAGGGAAACCAGTGGAAGTGTAATGCACAATATGAGAAATAGTGACTTGATCAGCTATGGTGCTGACTGTTGATGTACAATGTAATACTTTCTCCATTTTAGTATTTTTTGTGAACTCTGTAATTAACACACAATTATTCTTAGGTGTCTAAATCTTAACTGAAAAGTGATCCCGGTTAAATATAAGAATGAGAAAAAGAGAGGGAGGAGATGTACAATTTGGGACATGCTCAATTGGACTTGCCCCAAATGATGGAGTTAGAAATGTGCCAGGGGATTCCAATACAATCCCACCAAGGTGACATGTACCAATGCCATCTCACCAGTCCAGGTGATCATTTCAGTTCATAACTGATCACACTGATAGATCTAAGAGTCAAAGGGATCACACAAACAAGACAAGTGTCTGCTAATACTAACTGATAGAATCAAAAGGTGAGAGAACGATCCAACATGGGAAGGGGGAGACACAGCAGACTCATAGAATGACAGATGTCCTAAATAGCACTCTGGCCTCAGAATCAGCCCTTAAGGCATTTGGATCTGGCTGAAGACCTATGAGAGTATTTTAGGCATGGAAAGCCAACACGCTGGGAAAAAAAAAAAAGAAAAAGAAGAAGACCTAAATGAAGGATCTCAGCGAGTGTGATCCCAGTGGAAAGAACAGGGCCATCAAAGTAGGAGGTACCTTTCTCTGAAGGGAGGAGAGAACTTCCACTTTGACTATGGCCCTGTCGGAATAGGATCGAAGTCGGCGAACCCTAAAGGCTTCCATAGCCTCGGCAACTCATGGCTAGAGCCTAGGGAGATTACTGACGCCATATACAGGAGTGTTAAATTGCTAAATCAACATCAGGAGTCACTGTGTACTTACGTCCCATGTGGGATCTGTCCTTAATAGGTTGTCCAAGGTGAAGTAATGATATAGCTAGTACTGAAACAGTATTTTTACACTTTGTGGTTATGTGTGGGTGCAAACTGATGAAATCTTTACTTAGTATATACTCAATCGATCTTCTATATATAAAGATAATTAAAAATGAAAAAAAACCCTTGGTTTTAAATTGGAAATTACATAGAAAAAAATCAATCTTTTTTTAAAAAAATATCTTGCAGGATCTCTGTCATTAATGTGATTAATGTGCTGTACACTGTTATTTAATGCTATAACTAGTACTCCAACAGTATTTCTTCACTTTGTGTTGCTATGTGAGGGCAAACTGTTGAAATCTTTACATATACTAAACTGATTTTCTGTATATAAAGAGAATTGAAAATGAATCTTGATGGGAATGGAAGGGGAGAGGGAGTGGGAAAGGGGAGGGTTGCGGGTGGGAGGGAAGTTGGGGGGGGAAGCCTTTGTAATCCATAAGCTGTACTTTGGAAATTTATATTCATTAAATAAAAAAATAATAATCTTTAAAGAAAGAAAAAGAAGACATACACACACAAAAATGGAAAAATCTTGCAAGTTCATGGATTGGAAGAATCAATAGCATCAAAATGTCCATACCACAGAAAGCAATTTACAGATTCAATGAGATCCCAATCAAAATACCAAGGACATTCTTCTCGGGCATAGAAAAAATGATGCTGAAATTCATATGGAAGCATGAGGCCCTGAATATTAAAACAATCTTACACAACAAAAACAAAGCTGGAGGTATCACAATACCAAATTTCAAGACATATCACAGGGAAATTATAATCAAAATGACCTGATACTGGCAAAAATAGATATGTAGATCAATGGAATAGAAGAGAAACTCCAGAAATCAATCTACACATCTACAACCAACTTATCTTTTGACAAAGGAGCTAAAAGCAATCCCTGGTGCAAGGACAGTCTCTTCTATGAATGGTGCTGGGAAAGCTGGATTTCCACCTGCAGAAGTAGAAAGCAAGACCCCTATCTTAGGTCTTACACAAAAATCCACTCAAAATGGATCAAAGACCTAAATCTATGACACGATGCCATCAATCTAAGAGAACATTGGAGAAACTCTGGAGGACACTGGCATAGGCAAAGACTTCTTGGGATATACCCCAGAAACATAGACAATCAAAGCAAAATTGACAAATGGGACTACATCAAGCTGAGAAGTTTCTGCACTGCAAAAGAAACACTCAACAAAGTAAAGAGGCAACCGACAGAATGGGAGAAAATATTTGCAAATTATGCAACTGATCAAGGATTAATAACCAGAATCTACCAAGAGCTCAAGAAACTCAACAACAACAAAACAACAACCCAGTTAAGAAATGGGCAAAGGACTTGAACAGGCGTTTTTCAAGAGAGGAAATTCAAAAGTAAAACATGAGAAAACACTCAGGATCACTAGCCATCACAGAAATGCATATCAACTTTTGTAAGCATGGGGGTTAATTTATGTGTGTGCAATTCTTTCCAAGTCAACCTGGTACCATGTAAGCTATAGCCAATCATGTATATGAACATAAACATACATGTGAACACAACACACATTGCAAGTTCACCTGAATGCATGGAAACATCCAGAACACCTTGGGGCTGGCAAGGTTGTGTAGCAGATTAAGCTGCTGCGTGGAACCACCATCCTATATGAGCACCGTTTAAGTCATGGCTGCTAAATTTCAGAACAGGCTCACTAACAATGTACCAGGGAAAGCAACAGAAGTTGGCCCGAGTGCTTAGGTCCCTGCACCCATGTGGGAGACCTAGATGGAGCCCTGAGATTCTGGCTTTGGCTTTGGCTCTGCCCTGCAGTGTCCACTGCAGCCCTTTGTGGGAGTAAACCATCAGACAGAAGGTCTCTCTCTCTCTCTCTCTCTCTCTCTCTCTCTCAACATCTCAACCTTTCTGTAAATCTGTATTTCAACTAAACAAATACATCTTTGAAAAAAATACACACATGACCACAAAGTTTGGTAACTGATTTTCTCCACGTAGCAGGTCTGGACCATAATGTTCTAGTATTTGACAGTTCCATCAAAACCATACCTTTACAAGTGGAAGAAACCAAAGCTGCTCTGATTGACAGAGTTACAGCCCTTTACAGAGGACAGAGTAGGAAATGTATGTCAAATGGAGAAAGGAAGTAAATTTTCCTCAAGGATTTTGGGTGTTTTTTTAATGGGAAACACAGATGATGACATAAATGGATGTCAAGGGGTGTGTATTGTCCCAGCAGTGGAGATACTTCCTAGGAGGCCCACATTCCATTTCATACTGTATGGGGTTCGATCCCCACTGTTCTTCGGATTCAACTTCCTGCTAATGCACATCTTACGAGCAGCAGGTGGTGGCCCACGTTTCTGGGTCTCTACTGCCCACATGGGACACTTGGCTTGAGTTCTGGGATCCTGGCTTTATCCTGGCCCACACTCACCTGTGTGGTAATTTTAGTGTAAACCTATGAACGGAAGATCTGTATTTTGCTGTCTCTTTGTCTCACTGCCTTTCAAATAAACATCAACAGATAAGCCTTTAAATGTGACATATCAGCATGATGAATGGTATTCAGCCAAAAAGCAGAATGCAATGCTCTCATTTTGGAAAAACATGGATGAGCACAGAGATGATTAGAATACGTGAATAAGCCAAGCACAGAGGAGAATTACCACGTGATGACACTTGTGAGCAGAAAGTTGATTTCATAGAAGTGGACAGTGGAATAGAGGTTAGCAAAGATCAGGGTGAGCAGGTGGCAGGGTGTGATGGCAGAGGTTGGTTAGTGCATTCAATGTTTCAGTTGGATGAGAAGAGAACTTTCTGGTGTCTACCACCTAGTAGGGTGACCACAGTTAACAATATTGCTCCCTGTGTTCCAAATAGCTAGAAGAGAGGATTCTGAATGTTCCCAACTCAAAGAAATGACTCAAAAGTGATGGGTTTGCTTTGATCACAGCACAATGTATACATCATCTAGACATTGCACTGCCCCCTACACTATGTCAACTAAAAACAAAACAAAAAACCCATACATCAGCTCAAATCTTCTAATTGACAAACATTTGCTAATGAGAAAAGGCAGTTCTTTTTTTAAAAGATTTCTCTCTCTCTCTCTCTCTCTCTCTCTCTCTCTCTCTCTAGCTGTCTCTCTGCTCTCTCTTGGCTTCTCTCTCACCATCTTTTCTGTGCTCTCTGCTCTGCTCTCCTCTCCCCATCTTGCCTCTCTTCTCTCTGCTCTCTCTCTTCTCTCCTCACTAGCTCCTCTCCTCTCTCTCTCTCTCTCTCTCTCTCTCTCTCTCTCTTACACTCTCTTTCTCTCTCTTTTCCTTCTTCACCCCTTCTCTCCAGCCTGCTGGGTTTTCCCCAATAAACCCTTTCCCTTAAAAAAATTTATTTATTTATTTGAAAGGCAGAGTTACAGAAAGGCAGAGGCAGAGGCAGAGAGAGAGAGAGAGAGGTCTTCAATCTGCTGGTTCACTCCCCCAGATGGTCTCAAAGGCTGGAGCTGCATAAACGGCAGTTCTTAAAGTGTGCTGTAATATTCCATTTTCTGGCAAAAGTGTGATGAAGCTAAGAAATACCATGATGTTTTACATCAGAGAAATAGTTTCTCCTTTTTTCTTTTGAAAAGGGTTTTGAAATGTTTGCTAGTATGGAATGGTCAATGCTAATTTGTTATGAAAGGTTGAGAACAAGAGAGAGGAAGATCTTCCATCCCCTGGTGCGATCCCCAATGGCCCATGACAGCCAAAAGTGGGACAGTGGATCAGGACCCACTAACTATCTGGTTTTCCCATGTGAGTGCCAAGGATCCAGCTATGTGAGCCAACACCTGCCTCCCACAGAAAGCATCAGTAGAACCTGGATTGAAAGTGCAGCCTATACTTGAAAAAAGGGACTCCTTGTATGAGTCTTGGGCATCCAAAAGGCATCTTAATGGCTACAACAAATGTCTGCCATAGTTTTCTCTTCTTGAAGAGGGAGGAAATATGAAGTTTTGTATATGTCAGGAGCTGCATTCCCAAGAGATGTTTGAAAGCTGTAGGCAACTAACAAGGTAAGTTCTTCCACCCTGGAGAAAACATTAACTCTAGAAAAATAAACTGGTGGGAGAGTAGACCTCTAGGAGGCAGAGGAGTTCACAGAGAAAGAATAATGACAGCTAAGTACACACCTGACTTCTTACCTGGTCTCTTGGGGATAGAGAATCAGCAGGGGGAAAAATGTTTTTTTTCTGCCCACAGCAGTGTCCCTGCAGGAAAATCAGGAGTACAGAGGCTAGAACACCAAGAGGGAGCTGTGCCTAATGAACAGAGACAAGGAGCTGTAAATACCACCCTCTGCTGTGGACCATCAAGTGTACAACCCTGACCTGGACAAAACACAGTGGCTGCTTTTGGAGTCTTGATCTGACTCTGGAACCACTGCTGTACTCCTTCCTGCTGTCTTGTGACTTCTAAAGCTTCCATCTCCATCATCAGTGATCCAGGTAAGAATCACTTGTCCAGATGGGGGGTCTTCCTCTGAGAGAACCCATCTAGGTGAGCCTGAGAGCCCACTCACTACTGCAGGAAAGGCTCTGACAGTGGAAACTGAGAATGTTTCCATGAAGTCACCTGATGTCCAAGCAAGTCTATTTCAGATGAACAGGTTGTATTATTACTCTGCTTGCTTGATAATTATTCACTGTATTTATCTGTGATGCTGGAAAACAGAAGTGTTCATTGAAACCAGCCATCCAGAACTCATTGTTGGCAACAAACTGATGGTACTGGAAGCACAGATAGAACAGAGATTGAGAAGTGGCTCCATAAAAGTATAACAATGATCCGAGGGAAGAAGAAAAATAGGATGGTGACTCTGGAAGGATATAAATGAGGTAAATTCAAATGAGAAGCATATGCTAGAGATTAGAAAGGAAAGCTGTATATAGCCCAGCCAGAGGAAAGCAATAACCTATAGATTACAAAGTCAATGAAGGAATCCCTACCTGGCTCAGCTGCAATCTGATCCTTCACTCTCAGGTCTGTGGTGGAAGATAAGCTGAAGCATTTCAGAAGTAGAAGACACCAAGCTTCTAAGATTTGGAGAAGACAAGTCCATGAAACCCAGCAGAGTCAGGTGGTAGCTGAGACACCAGTGCAGCATGGATGAATGTCTTCAAGGAGCTCCTGCAGATCTCTGTGCAGTGTAAATACCTCTACCATTTCAGGAGGGCTGGGCTTCTCAGTGACACGTGGCAAAGAGAGATGTTGCATGAAAGTGCATTTCTTCACTCTCTTCAGCTGTGGTGCAAGAGCTGCCCTGTGAGTCCCAAGGGCTGTTCTGCAGAGAAAACTCAGTTGGTACAGGCAGTGCAGGGACAGGTGGCTCACGTCCAGCGTCTCTAGCCTACAACCAGGATTTCCTGGGAGTTAAGCTCTTGTTTGTGCCTCTCAGTTTACTGAGTGTCTTGACTGCAGTGCCCACATTCACCTGGACTTTCATCAAGAATCCAAGGTGCACAAGAAGGAAGTTGTGGGGGCTGGGGTCATGGTGGACATACCACCCGTGGTGTCTGTAATCATTGGGGATGATGTGGAAACCCCTCAAGGCCTCGGGATCTTCAAGGCCATCTTCGCTGAGCATATTCACTATGAGTAAAAAAGGTGCTTCTCTTAAGCACTGTCAAGAACCTCAGAAGGCCTCACCTAATACTGTAAGAAATGGCAGGACCACACAGGCAAGCAGCAGCTGGGAAATGACTTTTATATCATGAAGAAGTTTGGCCAGGTCAATGGAGTCACCGCTCACACCCAGATGCACCTGCCATCTTCCACGCCAGGAGACACTTCACCAACAATGTCTCTTCGGCATGCATGAACAATGAACTCTTCAGTTCATTGTGAAGGTCACAGCTGCTGATAACAAGAGGCTTTGCATTTTTATATGGTGCTTTGCTTGCTGCATGTGAAAACACATCTTTTCTCTGTCACTCTGCCCTTCAAACAAATAACCTTTAAAAAATCGTGGACTTCCTCTTAGTTTTTTTTTCCTCCCCGATTTTTGGAAGGAGATGCACACAGTACCTTGTAGAATCTTGAAATCTTCCTGTTTCTATCTGCACCCAAGCAGTTCATGGACTTAGCCACAGACTGTTTCTTATTCAGCTGGTAACAGATGAACTTCAGGTCATTTTTAATTTTCAGCTTTCTGGACCAAACAGCTACTTTCAGCAGGTTGGTTTTTGGGGGTTTTTTTGTTTGTTTGTTTTTTGTTTTGTTTTTTGCAGTTTTAATGGTTTTATTTAAACATAAATGAAATGCATACAGGAGCTATCAATTTTCTTCACTGTTCCGACTGGCATTGGGATATGTGACTCTGATGGCCAGCTGGGCTGCTCTTTCCATGATGACTTTGTGGTTCATAGAGGAAACACAGCAATCTCAGCACGGTAAGATTTGTTGTGTATCAGCAACACCTCCAGCTCCTTATTAGTCTGACTGGTGCAGGATGAGCTTGTTGGTCTTTTTTTGTCAATCTTAGGCTTCACAAGGAGTCTGAGGGCAGCCATGATACTCTCAAGAGGAGTAGTATACTGTCCAGGTATGACGAGGAATATGTGGCTCCCCTCTATAAAGTGCTGGGTCAAACTGCAAGACATATTATCTTAGGGGCCGGTGCTGTGGCACAGCAGGTTAATGCCCTGGCCTGAAGCACTGGCATCCCATATGGGCTTCAGTTCTAGTCTCAGCTGCTCCTCTTCCAATCCAGCTCTCTATTCTGGCCTGGGAAAGCAAGATGGCCTAAGTCCTTGGGCCCCTGAACCCACACCGGAGACCTGGAAGAAGCTCCTGGCTCATGGCTTTGGATCAGCGCAGTTCCAGCCATTGCAGCCAATTGGGGAATGAACCATCTCCTCTCTCTGTGTAACTATGAATTTCAAATAAATAAATATTTTTAAAAGATATATTATCTTAGAGTCTCATTGAGTTCCATGATTTCAGCTTGGTTATCACAATGATATCAACAGTTGAAGCACTGATGATCATTACCATGTTCTGCTCATGATACCAGTCACACCACTGCAAAACTGCCAGCTGAGGTGTAGACACTAATTTGGCATGACACAGTGTCGCTGCCTGTCTTGCCCAAAGGAGTCTCCAACTCTTTGTGGTGACACAAAAGCAGTCAATATAGTCTCTTAAGCAAGTCATATGCATCCGGCAATCTGCCGCCAATTCTAAGCACCAATGTACCTAATGTGGCATGACACAATGTCTCTGCCTATCTTGCCAAAAGGAGTCATCAACTCGTCATGATGAACAATGCCACAGTCTACATAGTCTTACAAATGAGCCATATACATCCGGCAATCTGCCACCCATTCTAGGCAGTTCCATGAGACCATGAAATTGTCCATGTCCATCCCACAAACAGCAAGTGGCTGCTCAATGTCTTGCACAGTAGATTTTGTCATCAGGATTTCTTTCCCTGTCTCACAGTGGCTCTTGATTTGGGATGAAAAGCTGGTTGGATGAGTTCCAATGCTCAATCCATGAGCCTCACAACTCTGTGAATACCTTGTTTTCCAGGATGCCACCTGCCCAAGATGAGCTGCCATGATGTGTTGCTCCCAAGTCACAGCTGCTGGAACACAGGACACCATCAAAAATTCTTCACAGGAAAATGATGATGCATTTAGAATAATAACCTGAAGATAGTTACACAGGTAGCATAAGTGTCTCAATGGAAGAATATCTTCAGTCAACATAATCTATAGAAAGTCTTTTGTGTCTGGTGATTTGCCACCAACTCTCAACAGTTTCAGATCGTAAAACTGCCTATTACATGTCACAGCACCAGTTAAGGGCTTCTGGCTCTTCCTGCAGGGCTCAATTATCAGTTGCTTCAGGTCCAGAGCTTGTCCCTGTAATGAGGACAGTCATTTTGAACATAAGCAACAGGACCTACCAAAGTTCACAGCACAGTGTAATGTGTGTGTGTATATATGTAATATATAATATATATGAGAAATATAAATATTACGTTATATATTTTCTGGAATATGCTCTGCCAGTCCTGGAATTTGAATGTCCATTGGAGAGGAAGTTGGAGCATTTATGTCATATGGTACACAAGGATTTTCAGGAGGACACAGAAGTGCATCTTTATTTCCTTTATCACTTTCCCTACTCAAGATTTGCTCTATGGATTGTCTTATGAATTATAAGTGGCTTAGTGGCAAGAGTAGTAAGGAAAGCAAGAAAGAAGAATGAGAAGAAGTAGATTATACACTATAATATCTCAGAAAGCAATGGAAACACAGAGGATGTGGGAAAGGTAAGTATATCTCAGGCAATGTTGTGTATAGATTGTGAGTTCTGTGTCTTTTATACACAAAATCTGTCAAACATCCAGATTCATAGCAGAGTATCTTAGCAAGACTCGCACAAATATTGTGATTAAGGTTTGGTGCAAGGTAATGACTACGTGGAAGGATTTGTTCCACTGCTTCCTGTGGAAGATGTCTGGTGGCTGGTCTCAGAAAATCAGGTCCAGCACTCAAGTGCTCTACTCCCATACAGTAGTTCTAGAGGAAGGTGTCCATCAGACACAAAGTGTAATTGTTAATTATTCTACAAGCATGTGAGATTGTGACATTGACATTTTGTTTACAGTTTCTGTCTGGACAGAAGGTGTAATTATTACCCATTAAGATCAGCATGACATATATCAGGATCAATATCAATATCAGAGTTGTGGGTACAGAAAGTAATACCTGAAGGGGCTCAAAGTCAATAAAGGAAAGGACAGAAAGGGAACAAGCCAATCTGACATAGAAACATTTCCCTCGATGTACATATTACTTATGGTAGGCAGATTCTTTCACTATAAATCTGTTCAATAGCACTAGGATGATAGCTAGCTATTCAGTCTAGCTCTGTTACTATTGCTTTTTCACATCTCCCACTTATAATATTGTTGTGAAGGTTTAAACCAGGCTAATATTGCCATATTGTAGGAAGGCACTTGTTTCTTTTTGCTTAAGGGATTGAGATATTTGTTCTATAATGCTATGTTGCAAATTTGCCTTCTTGTGAAGTGCATTGTCTGCCACAGGTAAGAAAGTCATCACCCAGGCTTTCTTAGGAGAGCCACCCAAGTATACTGGCACTGCACAACACTGTGTGTTCCACCAAGCACACCAAGGATGCCAAGTGCACTAAGTCGTCTTGAGCTCATGCTATGCTTACAAAAGTATAAAATTTACTCCAACTTAGGTTTAAGTGATCCTTAAACTTGGGTTTAAGTGGATCTGACTGGTGGAGTATTTTTAGGTTGTAATTTTCTAGCACTAAAGGTAAATCTTGTAGTACCTTTTAGATCTTCAGCTAATGTAGGTGTCTAAATGTAAAAGCAAATGTTTCCTATTTGGTAAGTCAGGGGTGAAAGGATCCTTAAGGGTAGGGTGCATAGCTAGTTATAAAAATCATAACTAATAACATAACAATTTTAGGGAAAAGAAAAATAAAATTAGAGTTGGGTCATTTTGGCTAACTGTGCTTTCCCAGGCCTATTAACTGTCCAATAAATGTTCCCATGTCCATCTCCTAAGAATCCCTGTGAAGACAGATTACTTGTGTGATCTTTTGCTACCCCTTTATAAGGTAATTTAGGAATTCTAGTGGTATTTGGGGAATTGTGAATATTTGGTGCAGGGTTTAAATAGCTATGAGCTGACTGTTTATGGAATCTTTCTCTTTAATTTAAATAGACTAAGTCTAAAGCTTGATGCAGACCAGGCTATATATCTATCAACTGCAGTTCTCCTTTAACTCATTTAATCCTTCAATAAAACCTGATGCAGTTGGATTATAGGTCAAATGAAAATTCTATTGGATATCCAAAAGGTCAACTATATATTGAATTCTTTTAGCAGTTCAGTGTGACTCTTGGACACTTGCAACAATTTGTGGTGATCCATGATGGCCACACCAAGGTTAAATGGCTTTTCACATGATTAATGCAGCTGGGTTTTTACAGGACACAGTCCTTCCTATCCCTGAATGATATCCACCATGGGACAGTCATATTTTTTATAAGTCCCTAGGGCCAATAAAATCTATCTGACACATAAAATTAAATCTGTCAGATGTGTCAGGTTTCTAAGTAGCATGTGCTTCTCCAAATCTAAATTCATCTCTAGAATGTCCACATTTCTCACAAGATCTCAACAGTATTCTCTGCCATAAAATCAGAACATTTTCTGATTCTGCTTTTGAAAGCATTGACAATGGCTGTGTACACCTGCACATCCTGTGAGATGATGCACTTCCATCACAACTTTATCAGTTAATTCATAGGAACCTAACATTTTCTTTATTTTTTTGACAGGCAGAGTGGACAGTGAGAGAGAGACAGAGAGAAAGGTCTTCCTTTGCCGTTGGTTCACCCCCCAGTGGCCGCTGCGGCCAGCACACTGCGGCCGGCGCACCGCACTGATCCGAAGCCAGGAGCCAGGTGCTTCTCCTGGTCTCCCATGCAGGTGCAGGGCCCAAGGACCTGGGCCATCCTCCACTGCCCTCCCAGGCCACAGCAGAAAGCTGGACTGGAAGAGGAGCAACCGGGACAGAATCCGGCGCCCCGACTGGGACTAGAACCCAGGGTGCCAGCGCCGCAGGTGGAGGATTAACCTATTGAGCTGAAGCACTGGCCCTAACATTTTCTTAATATGTAATTTTGGAATGAGTCCAACTTTACCTGTATAAACCTTATAGTCTTTAAATGTAGAAGACAGGGGCTGGTGCTGTGGCACAGTGGGTTAATGCCCTGGCCTGAAGCACTGCCATCCCATATGGGTGCTGGTTCGAAACCCAGCTGCTCCACTTACAATCCAGCTCTCTGCTATGGCCTGGGAAAGCAGTAGAAGATGGCCCAAGTCCTTGGGCCCCTGCATCCTCTTGGGAGACCCAGAAGAAGCTCCTGGCTCCTGGCTTCAGATCAGCGCAGTGCTGGCCATTGCGGCCAATTGTAGAGTGGACCATCGGATGGAAGACCCCTCTCTCTTTGTAACTCTTTCAAATAAAAATAAAACATATCTTTAAAAAATAAATAAATGTAGAAGACAGTCTCTTTCCCTTTTTTGGTCTGCCTGTAACTGAGGGAACACTGTATGACTTAACTTGAATTCATATGTTTGCCCACTTATTGTAATCTCCTCTGGAGTACTGCCATTTTGGTGTGCTGAGACATGGGTAACACACACTCTTATAAGACCTCTCAGCAAGTCTAGGTCTAGCCAGTAATCTCTGGACCAAATATCTTTACCATTTATTTTATAATCTTTCTCCATTTTTATGGCCTGATTACACTGGCACAATGCTCGCATCAGTAAATAATCCAACTGTCTTTCATTTTTTTTACAGAATGCCTCACTGCCAACACTGCAGCTACCAGTTCTGTGTATTGTGCCAATTCAGTCTTCCCTGCTCTCTCAGGATGACAGATTGATGTCCTTACAGAGAGTGCCGTCCATTCCGTAGCACCTATAGCAATTGTGGCTGATCCGTCTGAAAACCAACAATTCTGCAAGACTAGAGACCAGGCTGAGCCCCATTTCCTTTAAGGGGTATGGATTTGCTCCTCCCTTGGAATGTTTTCCTGCAAGCCTCTGCCTTATGGGTTTCCTCTGTGGGGAACCCAGGTTGTCCCTGATGGCCATATCCCTTCTGAGATATACCACTTACAGGTCAACAACTGTTGGTCCATCAAGATCCCCACCACTTCTTCTGGTTGTTGTCTGATGTAGAAGAGGCACAGCAGTTTTGACAGCTATTTTAGTGTTGCCAGTAAGAGATTATGGTAATTTTCAATGCATCATATATAAATCATGTTCCTTCTTCAAAGTTTATGTCTTTAACAGAAGAATATAGGAATTTTTGGTCCAGAAATCACAAGGCTTAAATAATGTCACCCTGTTTCTTAGTCATAAAGTCATAATATAATGCCTATGTGACAGTATCTCCCGATTGTACTAGGTCTAGTCTCAAATCTTCTCCCTTAGCTGGATAATTTAATTTTTGAAAAGTTATTATAGAATTCTTTAGTTGCTCAAAAGCAGTCTGTTGCTCCTTAGTCCACACATTTTTATATCATCTGTAGATGAAATAATGGTTGATCTATATTTTAAATCATCCATGAGAACCCAATATTAAATGAGCCACAACTTGAGTGTTTAAATAACTTCGGGACAGCCTGTTAAAATGGAATTGCACACATTCCCATGTAAATGTGGTGTATTCTTTATTTAAAGGCATGGCAAAGAACATAACTGATATATCAATCATTGTGAAAAATTTACTACTACTACTAGTATTTTTATGAATAACCTCCTCCACCTCTGGCAAGGCTCCAGGCAGTTTTAGACTGACATAATTTAAACTTCTGTGGTCTGCAGTCAATCTATATCGTCCATTTGGCTTGATAATTGGCCTTAAGGGATGATTATGTAGGTGACTCTTCCCATTTTCAATTATGCCGTCTTTTTGTAACTCAAATATTTTTTAAGTTATTTTCTGTGTCCTCCCTTCAAGGGACTTTGTTGAGTAAATATAAACTTTATGGCTGTGGCAATTTTGTAGGAGTTATTTTGATTGATGCTAGTCTTTCATTTACTTCCTTTAACATTTATAATGGAATCAACTCCTTGAACAATTTTGGAATTATGTCCATCCTCAGAATATTTTCTACTGGCTCAGAGGTAAACACTTTACATCATATTAGATCACTATTATAATTTTAAATTAAGGTTAGTTTCATATATTGGTATTATTATTCCTCCTAGACCTGCTACATTTATTATATTTATATTATCTTTATATGTCCTATTATCTATTTTCCTAAGCTTATTTGAGACCTGTTATTAAAAATTCTAATACTTGATATGCATTTTCCATATAGAATCTTATGTGTATGGCCTGACATCTGATATTTTATACACAAGAGTTCTCTGAGTTTTCCTATATGTAGTATTTCTCCCAGAGGTCTTCTTGAACTTCTACTCTTCTGATTTTAAGAAAAAATTTTGAGTTTAGGCCAGCACCGCAGCTCAATAGGCTAATCCTCCACCTGCGGCGCTGGCACCCCAGGTTCTAGTCCCAGTCAGGGCACCGGATTCTGTCCTGGTTGCTCCTCTTCCAGTCCAGCTCTCTGCTGTGGCCAGGAGCACAGAGGAGGATGGCCCAAGTGCCTGGGCCCTGCACCCACATGGGAGACCAGGGGAAGCACCTGGCTCCTGGCTTTGGATCAGCACGGTGTGCTGGCCTCAGCGCACTGGCTGCAGTGGCCATTGGGGGGTGAACCAATAGAAAACGTAAGACCTTTCTCTCTGTCTCTCTCTCACTGTCCACTCTGCCTGTCAAAAAAATTTTTTTTTAATTTTTGAGTTTATTTTCTAACATTGTGCTTCTATTTATTTCTCCTATACACTGGGCTGCAAGTATCAGTAATTGTTACATTAAGTATTCCTAAAAGGCACCTCTCTTATTGATATCTGTACTTCTTATATTCTGTCTCCACAGGCAGAGGATTAACCAAGTGAGCCATGGCGCCAGCCCCCAAAAAAAAAAGAAATTTAAGGCAAGCTAGATTGGCCTTTGGACAGATGTCTGGTGAGGGGAGGCTGGGAGGAGGTATGGAACAGACGCTGCATGTTTCCTAAGCAAACTCTCCCACTCAGCATCTCCCCCAGGGACTCTGCTGCAGAGCAGGGTGACACCAGCGTCAGTGGGAAGACGAAATGAGCCCACTTCTAGTCCCAACCACACAACTGAAGGGAGTCTGTCCTGGCTGACTGCGTGTACCCCTGGGAGGTTTCTGTAGGGCACTCCCACCACTTGCCTTTTTCATGCAGCATCACTATTTTTTTTGAAAGGCAGAGGTACAGGGAGAGAGACAGAGAGATCTTCCATCCACTGGTTCCATCCACTCCCCAAATGGTTTTAATGGCCAGAGCAGAGCAGATCTGAAGCCAGAAGCTTCTTCCAGGTCTCCCACAAGGGTGTAGCAACCCAAGGACTTGGGCTATTTCCTACTGCTTTCCCAGGCCATAGCGGAGAGCTGGGTTGGAAGGAACCAGCACCCATATGGGATACTGACACTGCAGGGGGCAGCTGTACCCACTACACCACAGTGCTGGCCCCTCCATCAACATTTTTTAAATGATTTATTCATTTATTTATTTGAAAGGTAGTTAGAGAGTGGGCTGGCACTGTGACATAGTGAGCAGGGCTTCTGCCTGTGGTGCCAGCATCCCATAAGGGTGCCAGTTCAAATCCCATCTGCTCCACTTCTGATGCAGCTCTCTGCTATGGCCTGGGAAAGCAGTAGAAGATGGACCAAGTTCTTGGGGCTCTGCACCTGCATAAGAGACCTGGAAGAAACTCCTGGCTCCCAGCTTCATATCATGCCACCTCTGTTTGTTGCAGCAATTTTGGGGTGAACCAGTGGATGGAAGACCTCTCTCTCTCTCCCTCTCTCTCTCTCTCTTTCTCTAACTCAGACTTTCAAATAAATAAATCTTGCTGGCACCGCGGCTCAATAGGCTAATCCTCCGCCTTGCAGCGCTGGCACACCGGGTTCTAGTCCCGGTCGGGGCGCCAGATTCTGTCCCGGTTGCCCCTCTTCCAGGCCAGCTCTCTGCTGTGGCCAGGGAGTGCAGTGGAGGATGGCCCAAGTATGTGGGCCCTGCACCCCATGGGAGACCAGGAGAAGCACCTGGCTCCTGCCATTGGATCAGCGCGGTGCGCCGGCCGCAGCGCACCGGCCGCGGTGGCCATTGGAGGGTGAACCAATGGCAAAAGGAAGACCTTTCTCTCTGTCTCTCTCTCTCACTGTCCACTCTGCCTGTCAAAAATAAAAAAAAAACAAATAAATCTTTTAGAAAAATGGAATGTTAAAAATAAATAAATTTTTAAAATCTTAGAAAGAAAGAGAGAGATCGATCTTCCACCTGCTGGTTCACTCCCCAAATGCCTGTAATAGCCAGGGCTGGGCCAGTCCAAAGGTAGGAGCCTGGAACTCCATCCAGGTCTCCCATGTGGGTGGCAGAGGCCCAAATAGCTAAGCCATCATTTGCTGCCTCCCAGGTGCATTAGCAGGGAGCTGGATCAGAGGCAGAGTAACCAGGATTTTTTAATTATTATTTTATTTAGGTTATACAATTTTCATGTATTTCATTTATGCAGACTTAGGGACACAGTGATACTTCCCCCCCCACCCTCCCTCCCACCCATGCTCTAACCCTTCCTCCTCCTCCCTCTCCCACTTGCACTCTTAATATTTACAAAGATCTGTTTTCAGTTTGCTTAATGATCATAAGTAAGAGTTCAACAAATAGTATGAAGGAAAAAAACACCTGTTTCTCAACAGTCGATCATTGAATCTCAAAACATCCACTTCACTCTAATACATTGCCTTTAGGTACAGTATTAGTTACCTTGGATCAGGAAAAACATGGTATCTGACTTTTGGAACTGGGTCATTTCACTATGTATAATGGTTTCCAATTGTATCCACTTTATTGCAAAAGACAGGCTTTCATCTTTTTACAGCTGAGCAGTACTCCATAGTGTCTATATACCATAATTTCTTTAGCCAGTCATCAGTTGATGGACATCTGAGTTGATTCCATCTTAGCTATTGTGAATTGAGCTGCAATGAACATGGACATACAGATAACTCTTTCTTTTAGATGGTGGGTGACAGAACTCATGGAGTTCACGTGAATACTCTCCAGAGAGCTACAATTCAGTAACCTTGCCAACCCAGTGGGAGATTGCAGGAGAATTTGAGCTCACACTGAGGGCAGCATAGATTCTTTATGTGGTCCTTGGGAAAGAGCAGGCAAATGTTATACCCACAGGAGCCAGAGATTGGAAGCTGACTACCTTCAATTCTGTTCAGCTGTGCAGAATTACTTCCCTTCTAAATAAAAAAAGAGAGAGAGAAGGAAAGAGATTTACCACACCTAACCTGGGTGTGTCACCTTTGGCACACCCTTAACCCTGAAGAACCAAACAGAGCTCTCTGGCCACACCCATCTCAAGCCACTAAAGCTCCATCAAAAGCAGACAGTCCACTTAATACAGTCATAGTATAACAAGAAAAAAAACACCACAGTGAGGGAAGAAGAATCCAAAGAATATCTCCACAATGTCAAGCAACAAATGCAGAAACCAAGGAAACAAGAACAAGGAAGACATTATGACACCCCCAAATGAACAAGACACCCCAAGCCAAGATTATGAAGATGATGAGATAGAAGAAATGCAAGATATGGATTTCAAAAAATTTATGATAAGAACAATTAGAAGTTTTCAAAACAAATTCTTGAACAACAGAAATCCTTACTGGACAGCATAGAAAATCTCTTATGAAAATGAAATCTTAAGGAGGAATCAAAATGAAACGCAGAAACTAGCAGAACAGGAAAGTGTGGTAGTGAAGAGAAATCAAAATGAAATGAAGAACTCAATAGATAAAATGACAAACACATTAGAGAGCCTTAAAAACAGAGTCAGTGAAGCAGAAGAGAGAATATTGGACTTAGAAAACAGAGCACAGAGAGAGCGGCAAGATGGCAAAAGAGGAAGGGAGCACACTGATAGTCCCAGAAGAGACAGTTTAATAAAAGTGGAGATACTGCAGGTTCAAGGAAGAATAGGGGAAGAAACAGCAGAGGAAACTCTTCCGGAACTAGTGATTCACAGTGGACCTGCGTGGATAGCGTGGGAGCTCATGATTCAGGACACCAGCGGTGGCATCAACACACCAGCGCTGGAACGCGAGGTGAGCTGAACCTCAATAGCCCGAGACACTGGTGGGCAAGCAGAAAGAGGAGACTAGAGGGAAAGAGGCTTGAAACCCTGTGGGGAAAAGTTCATCAGCTAAATAGAAGAGAGAAGAAAAACCAATATGGACACGAGTTTCTCTCTCTCTCCACTCACCTCTCAAAGGTGAGCAAGACAAAGAACAGGCACCATTTTGGACATACGTCATAAGCAGGGGACCTCAGGTCTGCACCGGCCCTCAGCCTAGCAGAAAAACCTGACTCTGGGGGGGGGTGAAATAACGGGAGATTAGGACCTAGTGAATGTGTGGTGCTAATGAACTGAGACTGAAAAAAGAGATGGTGGGGGAGAGAACTCACGGAATTCACATGAGTACTCTCCAGTGATGCTACAATTCGGTAACCTTGGCAACCCAGTTGGAGACTGCAAGAGAATTTGAGCCCACACTGAGGGCAGCACAGATTCCCTGTGTGGTCCTTGGGAAAAAGCTTCCAATCTCTGGCTCCTATGAGTATATCATTCACCTGCTAACTACCTCCAATTCCACTCAGCTGTGCAGCATTGCTTCCCTTTTGAGTCAAAGAAAGAAAGAAAGAAAGAAAGAGAGAGAGAGAGAGAGATTTACCACACCTAGCCTGGGTGTGTCACCTTTGGCACACCCTTAACCCTGAAGAACCAAACAGAGCTCTCAGGCCACACCCATCTCAAGCCTCTAAGACTCCATCAAAAGCAGATAGTCCACTTAATATAGTCATAATATAACAAGAAAAAACATCACAGCGAGGGCAGAAAAATCCAAAGACATCTCCACAATGCCAAGCAACAAATGCAAAAATCAAGGAAACAAGAACAAGGAAGACATTATGACACCCCCAAATGAACAAGACACCCCAAGCCAAGATTATGAAAATGATGAGATGGAAGAAATGCAAGATACAGATTTCAAAAAATTTATGATAAGAACAATTAGAAGATTTCAAAAACAAATGCTTGAGCTACAGAATTCCTTACTGGACAGGATAGAAAATCTCCTTCAAGAAAATGAAATCTTAAGGCGGAATCAAAATGAAACGCAGAAACTAGCAGAACAGGAAAGTGTAATAGTGAAGAGAAATCAAAATGAAATGAAGAACTCAATGATCAAATGACAAACACACTAGAGAGCCTTAAAAACAGAGTCAGTGAAACAGAAGAGAGAATATCAGACTTAGAAGACAGAGCACAGGAAAGTATACAGTCAAACAAAAAAAAAAAAAGAAGAGGAAATTAGAAATCTAAAAAATATTGTTGGGAATATACCCACATATAGCACCATCATATGGAATTTTCCATACCTAGCCCTAACCTCAGGTTAAGGCAACCTGTTTACACCAAGACTTGCCTGAGATATGCAGGTGTTCTAGACCTCTAACTGCATAACAGGATGTTATTGATGTTATCGGTTGTTTGAATTTTATGTAACCTTTTGTTTGTTACCCTATACTGACTCTGTGTAACCATCTTTGAGCTTGTGAGGCTGTGGGTATATATACTCGTTTCTTGCTGTGCTCGGGGCTGGTGATTGAAGAGCCTCTCAAGAAGGCGGCCTCTGGTCCCTTGTCGCCAAGCTCCCTACCTTGGCTTGAAGGCTTCAAGGCATTAAACGCTGATGAACGGACCGAGTACTGTGTCTTTGCTTAGTTTGTTGAGTGGCCGCCGACAGCTGGTGCCATGACTCAGATTCGCTTCATCAGGTAAGCCTCTATAGAGGGAAGTCTATGGCTGTGAGCCGCGGGAACTCAAGAGGGGCAGCTTAGCACGTGTAGGGCGTGGGAGACTGGGATTTAGCCTGGGAGCCCCTCCGATCTAACCATGGGAAATGCACAATTGCATAAGAATGTTAAACGGGTAATCAAAGCTCTGCTAAAGAGTGCCAGGATGCCGGTCACTGGACATAACATTACAGAATTTATAGAAAGTGTCAGGAGCCATACGCCCTGGTTCACAGTGGAATGCCTCTTAACACATAGACGGAGGGAGTTAGGAAGGCACCTTAAAGGGAAACAATTAACACCTGAGGCGTGGCGCCTCTGGCGATGTATTGACCAAGCCTTTGAGAGTAATCAGGAGGAGGTGGTCCAATGTTTGCTGGCCGCCTCTGAGTGCCTCGAGAAAGAGAGCAGGGCTGGCAGTCAAGGTGGAGACAGCGATATTGGAGCAGCCGCCAGAAAGGACAGGCAGGAGGAGCCGGGCTTGAGCCATCAGCTCCCCCAGAACCCATGCCTCCAGAACCGTGGTGGGCAGACGGCCCACCACCGGGATATCCTTCAGATGGGGAGCCCCCTGACGGTGCAGACTCTACCATTTCCTCAACTAGTGAGACAACAACTCAGTCAGAGAGGGCATTTCCGGCCATTGCGAGAAAAAACGGACCCGTGCAGACAACCAGATCTAAGCCCTACTGGGGAGCCTATTATAATCCATTCCAGGTCTTTCCAGTAACTGAGGATGCACAGGGAAACAGGGGCTGGACTCCAGTTGATTTTGCCGCCCTTAAAGAACTTCAAAAGGCGGTCAATCTATATGGACCCCAAGCTAATTTCACTCACGCCATCTTAGGCACGCTGGGGACACAAGGGCTAATTCCCAATGACTAGAAAAACGTTTGCAAGGCAGTCCTGGGAGGAGGAGATTTTCTCCTCTGGATGTCGGCTTATCAGGAGTTAGCCCATGCCCAGGCTACTAAGAATCGCTTGGACGGACAGCCGGCATGGGATGAGGATATGCTATTGGGAGAGGGACGCTTTGACATGGAAGACAGGCAATGCAGGGTGCCAAGAGAGGTGTTAATTCAAATAAGGGAAATCATGCTTAAAGCATGGAGGGTAGTGCCAAAACGCAGAGAGATAAAGCATAGTCTTACAAAAATCTTGCAAGGACCCTCCAAGCCCTATGCAGACTTCATTCATCGGCTTAACGAGGCAGCAGGTGCCTTATTTAACCCTGTTGATGAGGCCATGCCTTTAGTCTCATTCTCTGCCGCTTTGTTTCAAATGTGTTTCCCTGTCCTAAGCAATGGGCTCCTATGCTGATGACCAGCTCTTTTCTGTGCTGCTGTAGTTAACTTATCTGAGAGTTTGCACGTGTCTTGAAGGTTTCATGTTTTATTAAATTTGTCTGTCTTTAATGTTTGAGTGACTACCTAACTCTAATCAGATCTAGCCCACAGCCTTGGTTACGAGTTTTTGGATGAGCGGTTTGACTCTCTAACAGTTTAAATTCTCAAGTGGAGTCTAACAACTTTGGGACTTCCAGTAGGATCCAAATTTGTTGAAGTAACAACTGTTTGAGTCAATTCAAATTATACAAAGTGTATCAAAATGTTGTAAGTAATGTCAGACCTATGTTGTATTCATGTTCTTGCTTTCCAGCCAAAGTGGTCTTACAAGTCTTTACATGTCCTGAATATGCTTTAAACTTGTTTCTTTCACAGATCTGTTTTTGCAAAAACTATAGTGTCTCTTTTTAACAGTGTCTACTTAATTGGTTACTTTGCTATTTCTAAAGTTCTCTTTTTAGCTCTGTTAAATAGTTCTGAGTTATGTGAGGATTTTGTGTGCTAACTCTTATGTTCAAGGTTTTTATTTCTGGTTTCCAAGGTAATCTAGTGTGCACTCTACTGTCTCTGTTAAGTTCACGTTGATGAAAAGCATTGTTAAATATCATTATGATTAGACCTGGTCTAAAAGTGTTAGGATCACCCTGTCTAATGAAGGGCTATCATTTCAGGATGTTAAAAAAATTCTATTCTAACCAGATACTCTAAGTTCTCTTGGCACCTTTAACAAAGTTTCTAAAAATCAAAGTTCTAAATTCTCTAAACTTTTGGTATCTCCAAAAGGGCTCCTGGAGATGTCAAAAGGTATATCTCTCATCTTACAGAGATAATAACCAATTGGGATGTTTAAAAGTGCTGCCAAGACGTAAAATGATTCAACACTCTACTAAAATTCCTCACAACCCACAGGAAATTTTTCAAAAGGGTCAAGGGAATCAAGGTTCCAAAAACATTGGGGACATTTAGCCCCTAAACCTCAGATGCTCGTTAGATGGAGAGACCCTCTCACCCGACTCTGGAAAGGGCCTGACCCACTGATTGAGTTGGGAAGAGGATTTGGCTGTGTGTTCCCCATAGGGGAGTTGACTCCAATTTGAATACTGGCCAAAAATATCGGGCCTATGCCTGATGCAAGTAACAACCCACCCAGGGAGCAGTTTGCCCCCGAGGGAGATCCCCTTTTCTTTCCTCTTCCAGAAACGGACAGAGATCCAGAGGCAGGTGATGATGCAGACGCTGTGATCCTGACAAGAAGTGCCTGGCCCAGTGATGGGGGATTTGATGACCCAAACGTGATCATCAAAACACTTCAGGAAGGAGCACCCGTGGCATTCACAGATGGGGCTAAAGGAGGAACTGGAGTAGCCCTCCTAGGGGATAAAATCTTTTGAGTAGTTACTGCCTCTCCATCTCCACAGCATGCTGAGCTAGCAGCTGTATCAAAAATTATTAGTTGTGTTTCAGGACCATTAAATATTTTTTCAGACAGTGCTTATGTAGTTAATGCAGTAACAAAGTTAGGTTCACCAGCCTTAATTTCCAAACATTCTACAGTCCATGCCTATTTTGAGCTAGTACAGCAAGCCCTATTTCACCGTATCAAGCCCATATTTATTGGCTTTATCAGGGCTCATACAGGCTTGCCCAGACCCTTATCCAATGGAAATGCAACAGCAGATTCACAATCTAGTTTTTTCATAATCGGCACCGTAGTGGATCAGGCCAAGAGTTTTCATAACCTATGGCATGTTAATAGTAAAACTTTATCTTTAAAATTTAAAATCCCTATTTGCATTGCAAAAGAAATTGTACTCAATTGTCCCAAATGCATCACTTTCCAACCTGTTAAAACACCCACTGGGACTAATCCCCGTGGCCTATTTCCTTGCCACATATGGCAAATGGATGTTACCCATCACTCCAAGTTTGGTAAATTGGCATGCATTCATGTCACAGTGGATACCTTTTCTGGCATATTCATGGCGTCAGCCATGGCCAAGGAAACAGTGACACATGTTAAACAACACTTGTTGCAATGTTTTGCCACCTGGGGCATTCCTAAAGTCATAAAAACTGATAATGGGCCAGCATATACTTCTCAAGAAATGAAGCGCTTTGTTCAACACTTTGGTATTACCCACATTACTGGCATTCCCTATAATCCACAAGGACAAGCCATTGTAGAGCGAGCAAATTTGTGTCTTAAAACTATCATATTAAAACAAAAAGGGGAAGTAGGGGCACTCACCCATTCCCCTAAGGATATACTTAATTATGCCCTATTTACCATTAATTTTTTAAACAAAATATCAAACGGCAAGACCCCTGCAGAATGTCACATGTTCCGATATGACAGTTTTGATCATCCCTCACAGACAGTCGACAAACAGTCCTCTGCACACTCGGCTGAGAATGATAACGTTCCAGTCGACACAAAACAAATGATCCTATGGAGGGACCCCCAAGATAACCAATGGAAGGGCCCATTCCCTTTGCTACGAAGGGCATGAGGTGTAGTTTGTTTTTCTCCACAGGGAGCCTCACAACCAGTTTGGGCACCAGAGAGAAGGATCCGGCTGCTCAAGAAAGACCCAGAGAGCAACCCTCGGAACTGTCCGCCGAACCAGCTGCAGAGGAGGACTAATGAAAAGACTGTTGTGTGCCCTTTTGATAGCCTTGCTGTTAACCTGCCTTGCTGCAGTTTTGGGAATTATTATTGATTGTGCTTTAGATGTGTTTGTTAGAGCTCAAAATGCTTCATGGATATAAAATATTTGCCTTAATGCTGATGGTGGTGGGTGTTGCCTGCAATGAGAAAGAAGATGTCTCTTGGGGATTGCTTAGGGCACTTCCCTGGCCTATGCCTCTGTCCAATACCTCAGCTTACTTCCTGTTATTATTGCTGGAAAGGCAACAGCGCACCAACTTGGTGATCGCACAGGCTATGTTGCCCATCCAGCGGGACGACCCCCATGATGAAGCGATTTGGCTCAGCATGCTGGAGCAGTAGTCAATGACGGGTAACCACTGGCAAGCACACGAGGCAACCTAAGACAGAACAGGGAGATGAGCTGCTCCCTGTTTCCATGATGGGTAAGCCCGTGGTGTGTTGCTGGGGACCTAAGACAGGCACGCTCTCTTGCGTGAAGAGAAATCAAAATGAAATGAAGAACTCAATGATCAACTGACAAACACACTAGAGAGCCTTAAAAACAGAGTCAGTGAAACAGAGAGAGAGTATCGGACTTAGAAGACAGAGAACAGGAAAGTATACAGTCAAACCAAAAAAAAAAAAAAAGAGGAAATTAGAAATCTAAAAAATATTGTCGGGAATCTACAGGATACTATTAAAAAACCTAATATTCGGGTTCTAGGAGTTCCTGAAGGCATGGAGAGGGAGAAAGCATTAGAAGGCCTTTTTAGTGAGATACTTGCAGAGAACTTCCCGGGTTTGGAGAAGGACAGAGACATCCTAGTACAGGAAGCTCATAGAACCCCTAGTAAACATGACCAAAAGAGACCCTCACCACCACACGTTGTAATCAAACTCATCACAGTGAAACATAAAGAAAAGATTCTCAAATGTGCAAGAGAGAAACGTCAGATTACTCTCAGAGGATCTCCAATTAGACTCACAGCAGACTTCTCATCAGAAACTCTACAAGCTAGAAGGGAATGGCAAGACATAGCCCAGGTACTAAGAGAGAAAAACTCCCAGCCCAGAATATTCTATCCTGCAAAGCTCTCATTTGTGAATGAAGGTGAAAGAAAGACCTTTCAAGCAAACAGAAATTGAAAGAATTTGTCACCACTCATCCAACCCTGCAAAAGATGCTTAAAGATGTGTTACACACAGAAACACAGAAACATGGTCATGAATATGAAAGAAGGTAAAGGAAGGAAATCTCACAGCAAAAGATCACAGGGAATTCAAAGCATATATTAGAAAATATCTTTGGCAAATGGCAGAGCAAATTTACTAACTATCAATAGTCACATTGAGCAAGATGGCGGAATAGGAAGGGAGCACATTGATAGTTCAGCAAGACACACAGGTTAATAAAAGTGGAGATACTGCAGGGTCAAGGAAGAGTAGGGGAAGAAACAGCAGCAGAAACTCTTCCGGAACTAGTGATTCACAGTGGACCTGCGTGGAGAGCGTGGGAGCCCAAGTTCGGGACACCAGCGGCAGACTCAACACACCAGCGCTGGAACGCGAGGTGAGCCGAACCTCAATAGCCCGAGACATCGGTGGGCAAGTGGAAAGAGGAGACGAGAGGGAACGAGGCTTGAAACTCCGTGGGGAAAAGTTCACCAGGCTAACTAGAAGAGAGAGAGAGAAAAAAAAAAAGTGACCGATACGGACACAAGTTTCTCTCTCTCCGCTCACCCCTCCAAGGCGAGCAAGACAAAGAGCAGGCGCCATTTTGGACATACGTCATAAGCAGGGCGACCTCAGGTCTGCACCGGCCCTGAGCCTAGCAGAAAAACCTGACTCTGGGGGGAGGGGTGAAATAACAGGAGATTAGCATCTAACTTGGCAACCCAGTGGGAGACTGCAGGAGAACTGGAGCCCACACTGAGGGCAGCAGAGATTCCCTGTGTGGTCCTTGGGAAAGAGCTTCTGATCTCTGGCTCCTGTGGGTATATCATTCGCCTGCTAACTACCTCCAATTACGTTCAGCTGTGTGGAATTACTTCCCTTTTGAATCAAAAAAAAAAGAAAGAAAGAGATTTACCACGCCTAACCTGGAAGTGTCATCTTTGACACACCCTCAACCCTGAGGAACCAAACACAGCTCTCAGGCCACACTTATCTCAAGCCTCTAAGGCTCCACCAAAAGCAGACATCCACTTAATATAGAGCCATAGTGTAACAAGAAAAAACACCACAGTGAAGAAACCGAATATCTCCAACATGCCATACAACAAACGCAAAAACCGAGGTAACAAGAACAAGGAAGACACTATGACGCCCCCAAATGAAAAAGACACCCCAATTCAAGATTATGAAGATGATGAGATAGAAGAAATCCAAGAAGCAGATCTCAAAAAATTGATAAGAACATTAAGAAGTTCTCAAAAACAAATTCTTGAACTACAGAAATCCTTCATGGACAAGATAGAAAATCTCTCTCATGAAAATGAAATATTAAGGAGGAATCAAAGTGAAATGAAAGAACTAGTAGAACCGGAAACTGTGATAGTGACAAAAAACCACAATGAAATGAAGAACTCAATAGATCAAATGACAAACACATTAGAGAGCCTTAAAAACAGAATGGGCAAAGCAGAAGGGAGAATATCAGACTTAGAAGACAGAGAACAGGAAAGGAAACAGGCAAACCAAAGAAAAGAAGAAGAAATTAGAAATCTAAAAAATATTGTCGGGAATCTACAGGATACTATTAAAAAACCTAATATTCGGGTTCTAGGAGTTCCTGAAGGCATGGAGAGGAAGAAAGGATTAGAAGGCATTTTCAGTGAGATACTAGCAGAAAATTTCCCAGGTTTGGAGAAGGACAGAGGCATCTTAGTACAGGAAGCTTATAGAACCCCTAATAAACATGACCAAAAGAGATCCTCACCACGACACATTGTAATCAAACTCACCACAGTGAAACATAAAGAAAAGATTCTAAAAGGTGCAAGAGAGAAACATCAGATTACTCTTAGAGGATCTCCAATTAGACTCACAGCAGACTTCTCATCAGAAACCCTACAAGCTAGAAGGGAATGGCGAGACATAGCCCAGGTACTAAGAGAGAAAAACTGCCAGCCCAGGATATTATATCCTGCAAAGCTCTCATTTGTGAATGAAGGTGAAATTAAGACTTTTCGTAGCAAACAGAAACTGAAAGAATTTGTTGCCACTCATCCTGCCCTGCAAAAGATGCTTAAAGATGTGTTACACACAGAAACACAGAAACATGGTCACCAATATGAAAGAAGGTAAAGGAAGGAAACCTCACAGCAAAAGATCACAGGAAGCTCAATTTCTCTTTGACATAGAATTAAACTCTGATGCTCTGTGAAAGCAATGTGTTAAAGTAATCTAAAAACAAAAAGCAATTCAAATCAATTGGCAATCTACAAAAAGAGTTAAAGATTTTAAAAGCTATTATTAAAATTGCTATATTGGTCTATTATGCTATGTTATATGTGTGTACATATTGTATGTCCACATAGGAAATTTTATTAAGAATTTTATTTTAAGTGGCTTATAGATAAGATTGTCCATAAATTTAAGCTGCTAAAATCAATCAAAGATACATTTTAATTTGTGTGACCTGAATCTGTGTATCATATGTTTTAAACTTCTTGGTAGAAAGAAACTAAAAACATTTTATATGGTTGTGCTTAAGTTTACTGGTTAAACAAACTACACCATGTTAGATATTTAAGAGGTGTTTTCAAATACATGATTCTTAAAATTTATAGAAGGCATTGGACCTTCTGGTAAATGTTTTCTTAAGTTGTTATCTAATGCATGGAACGGTTTGATAAGTATTCATGTAATATTGCTATTGTCAGCAAGCGATCTAGGTCTTGCTCCCTCATTTCTCTATTCTAAGCCCAACTTATTCTTTCATTTCTCTATTCTCTTCAAGCTAGGAAACTAATTCTATTATGAAGGAATCTGTAGGACGCACAATTTAATCTTTAGACCTTAAAAAAGAGACGGCTAACATTTTTCTGTAATAGCATAGCCAAAATAAGAACTTAAATAATAATCTCATAGCTAGATTCACTTCGCCATCAGTGAAGTATACAGTAAGTAGAAAAAACCTCCCTTTCAGACCAAAGGGAAAGAAAGTTTTAAAGTGAGAATATAATTTTTCTCATGGACATTGTCTACCTTAGAAAAACTACTACAGAACATGCCTGTGACTATAGACTTGTAGTTCAGGCCACCGAAGATTAGAGATGGGATACAGGCACTCCCTTGACTTGCATCCTCTGGTCTGCTTTAACACAAACCAGGAGGAAAAGAAAGCTAGGCATCAGAAGCAATGGGTGGCAGGCCTATTAATGGCTGATCTATACAGTGATCTGCCCTCAAGGAGACCCAACAGGCCAGTCCACTGCAGTGGCTTTCAGTGTGGTAAGGCTGGGCTTCAGCAGATGTCAGCTTGTGAAGAGCCCTGGCAGCTCTGCCAAGAGTTGGATCACTGGAAATGGACCTGCCCTGGAGTCAAAGGATGCCCAGGTCAGAGCCACAGATCTTATTGGCTCTAAGCTGAAAAGCCCTTCACTCAGCCCAACTTCCAAAGTGACCACTGCAGCTGAGGGGATGGTCAAGTAGGGTCAGCAACATTGCAGGCAGAACTGTAAATTTCTTATTAGAGATGCCCCCTGCCTTTACCTGGCCAGCTGTCCTCCCAGGCCAGCCAAGTAATGAAACTCAACAGAGTGCCTTCCCCTAGGAGGTTCACACCTCCCTTAGGATGTACCCCATGTGAAGAGATAGATAGGTCTGGGCCTCTGAACTTACAAGGCCTAAAGCCCACCAGATTATTATCAAGCCCCTTCTATCAGGTTCTATTTGCCTCTCAATCAGAAAACTTAATTGTAGCTTAGATAGCACCTTTCTTAGCTCCTCTAATAATGACTCTGTCCTTTCTTCTAAACCCTGTCTAGCACACTTGGGCCTCATTCCTTTGTAATCATAACCTCTACTCTACCACCAATGGCTCTATTCCCAACCTGTGTGTACTGATGGTCCTCTTCCCCACTTAATGCTGTATAATTGTTCAGACCTGGTTAATGCCACTCTTAGGATCATTGGTTACTATCCTCACTCTGTCTTTTATGACCTTGTCTAAATATGATCAGAGTCGGCAAACTTGGAAGGCTTCCATAGCCTTGGCAACTCATGACAAGAGCCTAGGGTGGTTACTGGCGCCATAAACTAGAGTGTCAATTTGTTGGGTCAACAACAAGAGCCACTGTGCACTTGCTCCTCATGTGGGATCTCTGTCCTTAATGTGCTGTACATTTTGATTTGATGCTATAACTAGTACTCAAACAGTATGTTTCTATGTGGGTGCAAACTGTTGAAACCTTTATACTAAATTGATCTTCTGTATATAAAGAGAATTGAAAATGAATCTTGATGTGAATGGAAAGGGAGAGGGAGCGGGAGAGGGGAGGGTTGTGGGTGGGAGGGAAGTTATGGGAGGGGGAAGCCATTGTAATCCATAAGCTATACACTGGAAATTTATATTCATTAAATAAAAGTTAAAAAAAAATAGTTACATTGAACGTTAATGGCCTGAACTGTCCAGTTAAAAGACATAGACTGGCTGATTGGGTTAAGGAATGAAACCCATCTATTTGCTGCTTACAAGAAACCCATCTTTCCAACAATGATGCATACAGACTGAAAGTGAAAGGCTGGAAAAAGATATACCATGCCAACAGAAATGAAAAAAGAGCAGCATAGCCATCCTAATATCGGACAAAATAAACTTTAACACAAAAACTGTTAAGAGAGACAAAGAGGGGCACTATATAATGATTAAGGGATCCATTCAACAGGAAGATATAACGATTATCAATGTATATGCACCTAATTACAGGGCACCAGCTTATTTAAAAGATTTGTTAAGGGACTTAAAGGGAGACTTAGACTACAATACAATAGTACTGGGGGACTTCAACACTCCACTCTCAGAGACAGACAGATCAAAGGACAGAAGATCAACAAGGAGACAGATTTAAATGACACTATAGCCCAAATGGATCTAACAGATATCTACAGAACTTTTCATCCTACACATAAAGAATTTACATTCTTCTCAGCAGTACATGGAACCTTCTCTAGGATTAACCACATACTAGGCCATAAAGCAAGTCTCATCAAATTCAAAAGAAATAGAATCATACGATGCAGCTTCTCAGACCATAAAGGAATGAAGTTGGAAATTAGCAACTCAGGAATCCCTAGAGCATATGCAAACACATGGAGATTGAACAACATGTTCCTGAATGAACAATGGGTCATAGAAGAAATCAAAAACTTTCTGGAAGTAAATGAAGATAACAGCACAACATACCAAAACCTATGGGATACAGCAAAAGCAGTGTTAAGAGGAAAGTTTATAGCAATAGGTGCCTCCATCAAGAAATTGGAAAGGCACCAAATAAATGAGCCAAGACACTCTGGCAAAAAAAAATGACCTAATGAAAGATCTCCGTGAGTGAGATCCCAGTGGAAAGAACAGGTCATCAAAGAAGGAGATACCTTTCTCTGGAGGAGAGAACTTCTACTTTGACTATGACCTTGTCTAAATATGATCAGAGTCGGCGAACTCAAAAGGCTTCCATAGCCTTGGCAACTCATGACAAGAGCCTAGGGTGATTACTGATGCCATAAACAAGAGTGTCAATTTGTTAAGTCAACAACAGGAGTCACTGTGTACTTACTCCTCATGTAGGATCTCTGTCCTTAATGTGCTGTACATTGTGATTTAATGCTGTAACTAGCACTCAAACAGTATTTTTCACTTTGTGTTTCTGTCTGGGTGCAAACTGTTGAAATCTTTACTTAATATATACTAAACTAATCTTCTGTATATAAAGAGAATTGAAAATGAATCTTGATGTGAATGGAAGGGGAGAAAGAGTGGGAAAGTGGAGGGTTGTGGGTGGGAGGGAAGTTATGAGGGAGAAGCCATTGTTAATCCATAAGCTGTACTTTGGAAATTTATATTCATTAAATAAAAGTTAAAAATACTATTGTTGAACTCTGTAATTAACACACAATTATTCTTAGGTGTTTAAATTTAACTGAAAAGTGATCCCTGTTAAATATAAGAGTGGGAATAAGAGAGAGAGGAGATGTACAATTTGGGACATGCTCAAGCTGACTTGCCCCAAATGGTGGAGTTAGAAATGTGCCAGGGGATTCCAATACAATCCCATCAAGGTGGCATGTACCAATGCCATCTCACTAGTCCAAGTGATCAATTTCAGTTCACAATTGATCATACTGATATGTCTAAGAGTCAAAGGGATCACATAAACAAGACTAGTGTCTGCTAATACTAATTGATAGAATAAAAAAGGGAGAGAATGATCCATCATGGGAAGCAGGATACACAGCAGACTCGTAGAATGGCAGATGTCCTAAACAGCACTCTGGCCTCAGAATCAACCCTTAAGGCATTCGGATCTGGCTGAAGAGCCCATGAGAGTATTTTAGGCATGAAGCCAAGACACTCTGGCAAAAAAAACTACCTAAATGAAAGATCTCTGTGAGATCCCAGTAGAAAGAATGGGCCATCAAAGAAGGAGGTACCTTTCTCTGAAGGGAGGAGAGAACTTCTACTTTGACTATGACTTGTCTAAATAAGATCGGAGTCGGTGAACTCAAAAGGCTTCCATAGCCTTGGCAACTCATGACTAGAGCCTAGGGAGATTACTGACACCATAAACAAGAGTGTCAAATTGTTAAGTCAATAACAGGAATCACTGTGTACTTACTCCTCAGGTGGGATCTCTGTCTTAAATGTGTTGTCCAATGTGAAGTAATGCTATAACTAGTACTGAAACAGTATTTTACACTTTGTTTTTCTGTGTGGGTGCAAACTGATGCAATCTCTTACTTAATATATACTAAATAGATCTTCTGTATATAAAGATAATGGAAAATGAATCTTGATGTGAATGGAATGGGAGAGGGAGCGGGAGATGGGAGGGGTGCGAGTGGGAGGGAAGTTATGGAGGGGAAGCCATTGTAATCCATAAACTGTACTTTGGAAATTTATATTTACTAAATAAAAGTTTTTTAAAAACTTTTTTAAAGATTTATTTAAATATTTGAAAGTCACAGCTACACAGAGAGAGGAGAGGCAGAGAGAGAGAGGTCTTCCATCCTCTATTTCACTCCCCAACTTGCCACAACAGCCAGAGCTGTGCTGATCCGAAACCAGGAGCCAGGAGCTTCCTCCAGTCTCCAACATGGGTGCAGGGGCCCAGGGACTTAGGCCATCTTCTAATGCTTTCCTAGGCCATAGCAGAAAGCTGGGTCGGAAGTGGAGCAGCCAGGACTTGAAATGGTACCCATATGGGATGCCGGCACTGCTGATTTCTTTTGGCTTGGGTAAATTTCCAGGAGTATGATGGCTAGATAGGCCAAGGACTTGAAAAGAGAGAAAATCCAAATGACCAACAGACACATGAAAAAATGCTCAGGATCACTACCCGACAGGGAAATGCAAATCAAAACCACAATGAGGTTTCACCTCACCCCAGGCAGAATGGGTTTCAGACAGAAATCAAAAAGCAATAAATGCTGGTGAGGATGAGGGGGAAAGGGTACCCTAATCCACTCTTAGTGGGAATGCAAACTGGTGCAGCCACTGTGAAAGGCAGTATGGAATAAGCAGGATTCTAACCAGCACTCTGATATGAGACTCAGGTGTGGCCACAGCCCTGCCTTCCCCCCAGCTTCAGGTGTCCATCCCTCTCACAGGAGTCACACCAGGAAGTGTCCCTGTTCATCAGCCTTCAGAGAAATGCAAAACACAGCAGCCCTGAAGGCGCCTGTCGAAGCCTTCTAAGGGCAGCTTGGAGATTTATGAGGCAAAAATAAAACCTTGGAATTCACCAGCTGTAAAAACATTCTCTCCTTGGGACACTGTAGCATAGCGGGTAAAGCCATCACCTCCAGTGCCAGCATCCTATAGGTGCCAGTTCGAGTCTCGGCTGTTTCACTTCTGATCCTGCTCTCTGCTATAGCCTGGGAAAGCAGCAGAAGATGGCCCAAGTCCTTGGGCCCCTGCACCAACGTGGGAAACCCAGAAGAAACTCCTGAATCCTGGCTTCAGATCTGCTCAGCTCTGGCCATTGTGGACATTTCAGGAGTGAAACAGCAGATAGAAGACCTCTCTCTCCCTCTCTGTAACTCTGCCCCTCAAATAAATAAATATTTTTTTTAAAATGAAATGGACAGAGAAGGAGAGCGAGAGTGACAGATTGACTCTCAACGGCCCTCCAAAGGGTAATATTTTATGATATGGAATCAAGTGCATGTCCTAGAAAATTCCTCTCTGCGACTGTAGTCTCTGGAATCTTCCCCCTGCTTCTCTGTTGCAATGTTGTCTTGCTGTGATAGAGGCATTGCTTATCAGCTGTTTAAACTCTCGAGATTAAACTGTCCTTACACTTTTCTAAAGAGAAGCTAACCATCGAAATTCTTTCAATATTACATCTTTGGCCCACTTTCTGAGAAAAGAGGAAGATTGAATTTAATATTGAATTTTTTTAATGTGCAAAAATCTAGTTCTGCTTTTTCAAGCAAGTAAAAGGATTAAAAATATGCCACCATCCCAATGATCAAATGCCACAAACTCCGACATTATTTAGACAAGCCCATAATCAAAGTGGAAGGTCTCTCCTCCCTTCAGAGAAAGGTACCTCCTTCTTTGATGTTGAGCCATCTTCTTCTGCTTTCCCAGGCCACAGCAGAGAGCTGGATCGAAAGTGGAGCAGCCGGCACATGAACTGGCGCCCATATGCGATGGCAGCACTGCAGGTGCTGGCTTTACCCGCTATGTCACAGCACCGGCCCCAAGCTATTCTTCTTACAAGAAGACATTAAAATTTCCTAGTCTTAAAAAATTTCCTGTGGCATACCAGATAAAGCCACCTGGTATATCAGCATCCCATATGGGTGCCAGTTCATGTCCCAGCTGCTCCACTTCCAATCCAGCTCCCTGCTAATACACCTGGGAAAGCAGCAGAAGATGGCCCTAGCCCTTGGGTCCCTGCACCCACACGGGAGACCTGAAGAAGCTCCTGGCTCCTGGCTTACATCTGCACTAGCCCTGGCTGTCATGGTTATTTCAGGAGTGAACCAACAGTAGGAAGATCTCTCTCTCTCTCTCTCTCTCTCTCTGTGTGTGTGTGTGTGTGTGTGTGTGTCTCTTGTAATTCTCCCTCTCTGAAACTCTGCCTTTCAAATAAATAAATATTTTTTTAAAAAAATTCCCATTCCTAAGATGTTAAATATACATACATTTCCAATAAATTAGAACACTACTCAAAATGACAAGTTCTGTGTGGTGTTTACCTCCACTATCCCTTGGTGCTCTGAACTTGAACATCCCAAGGTCCTTTTTTGGCCTCTCTAGAGGCATTCATAGACTTCCATAGACATCACTTTACTCACAGCAGAACCCACAATGGCTAGCACTATGAAGTTGACCATAACCCCTCCTCAAACTAGAAGAACCTCCATGTCTTACTGAGGTTCAAATTCTGTCACTGTGCGTGCAGCAGCAAAATGGTAACACCAAATGTCAGAGGCAGCTTCAAATCCTTTCAAATGACATGAAGCCGAAGCAGAACCACAGCAAATGCTTGTGACTCAAAAGACTGAGAATGCCCAATTCCCAGACACCAACGTTCAAAGCCAAGATCACATATGACACGCACTAAAACATGAAGCCTTTCCAAACAGGACGACGGCCCTTACCTGTATCTTTCTCTTTATGTAGAATCCTGACTGCCGATCACAAGAGGGCGGGAATGTCTAAAAGGTTCCTCACCACCCACATCCACACCTGAGCCATTGCTGAATCTGTGATGATGGATGAGATGTGGAAGTATAACTGCTCAAGGATAATGTCATCTCTAACAGGTACCCCTGACCTCCATAGAGAAGTACCACAGACATCCACATCACCTATTACCCCCTGTCATCACCTACTTTCCTTCCAAGAGCTTCTTTCCATCTTAGAAACTCTGAAGTTCTACCACGTGTTACCAGCCCACTTTTCTCATGGAAATACAATACAAGCACCATGACAAATGGGACTCCTGACTGCTGACTCTTAAAAGCAGGGGGCAGAAAAGTCAACAGAGCTCTTTGCTGTCGCAGATCCTCTGCCTGGAATGGGGAAGGAATGACATTTTGTGTCATCTCTGTAATGTGCCAGCTCTCTGCCACACTATCTTGAGGAGACATTCGTTGTTCTGCAGCCACAATGAAAAGTGACTTCTCCCTATTTCTCTGATATTCTTATCCTCAATATCCTTATAAAGACTAAGTGCTTGGGGCCAGCGCTGTGTGCAAGTGGGTTAAGCCATCATCTGCAGCACCAGCATCCCATATGGGCACCAGTTCAAGTCCCAGCTGCTCCACTTCTGATCCAGCTCCCTGCAAATGTGCCTGGAACAGCAGCAGAAAATGGCCCAGGTGCTTGAGCCCCTCACCCCAGTGGGAGACCTAGATGAAGCTCCTGGCTTTATTTTGGCCAGCCCTGGCCACTGTGGCCATTTGGAGAGTGAACCAGCAAATGGAAGATATTACTCGCTAATTCTGATTTATAAATAAGTAAGTAAATCTTTTAAAAATATATCCACTTTGTCTTTCTTAATTTTTGGAACTTTTAATTCATTTTTAACAGATTCAGTGTGGATTAGAATTCCACTTTAAATGATGTAGAACAGAACAGGCTGAAAGACGCACTATCCAAACTCTAGGGAAGAAAATGCTAAAGAAAACTGTTTAGCAAATGAAACATATGGCATGATGTTTAACTGTCTTCCATGAAATCAACCTCATTCTTGATTCTCTGGATAGCTTTATCGTCCATGCTCTAATGGAAAAAAAAACTTTCCCTTTCATGAAAAGGGAAAAATTCAGGGAAGGGGAAGGACTGGCATGAAACAGATATGAGTGACACAATGTCAAGGTGCTCACACCTGTGGGGTGTCTCCCAAACCCCATCCTGCCACCGAAGTACTCTGTCCACTGTGTGATGAGACCCTGGGTGTTGCCCTAGTAGGAGTTAAAGAGCATTTCTTTTCAGGTTCTGCCAACCAAGCTCTGGTTTTCCAGGTCCTCTGAGATCCCTTTTCTCCCTTCACAAGTCTGGGGGAACTCAAAGTGTAGAAATCACTTGTCTTTTTTCCTCTTTGCCAACATCCAAGACACTGGCCACCAAAATGTCTCCCAGGAATGGACACCTTGGTTACCAGAAAAAAAAAAAACGAACGTTCTAAGGAGTTAGGTCTTGAGATGAGGTTACAGCAGGAGCCTCCACTCAGGGTCAAGGCATCCAGCTGCCTGTGTGATCAGCCCCATCCTCATCCCTCAGCCTGACCTTGGAGGGAGGAGACAAGGTGCTGACACTGACTACACACTGCCAAGGCAGCTGAGGGCATCTTGGGTCAACCCCCCAGGCAGCTGTGAAACTCAAGACAAGGAAATGACAGAGGGCTAGGGACAAGACATGGAGCCACGTAAGGTGGCCAAAGGGGAACCTCAATTAAAGACATTCTGATGTCTACACTTGGGCCAGCCCCATGGCATAGTGGGTAAAGCCACCGCCTGGACCCCTGGTTCAAACCCTGGCTGCTCCAGTTCCAGTGCAGCTCCTTGCTAACGCACCTGGGCAAGCAGTGGAAGATGGCCCAAGTGCTTGGGCCCCTGCACCCACGAGGGAGACCTGGATGGAGATCCCTGGATGGTGTCAGCTATTAGCAAACATTAAATTTAAAAAAAGATGGCCATGGCATCCCGGAAAGGCGATGCTGAGGTCAGCGTGCGGGGTTGGAGCCACTGCCCCCCGGCCGCCCCGCAGAGCCCTCCCTCCACGACCCTGCCCTCGTCACCACACAACCCGAGGAAGAGGCGGGTCCAAGGGCCCCGGCCAGGCTGATGTCGCCTCACGCAGCGACAGAAAACGACGCCCGAGGGTCTCTGCTGGGGCCCAGCCCCACCCTCCCAGGGAGGCCCTGAGGGCCGAGCTGGGGCCCCCGCCACAGCCCCGCGTTCACCCTCGCGGAGTCCCTACCCACGGGACCGCTCCACTCCCAGCCTCCCGGCGGCCCCGCGGCTCCGTCCTCGAAGTCCCCGCCGCGGCGGCCGTTGCCCCAGCACAGAAGGCGGAGCAGCGCGCGGCTCTGAGAAACCGCCGGCAGCGCGCGCCCAGGCGGGAGACCCGGCTGCCCTGCGCGGCTCACAGCCCCGCCCTCCCGTCCCTGATTGGTCAGCGAGTCAGGACCCGCCCCCGCTGAGGCTTGACTGACAGGGGAAGCGGTCCTCTACGTGGCGGAGTGGAGCAGAAATGGCCTTCCAGATCGGACAGCGGCTTCTTCCTGTGCCCAGCGGCCCCTTCCTGCCTCTTCCTCCTGGAACTGGAATCATCACAAGGGCGGCCAGGGGATCCCAGGCTCCCCGTGACCTTGCAGAGGGAGGGCGCCCTTCTCAGCAAGAGGAAATAATCCCACGTTGGAGGGCCAAATGTATAAAGCCAATATGAATGGAAATAAAACAGAGCTGGAGTCTAACAATAAAAGTAGGCGCCGGCGCCGTGGCTCAACAGGCTAATCCTCCGCCTTGCGGCGCCGGCACACCGGGTTCTAGTCCCGGTTGGGGCACCGATCCTGTCCCGGTTGCCCCTCTTCCAGGCCAGCTCTCTGCTGTGGCCAGGGAGTGCAGTGGAGGATGGCCCAAGTGTTTAGGCCCTGCACCCCATGGGAGACCAGGAGAAGCACCTGGCTCCTGCCATCGGAACAGCGCGGTGCGCCGGCCGCAGCGCGCTACCGCGGCGGCCATTAGAGGGTGAACCAACGGCAAAGGAAGACCTTTCTCTCTGTCTCTCTCTCTCTCACTGTCCACTCTGCCTGTCAAAAAAAAAATAAAATAAAAGTAGGGCCTTTCACACCTCACCTGCAGCAGTGGACACATCACCCAGGCAAAAAAAAAAAAAAGGTGGGGGGGGGGGCAGCGCTGTGGTGCAGTGAGCTAAGCCTCAGCCTACAGTGCTGGCATCCCATGTGGGCGCTGGTTCAAGTCCTGGCTGCTCCACTTCTGATCCAGCTCTCCACTATGGCCTGGGAAAGCAGTAGAAGATGGCTCAAGTCCTTGGGTCCCTGCAACCCGCGTGGGAGACCCAGAGGAAGCTCCTGGTTCCTGGCTTCGGATTGGCCCAGCTCCAGCCATTGCAGCCATCTGGGGAGTAAACTAGCGGATGGAAGAACTCTCTTTAGTAAGAAGTGAAAGATCTATAGGATCTGAAGAGAAACCAGAGTATGGAAGAACTCTGCCTCTCAGGTACCTAAATAAAATCTTTAAATAAAAAAAAGCAAATAATGCCCTAAATGGATGTGTAGACACCTACATAACATTCCATCTAGGCAGCTGCGGAATAACCAATCTTATCAAAAACACTGGAAAATTAACCAGAATAGATTGTGTGAAAGGACACAAAAATATATTTATAACTTTTAAATACTGAAATTGCTGCCCGACAAAATCACCAGGCCCTTGCTGCTCACCACTGGACAGCCAACTCGCCAGACACAAGCGTCGGTAAGAGAAAAGAGTTTATTTCAAGAAGCCAGCAGGCCTGGGGAGGGATCTCTGGATCCAAAATGTGCCCCCCACACCAATCGAGCAAAAAAGTATTTAAGAGTTATCTGAAAGGCAGAGATACAGACAGAGATCTTCCATCTGCTGATTCACTCTCCAAATGGCTGCAACAGCTGGGGCTGGGCTAGGCCAAAGCCAAGAGCTTCTTCTGGGTCTCCCACATGGGTGGCAGGGGCCCACGGGTTTGGGCCATCTACTGCTGCTGTCCCACGTGCAATAGCAGGGAGCCAGATCAGAAGTGGAGCAGCCAGGACTCAAACCAGCACCCATACAGGATACCACTGCTGCTGGCAGTGTTTAACATTCTACACCACAGTGCCAGACCCAGAAAGGGTTTTAAAGGGAAGGAGTAGCTACAGGTAGGGGTTAAAAAACCAGTGAGTCCAGCCAATTGACAAGCAAGCAGATCTTCGGGCTCTGTTGAGGTGATGGTTCATCTGAGAGACCCAGGGGGTCAGCCAGGTGGAGGCTTCCTGACGATGGAGTTCCGCTGTCCAGAGTTGTTGGCTGCACACTTTCTCCTTAGCTGAGAGTGACACCTGCCACACCAAGCCCTCTCCTCTCAGTAGGCTCCTGAAACCCAGGCAGATACCACTCCTCCCGAGACGAGCCACAGGTAACCAGCAAGATCAGTTAAAATATGGAAACAGAAGGGAAGACGCCTTCATGGCGGCTATGAAATCACATCCAGTATCTTCTGTCACAGCAGAATTAAACCATGCCAGCTGTACTTCAATCAGCTGTGATTCCCTATATAATCAAATCCTCCAGAAATATGCTGTGAGCCATTTCCCGGGACAGTAAAGCCATAAAGTTCCTTCTGGGGCGAAGGTGGCACTAACACCCACACGCCTCTCTGGGTGTGCATGTCTCGAGATCGTCCAGCAAACTACAGATTTTGAGCGCATGATAGAGTTGACAACTTGTTCCCAGGCCTGAATGCTCAACCCACACAACCTACTGCTCCTGTGCTGAGCCCACTTTGGACCCTGAAGCCCCGAGCCTGGATCTGCCCAGGGTCCTCAGTTTCTATACTGGATCCCGGCCCACATTCCCATGCCTCATACACCACTCCCGGCTGCCAGCCCCAGGCAGGAGCCCACCCCTCCCACGCTAGGTGCCCACCGGTATTTAGTGTCCACTTGAGCCTGGAGGCACTGGCCCGGGGCTGATTGGCGGCCGGCATGGTCTCCTGCAGGCAAGTGATACTGCAGGTGGAGAACAGGTTCTGTGGGAACAGTGGACAGGATCCAATCAGTGGGGGCCAACATGGCTCCCCCAACCCTGTTTCGTCTCTCCCTCGCACCCATTTCCTGTCTGTTTCCCACATCTGCTCTCCTAACCTGTAAATCCAAGGTCACGGGGGAGCTCAAGTTCCAGCCCGAGTCCTCTCCGCTGGCAAACTGGTGCTCCAAGTGCAGCAGCGTCTCTGGGCCCCAGCGGGCCAGGATGAGCAGGTGCACAGAGAGCAGGAGCTCCCGGCACAGCCCTGAGAACTGCGGGGAGACGGAGGCGGGGCTGAGTCAGAGAGGGGCGGGGCTTGTGGAGGAGGGGCGGGGCACAGCTGAAAAGAGTGGGAAGAATCTTGGAGAACTGAGCCAAGGAGGGGAATGGGACAACCCAAAATTGGGCAATACAGGTGCAAGCCCAGAACCGAACAGGTCAGAGGCCTGAACCACAGGGCTGAAGGGGTGGGGCCAGATGAGGAAAACAAGGGGGGAGCTGGGCGGGAAATGGGAACTGGGTGAAGAGAGATGGGGCTGGACCAAGACAAGCAGGAGGTGAAGGGGCAGGAGCTCAGGCTGTACATAGCTTTTAAGGTCCAGTGGGGTGGCACCCAACCAACCTCCTCATCTCACTGGCCCTCACCTGTGTGCACACGGCAGCTCTAGGACTGTACCAGGCCCCATCCCCCGGCACCAGCCCCACCTGCGGGGCCAGGGCCTCCCTCTCCACCAGCAGCCGGTGCCCTGCAGCCACCGTACCCACCGCGTCCAGCAGCACGAGGTGGCGCCCCTGCACCCACGACCCCAACTTCCTCTCTAGCAGCGGCTCCCTCAGGCCACGTCTGTCATCTTCCAGCAGCCTTCGGTGCACCTGGGGGAGAGTGGCCAGCAGAGGGTGGGGGTCCAGCAGTATCCTTGTCCAAAGTACCAAGGGAAATGGTGGGAGGACTCTACCGTGGCTGGAGCTCCCCTAGCCCACTCACCATGAGCTCCAGGGAGCCGTCCTGCAGGCTGCTGCCCCCCTGGCAGCGGTCCATCAGCACTGGCAGCTGCTTCTTCCCATCCTGGGTAGGGGTTGGGGCAGGGGTGAGTGTGAGGGTGGGGTGGGGAGCCAGCCCCAGCCCCAGGCACACAAGAGATGGCACCAGTGAGGGGCGCTTCATATTCACACCATCTGCTAGCGCCCGGCCCCTGGGCCCCCACACATCACCCGGGCCCCATGGGTGCCCTGCGTCCCCGTCACCTCCTCTTCAGGATCTCCCGGCCATTGCTGTCCGTGTAGCAGTAGCTCTTGGTGTCCAGCGGTTTGTCGAAGCGACTGATCACTTCCTTCCCCACTTGTCACTGTACCCAACGGGACAGCAAGCTCGTGAGCCTCATCTAAACTCACTCTGGGGGTGGTGTTGGGGGCAGTGGCTAAGACACCAGCTAGGACGCCACCACCCGTATCACAGTGCCCGGGCCTGAGTCCCAGCTGTGCTCCTGCTTCCTGGCTCTGTTGATGCAGACCCCGAGAGACAGGCAGTGACAGTGACAGCCCTGCCACCCACATGGGGGACCAGGTTGAATTCCTAGCCCCCAGCTTGCACCTGGCCTAGCTCTAGGTCTTTGAGACATCTGAGGAGTGAACCAGCAGATGGAAGAAATCTGTCTACAGGTCTCTCTCAGGGAACCAGTGTGATGGAGAGCTCTTTCTATCTGTTACTCTGTCTCCCTACTTTTGGAATTACATAAATAATTTTTAAAGATTTCTATCATTTTTTATTTACTGGCAGAGTGACAGAGAGAAAGATATCTTTTATCCACTAGTTCATTTCCCAAATGAGCATAATGGCCAGGCGTAGGCCAGGCTGAGGCTAGGAGCCCAGAACTCCTTCTGGGTCTCACATGGATGCAGGTGGTCAAATACTTGAGCCATAGTCTGAGGCTCTCCTAGGAATGCTAGAGGAAATCTGGTTCAGAGGCAGAACAGCCGGGACTTGAACCCACCCACCAACGTAGGATGTCGGTATCACAAGGAGCATCTGAACCCCCTGTCCCACACACTGGGCCCCTCTCCTTCTTTCTTCCTTTCATATTTGAAAATATAAATCAACCCCACTCTGCACTGTGCCCCAGTCCCAGCCCAGGCACTCACCCCACAGGGATGGGCCCCACCATCCACTCCAGCTCCAGGTGGCGCTGTCCGTGGTACAGGCGAACCTCCTGGGAACACCAGGCTGAGAAGTTCTGGTGCACCTCCTGCACCAAGGGCGTCTGAGGACACACAGGGCAGAGGGCGGGGGTCAGCCCAGCCTTGGGCATAGGGGAGGCGTGCAAATGCCCCCTGCTGTGAACCCTCCAGAAGCTTCCATCAGGGTCCACCCCAAAACTGCACAGGAATCCCAGCCATTACCAGGACCTGCCTGGATGTGATGCCCACACTTCCCTCTCAGTCCCTGCCCAGAAGTCTTGAGTGAGGCCCATGTGCTGGCTGCCCACATAACCTCCTTTCCCTGCCTCAGAGCTGAGTTCTAGCCTTGCACGTGCCCCCCTGCAAAAACTACATTGTCCCAACTTCCCTGAGGCTGTCATGGCTGGGGGACCACAGCCTGTCTCAGGGAAAGACATCAGGGCGGGGTGAGCAGTGGTCCCTCCCCCTTTCCCTGCTCCCACTGGTTCAAATGCAGATGGAACGGCTGGAGCCTGGGAGCCACGGTGGACCATGAGGAGCTGACTGTAGTGGAAGACAGTGAGAGTTTCTCCGGTTCTGGACACCCGGTTACCTGGTCAGCGGCCACATCCAGGAAGTGATCAACACACCATACACACCACACACACAACATACATCACATATCATACACAGCACACACCACACACACCATACATCACACACTATATATACACCACACAGCACACACACACCATACACACCGCACACACCATACATCACACACCATACACACCAGACAGCATACACACACCATACATCACACACACACACCACACATCACACATACACACCCCACAACACACACCATACACACCACACAGCATACACACACCATACATCACACATCATACACACCACACACCACACACACCATACATCACACATCATACACACCACACACACACACCATACATCACACACCATATACACCATACACACACACACCATACATCACACACCATACACACCACACACATACACCATACATCACCTATCATACACACCACACACCACACTACACACACTATATAACACACATACCATACACACCACACACACCATACATCACACATCATACACACCACATAGCATACACACACCACACTACACACACTATATAACACACACACCATACACAACACAAACACACCATATACACCACACACACACACCATACACACTATACATACCATACACACCACACACACACACCATACATCACACACACCTTACACACCACACACACCATACACACTGCACACACATCATACACATCATACACCACACACCATACACCACACACACTGCACACCATACAGCATACACACACCACACGCACACACCATACACACACCTTACACACTACACACATATAATACACATCATACAACACACACACTATACACCACACATACTGCACACCATACAGCATATACACACCACACACACACACCATACACACTACACACACATCCTACACATCATACATCATACACAACACACACACCATATAAACACCAGACACCACACACACACCATACACACATCACATACACCATACACCATACACCATGCACACACTACACACACCACACACCAGACACAATACCCACCATACACACCATATACCATATACACACCACACACATACACATCACACACCATACACACACATACACACCATACACAAACTACAAACAACACCACACACACACACCATACACACATCACACACACCATACACCATATACCATACACATACCACACACATACACACCACACACCACACACACACAGACACACCATACACACACAACACATGACACCACACACACACCATACACACATCACACACACCATACACCATACACACACCACACACATACACACCATAAACCATGTGCACACCACACACCAGACACAATACATACCACACATGCCCACAAGACACACCACACACCACCGCAATACACATACACAACACACAAAACAGACACACCTAAACATATCTCATACATAAACACTATCCATACAATCCACCCATGTACCACACACATCACACACACAAACACATCACACATCTGACAGGTTCACCACACACAGAATCACCACATACACCCACACCTCCATCACACACATACCATTCCCCCATTAAAAACACAACACACCCCATATACACACAACATACACATACACACTACTCACCATCACAGCACACACACACACACACATACACACGTGAGAACTGCATAGTCCTTTCAGCCTCAGAACCCCTCTTATTGATGTCACACTGCATCCTGGCTAGGGGCCTCCAGCCCCTACCCCTGCCTGGTCAGGGGCACCTCTGGCAGGCTCTCCGGCCACTTGGCCTCTGCCCTGGAATAGCCCAGGCACCCCACAAACCCCAGTGGGCTCATCCTGTTGAGTGCTTGCCATGAACCTCTTGGAATCCCAATTCTGGGATTCTAGGGCCGTCTCAGAGACTGGTCGCTATGGGGTTGGGGCCCAGTGTCTCCCGGTCACATCTGTGCCCCATTTTGGATCCTGGTTTTCATCTTCCTGGCTGAGGGGATGGGGATGGGGGAGGGCTCTATCCTGTCTCAGTGGGAGGGGGCCAGCACCGGGCAGCTACTCTCACAGGTATATACCCGCTGCTCAGGTGTGAGGGGCCCTGCCTGGCCCCACCAGGGCACATCCTGGCCTCTACCCACTCCTGGAAGGGGCCTCAGCCACCTACTATCCATTCCCACCTGCTGCATTGACAGCCTCCTCCCTCACTGTCCACTGCCCTTGTACACAGCATCAGGATGGGAACCCTAAGGACCACGCCATGGGTGTCCCACTCAGAGGTGTGCTGGTGGCGCCTGTCCACCCCGTGGCCTCTCTTACCACCCCTGCCCCTACTGCCTGGGGCAGCCCTGCCCTCCCATCTTCCACCCCCCCCCACTGAGAAACAGCCCTTCAGCTCAGCATCAGCTCCCCGCAGGCTCCCCCCACCCCTGGGTACCAGAATCGCCAACTCACCACAATTGTAATCAGATCTGGACAGCAAAGTCCAACCAAAGGCTTCTCGCTCAGCGAAGGCTGACTTGAGAGTGAGGAGGGGACCTGTGGGGTCACACGGAACCCAAGGCGCCTCACAGAGCCCATGGCCCCGCAACCATGGCAATGCCCCCATGATGGGGGTGAGGGGATGGCTCTGACCTGGCTGAGTGGTGGTGGGGAAGGCCTGTGGGGTGGATCTCCCAAGTCACTCCTGAATCTGGTTCACAGCCCTGAGTAGTTTTTTTTTTTTTAAGATTTATTTATTTTGAAAGTCAGAGTCACACAGAGAGAGGAGAGGCAGAGAGAAAGAGAGAGAGAGACAGAGACAGAGACAGAGGTCTTCCATCCGCTGGTTCACTCCCCAATTGGCCACAATGGCTCGAGCTGTGCCGATCCGAAGCCAGGAGCCAGGAGCTTCTTCCAGGTCTCCCAGGTGGGTGCAGGGGCCCAAGGCCTTGGGCCATCTTCTACTGCTTTCCCAGGCCATAACAGAGAGCTGGATGGGAAGTGGAGCAATTGGGTCTCCAACCAGCACCCATATGGGATGGGGGCGCTTCAGGCCAGGGCTTTAACCCACTGCCCCACAGTGTCAGACCCAGTTTGATAGAAAACACAAACGGCCCACAGGCACGCTCACAGCATGCTCTCTCCTCCACAGCCTTCCCAGGGCCTCTGATCTTAAGTCTAGAAGTTTCCCCCCCAGGGTGGGCATTTGGGTCCAGAGCTTACAATGCCCTGGCATCCCATGCTGGACAGTGGAGTGCTCCGTTTGAGTCCAGGCTCCACTTTTGATTCCAGCCTCCTGGGAGTTCAGATCCCCTAAGTGACAGGTGGTTCTGGGCCACACACATCGGGGACCTGGATTGCATTGACAGCTCCTGGCTTCAGCCTGGCCCTGTCCTGGCTGTCACAGGCATCTGTGAAGTGAACTGGCAGATGGAGCATCTCTGTCTCTCTCTCACTGCTCTCATATAAACCTGTCTATTTTAGAAGATCTGGTTCCCAATTGTAGGTCTCTCAGCAGTGCCCCCTGAAGCTGCCTGCAGCCAGGCGACGTGTCTGTGTCCAGCTCAGCTGCCCAGGGCCCACGGTGGCTGGGGTCTGCTCTCCACCAGGCCGGTGACTCTGAGAAGCCTGCATGCAGCTGTACACACACCACAGCTGCCCGTGCCCGTCTGCACACTGCTGCACACATCCGGGTGCACACCGTTCACACACGGGCACAACTGCTGAACACACACAAATCTCCCTGCCCCTGTACATGTGCCTGCGCACACACCCCTATCCGCCACACCACAGCATGGACCAGGGTGAACCCCAGCAAGGCTTGGAGCCTGGCAGAGCTGTCTGTGGCTCGGTGAAGGCCCCGGATTGATGAGATTAGCAGCCACCTGAGGTCCCTGGCTCAGCCAAAGCCGGGGGCAGAAGCCGGCAATGGAGGACACACAGTAGTCTCCCCATCTGCAGCAAATCACTGGGGACCTGCAGACCGTGAGGTGGGTGGGGTGTTGGGGGAGGGGGTTATGGACCCTGTCTCAGGACCTGCCTGTTTCCTCATCTGTGACATAAGGGCCAATGGGTAGTGATCTAGGCCCCCCGGGAGGCACAGCTGTCAGCTTCATGTCCAGCCTGCCACCAGAGCTTGGTCCCCATGACTGCTGGCCCCTGCCCCAGCCTTGCCCCAGTCCCACAGCTCCAGGTCCAGCCAGGCAGGGCTGCCACCTGCTCCCTCCCTGCTCCCTGTGCAGGCTGTGTACCTGTGGCCCCTTCTGGCCTCAATGTCTGATTGCTGCCATGACAGAAGCCACTTTTGGTGACCAGGGAGAGGCCCAGGTATCAGAGGGCTGAGCTCAGCTCCACAGCAGGCTCAAGGGGACCTGGGGGAGGGGGCCACACCCACAGGAGCAGTGGAAGGTGCAAGCACCCCATTCTGTACAGCACCGCCCCCTTGCCCCCACCAGGGCACTCAGATCACAGCCAGCCAGGGAGGCCCCTTCCCTGCAGAGCCAGCAGCTCAGGCTGCCCAGGGCTCCTACAGCAGATGAGCCAAGGGTCCCAGGCACTGAGGTAGGGCACTGGGCTGGAGCCCACCCTGTGCAGGCCCAAGAAGCCCCCGACCCCCAAACAGGCCCAATGCAGACAAGCAGCAGGGCTGTTAAAAAGGTTTTGCTGGAACCCATGACCAAGCCACTAGGCATCCGGGGGACAAGAGGGCCAGTGGCCGGGCAGCCCAGGGGTGCAGGGGTGGGGGCCGCACCAGAGCACCCCAAGTCCACAGGTGGTGGCAGAGCAGACGCTGGCTGTTCACGCCTTCAGGAAATCGTCTTCCTTAGGGACATCTGTACTTCCTGGAGATGGTTCAGGACCTGCTCACCACGTAAATGCCAGGACACAGCCACAAGGAAGACGGCCAGCAGGCGGGGACCCTGCCCCTGCAGGAAGCAGGAGCAGCAGCTTTAAAATGAGCAGTGCTGTCACCCATGTCAGGGGTCAACCCATGCAGGTTCAGGCAGCCGTGTGGCACTGCTCCATGTCGTCCTTCAGGGGGCATCTGAAGCTTCTGAGCACCTGCTCAGTTCAGCTACACACACACACACACACACAGGCCCAAGATCCCGATGATGTTCTAACTCGCTGATGTCTCCACCGAGGGTGTGGAAGGAAGGGGCACAGTGCCAGCTTGCTGGGTTGGCCCCACGGGAGTCCAGCTGTGGGGAGAAGGGGGGAGCAGGTGAGCACACAGCTGCCTGCACCTCATGGATCTCATCTCTGACAGGAGAGAGCTCTGAGACCAGCTCTTATTGCACAGTCTCTCTGGGCAGCGGCCTTCAGTCTTCCCTCCCTGCATTCTCAAGGCATGAGGACTTCCTGCTGGGCGGGCTTGTGTGTGCCATGGGCAGCACAGCCCAGGAGGGCCTCTCCCTCTACCCCTGCACCAGCTTGGCTGATTGGGAGTGAGCAGGGGGCAGTGTCAGGGACCAGGACTGTTGCTGCAGCTTCCCCCACTCCCTTACCCCCCGGGGTGAGGGCCCCTTCCCCAGCCCCTGCAACAAACTTCTTTTCTGCTCCCCATGGCCATAGCTGCTTCATGACGCTTCCTTCACAGGCTGAACAGTTTTGCTGCCTTTTCTACTGGCATCCACTGAGAATCTCTCCGAGGGCCCTTCTCCAGTCCAGTGCTACAGCCAGGGCACTGCCCACTGCCTAGCCCCCCACCCCACCCCAGGGAGCAGGGTGTCCTCTCACTGGCTCCCTAGCACTTCTGGGATCCTTGCTCATCTCCAGCCACCCAGAAACTGCCTCCCATGCCCCCATGCCTGGCTTGGTACTGTCTGGTTAAAACAACGTGGTCCCAAGTATAATGCAATCAAAAGCATGGGGCTTGTGAACTCTGCCTGAAGAAGGATCCACACCTACAGCAGGGCGCACAGGTAAGCGTATGGAAGGAGCGGCGGGTGCGCCTGGTGCCCTGTGCTGCGGCTGAGACCTCCCAGCCAGGTGCCCTCCAGTGCTGGGCCCACCCCTCCCCAGCACACAGCTCTGCCTGCCCAGGGCACAAGCGTCTCCCAACAGCACCACCCGGACATCAGGTTTTAATAGAGGGGCACTGCACCGCTGACAGTGAGGACCTGGAGACCCCGTGCTCAGCCTGTGGGGGACCCCTGTTATCAAGGGGTAGCTCCCTCTTCACCCCTTTCTCTGTGGGATACGGAGCTGCTCAGCCCCGGGGCCCCTGGGATCAGCACACCAAGTGCTCTGTGAGCTGTGCTGGATGAAAAGTATCCGAGCTTGGAGCCCCAGGTGACAGAGTGGGAGTGGACAGGGGGGTAAGGGAGGCCTCCAGGGCAGGGGCAGCAAACACCCAGAATCCTTCGCATAACCCATGCCCCAAGGTCAGACCTGACGCATTCACTGTGTAGAGAGCTTCGGCTGCAAAACCAGGGACCAGGCTGGCGTGGACCTCCCGTCATAAGCAACAAAAAGAGGCCCAGCACAGACCCGGGGCAGGTTCCAGCCACGGCCTAGGCCACAAAGGGAACACAGCAGAGAGGCAGAAAAGAAAGCCAGGAACTGCACTCACTCCCGTGTCTCAGTCAAACCCCTCCAGCCTGTCCCCAGACTGTGAGAAGGCACAAGCTGGCTGTGACAAGCCAGGAGTTCACACTCGGCTCATGACCCACATCCCATCCCCGGGGGGCATCTGGCCAGGCCCTCAGGCTCTGCCTGCACCCGACATCAAAGAGCAAAGAGGGCTCTGGAAGCAGCCAGACAAAGCCCGGGAAAGGGTCCTGGGGAGTCCAAGCCACCCAACAGCCCTCAGAAAAAGGGGCTTCCACTATGGAAGTCAGTCTGGAGATTCCTCAGAAACCTGAATATAACCCTACCATTCAACCCAGCCATCCCACTCCTTGGAATTTACCCAAAGGAAATTAATTTGGCAAACAAAAAAAAATGGTCTGTACCTTAATGTTTATTGCAGCTCAATTCACAATAGCTAAGACCTGGAACCAACCCAAATGCCCATCAACAGTAGACTGGATAAAGAAACTATGGGACATGTACTCTATGGAATACTATACAGCAGTCAAAAACAATGAAACCCAATCATTTGCAACAAGATGGAGCAATCTGGAAAGCATCGTGCTAAGTGAATTAAGCCAGTCCCAAAGAGACAAATATCATTTGTTTTCCCTGATCAGTGACAACTAACTGAGCACCAAAGGGAAACCAGTGGAAGTGTAATGGACACTATGAGAAATAGTGACTTGATCAGCTATGGTGCTGACTGTTGATGTACAATGTAATACTTTCTCCATTTTAGTATTTTTTTGTGAACTCTGTAATTAACACACAATTATTCTTAGGTGTCTATATCTTAACTGAAAAGTGATCCCGGTTAAATATAAGAATGAAAAAAAGAGAGGGAGGAGATGTGCAATTGGGGACATGCTCAATTGGACTTGCCCCAAATGATGGAGTTAGAAATGTGCCAGGGGACTCCAATACTATCCCAACAAGGTGGCATGTACCAATGCCATCTCACCAGTCCAGGTGATCAATATCAGTTCACAACTGATCACACTGATCTAAGAGTCAAAGGGATCACACAAACAAGATTAAGGTCTGCTAATACTAACTGATAAAACCAAAAAAAGGGAGAGAAGGATCCAACATGGGAAGGGGGAGACACAGCAGACTCATAGAATGACAGATGTCCTAAATAGCACTCTGGCCTCAGAATCAGCCCTTAAGGCATTTGGATCTGGCTGAAGAGCCTATGAGAGTATTTTAGGCATGGAAAGCCAAGACACTCTGGCAAAAAAAAAAAAAAAAGATGAAGACGAAGAAGAAGACCTAAATGAAGGATCTCAGCGAGTGTGATCCCAGTGGAAAGAATGGGGACATCAAAGTAGGAGGTACCTTTCTCTGAAGGGAGGAGAGAACTTCCACTTTGACTATGGCCCTGTCGGAATAGGATGGAAGTCGGCGAACCCTAAAGGCTTCCATAGCCTCGGCAACTCATGGCTAGAGCCTAGGGAGATTACTGACGCCATAAACAAGAGTGTTAAATTGTTAAATCAACATCAGGAGTCACTGTGTACTTACGTCCCATGTGGGATCTGTCCTTAATAGGTTGTCCAAGGTGAAGTAATGATATAGCTAGTACTGAAACAGTATTTTTACACTTTGTGTTTCTGTATGGGTGCAAACTGATGAAATCTTTACTTAGTATATACTGAAGCGATCTTCTGTATTTAAAGATAATTGAAAATGAAAAAAAACCCTTGGTGTTAAATTGGAAATTACATAGAAAAGTAATCAATCTTTTTTAAAAAATATCATGCAGGATCTCTGTCATTAATGCGATGTACACTGTTATTTAATGCTATAACTAGTAATCCAACAGTATTTTTTCACTTTGTGTTGCTATGTTTGGGCAAACTGTTGAAATCTTTATATATACTAAACTGATTTTCTGTATATAAAGAGAATTGAAAATGAATCTTGATGGGAATGGAAGGGGAGAGCAAGTGGGAAAGGGGAGGGTTGCGGGTTGGGGGGGAAGTTGTGGGGGGGAAGCCTTTGTAATTCATAAGCTGTACTTTGGAAATTTATATTCATTAAATAAAAAAAAGAAAAGAAAAAGGGGCTTCGATGCCTTGAAAAGGTGGGCATCCAGTCCAGAGCCTCGGACGCAGACCCCTGTGTGAGGTTCCAGCCTGCAGAGAAGCAGGAGGTGGAAACCCAGTGAGGAGGTGAGCAGTGAGCAGACGGCAATGCTCCATGTGTTCCTGAAGGCAAAGGACCCCCAACCGTGCACAGTGACAAGGCCACGGCCAACAGAGGAGGGAACTCTGGGAGACACACGGCTCACATGCGCAAGTGGAATCTGAGGCCAGGAAAAGGGTGGTGCTGATGGCTGAAGACCTCAGAGCCCAGGCTTTCCCTATTTGATGAGAGCTTTTCTAAAAATCCCTCTGTCTTTGGGCCAATGCTGTGGCATAGCAGGTAAAGCCTCCACCTGCAGTGCCCACATCCCATATGGGTGCCAGTTCCAGTCTCGGTTGCTCCACTTCCAATCCAGCTCTCTGCTATATTCTGGGAAAATAATAGAAGATGGCCCAAGTTCTTGGGCTCCTGCACCCAAGTGTTCCAACCCCAGCTGAGGCACCTGAGGCTGCAGGCCCCAGGGCATATCTGGGGGCTGGGGTCTCAGAAGAGGCCAGCATGGTGAACGGGGGGCCTCCCTGCACCTCGGCTGCACCGCACTGAAGCCCCGCTTTCCTCCCAGAGTTTGGACTTGTGCGTTCCCAGCTCTTGGGAGAAGCCCTGGACACCACAGCTCCCACAAGGATCCCTGGTTGACATTTCAATTGTGGGGGTCACAGCTTGGGACGGGGAGGACCTGTGACCCTTTGGGAGGGGAGGGGAGGCCTCTGGAAGTTGGGGCCTGTTGTCCTCGAGTCAACCCGTACACTTCCCTCCCTGCCCATCCTGCTTGGCACCTCCCACTGTGATATACCTTAGCCAGGAGTCCTCCTCAGCAAACTGCTGAGCCTGGGGGGAGGGGGCAGCTGTGGGGATCTCCATCCACACGGCTGAGAAAAGGAAGCCAAGGAAAAGGTGACACAGCGGCGATCACACCAATAGAAATGGCCTAGAAACATCCCAACCAAAAGGATGACAGCGTGAGATGGCAAAGCAAGCCTCACTCTTTTATTTATTTTAACTTATTTGAGAGGCAGGGGATGGGGAGTATTTTCCATCCACTGGTTCACTCCCCGAATGTCCACAGCAGCCAGAGGGGCACCAATCCAAAGCCAGGAGCCAAGAGCTTCTTCCAGGCCTCCCACATGGGTGCAGGGGCCCAAGCACTTGGGCCATCCTCCACTGCTTTCCCAGGCCACAGCAGAGAGCTGGATTGGAAGAGGAGCAGCTGGGATTCAAATCAAAGTCTATATGGGAGACCGACGCTTCAGGCCAGGGCTTTAACCCGCTACACCATAGCGCTTGCCGCACCTTTGGCTTTTTCTTTGTGGGTTTTTTTTTTTTTTGACAGGCAGAGTGGATAATGAGAGAGAGAGAGACAGAGAGAAAGGTCTTCCTTTTTGCCGTTGGTTCACCCTCCAATGGCCGCTGCGGCCGGCGCATCTCGCAGATCCAAAGCCAGGAGCCAGGTGCTTCTCCTGGTCTCCCATGCGGGTGCAGGGCCCAAGCACTTGGGCCATCCTCCACTGCCTTCCCGGGCCATAGCAGAGAGCTGGACTGGAAGAGGGGCAACCGGGATAGAATCCGGCGCCCCAACCGGGACTAGAACCCGGTGTGCCGGCACCGCAAGGCGGAGGATTAGCCCGTTAAGCCACAGCGCCGGCCCACCTTTGGCTTTTTAAAAACAGCCTCACAGGCAGGCACTGTTTGGCTATGGTTAAGTTGCCACCTCCCATATGGGAGTGCCTGGTCTGAGTCCCGGCTCCTCGGCTTCTGATCCTGCTTCCTGCTAATGCGCACCTGGGAGGCTCAAACGCTTGGGCCCCTGCCTACAGAGGAGACTCAGACTGAGCTCCTGGCTCCCGGCTTTGCCCTGGTCCAGCCCTGGCTGTTGCAGCCATCTGGGGAATGCACCAGTGGACAGCAGATCTCTGCCTTTCAAATAAAATGGACTAGGTAACGCAAAGCTTCACCGAACCCGTGTGAAGGTGCTGGGCAGCAGGGTTCGGGTGGGGGCTTTCTCAGCCTCAGCACAGCAGGATGGGAGCAGGGTATCTAGAACCACCACCCTGTGTGACAACCGAAACTCACTGCAGGCATTGCCTCGTGTGCCCGGGCAGCAACGGGACAGAGGAGACACTGCAAAACCCTAGCTCACAGGAATCAGAGATTGCTCCTTGGCATCAGAGCAGCTCACAGGGGATCCGGGATGAGGAGACCTTTCCCAACAGTCGCCCTGGCAGTGAGTTCCCCTGGGCAAGCGGGCACTGACCCAGCCACACAGCCAGCAGGGCCTACAGACCCCCTCCCCCCACTATACAGGTGCACCCCAAGTCACAGTGCAGACACAGCTAAGCCACCTGCAGGTTCAACAGAGGGTGGTTCCAGCCTGCCTGGAAAATGCGTGACCCAAATGGGGCCCCGATTCCACACCTGGCACTGCCCCCAGGTGGTTTTACCAGGTGCTTCTGACGGACTGGCCCTGGACCCAGTTCCTTCCCACAAGCCGTGGATTTATTAGTGTGGTTTCTGGGACATGGGGAACCCACACCATTTCTATCTGGGACATCACAGCATCGCAGGTGCAGGCAGGGAAAGTGCTCCTGCGACTGACCTGCTGCACCCAGCAGGGAGATGACCTCGGGGCACAGGGTCTCCCAGAGGTGAAAGCCCAGAGCAGAGGCACTGCCACCACCCAGCGCCCTGCCCCCCAATCTGTGGACAAATGGGACAGACATGCGTGAAGCTTCTGTGAACACCAGGTGAGAAAGAGGCAGAGGAGGTGCCCTCAACACAGGCTGCCTGATGATTTATTTTCCAGGCTGGGTCCAGCCCTTGTCAAGGGACAAGGGGACTGCACCCGGCTCACTGCTGCGCCCAAGGGAGCCCAGGGATCCAAGCACACATACTCTGCCCAGACCAACCACCCCCTCTTAACATCTTGCCGGGGGGGGTGACCAAGCGCCAAGTGACGTGACAGCACTTGCAGAGGCATGAGGCAGAACCCCCAGCTCCAGGCCTCTTCTCTCTCTCTCTGGTGAGTGGTGTCCCCAGCCAGGCGAGCCCACAGCCACCCACGGTGCCCTCTGGCTCAACGCTCTGCCTTTGGATCACGCCGTGGGGTGAGGTCTCCCAAAGTTCCCAGGGGCCCCAAGACTGAAAACCACACTTGCTGACCCACTTTATAGCCTGGGGCCTGCACACTGCCCTGGCCTGGGACAGTCCTCTCCCTGTCGCCCCTGCCTGAGCACAGGCACCTGCTGGGGTGAGGTGGGGGAGTCACTGCTATGAAATTCCTGTTGGGAGACTTGGAAGACTGTGGCATATGTGTGTGTGTACACTACTAGTTCACCTCATCTATCAGAAATCTGATTGGCTCCTCCATCAAATGACACAGGCAGTGTTTCTCAGCTCATCCGAAAGGTAGAACGCATCTGCCCCCAACAGCCCCCCCATCAGGCTTCCCACACAGGCTCACAACGCTCACCTGCACATCACCTGCAGGGTTTGTGCGGACATTCTGTCCTCTGCAAAGACACGCACACCAGAAATCAGCGTGTGCAAGGTGATCTCATGCAGAGGGACACACACACACACACACACACCAGTGGGGTGCTACTCGGGGTCAAGGTGAGGGTCTGGCCATGGCCAGCACAACCTGCTGGCCCCACAGCCAGCATACTCTCCTCCAGGAGGTGGTGCCAGGGTGACATAGGGATGGAGTTAGAGAGAAAATCCCAGAGACAGCTCAGGGAAACACTCAGGCCTGAAGGTTTTAACCTGGGGCAAAGGGGCACCTGAGATCAGCTCAAGTCCTCTGAGGAGTGGGTGTGTGTGGGAACACATGAATCGGACCCCTCCCAGAACCTGCCGCAGGTGTGCAGGGCTGCGTGTCCTTGGCTCAGCCGCAGCCGTGGGTTCAGGCAGCAGCAAGACCTGCAGATGCCCCAGCTTTAGGGGGTGGGGGTGGGGCTTAAAAGCAGGCATGAGTGTGCCCTCGTGGGTCTGGGGTCTCTGTTCAGAATGACATCTCTGTGAATCATTTACAATGGTCATCGATTTTTTTAAGATTTATTTATTTATTTGAAAGTCAGAGTTACACAGAGGAGAGGCAGAGAGAGAGTGGTCTTCCATCCACTGGTTCACTCCCAAAATGGCCACAACAGCCAGCGCTGAGCCAATCCAAAGCCAGGAGTCAGGAGCTTCTTCCAGGTCTCCCATGCGGGTGCAGGAGCCCAAGGACTTGGGCCATCTTCTACTGCCTTCCCAGGCCAAAGCAGAGAGCGGGATCAGAAGTGGAGCAGCCACGACTTGAGCCATCACCCATATGGGATGCCAGCACTGCAGGCCAGGGTGTTAACCTGCTGTGCCACAGCACTGGCCCTGGTCATCGATTTAAAAAAAAAAGGCAGAGTTAAAGAGATGCAGAGGCAGAGAGAGAGAGAAAGAGAGAATCTTCTATCCACTGCTTCACTCCCCAGATGGCCACAATGGCCAGAGCTGAGCCAGGTGGAAGCCAGGTAGAAACCAGGAGCCAGGAGCTTTTCCCAGGTCTCCCACCCGGGTGCAGGGGCCCAGGGACTTGGACCATCTGCTGCTTCCTCAGGTGCATTAGTAAGGAGCTGAATCAGAAGTGGAGCAGCCACGTCTTGAACCAGCACCCCTATGGCACCCGTAGTAGCTGGTTGTACCCACTATGCCACTATGTCAGCCCCACCCACTACTTTTAAACAGAAATTTTGCCATTATTGCGATGTCTTTTTTCATATAAGCTTTCTTTAACATTATGATTTTAGCATTTAATATTAGATAATGCTGCATTAAGCTTGACATCATTTAATTCTATCCCAAGTTCATGTTCAGAAATGTGACCAATGAGGCCAATGCTGTGTAGTGGCCAAGCCTCTGTCTGCAGGGCCGGCATCCCATATGGGCACCAGTTCACGTCCCAGCTGCTCCACTTCCCATCCAGCTCCTGAGGATGGCCTGGGAAAGCAGCAGAAGATGGCCCATGTGGGAGACCTGGATGGAGCTCCTGGCTCCTGGCTTCAGCCTAGCCCAGCCCTGGCTATTGTGGCCACCTGGGGAGTGAACCAGAGGATGGAAGATCTATCTCCCTGTCTCTCCCTCCCTCTCTGTAACTCTTTCAAATAAACAAACAAATAAATCTTTAAATAAATAAATAAATTTTAAATAAACCCGAGCAGAAGGCAGAGAGTAAACTGACAGCAGCGGCCCACCCCAGGGCCACAGTGGAGTCCCCTGTCCTCTGCATGTCATTGTGACCACCGCACAAACACCTATTCTGCACTGCTGCTGAGGGACTGTGCCCCACCTGGGGTGGGGGGGGAGCCTTCAGATGGCAGCGTGGAACAGAACCAGGGCAGGGAGCCAAGACCCTGGCTGCTGGGGGCAGTGCTGCGCAGGCAGAGACCCACAGGGGGCGCCACATGGCCAGGCCAAGAGGCCCCTGTGGGAACACACGTGGAAACACCCTCAGAGCTCCCGTGGGGAGAGATGCAGCCAAATCCTACTGGGCCACATGGGGAACTCAGGCCATCCAGGAGACCCCAGAAGGATTGCTCCTTAGTCCTAAAACCAAGGCTGCTCACTCACCCTGACAAGGCTCAACAGCAGGTGTCACGGGCCACTCGGCTTCCAGAACTCTCATTCTCTGCTGATGCGACCGTCATGAATGTGATAGGATGATGGATCCCAGACCAGCCCTGTTCAACAGAAACACAGTACAGCCACACACAAAGTACTTTGTCCTTCAAAGATTTTATTTATTTGAAAGGCAGAGTAACAGAGAGGGAAACACACATACACACACACACACTCACACACACAGAATCTTCCATCCATTGCTTCACTCTCCAATGGAGCCAGAAGCTTCTTTCAGGTCTCCCAGGTGGGTGCAGGGGCCCAAGCACTTGAGCCATCTGCTGCTGCTTTCCCAGGCCAGGAAGAGGAGCAGCCAGGACAAGAACCGGTGCCCACATGGGATGCTGACGCTGCTGGTGGAGGCTTTACCCGCTATGCCACAGCGCCAGCCCCAGAAATTCCTCTGAATGCATACAGCCAATTGCAACATCATTCACTTAATCTGATACACTGAAAACAACTTCTGTTCTACAGTGTAACCCACAGTGCTGGTAATATGTGCCTGCGTTTCCTTTTTCAAATCAGTCTGCCCAGAGTGTGGTGCACACATGTCACAGCTAAGTTCAGACTGGCCCATGTGGAGAGGGAGGGAGGGAGGGGGGAGGGGGTAGAGAGAGAGAGTGAGTGAGCACCCAGGACAAAGACCAACAGCACCCAGCCAGCTGTGATGTCACATCAGAGACATCTCTTGCTCGGCCAAGTCCCAGAGAAAAGGAGAAAAGAGGTGGTAATGGGAAAATGCTATTGGAGGAAATCCAGATCTTCCAAACCTGATGAAAACTATAAACCAAGAAATCCGAGAAGCGGCACACACACCCCTCCCAAGACGAGCCACAGGTAACCCACAAGATCAGTTAAAATATGGAAACAGAAGGGAAGACGCCTTCATGGCGGCTATGAAATCACATCCAGTATCTTCTGTCACAGCAGAATTAAACCATGCCAGCTGTACCTCAATCAGCTGTGATTCCCTATATAATCAAATCCTCCAGAAATATGCTGTGAGCCATTTCCCGGGACAGTAAAGCCATAAAGTTCCTTCTGGGGCGAAGGTGGCACTAACACCCACACTCCTCTCTGGGTGTGCATGTCTCGAGATCGTCCGGCAAACTACAGATTTTGAGCACATGATAGAGTTGACAACTTGTTCCCAGGCCTGAATGCTCAGCCCACACAACCTACTGCTCCTGTGCTGAGCCCACTTTGGACCCTGAAGCCCCGAGCCTGGATCTGCCCAGGGTCCTCAGGTTCTATACTGGATCCCGGCCCACATTCCCATGCCTCATACACCACTCCCGGCTGCCAGCCCCAGGCAGGAGCCCACCCCTCCCACGCTAGGTGCCCACCGGTGTCTGGGGCCCACTTGAGCCTGAGCGTGGAGGCGCTGGCCCGGAGATGGTTGGCAGCCAGCGTGGTCTCTGGCAGGCAGGTAATGGTGAAGCTGGAGAACAGGTTCTGCGGGAACAGTGGATAGGATCCAATCAGTGGGGGCCAACATGGCTCCCCCCACCACTTTGTCTCTTGCTCGCATCCATTTCCGGTCTGTCTCGCACCTCTGCTCTCCTCAGCTGTAAATCCAAGGTCACGGGGGAACTCAAGTTGCGGCCCAAGTCCTCCCTGCTGGCAAACTGGTGCTCCAAGTGCAGCAGCAGCGTCTCTGGGCCCCAGCGGGCCAGGGTGAGCAGGTGCACAGAGGGAGGGAGCTCCCGGTACAGCCCTGAGAACTGCGGGGAGACGGAGGTGGGGCTGAGTCAGAGAGGGGCGGGGCTTGTGGAGGAGGGGCGGGGCACAGCTGAAAAGAGTGGGAAGAATCATGGAGAGCTGAGCCAAGGAGAGGAATGGGACGATCCAAATTGGGCAGTACAGGTGCAAGCCCAGAACCGAACAGGCCAGAGGCCTGAACCACAGGGCTGAAGGGGTGGGGCCAGATGAGGAAAACAAGGGGAGAGCTGGACGGGCAGTGGGAACTTGGTGAAGAGAGATGGGGCCGGACCAAGACAAGCAGGAGGTGAAGGGGCAGGAGCTCAAGCTGTACCTAGCTTTTAAGGTCCAGTGGGGTGGCACCCAACCAACCTCCTCATCTCACTGGCCCTCACCTGTGTGCGCACAGCAGCTCTAGGATTGTACCAGGCCCCAGCCCCCAGCCCCAGCACCACTTGCAGGGCCAGGGCCTCCTTCTCCGCCAGCAGCCGGTGCCCTGCAGCCACCGTGCCCACCGCGTCCAGCAGCACGAGGTGGCACCCCTGCACCCACAACCCTGACTTCTTCTCCAGCAGCGGCTCCCTCAGGCCACGTCTGTCATCTTCCAGCAGCCTTCGGTGCACCTGGGGGAGAGTGGCCAGCAGAGGGTGGGGGTCCAGCAGTATCCTTGTCCAAAGTCCCGAGGGAAATGGTGGGAGGACTCTACCATGGCTGGAGCTCCCCTAGCCCACTCACCATGAGCTCCAGGGAGCCGTCCTGCAGGCTGCTGCCCGCCTGGCAGCGGTCCATCAGCACCGGCAGCTGCTTCTTCCCATCCTGGGTGGGGGTTGGGGCAGGGGTGAGTGTGAAGGCGGGGTGGGGAGCCAGCCCCAGCCCCAGGCACACAAGAGATGGCACCAGTGAGGGGCGCTTCATATTCACACCATCAGCCAGCGCAACCACCCCAAGCCCCAACATCACCCCAGCCTCGCAGGTGCCCTGCGTCCCCGTCACCTCCTCTTCAGGATCTCCCGGCCATTGCTGTCCATGTAGCAGTAGCTCTTGGTGTCCAGCAGTTTGTCGAAGCGACTGATCACTTCCTTCCCCACTTGTCACTGTACCCAACGGGACAGCAAGCTCGTGAGCTTCATCTAAACTCACTCTGGGGGTGGTGTTGGGGGCAGTGGCTAAGACACCAGCTAGGACACCACCACCCGTATCACAGTGCCCGGGCCTGAGTCCCAGCTGTGCTCCTGCTTCCTGCCTCTGTAGATGCAGACCCCGAGAGACAGGCAGTGACAGTGACAGCCCTGCCACCACACAGGGACCAGGTTGAATTCCTAGCCCCCAGCTTGCACCTGGCCTACCTCTAGGTCTTTGAGACATCTGAGGAGTGAACCAGCAGACGGAAGAAATCTGCCTACAGGTTTCTCAGGGAACCAGTGGAATGGAGAGCTCTTTCTATCTGTCACTCTCTCTGTCTCTCTACTTTTGGAATTATATTAATAATTTTTTGACAGGCAGAGTTAGAGAGAGAGAGACAGAAAGAAAGGTCTTCCTTCTGCTGGTTCACATCCCCAAATGGCCACTATGGCTGGCACGCTGTGCCGATCCAAAGCCAGGAGCCAGGTGCTTCTCCTGCGGGTGCAGGGCCCAAGCACTTGGGCCATCTTCCACTGCCTTCCTGGGCCACAGCAGAGAGCTGGTCTGGAAGAGGAGCAACTGGGACAGAATCTGGTGCCCCAACTGGATCTTGAACCTGGGGTGCCGGCGCCGCAGGCAGAGGATTAGCCTAGTGAGCCACGGTGCTGGCCATATAAACAATTTTTTAAAGATCTTTATTTTTTATTTAATGGCAGAGTGTCAGAGAGAAAGATATGTTTTATCCACCAGTCCATTTCCCAAATGAGCATAATGGCCAGGCATAGGCCAGGCTATGCCAGGAGCCCAGAACTCCTTCTGGGTCTCACATGGATGCAGGTGGTCAAATACTTGAGCCATAGTCTGCGGCTCTCCTAGGAATGCTAGAAGAAATCTGGTTCAGAGGCAGAACAGCCGGGACTTGAACCCACCCACCAACGTAGATGTCGGTATCACAAGGAGCATCTGAACCCCCTGTCCCACACACTGGGCCCCTCTCCTTCTTTCTTCCTTTCATATTTGAAAATATAAATCAACCCCACTCTGCACTGTGCCCCAGCCCCAGCCCAGGCACTCACCCCACAGGGATGGGCCCCACCATCCACTCCAGCTCCAGGTGGCGCTGTCTGCGGTACAGGCGAACCACCTCGGAACACCAGGCTGAGAAGTTCTGGTGCACCTCCTGCACCAAGGGCGTCTGAGGACACACAGGGCAGAGGGTGGGGGTCAGCCCAGCCTTGGGCATAGGGGAGACGTGCAAATGCCCCCTGCTGTGAACCCTCCAGAAGCTTCCATCAGGTCCACCCCAAAACTGCACAGGAATCCCAGCCATTACCAGGACCTGCCTGGTTGTGAAGTCCACACTTCTCTCTCAGTCACTGCCCAGAAGTCTTGAGTGAGGCCCATGTGCTGGCTGCCCACCTAACCTCCCCTCCCCTCCCTGCCTCAGAGCTGAGTTCTAGCCTTGCATGTGGCCCCCTGCAAAAACTACATTGTCCCAACTTCCCTGAGGCTATCATGGCTGGGGGACCACAGCCTGTCTCAGGGAAAGACATCAGGGCGGGGTGAGCAGTGGTCCCTCCCCCTTTCCCTCTCCCACTGGTTCAAATGCAGATGGAACGGCTGGAGCCTGGGAGCCACGGTGGACCATGAGGAGCTGACTGTAGTGGAAGACAGTGAGAGTCTCTCTGGTTCTGGACACCCGGTTACCTGGTCAGCGGCCACATCCAGGAAGTGATCAACCAACACATCAGCATCGTCTTCAGGGCTGAAAGGGTCGCCCACCATGGAGCTGTCACGATCACACACCATGTCCCAGCACAGTGCTTTGGAGGGTCGTAAACAGTGGGGAGCAAACCTGCGGGCCACACGAGACTCAGGGACCCCACCCTCCTGACCTGCCCTAGGGTCCAAACTGGCCACACCTCCCCTAAGGCACAGAATTTGCAGGGCTCAGTGCAAACGGAAAATTCTAGGTCCTGGTTCAGAATGGACTAAGAATTTGAAGACGCTGATAGCAGTGCACTCAGTCAAGCCCAGGGCCCATGTGAGCCTGGGGCGCCGGGGGACGGCTTAGGTCACCCCCCAGCCTCACCAATGAAGAGGTCGGCAGTCGGGGGGTGCAGGCTAGCGCTGGCCTGCCACACCAGCTCTATCTCCTGCTTCTCCTGCAGCTCTTTGTTTTGGTAATCCATGCACCCCAAGAAGATGCCATAAAAGCCCATCTGGGGTGGGGTAGGAGGGAGCACTGAGAATGAGTGTCCAGTCCACAACCATCAAGCTTCCCTTGGCTTGGGAGAGGTGGGCAGAGCACAGCTAGACAGTGGAGCTCAAACTAAATTTATTTCCAAGCTTGAGGAAGGATCAGAAGACCATGTGACAGCAGGGAGGAGGCGGGACCAAAGTCAGAATCCACTGCTACCTCCCCTACAACAACACGGCCTTCCACAGTCTGAGGATGGAAGGGGTCAGAACTCAGGGAATGGAGCACCCTAGGCCTCCACCTGTCACTCAGCTTGGGGTGGAGCCAGGATCCTAGCAAGTGGGGTGGGGTCGGAAAACTGAGAAGGACAGTGGGGAAGACAGGGAGGAGACCATTGTGGGTTGGTACCTGACAGGACTGACAGCCAGCCCAAGATGTTGGGAGTCACTGAGCCAAGACTTGGTCCGAGGGAGATGGTAGGAAAAAGGCGGGGGGCTTGAGTGCCTGAGGGAGGAGTCAGAGCGAGTGAAAGGGGGCATCCAGAGAGGACCACACAGCACCTGAGCAAAGAGCGAAGCCTGTTCCCGAGAGTGCCCAAAGGGGTCGATGTGCCAGGCCACACGGGGGCACCCGTCGTCGCCGAACGTGTCCTGCAGGAAGCGCAGCCCCAGCGTCATCTGGTCCACGATGGCGCCATAGTGGGTGGCCGCCTCGTCGTTCATCACCCAGCCACCGTTGGCAAACTCCAGGCGCCCTGCGCGGGAGGGGCAAGGTCAGGGTCAAGGGCTGGGAGCCAGACAAGGGAGAGTGGTGCTGGGATGAGAGGAGAAAAGTGTTCACTCCCCGTCTCAGAAGCCAGGGTTACAGGAGGAAGCTGAGCTGGGCTTCCATTTCCCCGTCCTTGGGGCAGGCTCACCCTGGCGCACCAGCTCCCGCACGGCTTGCTGGGTTGCGTTCGTCTGCTGGTGCCACCAACGGGAGAAGAAGGCCATCTCCACGTAGACGAACCTGCGGCTGGGCTCTGCCCGCAGAGCAGAAATGACCGAGTCCAGGATGTTCTTCACGGCCCCATGGTGGAGCTCATTCTGAACTGTGGACACAGGGGTCGGGCACTCAGGGACCAGGAGAGCCAGGAGGACCCTCCTCCACACAGGAGCCCAGGCCAGGCATTGCCCCCACCCTGCTGTCCAGAAATCAGAAGGGATTTGAGGCCCATGATGGGTGTCTGGGGCCACATCCACCGAGTACTTACCCCCATCATAGTACTGGTCCATTGTTTTGATCCAGCCCACGTCATCATGTGTGTGGGCCAGCAGGTGAATGTTCAGCATGTCTGGCTGCACCGTGGGGCATGTCTACACAGGGACCCAACACACACACACCAGTGTCAGTACACCCAGGGCAAAGAGGTGGAGTAGGGGAAGGGCCCAGCTCAGTGCACAGCATGATGGACACTGGGGTGCGGTGGGGGAGGAGGGGCCCGACCTGAGCCTGACTGTGTGCAAAGGAGGCCAGCCCTCCCAGGCAGAACACACCCATTGTGGCGCTCACACGCACAGCTCCCACCCCGCACAGCCCCCCAGCGCGGCTCTCCCTCTCGCCATGGGAAAATCATCAGCGCCCTGGCTGAGGTGCGTTCAGTCCCGCACACAGCTGTCCTGCGGGCGTCCTGGGGCTCACAGAGGGCAGTGACCTGGGCACAGTAAGTGGAGGAGCCAGGGTGGACTTCAGGGAGGCGGCGTCCACAGCCCCGGTTCTCTCTGAGCGCCCCCGCCGCCCCCACACCGCCCTCAAGGGGCTGCACAGCTCAGGCCGGCGGCCCGGGACCGGGGAAGCGGGGACCCCCTCCATGGCAGCCCGCACGCATTCGGATCCCATGTGGGACCCTCCGCCCCTCCAGGCACCCCCGGATCGGACCCGTCCACACCCGCGGACCCTCCTCAGGCTTCCCCCGGCCGGCTCCCTCACCTCGTACCCCGCAGCGCGAGTGCCGGGCGCCGCCACCAACACCACAAAGAGGACGGGCAGAGGCGGGGGCGGTCCCCGCACGGCGCGCCCCGCGTGCCCCCCGCCGCCGGCGCGGACCCCCGAAGCACGACCGAGGGCGATCATGGCTCCGCTGTCCCCGCCGCCGCCGCCTCAGGAGGGTTCCCGGGTCCGGCGGAGGCGGGGCGAAGGCTCCGCCCCCAGAACGCGGCCTGGCCAATCGGCGCCGGAGGGGCGGGGCCAAGGCTAGCACTGGCGCCGCCCAGGACTGAGGCTGCCCAGAGTCCTCGGGGTCCCTGAACCCAGCCAGGCGCGGGACAGGTGCTGCCCTCGGGGCTCTGTGCTGGCCACAGGCGCCTTAGCCTCTCAGCAACTCCTAGACGACTTAGACTATCCCCGTGAGAGTAGAAGCCTCGCTTTTCCTAAGGGTGAGGGGTGTTCCTACGGGGTGGAGGATATGCGTGGATCCTATGCCTCATGGACCCTCATCCTGGGACCTGGGGGGACCAAGCGGGGCTCGGAGCAGGGCTTGATGAGGATGCGGTGCTGCCCTGTGGCGATCGGGACTCGGGAAAACAGCTGCCCTTGCAGGGCCTCCGCTCCCACCGCCTTATCTTTCTACTAAGCAAACCAAAGCCCGGATCCCTTGGTGGTTGGAATTCTTCCTCTCCGTCTAAAAATAAAACAAAGGTGAGCACATTTTAAGAAGTGTTTTGGAGGGATGCTTCCGTGGGCAGGGTCCCAGGCTGAGCGGACACTGGGCTGACACTGTCCTCCTTGGCTTCCGTGTCTGACCCAGGCCAGGCCCTGGCTCCCTCAGTGTTCTCGGAAACCCCAGGATGCCCTCCCACAACGGGGACCCTCTGGGAGTCTCCCTGTCCAGCTCCAGCCAATCCTTCCTTGCACTGGGATCTGGATGCATTCCCAGGAGTCACCAGCAGGTGGCGCCAATGCCAGGACTCAGGCAGAACCTTAACCCGGCCCCCGTGGGCGGGCACTCTGACCAGCGTGGGCCTGTCACAGGGAGGCCTCAAAGCCATTGAGGCTGATGGATCCAGGGGCCAGACCCCATAGTGGGAGATGAAAGATCACCCAGGGTCTCCCCACGGGCCGTCCAGGCACCATGCTGGACGCCTCACACATATGAGCAATTTAGTGGGCAGACCCTATGATGGTGTCGTTTGTTAGCTTTGGTGTAAACCAACTTGTCACTACCAAAAGGACCTACAACAAGCCACTTAGCCAGGAAGGAGGGGAGTTTTGCCTCATGGTTTTGGATGCTCACGGTTCAAGATTAGGTGGGTCCCATTGATTCGGCTCTCTGCTGAGGCCAGCAGATGGGCACCGCCAGGCATGTGCAGAGGGAGGATCCCCTGTGGGCCCCCTCAGACTGCTGGCACCAGTGCACCCATGAGAACAGCACTGCAAGGAGAGATTCCCCGGTGACCCAAAGGCCTCCTGCAAGGCCCGCTTCTGGTTTTTATTTTTTTAGATTCACTTCAAATTTTTCTTTCCACTACAGAGTAGCCAAGAGAAAGGGAGAGGTCTTTTAGGCGCTACTTCACTACCCAAATGGCCGCTACCAGCACGGCTGGGTCCTGTTGAAGCTGGGATCCTGGAGCTTCACCCACTGGGAGCAGGAGCCCCGGGCACTGGGACCATCACCTGCTGCCTTGCCAGGTGGCTTAGCAGGGAGCTGCCTGGGAAGTGGAAGAGCTGCAAGGCCTATCTATTTCCTCAACACCGTCATTGAGTTCCCACGCTAACAGTTCTATCCACCTGTGCCTTGAAACCTCTACATGAGCTCAGCAGCCAAACCCGTTCAAGCCTTAGCAGCTGTGTCCCTGGCATTGAAAACCCTGGGGAAAAAACACCCGGCAACCACGCTCCAGGCACGAGTGATACCAGCAGCAGGCACCCTCCCCAGGCATTCCTGTCCAGCCTAGGCTGCGTCCATCCTCCCACCTGACCTCCTAGGACTTACAAAGAGTTCTGGGGCATTAACCTGGCACCAGAGCCCCATGCAAGGTGGTGCTGGTCCTGATGCGCCCTCTGCTGGCCGCTTTCATTGGCTGGGGTTTGGGACTTGGGACCCTTTTCAAGCAAGAGCCTAAGATAACTGGGACCAGGAGGGGCCCTGGGAACAGTCAGGTCACCCAGCCCAAGCCTCCTTGACTGGCCAGGACCAATTCCCCTTCAGAGAGGAAACGGACACTACCCTGGGGCCAGTGTTGTGGCCCAGGCACTTAAGCAAGCACTTATGATGGCACCATCTCATATTGGAGGGCGTGCTCAAGGCCCAGCTCCTCCACTTCCAATCCAGCACCCTGCTACTGCATCTAGGAAGGCAGTGGAAGATGGCCCAAGTGCTTGGGCCCCTGTCACCCTTTGGGAGACCTGGATGGAGCTCCTGGCTCCTGGCTTCAGCCTGGCTCAGCCATGCCTGTTGTGGTCATTAGGGAGTGAACCAGAGAACAGCAGCAAAAAAAGCCTCAGTTCTCTGTGTCCCCCCACCCTTCTCTGCCATTCTGACTTTGAATTGAATGAATGCATAAGCAAATGAATATTTAAGACAAAAAGAAAATCCGGTACATCCGGAACAGGAGCACCAGTGGGGCCATGGGAAAGTACCCCACAGACCTCGCTGTCCAGTCCAGATCAGTCCCAGCCTGCAGAGAGAGTCAGAACCCTGCCAGAAGGTCACCTTCCAGGTGGCTTTGCCCCGTGCCTGCCTTCCAGACAGGAGGCAGGAAATGCAGTCAGCAGTGGCTGGATCACTTCAGGCCTCTCTGTCTCAGGCCAGTCCCTATCTCTGGGAGGGTCTTAAAGGATGCTTTCTGGGACTCCCTCCAATAGCAGGCCTAACTAATACGGCAGATGGGTGCAGGGAGCCCTCCCCAGGCCTCCCTCAAGAGGGAAACTGAGGCCCAGGTAGGACACTGCGGGCCCAGGCTGCTTCCTCCCTAAATCCTGCCAGTGTGGCGTTCTTTGGAGACAGAGTCAAGGGGGCTGGTGCTGACGCTGTAGGGTGAGCCGCTGCTGCCCCAGCTGCCTCCATATCCCAGCCCTTGAGGTGGTCCTGCCCAGTCCACAGCTGAGCCAGCTCCATGGTCATAACCACAGGAAGGCAGTAAATGTTGACCCAAGACCTTGGGCCCTTGAAAACCACATGGCAGTCCCTGACGGAGTTCCAGGATACTGACTTTTGGCTCGACCAGCCCTTGCCCATGCAGCCATTTGTGGGGAGTGATTCTCTCTCTCTCTCTCTCTCTCTCTCTCTCTCTCTCTCTCTCTCTTTAAAATAAGTAAACCTACATCATGCATTCTATCTCCATCCAAAAGATGTCTCAACCAGTCATCCAGTGACCTGAGGCTCAGTGGCGCTGCTTTAATGGTGTTTAGGGTGGGGCAGCAGCAACAGAGAGTAGGGGGGTCTGTGTTGCCCTGGAGCAGAGAGCTCAGGCTTGGACTGGGTCACCCCCTTGGCTCCAGGCGGCCTCTTCCCACTGGACCGAGGCCACAAACGTGCGGATCTCCATGGGCTGCAGCGTGATGGAGGCTGGGTCCAGAGGGGGCACCGTGGGGGTGGGGGTGGGGGTGAACCCTGGGGAGGGGAAGGGGAAGCCCAAGAGTGAGGGTGCAGACTTCCTCCCCCTCCTTCACTCCCTCCCCAGAGCTAACCACACTGTGCACTCACAAGAGTCTCCCCCAGGGCTCACCTACCCACATCTACACACCTGCTTGGGCCTAAACCCCACCCCTGGATCTCTCAAATCCTCTCAAATCTCCTTGTCTCACATCCTCAAAGCAACCCCCGGGGAATGGACACTCTCCCTGAACTAGACACCCACAGAGATCTTGAATCTTGTTCTTGGGACCGGAATGTTCAGATCCTCAAGACCTATTGGCAGTTTGCTGAACCCACTTTAGACCCTGAAGCCCTGAGGCTGTATCTGCCCAGGGTCCTGAGGTTCTAACTGGATCCTGGCCCACATTCCCATGGCTCCTACAGTGCCCCCCGCTGCCAGCCCCAGGCAGGAGCCCATCCCACCCACGCTAGGTGCCCACCGGTGTCCGGTGTCCATTTGAGCCTGGAAGCGCTGGCTCGAAGCAGGTTGGCCACCAGCGTGGTCTCCTGCAGGTGGGTGATGGTGAAGGTAGAGAACAGGTCCTGTTGGAACAGTGGAGGGGACCCGATCAGTGGAAGCCAAGTTGGCTTCTCTCTGTCTCTCTGTCTCTCTGTCTCTCTGTCTCTCTCTCCTCTCCTCTTTCCCACCTGTCTCCTAACAGGTAAATTCAAGGTCACGGGGGGGGGGGGAGCTCAAGTTGTGGCCCTAGTCCTCCCCACTGGCAAACTGGTGCTCCAGGCACAGCAGCAGCTTCTTTGGGCCCCAGTGGGCCAGGGTGAGCAGGTGCACGGAGGGCGGGAGCTCCTGGAGCAGCCCTGAGAACTGCGGGAAGACGGAGGCGGGGCTGAGTCAGAGATGGGTGGGGCTTTGGGAGGAGGGGTGGGGCTCAGCAGAAAGGAGTGGGCAGGCTCCTTCAGGACTGAGCCAAAGGGAGGGCAGGAGCCCTCAGTTGGTGGAGAAGGTCTGAGTTCAGAAGGGGCAGAACTCTACTGACCAGAGGCCCTATGGAGTTGAGGGGGGCAGGGCTGAAGATCCAGAGAGGCAGGACACAGGAGGAAGGGAGGAGGTGAAGGACGGGAAGGCGGGGTGCCCTGAGGAGGGGTTGGGCCGAGGCGAGACAACCATTGCCGAAGGGGCAGGAGCTGAAGCTGTGCCCACCAAGGAAGGTGGACGGGCTCTTGGGCCGGTCCTGGGCAGGGGCTACCTTAGGGGCTGACCTTGCTTTGACCTCCCCTGAGTGAATTAAGTTAAAGCAAGGTGGGTCCCAACGTAGTCAAGAAAAAGCAGCACCAAGCCCAATGTTCGCGCAGGCCTCATTAAGATCCCATCTTTGCCCACTGTGCCACCCTCACCTGCAGGCGCCGGGCAGCCCCAGGGTGGTAGTGGGCGCCGCCCCCCAAGGCCAATACCACCTGTGGGGCCAGGACCTCCTTCTCCACCAGCAGCCAGTGCGCCGCGGTCGCCGTGCCCACAGCGTCCAGCAGCACGAGGTGGTGCCCTCGCACCCGCAACCCCGAGCCCTCCTCCAGCAGCGGCTCCCCCAGTCCACAGTTCTCATCCAGCAGCAGCCTGCGGGGCACCTGGGGGGACAGCAGCCAGGAGGGCGTGAGGGGTAGCATGTGTCATTATGCTACATCCTGCAGGGGACGGCATAGGACCTGGTGCGAGAATCCTAGTTTGGTTGGATCCTCCCCCAAGATCACTCACCAGGAGCTCTAGCGAGCCGTCCTGCAGGCTGCTGCCTCCCTGGCAGTGGTCTGTCAGCACTGTCAACTGCTTCTTACCATCCTGGGGGCGGGGTGAGCCTGAGGGCAGGTGGGGAGCCAGCCCCAGCCACAGGCACCTGGGAGATGCCGCCAGTGAGGCGTGCTCCCCATTCTGCACCCAGGGAGGTGTGGGGTGGGGGAGGGTACCGTGATGTAAATTCGAGTGTTGACTGGATAGTAGTTCCCCGCCACTGGCTCTGTCTGGTTCAAGTTCCAGGTGGGCCGATAATTCCTCCTGGGGAAGGAGGTCATCTGGTCAGGCTGGGGGACTGGCTCCCCCATCAGCCAGCACCCCCACCCCTGGGCCCCACATATCACCCCAGCCCCGCGGGTGCCCTGCGTCCCGTCACCTCCTCTTTAGGATCTCCTGGCCATTGCTGTCCGTGTAGAAGTAGCCCTTGGCATCCAGCGGTGTGTCGAAGCGACTGATCACTTCCTTCCCGCACTTGTCACTGTACCCAATGGGACAGCAAGCTTGTGAGCCTCATCTAAACTCACTCTGGGCAGTGATGTTGGGGGCAATGGCTAAGACACCAGCTGGGACGCCACCACCCATATCACAGTGTTGGGCCTGAGTCCCAGCTGTGCTCCTGCTTCCTGCCTCTGTTGATGCAGACCCCGAGAGACAGGCAGGGACAGTGACAGCCCTGCCACCACACTGCGGGGTGGGGGGGCAGGTTGAACTACCTGCTCTGTAGGGCATTTGGGGAGTGAACAGGTGGATGGGCTGAATCAGTCTCTCTGTATGAACCAGTGGATGAGACATTTACGACTCTCTCCATCTCTCTTTGTTGCAAGTAACTAAACTTTACTCTACCCTCACCCCCAGCCCCAGCCCCAGCCCAGGCACTCACCCCACAGGGATGGGCCCCACTGTCCACTCCAGCTCCAGGTGGCGCTGTCCGTGGTACAGGCGAACCACCTGGGAACACCAGGCTGAGAAGTTCTGGTGCACCTCCTGCACCAAGGGTGTCTGAGGACACACAGGGCAGAGGGCGGGGGTCAGCCCAGCCTTGGGCAGAGGGGAGATGTGCAAATGCCACCTGCTGTGAACCCTCCAGAAGCTTCCATCAGGGTCCAGCCCTCTAACAGCCCAGGAATCCCACCCATCACCCCACCTGCATGGATGTGACACCCCCACTTCCCACTCAGCCCCTGACACAGAAGTCTTGAGTGGGGCCCGTGTGCTCGCTGCCACCACTGCCCCATCTGCTCTCCCTACAGCAGAGTTCTAACAGGGCGTGTGGGTCCTGGTTGTAGGCTCTGCTGATAATGAGACAGTCTGCCCCATGGAACGTCGTCAGCGTGGGGTAAAACATGTCGCTTTCCCCTTTCCTATCCCTGCAGGTTCAATGGCAGGTGTTGTGGCTGGAGGCTGAGCAGCCATGTTGGACCACGGGGAAGCTGTGTGTTGATGAAGGTGGTGCAATGAGATAAAAAGTTGCTGGGTGACTGTGGAACCGCCCCTCCTTCCCCGGATGGACCAGCCTGACTTCCTGTTGGACAGCAATGATCATCTGTCTTGACTTGGGCACAGTTGACTTGGTAATCTGTTACAACGGACAAAGCTGTCTGCTAACCCAGTGACCTGAGTAGGAAGAGGAGCACTTCAAGAGCAACAGCGTCACACATCGGGCTCCTGAGAGAGCACCAACGTGCATCTCGCCATCGTCTTTCGTTCTCCCGCGCTAAGAGGAGACATCAGTGAGAAGCCTAGGAAAACGCCCACCCCAGTAGACCCCTACCCTACTGGAGACTCAAGTCTCCAGCCTCCATGTCAACTGCTCTTTTCATAGAACTTGGTGCCCTCCACAAGTAGCTAGAGTTGGCTCTCCCCACTCATGGGCTGTGTGGGAACACCCCAGCCAGAGTTCCTAATGCAAAGTGTCATCCTGACACCCACCGCAGGCACAAATGCCTTCCTATGTGTTTCCCCAGGACCCAGAGCAGCCCAGAACATCAGCCCTTGGGGAGCCCCCAGTATTCCCCTTAGATCTTAGCCCTCTTACCTGGAGGAGGTGGGAAGCCTCTCCTCTTTGCACCTCCCACCTGGTAGACCAGGCACTCTCCCAGCTCCCACACCCCCCCGCCTCCCGTCCCCACTCCCCACTCACAATTCCTGGCCCCATACCTTCAGCAGGAGGATCTGAGCTGAGCTGTTCACAGGCAGCTGCATTCCATCAGGACTAAGGATGTAGGCTTCAGAGAGCTGATAGTCTTGTATGTGAGGTGTACTGGCGTTATACCTGCCGTCAGGGCAGCCGAGAGTCAGGAAAGGGGCTCCAGCTTTCTGCACTCCCCCTCTGGCCTCCTGAGCCCCCTCACCAGAAAAATGACTGGTTCATGGGCAGCACGAGTTGCTTCTCCAGGTCCTCAATCTGCATCAAGAAACCCGTCTTGGGGTTGAATGTGCCCTGGTTGTACTGGGCGGAAAATAGTGGCCCCATGTGAATGACCATGGCTTCAGCCAATGGCAGCTTCGTTCTTCCCGGAGCTCAGCACAACACCCTACAGTCTCCCCTCACCCCTCACTCTCTCCCTGCTCGCACTTGATCCCATTGGAGACTCCTACCAGCTCTACCTCGTCACCCCCATGGCTCTGCAGCACTCACATGGTTAACCCCATCCAGGTCCCACACTTTGATGTTCATGTCCCACACTCTGTCCCCTACAACAGCTGAGGGCACCGGGGACATCCCAATTTGTCTGCTTCAGACCAAAGCCGATGCATGCAGCTGACACGGGGACCATGGTGCCAGCTCCCACAGAAATGTTTTCATTTCTGTCAGAATCAAAAGAAAACCTCAAGACAACACTAACGAATGTATTCAAGGAAGCTTTCTTGGGTAGCATTTATCTTTATGCCACACTGTCATAAAGTAATATTTCTAACTTTTGTATGGAAATGGGGTCCCATAATCCTTTGTCTTTCAAAGCCCATGATGCTGTTCGTGCAGCCGTGTCCTGCCCCTGGCTCCTTTACAGTAAAAGCCATGCTCATCCAGATCCTCCCAGCCTGGCCTGGTCCCTGCTCACTGTGGGTCAACCACAGCAGGACCCCTCTGCTTCCTTGAATAACAAGAGGGTCTCTTTGCCTGTCTGGATTCCTCTGCTCTCAAACAGCCAAAGGGCCCCCTCTCTCGGGTCTCACTTAACCTCCCAGCTTCTCAGGAAGGCATTCCAGGCCACACCCTCCCCCTAAAATTGCCAGCCTCCTGGCACACACCTGCCCAGCAGTTAAGATACCTGTGGCATCTTATCAGATGCCTCAGCTCAGTCTGGGCCCCAGCTCTTGACTCCAGAGTTGCTTGAAAGGTAGACACTCGCAGGGATCAGTGATGGCTCATAGTGCTGGGCTCCTGCCAACCACACGGAAGAACGGGATTGAGCCCCAGCTTCCAGCTTCAGCCTGGCTCCAGGCAGTGTGGGTATTTGGAAGAGTGAATTAGGGGATGGAATCTCTTTCTCTCTCTCTCTCCCTCCCCTTCCTCCTTCCCCCTCCCTCTCAAACACCTGAACATGTTCACTTTATAAAAATATTTATTTATTTTATTATTTGAAAAGCAGAGTTATAGAGAAACAGAGGCAGACCATTTGACAACGGTCAAATCCCCTACAATGGCTGGAGGTGCGCTGAACAGAAGCCAGGAGCCAGGAGCTTCTTCTGGGTCTCCCATGCAGGTGCAGGAGGGACCTGGGACATCTTCTACTGCTCTCCCAGACTGCTTTCTCAGGCCATAGCAGAGAGCTAGATCAGAAGTGGAGCAGCCAGGACGTGAGCCAGCACCCATATGGGATGCCGGCACTGCAGGTGGCAGCTGTGCCTGCTACGTCACAGTGCCAGCTCCTGAATATGTTAATTTTAAAACACACACATGGGGCTGGCGCTGTGGCGCAGTGGGTTAACACCTTGGCCTGAAGTGCCGGCATCCCATATAGGCGCTGGTTCGGGACCCGGCTGCTCCACTTCCTGTCCAGCTCTCTGCTGTGGGCTGGGAAAGCAACAGAAGATGGCCTAGGTCCTTGGAACCCTGCACCCACATGGGAGACCAGGGAGAAGCTCCTGGCTCCTGGCTTAGGATCGGCGCAGCTCCAGCCGTTGTGGCCATCTGGGGAGTGAACCAATGGATGGAAGACCTCTCGCTCTCACTCTCTCTCTCTCCCTCTCCTCTCTCTGGGTAACTCTTGACTTTCAAATAAATAAATCTTTTTAAAAACACACACACACATGGGGCCAGCACTGTGGTGCAGCAGATAAAGCCATCATCTGTCGCACTGGCATCACACATGGGGGCCAGTTTAAGTCCTGGCTGCTCCTCTTTCTTTCTTTCTTTCTCTCTTTCTTAATTTATTTGAGAGGTAGAGTTACAAACAGTGAGAGGAAGAGACAGAGAAAAAGGTCTTCCATCCGCTGGTTTACTCCCCAAGTGGCCACAACAGCCGGAGCTCCGCCAATCCGAAGCCAGGAGCCTGGAGCTTCATCCAGGTCTCCCACATGGGTGCAGGGGCCAAAGTACTTGGGCCACCTGCTTTCCCAGGCTATATGAGAGAGCTGGATCAGAAGTGGAGCAGCCAGGACTCAAACTGGTGCCCAAATGGGATGCAGGCACTGCAGGTGGAGGATTAACCTACTGTGCCACAGCACCAGCCCCCTGGCTGCTCTACTTCTAATCCAGCTCCATGCTAACGTGCCTGGGAAAGCAGCAGAAGATAGCTCAAGTCCTTGGGCCCCCAAGCCCAGGTGGGAGACCAGGAAGAAGCTCCTGGATCCTGGCTTTGAATTGGCCCAGATCCAGCCATTGCAGCCATCTGGGGAGTGACCCAGCAGATGTAATCTCTGCCTCTCTCTGTCATCCACTGTCTCTCTCTCTCTCTAACTCTGCCTTTGAAATAAATAAATAAATATTTAAACACATTTTTTTGAAATATCTGTCATGTGTCACACAATGTCACACAACATCCTCCCAGGACACCTAGGAGAGGACACTGAGGCTCACATGAAGGTCGTTCACTCAAGGTCACAGCATCAGGGCAGTGAGGTGATGGCAGACCACAAACCCAAGCACCACCAACCCAGAGCCTGCACAGCCCAGGGCAAAGTATCTAAATGGAGACTCGCATTATGTCTGATGATGACACCCGGCCTGGGCTTCTGGGGGATGCGCCCGGGGAAGTGGCCCTGGTGTTTCTGCTGAGACACCTGTGCTACCGAGTAGATGCTGAAGCCCAGGGCCGGCACCGAGGCGGAGAACAGCAGCTCTGGGCTGGGCTTCTGGCCCTCTGCTTGGGGCAGCAGCAGCACCTCGGGAAAGGGAGGGGGAAGCTGAGCCAAGAGGCACTGGGTGCGCACAGAAAGCATCACACTCAGTACAGCAGGCAGCAAACTCAAGGAGGGGAGGGAGCCCTGGGGAGGGAGGAGAGAGATGGGGGAGGCAATGGAGGGAGGGAGGACTGCAGGGGAGGAGGAGGCTCAAGGGAGGAGGCCGTCTGGGAGGCAGGGGCTCTCCAGAAACACGGAGGAAATGTCCTGGGGGGATTAAAGGGGGCAACTCGGGTGGGAGAAATGCTCCGAAGGGATGCTAAGGGCCAGAGCGGGCAGAGATCTGCAGGGACAGGAGGTGACCACGAGGGGGAGGGCCATGCCCATGGGTGTCCACGGGTGACAGTCCCTGAAGGGGCTCACATCGCTGGGCACAGCGTGGCCACTGGGGTCCTTCAGAGGAAAGTGCCTGCACTGACCGCAGCCGCACCATGCGGCCCACCTTCCTGGCCAGGGGGTTGTAAATGGCGACCTGGAACTGAGGGAGGGGGACAGGCAGGGCGGGGTCACAGCACGCATTCTCTAAACCTTGGGTGGTGACATCACTGGTTACCCTGGTGTGGTCACCAACCTCCACCTTGGTCTCTGCCCTGCCCTGGGGTAGCAGATCCTCAGGAAATCTCACCCAGAAGGGCCGAAGATATAAATTACCTAACCTCCCCTGCAAGAGCCATCAGATGCAGCCCTGCCTCCTCCTCGCCCTGCCCCACCACCTCTGGGGTCACCTCCCTCTGGGGCCCCGCCCGCGGCACCTGCCTCCCGCCCCGCCCCCACCCCGGCTCACGCGCGCCGACGACGTCTGGCTGAGCGGGCAGACGCTGATGTTGAGCTCGGGGCAGATGGAGAAAGCCTCCTGGGAGCCGCTGAGCCGCGCCAGGGCGTTGCTCAGGAGAACCTGGGGAGCAGCGCCACGGGGCGGCTTCGCTCTAAACGCACACCCGGGTCTCCTTTCACTCTGGGAGCACAGCACCCCCCTATTGCGTTCCCGGCCCTGTCTCCCAGGTGGTGACACCCGCCCCACCTTTCTATGTTAATTTGTTTGTTCTATGTTAATTTTCTATGTTAATTTGCAGACGCACTTGCCCCACCCCTTTATCTTCTTCTATTCATTGCCAGGCCCTGTGGAGCTCACTGAGCATCTGCATTGTGCCCTAGCCCTAGCCTTGGCCCTGTCCCCACCTTCCCCGCCTCCTCCAGTCCAAGACCCCACCCTCTCATGTCCCCACCCCCTCCTCTCCAAAGCCCCGCCCCACTCACCTTGCAGGGCCTCTAACCTGCAGCCAGCTGGCACGGGTAGTCTTCCACCACGTGCTGGCTGGAGGTGCCACTTACCACTTTGTGGTTCTGAAGCACCGCCATGGCTTTATCTGAGGACCCCAAGAAGACAAAAAGGCCCCATATGGGAGGAAATCTTGCAGAGGTTAAAAAGGGGCTTGAGGGGGTGGCCCAGGGCTGGGTCCCACCTGCAGCCCCTCTCCTGTCCCCAACCCCACGCCGGCAGACCCCTACCTAGGGAAGCACTGTCTCCTGACCCATAGGGCCCCACATTGGCCGCCGGGCCCACCAGCGCCTCCAGCTGCTTGCACACCTGGGGAGCAGTGCACAAGTTCAGGCTCCTGGTCTAAGGGGCCTCCTGGCTGCCCCCTCCCGCCGGCGCCGCCCACCCACAGGAAGCTATAGCTGACACGCTCATAGTGTTTGAGGGCCGGCCGGCTGGAGAAGTAGCCGGTCCAGAACTGCTGGGGGCCATGGGCATACGGGAAGTAGTCGTCCTCCTTCAGCGACCTGCGTGCGCAGAGGGCAGGATCACAAGGTGTGGAGCACGCCAACCCCCAGCCTCCCTCCGGGATCCCCCAAATACCAGGTGAGGTTGGCCTTGTTCAGCTCCCAGAGGTAACAGGCATGGCTCCCGTTTGCCTGCTGCTGGGGGGAGGGGAGTGGGTGAGCCCTGGGGGACAGTGCTGGGTCCCTGGGACCCACAGTTGTGCATATCCAGCCTCCCACCCAGTACCCACAGGCGCTGAGTCAATGGTGCACCTTTTGAGTGCATCATTGCTCAGGTGTGAAAAATTTAGTCAAATCCAAACATTAGCATCCTTGGCAGGATTCTTGGATGATGCAAGAATTTTACTCAACCTTTTCTGTAACCAAATTTTACTATGATAATTGTTCATGGGAGAGCCAAATGTGACCTTATCACACTTATGATCACACTTATTATTCTACATCATCCAGAGATGATTTAAAGTATAAAGGAAGAGGCCACCATTGTGGCACAGCAGCTGAAGCTGCCCCATATGAATATCATCTTCAGTCTTGTCAAGTGTTTCTAAAAACCAGTTTTGCTCACCCTTAACTTAGTAGGTGGGGGAACAGGATCGTGATATGCATGAGAAACAAAGATGTTCTGCAGGCCGGCGCCGTGGCTCAACAGGCTAATCCTCCACCTGTGGCGCCGGCACACCGGGTTCTGTCCCGGTTGCCCCTCTTCCAGGCCAGCTCTCTGCTATGGCCCGGGAGTGCAGTGGAGGATGGCCCAAGTGCTTGGGCCCTGCACCCCATGGGAGACCAGGAGAAGCACCTGGCTCCTGCCATCGGATCAGTGCGGTGCGCCAGCCGCAGCGCGCCTACCGCGGCGGTCATTGGAGGGTGAACCAATGGCAAAGGAAGACCTTTCTCTCTCTCTCTCTCTCTCTCACTGTCCACTCTGCCTGTCAAAAAAAAAAAAAAAAAAGATGTTCTGCAGTGCTGTGGCCCAGTGTACACCGTAGGTGCTCAACAAACATTTCAGTGTACCAAGAGCTGTGCATCCAAAAGTCTACACACATCCATTCATAGGTGCGTACAGTTGGCCTTCACTATCCATAGGGCCACCCCGTGTCTATCTATGTCTTTATGTACAACAAGGATGCTTCAATATTTCATGGTAAATTCAACTGAAAGGTAAAATTATTTTGGTGCCATATATATAGAAATCATGTATACTGTTTCCATAATACATATATCCGTGAGCTTTTTTGAAGACCCCCTCACGTGTGGTCAGGAATATCAATGAGGGGCAGGCACTTGATGCAGCAGTTCAGAGACCCCCTTGGGATGACAAATCTCATATTGGAGTGTCTGGGTTCAGATCTCAGCTCTACTCCTGGTTCCAGGTATCTGGTGTATACATCCCAGGAGGCAGGAGTTGATGGTGCAGGTACTTGCAAGCCTTTCACCTACAAAGCAGATAGGGATGCAGTTCTGCATTCCTTTCTTCAGCCTGGCCTGACCTAGTTCTTTCAAGCATTTGGGAAGGAAATCAACAAATGGAAGGTCGATCTCTCTCTTTTCTCTTTCTTCTCTTTTTCCCTCTCTCTCTCCTTCTCTCCCTCCTATCTCTATCTCGCAAGCACTCTGCCTTCCCAATAAATGAATAAACAAGTAAATAAATCATTTTTCAAAGGATGCTTTCAATGAAAGCTAAATTGATTTTGACTCTAAAAAATTTAAATCCATACATTGTTTTTTCAATATGCATCTCTAGGAACCTATAGAGGACCCCTTATGGCGCATGATGGCACACAGACACACGAAGAGCCACAGGCTGGTGAGCAGTTCTCCTGGGAGCACCACATGGATGAGGACACTGGTTCCCACGGCTACACTGTTCCTGCATGGGTCAATGAGGAATGCATGCAAATCTACTGTGGGACATGGAGACCGTGACTGGAACAGTACATTCCCCCAAGGGCCATGAGAAGGTGTTAGGCATTGTGTGGGCTGTGGGAGAGGCTGTGTGCCATGTGCACCTCAGTCCCACAGGCTATGAACACCCAGTTACCTGGGTGGCAGCCAAGTCGAGGAAGTAATCAACCAGTTCCTTGGTGTTGTGCTCAGGGCTGTTGGGATTGTCCACCAGGGGCTTGTCACCACATAGCCTGTCCCAGCACAGATACCTTGGGGGGTCATAAACATTGGGGAGCACACCTGTGGGCCACACCAGTCTCAGAGTCTAGCCCAGCTCCACAGACTTGCCCTAGGATCAAAGCTGGCCATACCTCCCCCAGGGAGGGCTTCAGAATTTGTAGGGTCCAAAGCAAAAGGAAAATTCTAGGCTCTTGTTCACAAACATTAAGAATTTGAAGACGCAGACAGCAGAGCACTAAATCAAGACCGAGGCCTGTGTAGCTTGGGACCCAGCCAAGTCCAGGCCCCATGTGACCCTGGGGCACTGGGCAACTGCTCAGGTCACCCCACAGCCTCATCAGTGAAGAGGTCAGCAGTCAGGGGTTGCAGGCTGACACTGGTCTGCCACACCAGCTCCATCTCCCACTGCTTCTCCTGCAGCTCTTTGTCTTGGTAATCCACACGTCCCAGGGAGACCCTCAAAGCTCATCTAGGGGTGGGGCAGGAGAAAGCACTGGGAATTAGTACCCATCAAGCTCCCTTTGGCTTGGGAGAGGCAGGCAGAACACAGGTAGATGATGGGGCTAAAATCAAGTTTCTTTCAAAGCTTTGTGAAGAGTCAGAGTATACCACATAACCTTGGGGAGAGGCGGGACACATGTCAGAATCCATCTGCACCTGCCCAGCAATGTCAAGGCCAAAAGGAAACGACCCATGTGTAATCTGAGGGTGTCTGTGCCAGAACACAAACAATGGAGGTGGGTTTAAAGCACCCTAGGCTTCCACCTGCCACTCAGCTTGGAAGGAGCCAGGATCCTAGCAAGTGGGGTGGGACCAGAGCACGGAGAGGAGAAAGGAGAGAGCAGAGTCAATAAAAAGGGGTTCACTCTTGGAGCCAGACCTGGCAGGGCTCACAATTGGCCAAGGGCTGGGTCAGTGGCGAGGGAGGAGTCAGAGCGAGTGAAAGGGGGCATCCAGAGAAGACAACACAGCACCTGTGCAAAGAGCAAAGCCTGTTCCCGAGAGTGCCCAAAGGGGTCGATGTGCCAGGCCACACGGGGGCGCCCGTCGTCGCCGAACGTGTCCTGCAGGAAGCGCAGCCCCAGCGTCATCTGGTCCACGATGGCGCCATAGTGGGTGGCCGCCTCGTCGTTCATCACCCAGCCACCGTTGGCAAACTCCAGGCGCCCTGCGCGGGAGGGGCTAGGTCAGGGTCCAGGGAGAGTGGTGCTGGGATGAGAGGAGAGCGTTCACTCCCCGTCTCAGAAGCCAGGGTTACAGGAGGAAGCTGAGCTGGGCTTCCATTTCCCCGTCCTTGGGGCAGGCTCACCCTGGCGCACCAGCTCCCGCACGGCTTGCTGGGTTGCGTTCGTCTGCTGGTGCCACCAACGGGAGAAGAAGGCCATCTCCACGTACACGAACCTGCGGCTGGGCTCTGCCCGCAGAGCAGAAATGACAGAGTCAAGGATGTTCTTCAGGGCCCCATGGTGGAGCTCATTCTGAACTGTGGACACAGGGGTCGGGCACTCAGGGACCAGGAGAGCCGGGGGGACCCTCCTCCACACAGGAGCCCAGGCCAGGCATTGTCCCTACCCTGCTGTCCAGGGCTCAGAAGGGGTTCGAGGCCCAGGATGGGTGTCTGGGGCCACGTCCACCGAGTACTTACCCCCATAGTAGTACTGGTCCACTGTCTTGACCCAGCCCATGTCATCATGTGTGTGAGCCAGCAGGTGAACGTTCAGCATGTCTGGCTGCACCGTGGGGCATGTCCGCACGGGGACCCAACACACACACACCAGTGTCAGTACTCCCAGGGCAAAGAGGGGAGTGGGGAAGGGCCCGGCTCAGGGGACAGCATGGTTGACACTGGGGTTTGGTTGGAGGCCCCGAACTGAGCCTGTATGCAGAGGAGGCCAGGCCCTCCCAGGCAGGACACACGCATCCTGGCGCGCACATGCACAGCTCCCACCCCGCACAGCCCCCAGCGCAGCTCTCCCTCTCACCCGGGAAAATCATCAGAGCCCTGGCTGAGGTGCGTTCAGCCCCGCACACAGCTGACCCACGGGCTGAGGCTGGGAGCAGTGTCCCAAGTTCTCAGCTCAGCGTCCTGGGGCACACAGAGGGCAGCGACCTGGGTAAGGTAGCCACAGGAAGTGGAGGAGTCAGGGTGGACTTCACAGAGGTGGCTTCCACAGCCCCGGCTCTCACTGAGCGTCCTCCCCCCATACACCGCATCTCCTAGCCCCACACAGCCTTCCAATTACAGTCTAGGACATACAGAGGCCAGCAGTTTGGCGACACAGGAGAGACAGAGACCACCACGCTTCGTGACAGCCCGGACTTCACTGTGGAGTCAGCAGCCATTAGGAGCGTCCACACCCACGGCCCCTCCTCTCCCTGGTTGGCTTTGGATTCATCCCAGGGATTCGCTCACCTGGTATCCTGGAGCGTGTGCTGCGCGCTGCCATGAACAGCAGAAAGAGCAAAGACAGAGGCGGGAGTGGTGTCCACCAGGCTCGCCCCACGTCCCCGCAGCCCCCAGCGTGGATTCCCGAAGCCTCTGCGATGGCAGTCATGACTCCAGTGCTCTGACCCTGCCACAGCCACCACCGGGACTGCAGGAGGGTTCCTGGGTCCCACCAGGGCTAGACGTCACCCAGCCCCCAGAACCGGACCTGGCCAATCGGCGCTGGAGGGGGCGGGGTTCAAGCTTGGCCAGCGGTCACAAGGAGTGTGGCTGTAGTGCTATGTCAGCCTGGCTTCCTTGAACGCAGTGGACCATGGTCCTGGGATGGCCCAGGGGCGCCTTCAGCCTCTCGCCACCCCTGTGGGGGCCTGGGAACGACTCTATGCCCTTGAGATTAGAGGTCTCAGCTTTCCCTGAGGATGCCGGATGTTCTAAGTGGGTATGGCTGGATCCTAGCGGGTCTCATCGACCATCAGGGAAGGACTTCGGAGGGACCAAGCTGCGTTTGGAGCAGGGCTTGATGAGGGTGTGGGGATCAGGCCAATGGGACAACAAAGTGTCCTGGTGGCTTCCAGGTCCCACCAGTCCAGCCAGGTCCTCATCTTTCTACTAAGAAAACCAAAGCCCAGACTCCTGAGTGGTTGAAAATTGGTATCTCTCTCTCCCTCCAACCCTCTCTCACCTTACAGATAAATAATTTAAAAACATGTTTTAGAGGGATGTTTCTGTGGACAGGGTCCCAGGCTGAGCGGAGACTGGGTGACACTGTCCTTCTTGGCTTCCGTGTCTGACCCAGGCCAGACCCTGGCTCCCTCAGAGGTCACGGAAACCTCAGGATGCCCTCCCACAACCGGGACCCTCTGAGAGCCCGAGCCTGTCACAGCGAGGCCTCAAAGGCACTCCTGGTGATGGATCCAGGGGTCAGACCCAATAGTAGGAGATCAAAGGATGACCCGGGGCAGCTCCATGGGTCATCTTGGCTTCCCTAGGCCAGTGCCCGCCTATGGGACCACAGGCAGCTACATTTTCAATAGGTTCATGTAATCCCAAGTCCAAAGAGCACTCCTGCAACTCAGAAATCTGGACAACTTGGGCTGCACCATCTATGATGGTGAGCTTTATCTTATTTGCGATCAGATCGTCATTACTAACCAAGAACACCTCTAGCAAGTCCAGGATGTCCACTCTCACATCCATCAGCCACAAAGGGCCTGACCAAGGGTATTTGATGGGAGGGGATGTCACTCCCTTTCTACTCTGAACCTCAGCTTAAATCACAGCATCTCCTTGGTGACAGACACCAGAACACGCCATAAGTGTACATTACGCCAACCTCTGCGCCTCTGCCTCCTGGGAAGCCCACACCTGTCTGAGGCCTCCCTACTGGCACCTGCCACAGGTTCAACCTCCAGCTCCAGGACCTCCCCGGTTCCTCCCCCAAGGCCAGCTCAGGAAGGGCCTGGGTTCCCTGTGCCCAGGTCCAGCACAGGCCCTCCTTTGGTAGCTGCTTGAGATGGCTGTGCCAGGGCCTGCGAGCAGGGAGAAACAAAGCAAGAGGTGGGAAAAGGGGAGATGGGTGGGGCTGGGTGCTGCAGACACAAGGTCTGATATGAGCGTTGGCTTGGAAGAGACCTCCCTGCAAAAGGCTCGGCTGGGCGGGACAAAGAGCCTTATGGCACAGGGGATACAGCTGCTGTTTTCTAGGCTGGTGTCTCCTATCCGAGCGATGGCTTGACTCCTGGCTGATCCACTTCTGGTCGTGCTCACTGCTAGTGCACCTAGGGGAATAACACAGGATGGCCCAAGTACCTGGGCTCCTGCACACCCCATAGCAGACCTGGATGGACTTCCAGGATCCTGGCCATTAAGGTCATTTGGAGAATGAACCAGCAGATAGAAGACTTCTCTCTCTTCTTCCTCTTCTCTCTCGTTCTCGCTTGCTGTCACTTTGCCTTTTAAATAAATGAATCTTAAAAAAAAAAAAACTAAAAAGTGCCGGCGCCATGGCTCAACAGGCTAATCCTCCGCCTTGCGGCGCCAGCACACCGGGTTCTAGTCCCGGTCGGGGCACCGATCCTGTCCCGGTTGCCCCTCTTCCAGGCCAGCTCTCTGCTGTGGCCCGGGAGTGCAGTGGAGGATGGCCCAAGTCCTTGGGCCCTGCACCCCATGGGAGACCAGGAGAAGCCCCTGGCTCCTGCCATCGGATCAGCGCGGTGCGCCGGCCGCAGCGCGCCTACCGCGGCGGCCATTGGAGGGTGAACCAACGGCAAAAGGAAGACCTTTCTCTCTGTCTCTCTCTCACTGTCCACTCTGCCTGTCAAAAATTAAAAAAATAAATAAATAAATAAAAATAAAAATAAAAAAACTAAAAAGTAAAAATACCTCAGCTATGTTTGGTGACCATTTTAGATTATAGATTCTACTTCCCTCCAAAAGGTGCCACAACCAGGCCAACGGAGACCCGACCCTTGGTGACGCCATTTTAATCGTGTTAGTGGGTGGTGGCAGAAGCCGCAGTGGCAAAGAGAAGAGGGAAGAGTTCAGGCTTTGAGGGGGGTGTCCCCGAGGGCCCCGGCATCCTTTTCCATTCAACCACAGCTACAAAAGTGCGGATCTCCATGGGCTGCAGAGTGATGGCAGCCGGGTCAGGACGGTGCACAGGGGGGTTCCTTATGGGGCCTGAAGAGGAGCAGTGGAGGGCAAGAGTGAAGGGGTGCAGACGTCATCACCCAGTCACTCCCTCCCCTGGGCCTGTCTACACTCTGCACCAACAAACCCATCCCCAGAGCCTCAAACCCGATCCCTACATGACTTCCCTGGGTGGACCTTCCTCTGCAATGGCTGGCCCTCGCCCTCACACACCCAAAGCCACCCCAGGGGAGATGGATACCTTTGGAGAATTAGAAACCCATGAAGTCCCTCAAATCTTTGTTCCTGGGACCAAATTCTCTATTGCTACTGTGCTCAATGTACTTTGGACCCTGAAGCCCCAAGCCTGGATCTGCCCAGGGTCCTCGGGTTCTACACTGGATCCTGGCCCACATTCCCATGTCTCATATACCACCCCCAGCTGCCAGCCCCAGGCAGGAACCCACCCCACCCAGACTAGGTGCCCACCAGAGTTTGATGTCCACTTGAGCCTGGAGGCGCTGGCCCGGGGCTGGTTGGCCGCCAGTGTGGTCTCCTGCAGGCGGGTGATGGTGAAGGTGGAAAACAGGTCCTGCGAGAACCGTGGATGGGCTTGGTCAGTAGGGGCAAAACCAGGTATCCCCTCTTTATGTCTCTCTCTCTCTCTCCTTCACCCTCTCTCTGTCTCTCCTCTCTCCTGTTTCTTTCCCACCTCTGCTCTCCTTACCAGCAAATTCAAGGTCACGGGGGAGCTCAAGTTGTGGCCTGAGTCCTCCCCGCTGGCGAACTGGTGCTCCAAGCGCAGCAGCAGCGTCTCTGGGCCCCAGCGGGCCAGGGTGAGCAGGTGCACGGAGGGCGGGAGCTCCCGGTGCAGCCCTGAGAACTGCCAGGAGACACAAGTGGACTGATCAGAGAGGGGCATGGCTTGGAGGAAGGTGGTGGGGGCTCAGCAGAGGGGCATGGACAGGGTCCTGCAAGACTGAGCCACTGACACTATGGGGCAGCCATTAGTTGGGGGATGGTCCCAGCTATGTGGGTCTCAGAAAGGTGGAACTGATCTGACCATACGTCCAATTAGAGTCAGGGCAGGGGTGAAGATAGGGAGAGGCGGGGCGTCAGGGGAGGGTGAGGCAAGGCGGAGCCTGGGAGAGGAGAACGGTTGAGAAGGTGGGGTTCACCTGAGATGCAGCGGTGCCAAGGGGTTAGAGCTGGGGCTCCATGTGAGGGAACTGGGCAGGAGCTATCCTAGCTGCTGACCTGGCTTTTGCCTCCCGAGGTCAATTTAAGGTTCAGCAAGGTGGATCGCAGCTGAGCCACAGACAACCTGTACCCAGGCCAGCTCCGGGCTCAGGCTCCACTGCAATCCCAACTCACTGCCCACCATGCAGCCCCTCACCTGTGTGCGTTGGGCGGCTCCTGGGTGGTAGGGGGTGCCTGTAACCGGGGCCAACACCACTTGTGGGGCCAGGACCTCCTTCTGTGCCAGTAGCCGGTGCCCCACGGCCGCCTTGCCCACCACGTCCAGCAGTACAAGGTGGCGCCCTCGCACCCACGACCCCGAGCCCTCCTCCAGCAGCGGCTCCCCCAGTCCATGCTTATCATCAAGCAGCAGCTTTCGGTGCACCTGGAGAGAGTGTGGCCAGGAGAGGGTAAGGAGGCACCGGGTGTCCTTGTCCTTTGTCTTTAGGGGGTCAGTGTGGGAACTGGTGTGAGGACCCCTGCATGGCTGGAGCTCCCCCGCCCACTCACCATGAGCTCCAGGGAGCCGTCCTGCAGGCTGCTGCCCCCCTGTGAGCGATCTGTCAGCACCGTCAGCTGCTTCTTCCCGTCCTGGGGGCAGGGGTGAGTGTGAGGGTGGGGTGGGGAGCCAGCCCCAGCCCCCGGCACCTGGGAGATGCCGCCAGTGAGGAGCACTCCCCAATCTGTACCCCGGGAGGTGCAGGGTGGGGGAGGGTACCGTGATGTAAATTCGAGTGTTGACTGGATAGTAGTTCCCCGCCACTGGCTCTGTCTGGGTCAAGTTCCAGGTGGGCCGATAATTCCTCCTGGGGTGGGGGGAGATCATTTTGTCAGGCTGGGGGACTGGCTCCCCCAGTCTGCTCTCTTCCTTCTTCCTCTCCCTCCCACATTCACACCATCAGCCAGCGCCCCCACCCCTGGCCCCCACACATCACCACTGCCCCGTGGGTGCCCTGTGTCCCCCTCACCTCCTCTTCAGGATCTCCCGGCCATTGCTGTCCGTGTAGAAGTAGCCCTTGGTGTCCAGCGGTGTGTCGAAGCGACTGATCACTTCCTTCCCAAAACTGTCACTGTACCCAACAAGATAGCAAGCTCATGAGCCTCAACTAAACTCACTCTGTAGGAGGTGTTTGGAGCAGAAGTGAAGACACCAAAGGATTGGCCAGTGTCCCATATCAGAGTGAGTCCCTATGCAAGGCCATAAAGCAAGTCTCAGCAAATTCAAAAAAATTGAAATCATACCATGCATCTTCTCTGACCACAATAGAATGAAGCTGGAAATCAACAACTCAAGAATCTCTAGAGCATATGCAGACATATGGAGATTGAACAGCATGTTCCTGAATGAATGATGAGTCATAGAAGAAATTGAAAGAGAAATAACAAAACTCCTGGAAACAAATGAAGTTGACAATACGAACTTATGGGACACAGCAAAAGCAGTGTTAAGAAGGAAGTTTATAGCAGTTGGTGCCTACATGCAGAAATTGGAAACATACCAAATAAATGAGCAATAAATGCATCTCAAAGACTTAAAAAGAATAAGAAACCAAACTCCAAATTAGGAGGAAAGAAATAATTAAAATTAGAGAATAAACAAGATTGAAACAAAAAAGTACAAAAGATCAGTGAAATACGCCTCTGGTCTTTTAAAAAAATGAACAAAGTTGATACATCATTGGCACAATTAATCAAAATAAGAGGGAGAAGACCCAAATTAACAAGATCAGAGATGAAAAAGGTAATGTAACAACACATATCACAGAAATGAAAGAGTCATCAAGAATTACAACAAAGAGCTGTATGCCAACAAATTGGAAAATCTGGAACAAATGGATACGTTCCTGGACACATACAATCCACTCATACCAACTCATGAAGACATAAAAACCTAAACAGACCAATAACCAAGATGTAAATTGAATCAGTAATAAAGATCGTCCCAACAAAGAAAAGCCCAAGACTGGATGGCTTCACTGCTGAATTCTACCGGACTTATAAAAAAGAACTAACTCCGGGACCAGCACTGTCATTTAGCAGGTAAAGCTGCCACCTGCAGTGCCAGCATCCCATATGGGCTCTGGATCAAGTCCCAGCTGCTCCATTTCCTATCCAGCTCTCTGCTATGGCCTAGGGAAGCAGTAGAAGATGGCCCAAGTCCTTGGGCCCATGCACCCCATGGGATACCTGGAGGAAGCTCCTGGCTCCTGGCTTTGGATCGGTGCAACTCCAGCCATTGCTGCCATCTTGGGAGTGAACTAGTGGATGGAAGACCTCTCTCTCTCTCTCTCCCTCCCTCCTTTCCTCCCTCCCTCCGCCAATCTGTAACTCTACCTTTCAAATAAATAAATAAATCTTTAAAAAAAAAAAAAGAACTAATTCCAATTCTTCTCGAGCTACTCAAAACAATGGGAAGGGAGGGAATCCTCCCAAACTCCTTCTATGAAGCCTGCATCACCCTAATTCTTTTTTTTTAAAGATTTATTTATTTATTTATTTATTTGAAAGTCAGAGTTACACAGAGAGAGGAGAGAGAGAGAGAGAGAAAGAGAGAGGTCTTTCATCTGCTGCTTCACTCCCCAATTTGCTGCAATGGCTGGAGCTGTGCCTATCTGAAGCCAGGAGCCAGGAGCTTCTTCCAGGTCTCCCAGGTGGGTGCAGGAGCCCAAGGACTTGGACCATCTTCTACTGCTTTCCCAGGCCATAGCAGAGAGCTAGATTGGAAGTGGAGCAGCCGGGACTCAAACTGGTACCCATATGGGATGCCAGCACTTCAGGCCAGAGCATTAACATACTGCACCACAGTGCTGGCCCCCACCCTAATTCTTAAACCAGAAAAAGATACAACTGAGAAAGAGAACTATAGACCAATGTTCCTGATGAACATAGATACAAAAACCCTCCACAAAACAGTAGCTAACTGAATCAGACAACACATCAGAAAGATCATTTGCTCAGACCTGGGATGCAGGGATGGTTCAACAGTAATATATCAATGTGATACATCACATTAACAAACTGGAAAATAAAAATCATATGATTATCTCAATAGATGCAGAGAAAGCACTTAATAAAATACAACATCCTTTCCTGATGAAAACCTTAAGTAAATTGGGTATAGAAGGAACATTCCTGAGCACAGTCAAGGCAATTTATGACAAACCCACAGCCAGCGTCCTACTGAATGACAAAAAGTTGGAAGCATTCCCACTGAGATCTGGAACCAGACAAGGATGCCCACTCTCACCTTTGCTATTTAATATAGTCCTGGAAGTTTTAGCCAGAGCCAATAGGCAAGAAAAAAGAAATCAAAGGGATACACATTGAGAAAGAGCAAGTCAAACTATCTTTATTTGCAGATGACATGATTCTATATATAGGGCATCCGAAAGATTCCATTGAGAGACTATTGGAACTCATAAAAGAGTTTGGTAATGTGGCAGGATATACAATCAATACAAAAAATCAATAGCCATTGTATATACAGGCAAAGTCATGGTTGAGAAAGAACTTCTAAGATCAATATGATTCACAATATCTACAAAAAGTATTAAATACTTTGGAATAAATCTAACCAAGGATGTCAAAGATCTCTATGATGAAATGTATAAAACATTAGCCGGCGCCGTGGCTCAACAGGCTAATCCTCCGCCTTGCGGCGCCGGCACACCGGGTTCTAGTCCCGGTCGGGGCACCGATCCTGTCCCGGTTGCCCCTCTTCCAGGCCAGCTCTCTGCTGTGGCCAGGGAGTGCAGTGGAGGATGGCCCAAGTGCTTGGGCCCTGCACCCCATGGGAGACCAGGATAAGCACCTGGCTCCTGCCATCGGAACAGCGCGGTGCGCTGGCCGCAGCGCGCTACCGCGGCGGCCATTGGAGGGTGAACCAACGGCAAAGGAAGACCTTTCTCTCTGTCTCTCTCTCACTGTCCACTCTGCCTGTCAAAAAAAAAAAAAAGAAATGTATAAAACATTAAAGAAAGAAGTAGAATAAGAAACCAAAAAAGGAAAAATTTTCCATGTTCATGGATTGGAATAATCAATATCAACAAAATGTCCATACAACCAAAAGAAATTTATAGATTCACTGCAATCCCAATCAAAAAATTGACATTCTTCTCAGATCTAGAAAAAATGATGTTGAAATGCATATGGAAACACAAGAAATACTAAATAGCTAAAGCAGTCTTCTACAACAAACACAAAGCTGAGGGGAAGCATCCCAATACCAGATTTGAAGTCATACTACAGGGCAGTTATAATCAAAGCAGCCTGGTACTGGCACAAAAACAGACATGTAGACCAATGGAACAGAATAGAAACTCCAGAAACTAAACCATGCATCTACAACCAACTTCTCTTTCACAATGGAGCTAAAATCAATCCCTGGATCAAGGACAGTCTTTTAAACAAATGGTACTGGGAAAATTGGATCTCCACTTACAGAAGTGTGAAGCAAGACCCCTGTCATACACCTTACACAATCATCCACTAAGAATGGATCAAAGACCTAAATCTACTACCTGATGCCATCAAATTACTACAGAACACTGGGGAAACTCTGCAAATTGTTACCATAGGCAAAAACTACTTGGAAAAGACCTCAGAAGCACAGGCAACCAAAGCCAACATTGACAAATGGGATTACATCAAGCTAAGAAGCTTGTGCATTGCAAAAGAAGCACTCAGCAAAGTGAAGAGGCAACCAGAAGTGCTCCTGCTCCCTGCTCATGCAGACCCTGACAGGCAGTAAGGACAGCTCTGCCACCCACTCAAGAGACCCAGGTTGAATTCTCAGCTCCCGACTTTCATGTGTCCTGGCTCCAGCTCTTTCTGGCATTTGGAGTATCAACTAGTGGATAACAGAAATCTGTCTACCTGTTGCTGTCTCTCTGTGTAACCCCTTGGAGGGGAGATCTCTGTCTCTCTATTTCCATTTCTCTCCCTTTTGAATGAATAAATAAAGATTTCAAAGATTCAGGTTATTTTTGTTTCAAAGGCAGAATGACACAGAGAGAGGGAAAGAAGCAACAAAGAATTCTAACATCTGATGGTTCATCCCCATAATGGGCACAATGCCCAGGGCTAAGCAAGGGCGAAGCCAAGAGCCTGGAACTCCATTCAGGTTTCCATGGAAGGGAAAGGAAGTCAAATAGTTTGGCCATAATTTGCTGCTTTCCCAGGGACACAAGCAGGGAGCTGCATAGGAAGCAGAATAGTCAAGGGCTCCACAGGCCCATGGACATGGGATGTTGACATCACCAGCTGCCACTCCACTCACTGTGCCTTGAAGCCAGTCTCTTCTGTTTTTAAATTTTCAAAAAGAGGCTGGTGCCGCGGCTCACTAGGCTAATTCTTTGCCTGCAGCGCCAGCACCCTGGGTTCTAGCCCGGTTGGGGTGCCGGTTCTGTCCCAGTTGCTCCTCTTCCAGTCCAGCTCTCTGCTGTGGCCCAGGAAGGCAGTGGAGGATGGCCCAAGCCCTTGGGCCCTGCACCCGCATGGGAGACCAGGAGGAAGCATCTGGCTCCTGTCTTCGGATCGGCACAGTGCGCCGGCTGTAGCGGCCATTTGGGGGGGGGGTGAACCAACGGAAGGAAGACTTTTCTCTCTCTCTCTCTCACTGTCTAACTCAGCCTGTCAAAAACATTTTTTTTCAAAAAGAAAACTCACTCTACTTTCACCCACAGCCCAAGTATCAGCGCTCGTACTCACTGCAGAGGTATCGGCCCCACGGTCCACTCCAGCTCCAGGTGGCGCTGTCCGCGGTACAGGCGAACCACCTGGGAACACCAGGCTGAGAAGTTCTGGTGCACCTCCTGCACCAAGGGCGTCTGAGGACACACAGGGCAGAGGGTGGGGGTCAGCCCACCCTTGGGCAAGGAGAGCCGTGCAAATGCCCCCTGCTGTAAACCCTCCAGAAGCTTCCATCAGGTCAACCCCAAAACTGCACAGGAATCCTAGCCATTACCAGGACCTGCCTGGATGTGAAGTCCACACTTCCCTCTCAGTCACTGCCATAGAATTCCAGAGGAGGACACATGCGCTCATGGTCCACCAATTCTCCACCTCTCCTGCTTACAGCAGAGGCTGAGCTTGGCATGGGGAGACCTGGAAAAGACTTTCTTGTCCTATCTTCTCAGAGGCTGTTATTAGCTGTGTGACCGAAGCCTGCCCCCATGGAAAATGGCCATGGTGCTGTGAACAGTGTTGCCTACCCTCTCCCTTTCAACTGACTCAAATGTAGATGTGATGGCTGGAGGTGGAGATCCATTTTGGATCTCCAGGAAGCCGCATGTTGTAGAAAGCTGTGTGGTGAGACAGAGCAGGCCTGGGTGACTGTGGATCCATCCTGCTGGCCCCAGATGGAGTGGCCTGGCTTCCTGTTTCATCCATCTTGTTTGAGACACGGTGTAGTTGGACCATCAGGCACAACAGGCAAAACTGTATCCCAATCTCACGAACTGGCACAACGACATTCACGTCAAGAGGAATAATGTCATCTACCAGGCTCCTGGGCCTGCACACATGTGAGTCTTCCCATTGTCTGTCCTTCTCCCAACCTAAGAGGAAGCAGCAATGCAAGGCCTGGGAAAAATGCCCTTCCCAGCAGGTGCCTACACTGAATGCCACTCACTCAGGCATCTACCCAAGTCTCAACTCTCAAATCTCCACTCCCAGGATCACTTCCGCTTTCCACAGACCTTGCTGACTTCTGCAAGTACCTGTACTGGGCTCTCTCCATTCATGGTCCAAGTGGGAGGACCCCAGCCCTGAATTCCAGTGCTAAGAGTAGTCCTGACACCCACAGCAGGTGTGAATGCCTTCATGGGTGCTTCCTCGGGAGACAACCCACCCCCTCTTAGGTCTCAACCCTCTTATCTGAGGGAGGTGGGAACCCTCTCCCTTCTCCACCTCACACCTGGCACACCCCTGCCATACCCTACACCCCCACCCTCCACCCCCTTTGCCCAGTCATCATCATTCCTGGCCCCGGACCTTCAGCAGGTGGATCTCAGCCCAGCTGCTCATTGGGGATGGTTCCAGTTGGCTGGGTCTAAAGATGTAGGCACCAGAGACACCAGAGACATCAATGTTTTCCAAGTCCCATGGGTTAGCATTATACCTATAGTCAGGGCAGGTGAGAGTCAGGTAAGGGCTTCCAGCTCTATGCACCCCCTCCCTGGCCGATGATTCCCCTCTCACCAGAAAAATGACTGGCTCACGGGGAGCACAAGTTTCTGCTCCATGTCTTCAATCTGCATCAAGAAACCTGTCTTGATGCTGAATGTAGCCCGGATGTACTGGACAGAGAAAGGTGGACACATATGAATGACAGCAGCCTTAGCCAATGGCAGCTCTGTTCCTCCTAGAGCTGAGGACCTGCAGTCTCGCCTCCTCCTTTCCCCCTATCACTCCTCAAACTTGATCTCATTAGAGAATCCTAACAGCTGCACCTTTGTCACTCCACAGCCCTCCAGGAACGACACAGTTGGACCCTGACAGGTCTTCACTTTTATGTTCATGCCTCACATTCTGTCCCCCATAACTGCCTGGGGGCACCTGGGACATCCCAACTCCCATCACTCTCAGGAGACACAGCCTGGGAATCTGATACAGCCACCACGAAGCCAGCACCCACAGGAGCTCTAAGGGCCCCATGAATGTTTCGTTTCTTTTAACATCTAAAGACAACACAGAGGCCATCACTGTGGTGCAGCAAACTAAATCACTGATTCAGAGGTGGACACCTGTTTTCAGAGCTACAGTTCGACTCCAAGCCACTCTGGTTCCAATCCAACTTCTTGATAACACATCTGGGAAGGCAGCCCTAAATGGCTCAAGGGGCTGTGCTGCTGCTGCCCATCAAAGACCTGGATGAAGTCCCTGGTTCCTGGCTTCAGCAGGGGCAAATGTGGCCATTTAGAGAGTGAACCAGAACATGGAGGTTCTCTCTCTCTCTCTCTCTCTTTCTCTCTCTCTCTCTTTCTCCCCACCCCCTTTCCTTATCTGTGACTCTGCCTCTCAAATACCCAAACTTTTTGAAAAAAATTATATTTATTTATTTATTTATTTGAGAGGCAGAGTTGCCAACAGTGAGAGGCAGAGAGAGAGAGGAGACTTCCACCTGCTGGTTCACTCCCCAGATGGCAGTAATGACCAGAGCTGTGACAATCTGAAGCCAGGAGCTTCATCCGGGTCTCCCACATGGGTGCAGGGACCCAAGCACTTGGGTCATCTTCTGCTTTCTCCACCACAGCAGAGAACTGGATCAGAAGTAAACAGTCGGGACTAGAACCAGTGCCCATATTGGATGTTGGCACTACAGGCAGAGGATTAACTTACTGCACCACAGTGCTGACCCCACAAATACATGAACTCCAATTTAATCTTCAAATTCAATACATACACAAAATTGGATTCCTCCACCTGCACTAGGCTGTCACAAGTCTCTTCATGTTACCTACAATCACGCTGGGACCTCACAACAGCCCCCAGAAAGACACTGAGGTTCACATGAAGGAGACACACACAAGGTCACACCACCAGGGCAGTGAGGTGGTGGTAGACCACAAAGATAGAAACCACCAACCCAGAGCCCACACAGCTCACCACGACACAAGGGAAAAGGATATAAAAGGAGTCTCACCTCGTTTTGGATAACCAAGACACCAGCCCTGGACTTCTGGAGGATGGGTTCGGGGCTGTGGGCCTTGGGATTCTGGAGAGAGACTCGGGCTACGGAGTAGATGCTGAAGCCCAAGGCTGGCACCGAGGCGGAGAACAGCAGCTCTGGGCTGGGCTTCTGGCCCTCTGCTTGGGGCAGCAGCAGCACCTCGGGGAAGGGAGGGGGAAGCTGAGCCAAGAGGCACTGGGTGCGCACAGAAAGCATCACACTCAGTACAGCAGGCAGCAAACTCAAGGAGGGGAGGGAGCCCTGGGGAGGGAGGAGAGAGACGGGGGAGGCAATGGAGGGAGGAAGGACTGCAGGGGAGGAGGAGGCTCAAGGGAGGAGGCCGTCTGGGAGGCAGGGGCTCTCCAGAAACACGGAGGAAATGTCCTGGGGGGATTAAAGGGGGCAACTCAGGTGGGAGAGATGCTCCGAGGGGGGCTGATGCTAAGGGCCAGAGTGGGCAGAGATCTGCAGGGACAGGAGGTGACCACGAGGGGGAGGGCCGTGCCCATGGGTGTCCACGGGTGACAGTCCCTGAAGGGGCTCACATCGCTGGGCACAGCATGGCCACTGGGGTCCTTCACGAGGAAAGCGCCTGCACTGACCGGCAGCCGCACCATGCGGCCCACCTTCCTGGCCAGGGGGTTGTAAATGGTGACCTGGAACTGGGGGAGGGGGACAGGCAGGGCGGGGTCACAGCACGCATTCTCTAAACCTTGGGTGGCGACATCACTGGTGACCCTGGTGTGGTCGCCAACCTCCACCTTGGTCTCTGTCCTGCCCTGGGGTAGCAGATCCTCAGGAAATCTCACCCAGAAGGGCCGAAGATATAAATTACCTAACCTCCCCTGCAAGAGCCATCAGCTGCAGCCCTGCCTCCTCCTCGCCCTGACCCACCACCTGAGGGGTCACCTCCCCCTGGGGCCCCGCCCAAGGCACCTGCCTCCCGCCCCGCCCCCACCCCGGCTCACGCGCGCCGACGTCTGGCTGAGCGGGCAGACGCTGATGTTGAGCTCCGGGCAGATGGAGAAAGCCTCCTGGGAGCCGCTGAGCCGCGCCAGGGCGTTGCTCAGGAGAACCTGGGGAGCAGCGCCACGGGGCGGCCTCGCTCTAAACGCACACCCCGGTTCAATCCCCCTCATCCCGGCCACACCCCTGCCAGACTCAACCAGGCCCCAATACCCAGGCCTCGCTCCTTCCCTTCTTCGCCCTGCCCTTGTCAGAAGCCCTTAGAGGGTCCACTTCACCACCCTCCCTATACCATCGCCGCCCCTTTCTCTCAACACCCATTCGCCCCCAAGGCCCTGACGCTGACCCTACTCTCCCAGGCCAAGAGGCCACTTGCGTCTGCCTTTGCCCACACTCTGTGACCCCGCCTCTTCCAGTATCCACCTGGTCTCTCCCAGCCTAGGCCCCGCCCCTTCCTCTCTCTGCCTCTTCCTCTTTTGGGCCCCCGGCTGGCGCACCTCGCAGCGCCCCCAGCCGGCAGCCAGCCGGCGTGCGTAGTCTTCAGCCACGAGCTGGCGGGAGGTGCCCGTGATGGCGTCGTGGTGCTGCAGCACCGCCATGGCCTCCTCTGCGGGCACACAGGGGCTGGGCAGGGTCTGCATAGCACTCACGGCCCAGCCCCGAAAAGAAAGAAAAGTCCCCTGGGAGAGGGCATCTTAAGGGCGCTAAGGGACCTGGGGAAACGCAGGGCTGGATCCCACCTGCAGCCCCTCTCCCGTCCCCACTCCCGCGCCGGCCGACCCCTACCTAGGGGAGCGCTGTCTCCTGACCCATAGGGGCCCACGTTGGCCGCAGGGCCCGCCAGCGCCTCCAGCTGCTTGCACACCTGGGGAGCAGTGCACAAGTTCAGGCTCCTGGTCTAAGGGGCCTCCTGGCTGCCCCCTCCCGCCAGCGCCGCCCACCTGCAGGAAGTTGTAGCTGACGCGCTCATAGCGCTTGAGGGCCGGCCGGCTGGAGAAGTAGCCGGTCCAGAACTGGTAGGGGCCATTGGCATAGGGAAAGAAGTCGTCCTCTTTCAGCGACCTGCGCCGGTGGAGAGGGCGGAGTCACGAGGCGCGGGACGTGCCAACTCCCCGGCCCCCCAGGACCTCCAAATACCAGGTGAGGTTGGCCTTGTTCAGCTCCCAGAGGTAACAAGCTGGGGTGGAGTAGAGCACGTGGACGCGGCTCCCGTTTGCCTGCTGCTGGGGGGAGGCAAGTAGGTGAGCCCTCGGGGACAGCGCTGCGTCCCCGGGACCCACAGCTGCGCACATCAGACCTCCCACCCGGCGCCCACAGGTTTGCATGCGGTCAGCTCGGGTGCTGAGTCCACCTTCTGAGTGTGCACCATTGCTCTCGTGGGAAAAAGAATACTGGGCAAAAACATTACCATCCTTGGAAATACTCAGGGTTAATGCAGAAATACATCTGGAGTTTGCCTAAAACCGTTTCATGAGTCCAATTACATCATGAACAACGTTCGTGGGGAATCAGTGTGACGTTATAGGGTAGGAGTCACTATTTTCAGACCTGTCAGGTTGTCGCCAAGACACAGTTTCTATAATGAATGGACACTCGCCTTCAACTCCCACTCAGATAAAGGTGACATGCATGAGCAGAAAGATGTGTGTCCTGCCATGCTGTGTCGCGGTGCACACAGTAGGTACTCAGTGAACATTTCCATGAATGAGGGGATGTGCACGTATGGACAAACATGTGTCTACACACATACATTCATACATACATACATTCCCCCAGGATCCACAGGGGAGTGGTTCCACGACCCCAAGCAGATAACCAGATCCACAGATCACGAGTCCCTTGCGTGGTATTTGCACAGCACCCGTGCACATCCTCCCAATACTTTAAATCATCTTGAATGAAATAGTCGCTGCACAGCGTGGCTCAGGGTGAAATTACAGGAAAAATATGTAGGGCGGGCATCTGGTAGGACAGTTAAGATGCACCTGTGGATCCCCACATCCCACATTAGAACACCTGCTGGGTTCAAACTCCAGCTCTGTCCCAATCCAGCTCTCAGCTCATGAACACCCTGGAAGATAGCAGGTGCTCACTCAATTGTGTGGATCCCTAGGAGACCTGGAGTGAGTTCCCCTCTCCTGGCTTTGGTCTTGCCAAAAGGACATCACAGGCATTTAGTGAGTAGACCAACGGATGGAAGATCTCACTGTGTGTGCCTGTATTTCTGCTAAAAATGAAAGTAAAGAAAGGAAAAATTTGTAAATATAATAGGGAAGGAACTGGCATTTTGGTGCAGGTGCAGTCAATACTTGGACAGGTGCATCCCACACTGGAGGGCTGGGATCACATCCCAGCTACTCCGTGCTTCTAATTCTGTCTGCTGCTGATGCATCCAGCACACAGCATGTGATGGCCCAAGTCCTTGAGTTCCTGTTCCCCATCAGAGAGACCAGGATGGACGTCCTGGCTCCTGCTGTTGGCCTGTGCAGTCCTAGGTGCTCCAGGCATATGGGACTATGAACCTGCAGATGGAAAATCTATCCTCCCTCATTCTCTCTCTCTCTCTCTCTCTCTCTCTCTCTCTCTCTCTCTCTCTCATTCCTACCTCCTTCCCTTCCTTTCAAGTAAAGATTAAAATAAATAAATTACATTTTTAAAAATAAAATAAGGACTTGGTATAGTTGTGTAGCAGGTTAAGCCACCACTTGGACATTTGCATCCCATAATAAAGGGCCTGGTTAAAATCATGGCCACTCCCATCTTCTGACCTGCTGCCTGCTAACAATCCTGGAAACCGACAGATGTTATTCTGAGTGCTTGGGTTCCTGCCACTCATGTGAGGGACCCAGCATCAGTTCACAACCTGCAGTCTCAGCCTGGCCCAGCCTTGGCCACTGTAGCTATTTGGGGGTGAACCAGCAGTTGGAAGATCTCTGTCTGTTATCTGTCTCTCTCCGCCTTTCAAATAAAAATGACAATAAGTATCTTAAAATCTAAAACTGAAACTGGAAGAGGGATGCCAAGAATACAAAAGATATGTGATTACAGACACAAGTGACAGAAGGGCGCTACATGGGTGGTATTGATGAGAGAGGAAGGGGCCAGGATCCAAGGAATGCAGGCAGCATCTGGAAGCTGGAAAAGGTAAAGACGCAGGTTCTCTCCCAAAGAATCCAGAAGGCGCCCAGCCCTGCCCACACCTCTGGCCAGCCCAGTGTGATCTGTTCTCGACTGCTGACCTATAGAACTGGGGGATCACAGATTTCTGATGTTTTGAGCTGCTCAGTTTGTGGTCATTTGTCACAGAAGCAAGAGAACACTAAGACGGCACCTGTAGCTGTGCCCATGACCCAGGCCCCTGCACCCAAGTACGCTCTGGGACAGGAGCACCACAGGGCCGGGACACTGACCTCTGAGTTGACCAGCTGGATGAGCTTGTCAAGGTTACTGAACCACATGTCGGCGTTCTCATAATGGAAGTCATCACCCATGGTTATCACAGTGTGGTTGGTGCGGTAGGACCGGCGCTGCAGGGCAAAGGCAGTTCTCAGTCTATGCTGTCTCTGGACACCCCTGTGTCTAGAATTGTTTTGATCTATACAAGTGTGCCAAAAAAAAATTCATGGAAAATTGAATTAAAAATAAATTGAGGGGCTGGTGCTCTGGTGTATCAGGTAAAGCCGCCGCCTACAATGCCAGCATCACATATGGGTGCCAGTTCGAGTCCTGGCTGCTCCACTGCCCATCCAGCTCTTTGCTAAGGCCTGGAAAAACAGTAGAAGATGGCCCATAGTCCTTGGGTTCCTGCACCTGTGTGCGAAGACCCAAAGGCTTAAGCTCCTGGCTCCTGGCTTCGGATCGGTGCAGCTCTAGTTGTTGCAGCCATCTGGGGAATGAATCAGTGGATGGAAGACTTCTCTTTCTCTCTGCCTCTCCTTCTCTCTCTGCATAACTCTGACTTTCAAATAAATAAATAAATCTTTTAAAAAAGATAAATTGATTTTGGTACAAAACAATATTGAAACCCATGCAAAAATGTTTTGTGATATACAGTTTGATGAGCTTTTCAAAGACTCCACCTATGTGATCAAGGATATCAGTGCAGCAGTCACAGTGGGAGATTCCACATGCTCAGCGTTTCCTGGTTACCTGCTGAGAGACATTGCTGGGGAAACTGAACTTATACTGAGGACTACACAGATCCTTTGGATGGTCCTTAGGACAGAGGAGATGAATATTATACCCACTGGGGCTAGCACTCAGGCACTAGTCTCCATTGAGCAGAGGAGCTCAGCTGAACAGAATGAATTTCCCTTACAATTAAATAAAAGGAGAGAGAGAGAGAGAGAGAGAGAGATTTACCACACCAAACCTGGGTATGTAACCTTAGGCACGCCCTTAACCCTGACCCTGGAGAACTGAACAGAGCTCTCTGGCCACATCCACTACAAGTCTCTAGATAGTCACTGAAAGGAGACATTGCACTCACTTATCTAGAGTCATACTAAAAAGATAAAAGCCTTCACAGAAAAAAAAAAAGAGCCAATGAGTGTCTCCACATATGCTGAATAATAAACACACCAATTCAAGAAACAAGAATAAGGAAGACAACATGATGCCCCCAAAATAACATGACACTTCAATACTAGATTGTGAATATTATGGAAGAAATGCAAGAAATGGAATTCAAAAAATTCATCATAATATTACATAGAAATGGGGCCAGCACAGTGGCTTACTTGGTTAATCCTCATGGCACCGGCATCCCATAGGGGTGCCGGGTTCTAGTCCTGGTTGTTCCTCTTCCAGTCCAGCTCTCTGCTGTGGCCTGGGAAGGCAGTGGAGAATGGCTCAAGTGCTTGGGCCCCGCATGGGAGACCAAGAGGAGGCACCTGGCTCCTGGCTTTGGATCAGTGTGCCGTAGTGGCCATTTTGGGGGTGAACCAAAGAAAGGAATACCTTTCTCTCTCTCTCTCTCTCTCTCTCTCTCACTGTCTAACTCTGCCTAATAAAAAAAATTACATAGAAGTAATCAGAAGCAAATGCGTGAACTACTGAAATCCATACATGACCTGAAAGAAAATTTCTGTCATGAAATTGAGATCTTAAAGAGGAATCAAAATGAAATGAAGAATTCACTAGAACACATAAAAAAATACAGTGGAGAGCCTTAACAACAGAATTGGTGAAGCAGAAGAAAGAATATCCGAACACAAAGCACAAGAAATTATACAGTCAAACCAAAGACAAGAAAAGGAAAATAGGAAACTAAAAAAACACTGTTGGGAATCTGCAGGATACTATAAAAAGACCCAATATACTGGTATTAGGACTTCCTGAGGGCATGGAAAGAGAAAAAGGATTAGAAAGCCTTTTTAGTGAAATAATAACAGAAAACTTCCCTAGTTTGGAGAAATAAAGGGACATCCAAATATAGGAAGCACGTAGAACTCCTAATAGACATGACCAGAAAAGATCCTCACCACGACACATTGTAATCATGTTCACCATGGTAAAACATAAAGAGAATATTCTAAAATGTGCATAAGAGAAATGCCAGATTAGTTCAGAGGATCTCCAAGTAGACTCACAGTGGACTTATCAGAAACCCTACAGGCTAGGAGAGAATGGCAAACTATAGCCTAAGTCTTAAGAGGAAAAAAAAAGTCATCTCAGAATATTATACCCTGCAAAGCTCTCATCTATGAATGAAGGTGAAATAAAGACCTTCCACAATGAACAGAAATTGAAAGAATTTGTCAAGACCCATCCAGCCCTACAATAGATGCTTAAGGATGTGTTGCACACAGAAACACAGATCCATGATCATTACTATGAAAGAAAATAAAGGAAGAAAATCTCTCAGTAAAAGTTCAAAGGAAATTCAAAGTCAAAAAATAGAAATATTTTTGTGAAAATTGAAGGTCAAATTCATTACTCATCAATAGTCACCTTAAATGTAAATGCCCTCAACTCTCCAGTTAAAAGAAACAAACTGGCTGAATGGATTAAAAAATAAAACCCATCTATTTGCTGCCTAGAAGAAACACAATTCACCAACAAAGATGAACACAGACTGAAAGTGAAAGGATGGAAAAAGATATTCCATGCTAACAGAAACCAAAAAAGAGCTGGAGTAGCCATCCTAACATCAGACAAAATAAATTTTAACGAAAAAACTGCTATAAGAGATGAAGAAGGGCGTTATTTAAGGGATCACTTCAACAGGTAGATATAACTATTATAAACATATGTGCACCTAATTGCAGGGCACCTGGCTATTTAAAAGAAATGTTAAGGGATTTAAAGTGAGACTTAGAATCCAATACAATAGTATTGGGGTACTTCAATACTCCACTTTCAGCAGTGGACAGATCATCCACACAGAAAATCAACAAGGAAACAGCAGATTTAATCGAAACTATAGACCAAATGGATCTAACATATATCTACAGAACTTTTCATCCTACAGTTTTAGGATACACATTCTTCTCAGCAAGGCATAGAACTTTCTCTAGGATTGATCACATGATAGGCCATAAAGCAAGTATCAGCAAATTGAAAAAAATTGAAACCATACCATGCATCTTCTTGGACTACAATGGAATGAAGCTGGAAATCAGCAACTCAGGAATCTCTAGAGTACATGCAAACACATGGAGACTGAACAACATGCTCATGAATGAACAGTGGGTCATAGAAGAAATCAAAAGAGAAATTTAAAAATTTTCTGGAAACAAATTAAGATGACAACACAACATATCAAAAAATATGGGATACAGCAAAAGTAGTGCTAAGAGGAAAGTTTATAGCAATTGGTGCCTACATCAAGAAAATGGTAAAGCACCAAATAAATGAGCTATCAATGCATCTCAAGGATCTAGAAAAAAACGACAGCAAACCAAAGCCAAAACCAGTAGAAGGAAATAAATAATTAAAAATTAGAGGAAAAAATCAACAAAATTTTAATCCAAAAATACAATACAAAAGATCAGCAAAACAAAGAGCTGGTGCTTTGAAAAAATAAACAAAACTGACACACCATTGGCCCAACTAACCAAAAAAAAAAAAAAAAAGGAGAGAGAAGACCCAAATCAATAAAATTAGGAATGAAAAGGAAATGTAACAACAGACACCACAGAAATAAAAAGAATCATCAGGAATTACTACAAAGAGCTGTATGCCAACAAACTGTGAAACCTAGAAGAAATGGATATATTCCTGGACACATATATCCTACGTAAATTGAGCCATGAGAACATAGAAAACCTAAACAGACCCATTAGCAAGATGGAAACTGAATCAGAAATAAAGGCCCTCCCAACATAGAAAAACCAGGACCAGATGGCTTCGCTGCTGAATTCTACCATTCATTTACAGAAGAACTAACTCCAATTCTTCTCAAGTTATTCAAAAGAATTGAAAAATAGGGAATCCTCCCAAATTCCTTCTACAATGCCAGCATCACTTTAATTCCTAAACCTGAAAAAGATGCAACAGAGAAAGAAAATTAGATGCCAATTTCCATGATGAACATAGAAGCAAAAATCCTCAACACATTCTAGGCAAATGAATCCAACAACACATCAGAAAGATCATCCACCTAGATCAAGTGGGATTTATCCCTGATATGCAAGGATGGTTCAGCATCTGCAAATCAAACAATGTGATGCATCACATTAACAAACTGCTGAACAAAAACCATAGGATTATCTCATTAGATGCAGAAAAAGCATTTGATAAAATATAACACCCTTTCATGATGAAAACTCTAAGCAAATTAGATATAGAAGAAACATTCCTCAACACAATTAAGGCAATTTATGACAAACTCAAGGCCAGCATGAATGAGGAAAAGTTAGAAGCATTCCCACTGAGATCTGGTACCAGAGAGGAATGCCACTCTAATCATTCCTATCCAGTATAGTCCTGGAAGTTTTAGCCAGAGCCATTAGGCAAGAAAAATAATTCAAAGGGATACAAAGGAGGAAGTCAAACTACTCCTATTTGCAGATGACATGATTCTACATATAAAAGATCCAAAAAGCTCCACTAAGAGACTATTGGAACTCATAGAAGAGTTTGGCAAAGTAGCAGGATATAAAGCCAATACCCAAAAATCATTAGGCTTTGCATACACAGACAATGTCATGGCTGAGAAAGAACGTCTATGATCAATCCAATTCACAATAGCTACAAAAAAACAAATACCTTGGAATAAATTTAACCAAGGATGTCAAAGATCTCTATGATGAGAATTACTAAACATTAAAGAAAGAAATAGAGGCCGGCGCCGCGGCTCACTAGGCTAATCCTCCGCCTTGCGGCGCCAGCACACCAGGTTCTAGTCCCGGTCGGGGCGCCGGTTCTGTCCCGGCTGCCCTCTTCCAGGCCAGCTCTCTGCTGTGGCCAGGGAGTGCAGTGGAGGATGGCCCAAGTGCTTGGGCCCTGCACCCCATGGGAGACCAGGAGAAGCACCTGGCTCCTGCCATCGGATCAGCGCGGTGCACCGGCCGCAGCGCGCCAATCGCGGTGGCCATCGGAGGGTGAACCAACGACAAAGGAAGACCTTTCTTTCTCACTGTCCACTCTGCCTGTCAAAAAATAAAAAAAAAAGAAAGAAATAGAAAAAGATACCCAAAAAATGGAAAAATCTTCCATGTTCATGGATTGGAAAAACCAATGTCATCAAAATGTCCATTCTTCCAAAAGCAATTTATAGATTCAATGAGATACCAATCAAAATACCAAAGACATTCTTCTCAGATCTAGAAAAAATGATGCTGAAATTCATATGGAGGCACAGGAGACCTAGAATAGCTAAAGCAATCTTATACAACAAAAACAAAGCTGGAGGCATCACAATACCAGATTTTTTTTTTTACAGGCAGAGTGGATAGTGAGAGAGAGAGAGAGAGAGAGAAAGGTCTTCCTTTTTCCGTTGGTTCACCCCCCAATGGCCGCTGGGGCCGACGTGCAGCAGCCGGCGCACTGCGCTGATCTGAAGCCAGGAACCAGGTGCTTCTCCTGGTCTCCCATGCAGGTGCAGGGCCCAAGGACTTGGGCCATCCTCCACTACACTCCCGGGCCATAGCAGAGAGCTGGACAGGAAGAGGAGCGACCCGGCGCCCCAACCGGGACTAGAACCTGGTGTGCCGGCACCATAGGCAGAGGATTAGCCTATTGAGCCGTGGCGCCAGCCAATACCAGATTTTAAGACATACTACAAGGCAATTAGAATAAAAACAGTCTGGTACCAGCACAAAAACAGATGAGTAGACCAATGGAACATAACAGAAACACCAGAAATCAATCCAAACATCTACAACCAACTTATATTTGATCAAGGAGCTAAAACCAATCCCTGGAGTAAGGACAGTCTCTTCAACAAATGGTGCTGGGAAAACTGGATTTCCACATGCAGATGTATGAAACAAGACTCATACCTTCCACCTTACACAAAAATGTACTCAACATGGATTAAAGATCTAAATCTATGACCTGACACCATCAAAGTATTATAGAACATCAGAGAAACCCTGCAAGACATTGATACAGGCAAAGAGTTCTTGAAAAAGACCCCAGAGGTGCAGGCAGTCAAAGCCAAAATTAACACATGGCATTACTTCAAATGGAGAAGTTTCTGTACCGCAAAACAAAGTCAGGAAAGTGAAGAGGCAACCAACAGAACAGGAGAAATTATTTGCAAACCATGCAACTGATAAAGGGTTAATAACCAGAATATATAAAGAGATCAAGAAACTCCACAACAACAAAACAAACAACCCAGTTAAGAAATGGGCAAGGACTTAAACAGACATTTTTCAAAAGAGGAAATCCAAATGGCCAACAGACACATGAAAAAATACTCAGGATCACTAGCCATCAGGGAAATGCAAATCAAAACGACAATGAGGTTTCACCTCACCCCAGTTAAAATGGCTTTCATACAGAAATCTACAAACAACAAATGGTGGTGAGGATGTGGGGGAAAAGGTACCCTGATCTACTGTTGGTAGGAATGCAAACTGGTAAAACCACTTTGGAAGACAGTTTGGAGATACCTCAGAAATCTGAATATAGTCCTACCATACAAGCCAGCCATCCCACTCCTTGAAATTTACTCAAGGGAAATGAAATCAGCAAATAAAAGAGTTATCTGCACCCCCATGTTCATTGCAGCTCAATTCACAATAGCTAAGACATGGAATCAACCTAAATGCCCATCACCAGAAGACTGAATAAAGAAACTATGGGATATGTACTCTATGGAATACTATACAGCAGTAAAAAAAATCCTGTCATTTGCAACAAAATGGATGAATCTGGAAAACATCATACTTAGTGAAATAAGCCAGTCCCAAAGAGACAAATATTGTGTGTTCTCCCTGATCTGTGATAACTAACAGAGCACCTAAAAGGAAACCTGCAGAAGTGAAATTGACACTGTGAGAAGCAATGACTTGAACAGTCCTTGTCTTGACTGTTGAGGAACAGCTTATTATTTTATTTTTTTACTATTTTCTTCTTCTACTTAATACCATTGGTTGAACTTTTTTATTTAACACAGAATTATTCATAGGTATTTAAATCCAATTGAAAATAGACCCAGTAAAAAATAAGAGTGGGAATAAGAGAAGGGAGAGATGTACAGTTCTGTACACATTCCCATGGTGTTACCCCTAAAGGTAAACTTAAAAACTTGCCATGGGACTCCAAATCCCATTAAGCTGGGTGGTACTAATGTCATCTTATGTGTTAAAGTGATCATATTAAATGTGTGATTGATCATATACATAGGATTAAGTGTCAAAGAGATCACATAAATAAGACCAAGTGTCTGGTAATAACAATAGATAGAACTAAAAACAAGAGAATGTTCTAATATGGAAGCAGTCCACACAGTAGACTCATAGAATGACAAATGCCCTAACCAGCACTCTAACCTCAGAATAAGCCCTGAAGGCATTCGAATCTGTCTGAAAATCCCATGAGAGCATTTCAGGCAAGGAAAGCCGAGGAACTGTGGCAAAAAAAAAAAATCTACATGAAGAAGCTCTGTGAGTGAGATCCCAGGGGAAAAATGGGGCCATCAAAGAAGGATGTACCTTTCTCTGAAAGGAGGAGAGAACTTCCACTTTGTTTGTGGCCCTGTCTAGATACTGACAGAATTTGTGGACTCAAAAGGCTTCCATAGCCTTGGCAGTTCATGTCAAGAGTCTTGGGTGATCACTGATGTCATAAATAAGAGTGTCAATTGTTAAATCAACAGCAGGAGTCACTGTGCACTTAGTCCCCATGTAGGACCTCTGTCCTTAATGAGTTGTACTATGAGAATTAACTGTAAAGTACTTTCTACTTTGGTGTCTGTGTGGGTGCAAACTGTGGAAACCTTACTTAGTATAGAGTTGGTCTTCTGTATATAAAGTTAATTAAAATTGAATCTTAATGAAGAATGGGATGGGAGAGGAAGTAGGAGGTGGGATGGGAGTGGGGGTGAGAGGGTCGGTATGGGGGAAGAACTGCTATATTCCTAAACTTGTACCTATGATATTTGCATTCATTAAGTAAAAGCTTTCTTTTAAAAAAATGGTGATCTAATTAAAACAATAATTTCTAATAGAAGAAGATATAAGTGCAGGAAACAAAAAAAATAACATATAAAAAAGAATATCAGTGCAGGGCAAGTATTTGGTGCAGTGGTTAAAATGTTTCCTGGGAAGTTCAGTGGCGTGGCGTAGCGGGTAAAGTCATTGTGTACGATGCTGTCATCCCACACGGTCACTGGTTCAAGTCCCGGCTTCTCCACTTCCGATCCAGCTCTGTGATAATAGCCTGGGAATGGCAGCAACAGACGGCTCAAGTGTTTGGGCTCCTGCCACCCTCAAGGGAGACCCAGAGGAAGCTCCTGGCTCCTGGCTTCGGCCAGATGCTGCTGCAGCCACCAGGTTGTGAAACAGCAGATGTAAGACTTTTCTCTCCCTCTCCTATCTTTAAAATAAATCAATATTTCTTAAAATTAAAAGATGCTTCCTGGGATGCCCACATCCCATATCAAAGTGCCTTGTTCACGTTCCAGATCCACTCCTCATTCCAGCTTCCTGCTAATGAGTAGTCCAGGAGGCATGAGATCAGGCTCAAGTACCTGGGTTGCTGCCCCTTATGTGGGAGATCCTGGTGAAGTTCTGGGTTCCTAGCTCAGTCTCACCCAGCCCTGACTGTTGGTAGGCATTTGTGAAATAAACTAACATATGGAAACTCTTTCCCTCTCTCTCTCTCATTCTCACTTTGTCACTCTGCCTTTAAGTAAATAAATCTTTAAAAAATAGTCTAGGAGCCAGCTTTGTGACCTAGCACACACATTACATCCCATGCTTACATGCCTGGGAAAGCAGATGAAGATGACCTAAGTTCAAGGGGTCACCCATGTGAGACCCGGATGAGGTTCCAGAGGCCACTCTTAAGCAATTTGTGAAGTGAGACGGCATAATCACTGTCTCTCCTTTCCCCCCCCCCACTCTTTCAAATACATGAAACAAATTTTTTCTTAAAGATTTATTTATGTATTTAATAGAGTTACAGAGAGAGAAGGAGGCAGAGAGAGAGTTATCTTCCATTCACTATTCACTCCCCAAATTGCTACAACAGCCAAGTCTGAGCCAGGCTGAAGCCAGAAAGCAGGAGGTTTATCCAGGCCTCCCATGTGGGTGCAGGGGCCCAAGCACTTGGACTATCTTCCATTGCTTTCCCCAGGCCATTAGCAGGGAGATGGATTGGAAGTGGAGCAACTGGGACACCAATTGGCACCTGTATGGATGATGGCATTGCAGGTGGTGGCTTTACCTGTTGTGCCACAACGTGGCCCTGAAACAAATCTTTGAAAAAGCATAAATGATGGATTTATTTTGGTGTAAAAGGTTTCAAATATTCATGCTTCTTTTTTTCAATTCCCATTTCCATGAATGGTTTCCGACTCATGACACGTGACCCAGAATTTGTGTGTGGGATGTTATCGTGAGAGGGTATGGCCACACAAAGAGACCCTGGTTATGAGTGGTTCTCATGCGCTCACTCCCTAGATGAGAACACTGAGACCCAGTGCTGTGAGAGCACAGTGCTATGCTGTCACCTGCATGCTCAGTGAGGAATGTATGCAAATCCAGATGGGGACAGACTGTGAGAGGAACAGTACCTTCCCCCAAGGGCTATGAACAGGTGTTGGGCAATGTCTGGGCCATGGGAAAAGCTGTGTGCATTGTACACCTCAGGTCCACAGGTTCTGGACACAGAGTTACCTGGTAAGTGGCCACATCCAGGAAGTAACGAGTCAATTCCTTGGCATTGTATGCAGGGTCAGCAGGGTCATCCACCACATGCTTGTCATAACACAGTAGATCCCAGCACAGACCCTTTGGCGGATGATAAACATTGGGGAGCACACCTGTGGGCCACACAGGTTCAAGGGGTGACCCTGTGCCCCAGAATCACCCTAGTGTCAAAACTGGCCATGCCTGACCCAGGACAAGTGCTGGAATGTGCAGGGCCCACTGCATAAAGAAAACTCTAGACTCTTGTTCACACTGGAATAAGACTCTTTAAGACACTGACAGTGGAGCACTACAGTAAGCCCAGGGCCTGTGTGAGTCTGGGGCCCTAGGTGAGGGCTCAGCTCACCCCACAGCCTCACCAGTGAAGAGGTCGGCAGTCGGGGGCTGTAGGCTGGCGCTGCCCCGCCACACCATCTCCATCTCCCGCTTCTTCTTCCGCATCTCTTCATCTTGATAATCCACACGCCCCAAGAAGATGCCATCAAAGCCCATCTGGGGATGGGGAGGAGGGGATACCAGGAATGAGTGCCCAGCCCTCGACCATCAAGCTCCTCCTGGCTAGGGAGAGGCAGGCAGAACACGGGTAGACAGTGGGGCTAAAATCAAGTTTCTTTAAAAGCTTTGGAAAAAACATTAAAGAAAGAAATAGAAGAAGTTATACAAAAAAGGGAAAAATCTTCCACGTTCATGGATTGGAAGAATCAATAGCATCAAAATGTCTGAACTACCAAACACAATTTACAGATTCAATGTGATCCCAATCAAAATACCAATGACATCCTTCTCAGATCTAGAAAAAACAATACTGAAATACGTACGGAAACACAGGAGACCTCAAATAGCTAAAGCAATCTTATACAACAAATAAAAAGCCAGAGGCATCACAATATCAGATTTCAAGACATACTGTAGGACAGTTATACTCAAAACAGCCTGGTACCAGCACAAAAACAGATGGGTAGATCAATGGAACAGAATAGAAACTCCAGAAATCAATCCACGCATCTACAACTAACTTAACTTTCACAAAGGAGCTAAATTCAATCCCCAGAGCAAGGACAGTCTCTTCAACAAATAGTGCTGGGAAAACTAGATCTCTGCATGCAGAAGTATGAAGCAAGACCCCTACCTTCCACCTTACACAAAAATGAACTCAAAATGGATCAAAGACCTAAATCTATGTCCTGACACCATCAAATTATTAGAGAACATTTGGGGAGCCCTGCAAGAGATTAGCATAGGCAAAGACTTCTTGCAAAAGACCCCCAGAGGCACAGGCAATCAAAGCCAAAATTGATAAATGGGATTACATCAAGCTGAGAAGCTTCTGTACTGCAAAAGAAACACTCAGGAAAATGAAGAGACAGCCAACAGAATGGGAGAAAATATTTGCAAACTATGCAACTGATAAAGGATAAATATCCAGAATTAAAGAGCTCAAGAAACTCAACAACAACTAAACAATCTAGTTAAGATATGGGCAAAGGACTTAAACATTTTTCAAAAGAGGAAATCCAAATAGCCAACAACATATGAAAAAAATGCTCAGGATCACTAGCCATCAGGGAAATGCAACTCCAAACCACAAGGAGGTTTCCCCTCACCCCCATTAGAATGGCTATCATCTGAAAATCAAAAAACAATAAATGCTGGATATGATATGAGGAGAAGGATACCATAATTCACTGTTGGTGGGAATGTGAACCAGTACAACCATTATAGAAGACAGAATGGAGTTTTCTCAGAGATCTGAAAATAGATCTAACATATGACCCAGCCATCACACTCCCAGAAATTTACCCAAAAGAAATAAAATCAGTATATGAAAGAGCTATCTGTACCCCCAAGTTTATTACAGCTCAATTCACGATAGTTAAATATGGAATCAACCCAGATGTCCTTCAACTGAAGACTGGATAAAGAAATTATGGTTTATTGGGGTCAGCGCTGTAGCGCAGAAGGTCAAAGCCCTGGCCCTCAGTGCCAGCATGCCATATAGGTGCCTGCTCAAGTCCTGGCTGCTCCACTTCTGATTCAACATACTACTAATGCACCTGGGAAAGCAGCAGATGATGGCCGCAGTCCTTGGGCCCCTGCATCCATGTGAGAGACCTAGACTAGGCTCCTGGCTCCTGGCTTTGGATTGGCTCAGCTCCAGCTGTTATGGCCATTTGGGGAGTGAACCAGCAGGTGGAAGGCCTCTCTCTCTCTCTCTCAAATAAATAAAATAAATCTTTTTAAAAAGAAATTATGGTATATGTACACCATGGAATACTACACAGTGATAAATAAAATGAAACCCTGTCATTTGCAAAAACATGGATGCAATTGGAAACTATTATACTTAGTGAAATAAGCCAGTCACAAAAAGACAAATACCGTATATTCTCTCTGATCTGTGATAACTCATAGAGTACCTAAAAGGTAATCTATAGCAGTGAAATTCACACTTTGAGATGTGATGACTTTGAACAGCCCTTGTCTCAAATGTTGAGGAGCAATTTTTTTTATACTATTTGTTGAACTCTTTACTTAGTGTAAGGTTAATCTCATGTATAAGGATAATTGAAAATTGATCAAAGTAAAAAATAAGAATTTGAATAGGTTAGAGGAAAAAAATTGGGAGTGTAGGTGGGAGGGAGGCTAGGGTGGGAAGATTCACTATGTTCCTAAATTTGTATATATGAAATGCACGAAGTTGGTATACCTTAAATAAAAGGTTTCTACCACACCATGAGGAAAACTAAAGACATATATGTGACTTCCGGTTCGACCCTCTGGCAAGTGAGTGTGGAAGAAAACAGCAGTTCTCGCATAATTACTTGAAATTAGGAAAGCACTTATTTCCTAAAAATAAAAGTTTAAGTAAATAAAAAAAAAGGTTTCTAGATTATAAAAAATGTATAATTGGATTTAAAAATAAAACTAAAAGCTTTGAGAGGAGTAAGAGCACACCATGTGGCTTTGGAGAGGAGGTGGGACCAATGTCAGAATCCATCTCCACCTGCCCAGCAACATCAATGCCACAAGGAAAGGTCCCCCTGCCATAGCAAGGATGGCTGGTGTCAGAACACTGAGAACGGAGCTGGTTTTAGAGAGGCCAAGACCTCCACCTGTCACTCATCTTGGGAAGGAGCCAGAGACCTAAGAAGGGGGTTAGTATTGGCGAGGGGGTGTGGTCAGCCTTAGGTTGAGAATTGCCAGAACTCAAAAATAGCCCAAGGTGTGGAGTTTCATTAGGCCAAGGCTGGCCCAAGGAAGATGGCAGGGAAAAGGCGGGGCTTAAATGACCAAAGGAGGAGTCAGGGCAAGTGAAGAGGTGGACCTAAAAGGCGGGGCTTAAATGACCAAAGGAGGAGTCAGGGCAAGTGAAGAGGTGGACCTAAAAGAGGAAAACACAGCACCTGTGCAAAGAGCGAAGCCTGTTCCCGAGAGTGCCCAAAGGGGTCGATGTGCCAGGCCACACGGGGGCGCCCGTCGTCGCCGAACGTGTCCTGCAGGAAGCGCAGCCCCAGCGTCATCTGGTCCACGATGGCGCCATAGTGGGTGGCCGCCTCGTCGTTCATCACCCAGCCACCGTTGGCAAACTCCAGGCGCCCTGCGCGGGAGGGGCTAGGTCAGGGTCCAGGGAGAGTGGTGCTGGGATGAGAGGAGAGCGTTCACTCCCCGTCTCAGAAGCCAGGGTTACAGGAGGAAGCTGAGCTGGGCTTCCATTTCCCTGTCCTTGGGGCAGGCTCACCCTGGCGCACCAGCTCCTGCACGGCTTGCTGTGTTGCGTTCGTCTGCTGGTGCCACCAACGGGAGAAGAAGGCCATCTCCACGTAGACGAACCTGCGGCTGGGCTCTGCCCGCAGGGCAGAAATGACCGAGTCCAGGATGTTCTTCACGGCCCCATGGTGGAGCTCATTCTGAACTGTGGACACAGGGGTCGGGCACTCAGGGACCAGGAGAGCCAGGAGGACCCTCCTCCACACAGGAGCCCAGGCCAGGCATTGCCCCCACCCTGCTGTCCAGAAATCAGAAGGGGTTCGAAGCCCAGGATGGGTGTCTGGGGCCACATCCACCGAGTACTTACCCCCATAGTAGTACTGGTCCACTGTCTTGATCCAGCCCACGTCATCATGTGTGTGGGCCAGCAGGTGAACGTTCAGCATGTCTGGCTGCACCGTGGGGCATGTCTACACAGGGACCCCAACACACACACACACACACACACACACGTCAGTACCCCCAGGGCAAGGAGGTGGAGTGCAGGGGAGGGGCCGGCTCAGGGGACACCATGATTGACATTGTGGCACGGTGGCGGGGGGGAGGGGGGGGGGGTGCCGACCTGAGCCTGACTGTGTGCAGAGGAGGCCAGGCCCTCCCAGGCAGGACACACCTCGCACAGCCCCCCAGCGCGGCTCTCCCTCTCGCCCTGGGAAAATCATCAGCGCCCTGGCTGAGGTGCTTTCAGCCCTGCACACAGCTGTCCTGCGGGCGTCCTGGGGCACACAGAGGGCAGTGGCCTGGGCACAGTAAGTGGAGGAGCCAGGGTGGACTTCAGGGAGGCGGCGTCCACAGCCCCGGTTCTCTCTGAGCGCCCCCCGCCGCCCCCACACCGCCCTCACGGGGCTGCACAGCTCAGGCCGGCGGCCCGGGGACCGGGGAGGCGGGGACCCCCTCCATGGCAGCCCGCACGCATTCGGATCCCGTGTGGGACCCGCCGCCCCTCCAGGCACCCCCGGATCGGACCCGTCCACACCCGCGGACCCTCCTCAGGCTTCCCCCGGCCGGCTCCCTCACCTCGTACCCCGCGGCGCGAGTGCCGGGCGCCGCCACCAACACCACAAAGAGGAAGGTCAGAGGCGGGGGCGGTCCCCGCACGGCGCGCCCCGCGTGCCCCCAGCCGCCGGCGCGGACCCCCGAAGCGGGACCGAGGGCGGTCATGGCTCCGCTGTCCCCGCCGCCGCCGCCTCAGGAGGGTTCCCGGGTCCGGCGGAGGCGGGGCGAACGCTCCGCCCCCAGAACGCGGCCTGGCCAATCGGCGCCGGAGGGGCGGGGCCAAGGCTAGCACTGGCGCCGCCCAGGACTGAGGCTGCCCAGAGTCCTCGGGGTCCCTGAACCCAGCCAAGCGCGGGACAGGTGCTGCCCTCGGGGCGCTGGGCTGGCCCAGGGGCGCCGCTCGGCACTCCGTGGGGCACGGGAATGACTCTGCCCCCTGAGAGTAGTGCCCTAGCTTTTCCTGCAGCTTCTGGATTTTCCTAGGGGGTGGAGGGTGCGCGGGGGGAATTCTAGGGTGTCCTGTTTTGGGGGGACCCTGGAGGGACCGAGCTGGGCTTGATGAGGAGCGGTTCTGCCCGCTGGGGAAACAAAGTTCCATCGCAGAGCCTCAGCTCCCACCAGGGCAGCCAGAGCCTCATCTTTGTAGTAAGAAAACCAAATCCCAGATTGCTTAGTAGTTGGGAGATTCTCTCTCTCTCTCTCTCTCTCTCTCTCTCTCTCTCTCTCTCCTTCTAACTCTGCCTCTGCCTCTCTGTAATTCATCGTTTCAATTAAAGACAAATCTTTTTTTAAAGAGAGAGAGAGATTTGCGGTTGACCAGATCTAAGGAACCATCTCTGCTAGCCTACAAATACAACTTGGGTGGGGCATCCCCTAGGGTGCCGCCTTTTATCTTCTGTGCGAATCAGCTCCGCACTAGCCAAGGAACCCACAACAAGCCACTCGGGACAGAAGGACACTCGCTTGGGTGCATGGCTTGGGATGTTCCCCATTCAAGATAGGATGAGTTCCATCGATTCAGCTGTCGGCTGAGGCCAGAGGACAGGATGGATGAGGCACGGGCAGAGAGAGCGGCCCACATTTATCCAGGAAGCAGAGACAGCCGCTGGGCCCCACTCAGACCTCCAGAACCAACACGCTCATAAGAACAGCATTGCAAGGAGAGCTCCCCAGTGACCTAAGGCTCTCCCACTCCTGGTTGTTTTTTTTAAGTTATATATATATATATATATATATATATATATATATATATATATATATTCTTCAAAATACAGAGTGACAGAGAGAGAGAGAGAGAGAGAATCGTTTGTCTGCTGGTTGACTCTCCAAAGAGCCTCTTACCACCAGGATGGGGCACTGTGGAAGCCAAGAGCTTGGAGCTCCAGCTGAGTTTCCCACATAGGCGCCAGGGATCTGAGCACTTGGCCGTCTTGCCACTGCTTTGTTAGGGGCATTAGCAGGGAGGTGCATGTGGGGTGGAGCAGTTCAGTCTTCAACCCCAAGGTGCACTTCCTAAACACCGTAATTAAATTAAGTTCCCACCCTCTCAGTACCCTAAGTCTATGACTTAGGGTTAAAAAAGCTAGATGAGGGGCCAGTGTTGCCTGCAAGTCCCGGCTGCTCCACTTCCAATCCAGCTCTCTGCTATGGCCTGGGAAAGCAGTGGAAGATGGCCCAAGTCCTTGGACCCCTGCACCCATGTGGGAGACCTGGAAGAAGCTCCTGGCTCCTGGCTTCAGATCAGCTCAGCTACAGCCGTTGCAGACATTTGGGGAGTGAACCAGCAGATGGAAGACCTCTTTCTCTACTTCTCTCTGTAACTCTGTCTTTCAAATAAAATAAATCTTTAAAAGAAATCTGCGCCAGCACCGTGGCCTATAAGGCTAATCCTCTGCCTTGCGGCGCCGGCACACCGGGTTCTAGTCCCGATTGGGGTGCCAGATTCGATCCCGGTTGCCCCTCTTCCAGGCCAGCTCTCTGCTATGGCCCGGGAAGGCAGTGGAGGATGGCCCAAGTCCTTGGGCCCTGCACCCGCATGGGAGACCAGGAGAAGCACCTGGCTCCTGGCTTCAGATCAGCGAGATGCGCCGGCTGCAGCGGCCATTGGAGGGTGAACCAACGGCAAAAAGGAAGACCTTTCTCTCTCTCTCTCTCACTATCCACTCTGCCTGTCAAAAAAAGAAAAAGAAAAAGAAAGAAAGAAAGAAATCTGCATGAGCTCAGGAGCCAAATCCCATTCAGCCCACAGCAGCTGTGTGCTCTCATGTTGTGGATTCACCAACATTCCAATCAAAATGGTGACTTGGGAAAATCGGTGAAAAGGCCATCCAGCAACCACGCTCCAGGCCTGAGTAAAAGCAGGACCAAGGCACCCTGCTCAGGCTTCCCTCCCCAGCCTGGGGGGCTTCCTTCCTCCCACTTACCAAGAGGTCTTGGCCCACAGCCCAGCATCAGGGCCCCATGCAGGGTGCAGCTGGCCCTGGGACGCCCTCTGCTGGCCTCTTTCTTTGACTGCAGTCTGGGACTCAGGAGCCTTTTCAGGCAAGAGCCTAAGATAACCCAGGCCCATCAGGAGCTGTGGGCACCCTGGTCACCATACCCGAGCCTCCCTCACTGGCCAGGTCCAGTCTCCCTTAATAGGGGTGGGATTTAGAAAAACTGACACAACCTTGGGGCTGGTATTGTGGCACAGCAGGTGAAGCCACTGCTTGCAATGCCAGCATCCCATAATGAGGCACAGGCTTGAATCCCAGCTGCTCCACTTCTGATCCAGCTCCCCGCTAAGGTACCTGGGAAGGCAGCGGAAGATGGCTCAAGAACTTGGGCCCTGTCACTCATGTGGGAGACCCAGATGTCATTCCTGGTTCCCGGTGTCACCCTGGCTCAGCCATGACTGTTCTGGTCATTTGAGGAATGAACCAGTGAATGGAAAAATACCTTGGGACTGGCACTGTGGCATAGTGGGTAAAGCTGCCTTAAGCAGATCCAACATCGCACATGGACACCAGTTCCAGTCCCAGCTGCTCCACTTCCAATCTAGCACTCTGCTATGGCCTGGGAAAGCAGTAGAAGATAACCCAAGTCCTTGGGCCCCTGCACCCATGTGAGAGACCTGCAGGAAGCTCCTGGCTCCTGGATTCGGATCAGTGCAGCTCCGGGTGTTGCAGTGATTTGGCAAGTGAACCAGGGGATAGAAGACCTCTCTCTCTCTCTGCCTCTACCTCTCTGTAACTGTGCCTTTCAAATACATAAATCTTTAAAAAAAAAAAAAAGTCAACTGGGGTAAGGGGGAGGGGACAAGCAGTGTGGCCCAGTGGGTTAGGCTGCTGTTTGCCAATCCAACATCTCATATAGCAGCAACAATTCCAATCCTTGAGGATCCTCTTGTGGTTCCACTACCTGTTAATGTGACTTGGAAGACAACAATTGGTGGCCTAAGTACTTGGGTCCCTGTCATCCATGCGGGTGACCCGGATGAAGTTCCAGGATCCTGACTTTGGTCACCACCAGCACAACTTTAGAGGCCTATTGGGGAGAAAACCAGCAGATGGGAGATCTTTCTCTGTCTCTAATTCTATCTCTCTCTTTTTTTTTTAAGAGAGATTTTATTTACTTGTTTGTTTGTTTGTTTGTTTTGACAGGCAGAATGGATAGTGAGAGAGAGAGACAGAGAGAAAGGTCTTCCTTTTTGCCATTGGTTCACCCTCCAATGGCCGCTACGGCCGGCGCATCTCGCTGATCCGAAGCCAGGAGCCAGGTGCTTCTCCTGGTCTCCCATGCGAGTGCAGGGCCCAAGCACTTGGGCCATCCTCCACTGCCTTCCCGGGCCATAGCAGAGAGCTGGCCTGGAAGAGGGGCAACCGGGATCGAATCTGGCACCCCAACCGGGACTAGAACCCGGTGTGCCGGCACCGCAAGGCGGAGGATTAGCCTGTTAAGTCACGGCGCCGGCCTCTCTATCTCTATCTCTATCTCCGTCACTCTGCCTTTCAAATATGTAAGTGAATTTATTTAAGATTTATTTATTTATTTGAAAGTCAGAGTTACAGAGAGAAAGAGAGGCAGAGAGAGAGAGGTCTTCCATCCACTGGTTCACTCCCTAGTTGGCAGCAACAGCTGTGCCAATCTGGAGACAGGAGACAAGAGCTTCTTCCAGGTCTCCCATGCAGGCACAGGGGCCCAAGGAATTGGGTCATCTTCTGCTGCTTTCCCAGGCCATAGCAGAGAGCTGGATCAGAAGTGAAGCAGGCCAGCGCCGTGCCTTAACAGGCTAATCCTCCGCCTTGCGGCGCCGGCACACCGGGTTCTAGTCCCGGTTGGGGCACCAGATTCGATCCCGGTTGCCCCTCTTCCAGGCCAGCTCTCTGCTATGGCCCGGGAAGGCAGTAGAGGATGGCCCAAGTCCTTGGGCCCTGCACCCGCATGGGAGACCAGGAGAAGCACCTGGCTCCTGGCTTCAGATCAGCGTGATGCGCTGCCCACAGCAGCCATTGGAAGGTGAACCAACAGCAAAAAGGAAGACCTTTCTCTCTCTCTCTCTCTCTCTCTCTCACTATCCACTCTGCCTGTCAAAAAAAAAAAAAAAGTGAAGCAGCCAAGACTCAAACCGGTGCCCACATAGGATGCCAGAACTGCAGGCAGCGGCTTTACCTGCTACACCACAGCACCGGCCCCAGTGAATTTTTTTTACATAAGATTTATTTATTTATTTGAAAGGCAGAGTGACAGAGATAAATCTTCCATCCATTGTTCCACTCCCCAAAAGGCTGCAACGGCCAGAGCTGGGCCAAAGCCAGGAGCCAGGAGATCCTTGTGGGTCTCTCATGCAAGTGCAGGAGCCCAAGGAAGTGGCCATCTTCTGCTGCTTTCCCAGACACATTAGCAGAGAGCTGGATTGGAAGTGGAGCAGCCGGGACTCGAACCGGGGTCCATATGGGATGCTGGAACTGCTTACAGCAGCTTTACCCACTATGCCACAGCACCAGCCTCTAGGTCATACATTCTACCTCCCTCTAAAAGTGCCACAAAGATTCCTTCAGCGACCTGAGTGTCATCACTATTTTAATGGCATTTTGGGCGGCAGCATGGGGAGCAGAGGGGAAGAGAGTCAGACTCGCCCCAGGAGCAGAGAGCTCAGGCTTGCAAGGCGACTTCCCTGCAGGTCCCGCCGTCCTCTTTCCACTGGACCGAGGCCACAAACGTGCGGATCTCCATGGGCTGCAGTGTGATGGCGGCCAGGCCCAGAGCAGGCACTGAGGGGTTTGGTACGGGGCCTGGGCAGGGGAGAACCAAGAGTGAGAATTCCCCGCCCTCCTTCACTCCTTCCTCTGGGCCTGAATACCTGTGGGTCTCCAGATGTCCCCCCAGGGCTCATCCTTGACATTAAACTCTTTTTTCAAGCCTAAATACCACTGCTAGACGCCCCCCCCCCCCATTCCTCTGCAATGCCTGGCCCTCACCCTCACACCCTCAAAGCAACCCCAGAACTAGACAACCACGGAGACCCTCGAAACTTGTTCCCGGGCCCGAATGCTCAACCCACACAACCTATTGCTCATTTACTGAACCCACTTTGGACTCTGAAGCCCCGAGCCTGGATCTGCCCAGGGTCCTCAGGTTCTACACTAGATCCTGGCCCACATTCCCATGCCTCATACAGCGCCCCCAGCTGCCAACCCCAGGCAGGAACCCACCCCGCCCACGCTGGGTGCCCACCGGTGTCCGGTGTCCACTTGAGCCTGGAGGCGCTGGCCTGTGGCTGGTTGGCTGCTAGCGTGGTCTCCTGCAGGTGGGTGATGGTGAAGGTGGAGAACAGGTTCTGCGGGAACAGTGGACAGGACCTGATCAGTGGGAGCCAAAGTGGCTTCCCCCACCCCACCCCCCGTTTCGTCTCTCCCTCGCGCCCATTTTCTGTCTGTTTCCCACCTCTGCTCTCCTAACCTGTAAATCCAAGGTCACGGGGGAACTGAAGTTGCGGCCCGAGTCCTCCCCACTGGCAAACTGGTGCTCCAAGCGCAGCAGCAGCGTCTCTGGGCCCCAGCGGGCCAGGGTGAGAAGGTGCACGGAGGGCGGGAGCTCCCGGCACAGCCCTGAGAACTGCGGGGAGACGGAGGCGGGGCTGAGCCGGAGAGGGGCGGGGCTTTGGGCAGGGTGGGCGGGGCTCAGAGAAGAGGAATGGACGGGATCTTGCAGGACTGAGCCAATGAGAGGACGAGGTGGTCCCAAGATGGCGGAAGATTCCACCTGCTGGTGTCTGAGGCCCGAAGGGGCAGTACCGATGGCGTGAGGCCAGGGATGAAGATCAGGAAAAGGAGGAGTGGGATGGGGGAGGCAAGAGCGGGATGCATAAGAGGCGGGGCCTAACCGAGGTGGAGCGGGGCCGAGACGGAGAGGCGATGGTGGGGCGGGAGCTGGGGCTCTGCCCTGCCAGCGGAGGCGTGGGAGGGACCACTGAGGCCACAGACCTAACCGACCGGCTCCCAAGTCCAACCAAGGTCCCCCAAGGTGGCTCCCAATCAGGCCAAACAAAACCCGCAGCCAAGCCCCACCCTCCGGGGACTCCTTGCGCATTCGGTCTCTCGGCCTACAGTGCAGGCCCTCACCTCGGTGAGCCGGGCCGTTCCGGGCTGGTAGGGGGCGCCGCCACCGCCACCGGGGGCCAGCACCACCTGCGGGGCCAGGACTTCCTTCTCCACCAACAGCCGGTGCCCCGCGGCCGCCGTGCCCACCGCGTCCAGCAATACAAGGTGGCGCCCTCGCACCCACGACCCTGAGCCCTCCTCCAGCAGCGGCTCCCCCACTCCACGGTTATCATCCAGCAGCAGCCTGCGGTGCACCTGGGGGGAGAGCAGCCAGGAGAGCCTTAGGGCCCAGCGCGGATCCCTGTCCTTAGTTCTGCATAGACCTGGAAGGAGGACCCTTGGATGGCTGCGGCTCCCAACACACCCACTCACCATGAGCTCCAGGGAGCCGTCCTGCAGGCTGCTGCCCCCCTGTGAGCGATCTGTCAGCACCGTCAGCTGCTTCTTCCCGTCCTGGGGGCAGGGGTGAGTGTGAGGGTGGGGTGGGGAGCCAGCCCCAGCCCCAGGCACCTGGGAGATGCTGCCAGTGAAGAGCGCTCCCCATTCTGTACCCAGGGAGGCGCGGGGTGGGGGAGGGTACCGTGATGTAAATTCGAGTGTTGACTGGATAGTAGTTCCCCGCCACTGGCTCTGTCTGGTTCAAGTTCCAGGTGGGCCGATAATTCCTCCTGGGGAAGGAGGTCATCTGGTCAGGCTGGGACACCGGCTCCCCCACTCTGCTCTCTCCCTTCTTCCTCTCCCTCCCACATTCACACCATCAGCCAGCGCCCCCACCCTGGACCCCACACATCACCACTGCCCCGCGGGTGCCCTGCGTCCCCGTCACCTCCTCTTCAGGATCTCCCGGCCATTGCTGTCCGTGTAGAAGTAGCCCTTGGTGTCCAGCGGCGTGTCGAAGCGACTGATCACTTCCTTCCCCCATTTGTCACTGTACCCAACGGAACAGCAAGCTCCTGAGCCTCATCTAAACTCACTCTGGGGGCAGTGTTGGGGGCAGTGGCTAAGACACCAGCTGGGACGCCACCACCCGTATCACAGTGCCCGGGCCTGAGTCCCAGCTGTGCTCCTGCTTCCTGCCTCTGTTGATGCAGACCCCGAGAGACAGGCAGGGACAGTGACAGCCCTGCCACCCACACGGGGGACCAGGTTGAATTCCTAGCCCCCAGCTTCCTCCTGGCCTAGCTCTAGGTCTTTGGGGGCATTTGAGGAGTGAACCAGATGGGAGGAATCTGTCTAAAGGATTCAATCTCTTTTCTAACTCCATTTCAAAAAACAATGATATTTTAAACTAAAGCATCCTGAATCGGTGCTCAACCCCAGCCCCAGCCCCAGCCCCCGCACTCACCCCACAGGGATGGGCCCCACCGTCCACTCCAGCTCCAAGTGGCGCTGTCCGCGGTACAGGCGAACCACCTGGGAACACCAGGCTGAGAAGTTCTGGTGCACCTCCTGCACCAAGGGCGTCTGAGGACACACAGGGCAGAGGGCGGGGGTCAGCCCAGCCATGGGCAGAGGGGAGACATGCAAATACCCCCTGCTGTGAACCCTCCAGAAGCTTCCATCAGGGTCCAACCCAAAACTGCACAGGACTCCCACCCATCACTGCACCTGCCTGGATGTGATGCCCACCCTTCCCACTCAGTCCCTGCCCAGAAGTCTCAAGTGGGGCCCATGTGCTGGCTGCCCACATAACCTCCCCCGCCCTCCTCAGAGCAGAGTTCTAGCTCCACATGTGGCTCCCTGCAAAAGAGTACATTGTCCCAACTTCCCTGAGGCTATCGGTAGCTAGGGGATCACACCATGGCCTGTCTCGGTGGTTCAAGTGCAGATGGAATAGCTGGAGCCTGCAGCCATGCTGGATGGACCACGAGTAGCTGACTGTAGAGGAAGGCAGTGCACCAAGACAGAAGGGGCCTGGGTGCCTAGGGAATCACCCAACATGCCTGGTAGACCAGCCTGACTTGGTGTTAAAAAGAGTCTTTGTCTCGCTTAGACACAGTTAACTTGGGTAATCAGTCACAATCAGTAAGACCACATCCTACTACACTGATGACCTAGGCAGGAAGGCACACACCTCGAGAGGAAGAACATCAACTCTCAGGCTCCCGAGCCTGCACAGATGTGGGTCTTGCCATTGCCTGCCCTTCTCCCACCCTATGACGACACATGGACGCAAGAACCTGGAATACTGCCCTTCCCTAAAAACCAGGCATCTCTGCAAGTGCCAACTCTCCAATCTCCACTCCCAATATCAACTCCTCTTACACTGACCTCGGGGACCTCTGCAGGTCCCTGTCCTGGGCTCTCCCCATGCGTGAACACCCCAAACCTGATTTCCAATGCTGCCAGTAATCCCGACACCCACAGCAGGGGTCAGTGGCATCACGTGTGTGTCTCTGGGAGAGGCAGCCGCCTCTCATTAGCCCCTGTAACCCTCTTCCCTCAGGGACACTGGACTCCTCTCCCCTCTCCACCTGGCACCTGGCTCATCCCCCTCCCCTCCCCACTGCCCACTCATCACTCCTGGCCCCAGACCTTCAGTACGCGGATCTGAGCCCAGCGGCTCACGGGCAGTGGTTTCAATCCGTAGGGTCTAAAGATGTAGGCTCCAGAGGCCTGATCGCTTTTCTCGTCACCTGTACTGGCGTTATACCTGGAGTTGGGGCAGGTGAGAGTTAGATAAGGGGCTCCGGCTCCACATTGCCCCCCTCCCCAGCCTGCAGATCCCCCCTCACCAAAAAAAAGCCTGGCTCACGGGCAGCACGAGTTTCTGCTCCAGGTCCTCAATCTGCATCAAGAGGCCTGTCTCAGGGTTGAAGGTCGCCCGGATGTACTGTGCAGAAAACGGAGGACACACAACAAAGGGCACGGCCTCAGCCAATGGCAGCTCCGTTCTTCCTGGAGCTCAGGACAGCACCCTGCAGTGCCCCTCCCCCTCTCACTCTCCCACTCCTCACGCTGAATCCCATTAGAGGATCCTAATGGGTCCAGCTTCATCACCCCATGGCCCTCTGGGACTGGTACAGTGGATCCCTTCCAGGTCCCTAGCTCCTGTGTTCATGTCCCACACTCGGTCCCCACCGATGGCCTGGGTCAGCCCAGCTCCAATCATAGCCCCCATGGCTTCAGATCAAAGCCAGCACGGGCAGCTGACACAGGGACTGTGATGCAGGTTCCACAGATGTTTACGGGTCCACGGCAATACTTTCATTTACATTAGAATCCAAACACAAACTCAGTATAACACTGATGAATGCATTATAACAAAGTCTTCCTGGATGGAATTTACCTTCAGACCAACATCGACATACATTAGGATTTTCTACATTTTTTATGGAAACAGGGTTACAATAGCCTTGGATTTTTTTAAACTCATGACAATCTTAATGTAGTCATATCCAGCACATGGTTCCTTCATGGTAAAAGCCACAGTTCTGGGGCTGGCCTTGTGGCGTAGCAGGTAAAGCCACCGCCTGCAGTGCTGGTATCCCATATGGGCACCAGTTTGAGTCCTGGCTGTTCCACTTCTGATCCAGCTCTCTGCTATAGCCTGGGAAAGCAGTAGAAGATGGCCCAAGTGCTTGGGCTCCTGCACCCACATGGGAGACCCAGAAGAAGCTCCTGGCTCCTGGCTTCAGATCAGCTCAGGCCCTTGGGGCCATTTGAGGAGTGAACCAGCAGAAGGAAGACCTCCCTCTTTCTCTGACTCTTTCTCCCTCTCTCTCTGTAACTCCGCCTTTCAAATACATAAATAAATCTTCTTTTAAAAATTGCAAACTGCTACATGCCATCCTCTTTGGCTTTCCTGCTTTCCTGTCCAGTGTCTCCCATGATCACCCTGAGTCCTCACAGCAGCCCCGGGAAAGGACGCTGAGGCTCAGATGAAGGTCACTCACTCAAGGTCACTCCATCAGGGGAGTGAGGTGATGGCAGACCACAAACCCCAGAACTGCTAACCCAGAGCCTGCACAGCTCACCATGAAAGCTCAGATTTGTCATCAAAGAAGGAAAAAGCATCACAGGGAGTCTCACCTCGTTTTGGATAACCAGGACACCAGTCCTGGACTTCTTGGGGATGGGTTCGGGGCTGCGGGCCTTGGGATTCTGGAGAGAGACTCGGGCTACGGAGTAGATGCTGAAGCCCAGGGCCGGCACCGAGGCGGAGAACAGCAGCTCTGGGCTGGGCTTCTGGCCCTCTGGTTGGGGCAGCAGCAGCACCTCAGGGAAGGGAGGGGGGAAGCTGAGCCAAGAGGCTCTGCGTGCGCACAGAAAGCATCACACTCAGTACAGCAGGCAGCAAACTCAAGGAGGGGAGGGAGCCCTGGGGAGGGAGGAGAGAGATGGGGGAGGCAATGGAGGGAGGGAGGACTGCAGGGGAGGAGGAGGCTCAAGGGAGGAGGCTGTCTGGGAGGCAGGGGCTCTCCAGAAACACGGAGGAAATGTCCTGGGGGGATTAAAGGGGGCAACTCGGGTGGGAGAGATGCTCCGAGGGGGGCTGATGCTAAGGGCCAGAGTGGGCAGAGATCTGCAGGGACAGGAGGTGACCACGAGGGGGAGGGCCGTGCCCATGGGTGTCCACGGGTGACAGTCCCTGAAGGGGCTCACATCGCTGGGCACAGCGTGGCCACTGGGGTCCTTCACGAGGAAAGCGCCTGCACTGACCGGCAGCCGCACCATACGGTCCACCTTCCTGGCCAGGGGGTTGTAAATGGCGACCTGGAACTGGGGGAGGGGGACAGGCAGGGCGGGGTCACAGCAGGCTTTCTCCAGACCCGCCCACCACACCCCCGGGACCAGCCCCCTGTGGGGGGGTTCAGTGGTCTCTGTCTTGCCCTGGCTTGGCTGAGCCCCACAAAGTCTCGCTCGACAAAGGTCATCCAAAATAATTACCACCACCCCGTGCACCCCATCACCGGGAGCCCTGACTCCTCCTCTTCCGTGAGCCCCACCACCTGTGGGGTCACCACCCCCTGGGGCCCCGCCCAAGGCACCTGCCTCCCGCCCCGCCCCCACCCCGGCTCACGCGCGCCGACGTCTGGCTGAGCGGGCAGACGCTGATGTTGAGCTCCGGGCAGATGGAGAAAGCCTCCTTGGAGCCGCTGAGCCGCGCCAGGGCATTGCTCAGGAGAACCTGGGGAGCAGCTTCGCTCTAAACGCACACCCCCACACCCCAGGCAGTCTACCTTGAAGCCCGCCCCCACCGTCCCCTACCCCACCAGATCCCCTCCTCTCCGAGGCCCCGCCCACTACCTTGCCCCAGACATAACTCCTCCCCACCAGCCCTAGTCCACACCACCTGGGTCCTCAAACGCCCCTTATCCTGGTCCCCGTCCTCTCCTATCAGCTGCAGGCCACGCCCCCTAAAAGCCCCGCTCTTTCCCTTTCAAGCCATGGCCCCGCCTTTTTCCCAGCCTTGCCCCTCCCCTCCAAGGCCCTGACTCCGCCTCTTTCCATCTCCGCTAATCCGTTTGTAAGACGATCCCGCCCCTTGCCCCACCCCTTGTGCCCACCCACTCCTTCCAGGCCCCCGTCCCCACAACTTGCATCCCCCTTCTCCAAGCCCTGACCACGCCCTGCCTCTCCGCTCCGAGCCCCCGGTCCCGCCCATTTCCATCCACCACACGTCACTCTAGCCATGGCTCCGCCCCCTCCCGTCAGGGGCCCCGCCCCGCGGACCTGGCCAGGCCTCCAGCCGGCAGCCAGCAGCCTCGCATAGTCGTTGGCCACGAGCTGGCGGGAGGTGCCGCTGACCGCGTCGTGGTGCTGAAGCACAGCCATCGCCTCCTCTGCGGGCACACAGGGGGTCAAGAGCGGTCGCCAGGGGACTGTTAGCCCGGACCCCACAGAGGACAAGAAAAGCCCCATGCGGGCAGCTATCCTCTTACAGGTGCTAAGAAGGGACCTGGGAAAGCCCAGGGCTGGGTCCCACCTTCGTCCCCTCTCCCGTCCCCATCTCCACGCAGGCCGACCCCTACCTAGGGGAGCGCTGTCTCCTGACCCATAGGGGCCCACGTTGGCCGCAGGGCCCGCCAGCGCCTCCAGCTGCTTGCACACCTGGGGAGCAGTGCACAAGTTCAGGCTCCTGGTCTAAGGGGCCTCCTGGCTGCCCCCTCCCGCCAGCGCCGCCCACCTGCAAGAAGTTGTAGCTGACGCGCTCATAGCGCTTGAGGGCCGGCCGGCTGGAGAAGTAGCCGGTCCAGAACTGGTGGGGGCCATCGGAGTACGGGAAGTAGTCGTCCTCCTTCAGCGACCTGCGCGGTCAGAGAGGGCAGAGTCACGAGGCATGGGGCACGCCAACCCCCAGCCCCCCAGGATCCCCAAATACCAGGTGAGGTTGGCCTTGTTCAGCTCCCAGAGGTAACAGGCTGGGGTGGAGTAGAGCACGTGGACGCGGCTCCCGTTTGCCTGCTGCTGGGGGGAGGCGAGTGGGTGAGCCCTTGGGGACAGCGCTGCGTCCCCGGGACCCACAGCTGCGCACATCAGACCTCCCACCCGGCGCCCACAGGTTTGTATGTGGTCAGCTCGGGTGCTGAGTCCACCTTCTGAGTGCGCACCAGTGCTCACGTGGGAAAGGGAATTTTGGCCACAGCCAACCATTAGCACCCTTGGAGCGATTCATAGATGATGAAGAATGGACATGGAGTTTCACTAAACCTTGCCGGGAGGGTTTTTAGAGTGAATGGATGCTCACCTTCCGCTGAGGGAGGTGAAGGTACTGGAAAGTGAGGTCCATGAGGAACAAAGATGTTCTGCCGAGCTGTGTCCCAGGGGTACACAGTAGGTGCTCAACAAACATTTTAATAAATGAAGGGGTGTGCAAACCCAACATCCATTCATACGGTCGTCCCTCGGGATCCACAGGGGATTTTACCAGGACCCCCAGAAGCTACCAAACTGCACACATCACAAGCACCTTGTAGCAGCTGCATTGAATTTACACAGAATCTGTGCCCGTGCTCCCCTAAAGCTTGAATCATCTCAGGATGACTGAACAATGTGAGTACTTGAATGAGTTGTTGGACAGCGTGTTTAGGGGAGAGTTCCAAGGAAAAAACCGCAGTGGGCATTTGGTGGGACAGTTAAGATACCACTTGTAATGTCCACACCCCATATATGAGACCCTCACATCCAATCCCACACCTGTTCCCAAGTCCAGCTTTCTGCTGTTGCACAGCCTGGGAGGTAGCAGGTAACGGCTCGAATGGGTGGTCCCTGGGAGACCCGGACTGACTTCCCCCTTCCTGGTACAGGGCAGGTCATTGTATGTGTTTGAGGAGGGAACCAGCACAAGGAAGATTCTTCCCTAAGTCTCTATCTTTCCTAAGATTGAAATAAATATGGATTCAGGGGTGGACATTGGGTATATGAGTTAATATGCCAGCTGGGACACCCACACCCCACATCAGAATGCCCGGGGTTCAAGTCCCACCTATGCTGATTCCAATTCCTGCTAATGCACCCCTGGGAGATAGCAAGTGATGGCTCAGCTAGGTGGGTTGCATCCACCCACATGGGAGATCTGTTCAGTTCCCACCTGTTCCACTTCTGATCCAGTTCCCTCATGATGCACCTGACAAAGCAGTGCTTGGGAGACCCAGATGAAGCTCCTGGATCCTGGCTTTGGTTGTAGCCATCTGAGCAGGGAACCAGTAGATGGAAGAGCTGTGTGTGTGTGTGTGTGTCTTCCTGTCTCCCTATAACTCTCACTTTCAAATAAATAAATACATCATTAAAAAGAACTAAGTAACTTTTTTTAAAGAATTGTCAAAGGCACAGAGTTAGTAAGTGGCAGAGCCTTAGACAGGAGAGGGGAGACCAAGTTTCTGTGCTGCGCGAAAGGAAGGACTGTGACCATGGCCACAGCAGCAGGCCACTAACACTGCCCAACACACCTACCCATGGCCAGAAGTAATGACCACCAGATGGCTCTCTCCTTGTCCCCAGAACTTGTGACTATGCCAGGGAGCATGATAAAGGAGAAAATCGAGGTTGCATATGGAATTCAGGCTGCTGATGAACTGAGCTTACATAGGTGGCTTAATCTGGATTAGCTACAGACCAGATGCAATCGCAAGGGTCTGGAGCACTGGAGGTGGAACACTGGTAGTTAACACACTGCTTGGGACACCGGCGTGCTCTATCGGAGAGCCTGGTTCGAGTCCCAGCTCCTCTGCTTATGATCTTATTTCCTGTAAGGCACACTGTGCGGAGTAGCAGATGATGGGTCCTATATATGGGTGCCTGCCACCCACATACTAGACCCACACTGAGTTTCCAGCTCTGGCTCTAGTTTTACCAAGCCCTAGGGGGATGAAACAAGGGGTGAAAGACCTCTCTCTGAATCTCTTTTTCAAATAAAAATGAGGGGCCTGTGCTGTGGCTTAGTGGGTAAAGCCACCACCTGCAGTGCCGGCATCCCATATGGGCACTGGTTCGAGTCCCGGCTGCTCCACTTCCCATAGAGCTCTCTACTATTGCCTGGGAAAGCAGTAGAAGATGGCCTAAGGCCTTGGGTCCCTGCACCCACGTGGGAGACCTGGAAGAAGCTCCAGGCTCCTGGTATTAGATTGGCACAGCTCCAGCTGTTGCGGCCATCTGGGGAGTAAACCAGCAGATAGAAGACCTCTCTCTCTCTCTGCCTCCCCTTCTCTGTGTGTAACTCTGATTTTCAAATAAATAAATAAATCTTTAAAAAATTTCAAAACAGAAAATAAACTGGGGAATGCAGGCAGGGTCCAGACTGGAAAAGGCAAAGATGTAGGTTCTCTCCCAAAACCTCCAGAAGGCGCCCAGTCCTGCCCACACCTCCGTGCCAGCCCAGTGCAAATCTGTGCTTGACTGCTGACTTATAGAACTGGAGCACCACGGATTTCTGCTGTTTTGAGCTGCCTGATTTGTGGTTATTTGTTGCAGAAGCAAGAGAACACTAAGAGGGCACCTGTAACTGTGACCACGACCCAAGTCCCTGCATCCAAGTATACACTGGGACAGGAGCACTGCAGGGCGGGGACACTGACCTCTGCGTTGACCAGCCGGATGAGCTTGTCGAGGTTCTTGAACCACATGTGGGCGTTCTCATACTGGAAGTCGGAGCCCATGGTCATCACGGTGTGGTTGGTGCGGTAGAACCGGCGCTGCAGGGCAAAGGCAGTTCTGAGGCCACCTTGTCCTGGCCACCCTGTGTCTAACTGGGTCTCTGTATACACAAGGAATGTTTCAAAATGTTTCTAGAAAATGGAATTAAAGGGGCCAGCGTAGCAGCACAGTAGGTAGGCTAAGCCTCCGTCTGCAGCAGCAGCATCCCATGTGGGCACCAGTTTGTGTCCTGGCTGCTCCTCTTCCAATCCAGCTCTCTGCTTATGGCCTGGGAAAGCAGTGGAAGATGGCCCTAGGCCTTGGGCCCCTGCACCCATGTGGGAGACCCAGAAGAAGCTCCTGGCTCCTGGCTTCAGATCAGCCCAGCCCCGGCCGTACAGCCATTTGGGAGTGAACCAAGGATGGAAGATCTCTCTCTCTCTCTCTCTCTCTCTCTCTCTCTCTGTGACTGTGCCTCTAAAATAAATAAATAAATCTTTAAAACAAAAAAATGAAATAAAATAAAATGGAATTAAAAGACAAATCTATTTTGGTGCAAACAACTCAGAAATTCATGTATAATGTTTTCACAATACCTATTGTCATGAACTTTTTAAAGACACGTCTCCAACCCCCACATGTGCTCAAGAACACCAAAGCGGGGCCGACGCTGTGGTTTAATGGATGAGGCGGCACCTAGAGTGCTGGCATCCCATGTGGGCGCCAGTTCGAGGGCCCCTCTCTTTCTCTCTCTCTGCCTCCACCTCTTTGTAACTTTGCCTTTCAAATAAAATAAATAAATCTTTAAAAAGAAAAAAAGGGCCGGTGCCGTAGCTCACTTTGCTAATCCTCCACCTGCGGCGCCGGCACCCCAGGTTCTAGTCCTGGTTGGGGCACCGGATTCTGTCCCGGTCGCTCCTCTTCCAGTCCAGCTCTCTGCTGTGGCCCGGGAGTGCAGTAGAGGATGGCCCAAGTGCTTGGGCCCTGAACCCCATGGGAGACCAGGAGGAAGCACCTGGATTCTGGCTTTGGATTGGCACAGCGCGCTGGCTGTGGCGGCCATTTTGGGGGGGGTGAACCAACGGAAGGAAGAACTTTCTTTTTCTTTTTTTTTTTTTTTTTTTTTTGACAGGCAGAGTGGATAGTGAGAGAGAGACAGAGAGAAAGGTCTTCCTTTTTCCATTGGTTCACCCTCCAATGGCTGCTGAGGCCGGCGCATCGCGCCGATCCGAAGCCAGGAGCCAGGTGTTTCTCCTGGTCTCCCATGCAGGTGTAGGGCCCAAGGACTTGGGCCATCCTCCACTGCCTTCCTGGGCCATAGCAGAGAGCTGGCCTGGAAGAGGGGCAACCGGGACAGAATCCGGCGCCCCAACCGGGACTAGAACCCGGTGTGCCGGCGCCGCAAGGCAGAGGATTAGCCTGTTAAGCCATGGCGCCGGCCACTTTTTTTTCTTTTTTTGACAGACAGAGTGGACAGTGAGAGAGAGAGAGACAAAGAGAAAGGTCTTCCTTTGCCGTTGGTTCACCCTCCAATGCACCCCAGTCCTCCAGGTTCGGGACACCAGGTTACCTGGGCAGTGGCTACGTCGAGGAAGTAATGGACGACTTGCTTGGCATTGTATTCAGGACTCTCAGGGTCGTCCACGATGGGCTTGTCGGCACACAGCACGTCCCAGCACAGATCCTTGGGTGGGTTGTAGTTGTTGGGGAGGATACCTGAGGGGTGCACCACATACACCTGAGGGTCAAAACCAGCCATGCCTCACCCAGGGCGGGCTTCAGAATTCACAGGGCCCAAAGCACAAGGAAACTTCCAGACTTCCGTTTATAAGACACTAAGGAGTTGTGTTTTTTTTGTTTTTTTTGTTTTTTTTTTTTTTTTGTTTTTTTTTTGGACAGGCAGAGTGGATAGTGAGAGAGAGAGAGACAGAGAGAAAGGTCTTCCTTTTTCCATTGGTTCACCCTCCAATGGCCGCTGCGGCCAGTGCATTGTGCTGATCTGAAGCCAGGAGCCAGGTGCTATTCCCGGACTCCCATGCGGGTGCAGGGCCCAAGCACTTGGGCCATCCTCCACTGCCTTCCTGGGCCATAGCAGAGAGCTGGCCTGGAAGAGGGGCAACCGGGACAGAATCCGGCGCCCCAACCGGGACTAGAACCCGGTGTGCCGGCACCACAAGGCAGTGGATCAGCCTGTTAAGCCACGGCGCCGGCCCGACACTAAGGATTTTAAGACACTGACAGCACAGCACTCAATGCAGCTCAGGGCCTGTGTGTCTTGGGGTCCCGGGTGATGGCTCTCAGGTCACCCCACAGCCTCACCAGTGAAGAGGTCGGCAGTCGGGGGCTGTAGGCTGGCGCTGCCCCGCCACACCTGCTCCATCTCCTGCTTCTGCTTCCGCAGCTCTTTGTCTTGGTAATCCACGCGCCCCAAGAAGAAGCCATCAAAGCCCATCTGGGGTGGGGCAAGAGAGGGTCTCTATGAAGGAGTGCCCAGCCCTCCACCATCAAGCCGCTCTCAGCTTGGGAGAGGCGAGCAGAGCACAGGTAGACAGTGGGGGCTGCAACCAAGCGTATATCCAGGGTGGGGGCAGGGGCAGAGAGTAGCACTTGATGGTGGGGACGGGTGGAGTCCAAAGTCAGAACCCAGCTTCACCTCCTCCACAAGGTCAAAGCCAAAGGAAGGTGGAAGGCAATCCCTTCTGAAGTCAGAAGGAGGCTGGGGCCAGAACACAGCGAACTGAGCCGATTTTAAAGCAATAGGGGTCTCCACCTGCCACGCACTTGTGGAGAAGCACAAATCCTAGCAAGTGGGGCAGGGCCAGAGCACTAGGAACAGAGGGTCAGTTTAGGGGGTGGAGCTACTGAATGAGAATCTGCTTTGGGGGCCAACTTTGGGCTGAGCTAGTAAAGTCACTTGCATCCCACACGGGTGTAGGTTTGAGTCCCAGCTGCTCCGCTTCTGATCCAGCTCCCTGCTAATGCACCTGGGAGCAGCAGAAGATGGCCCAAGTGCTTGGACCCGTGCAATCCACATGAGAAGCCCGGAAGAAGCTCCTGGCTCCTGGCTTCAGCCGGGCTCAGCCCTGGCTGTTGCAGCCATTTGGGGAGTGAAAAAATGATGGAAGATCTCTATCTCTCTATCTATCTCTCCTCCTGTCTCTGAAACTCTGCCTTTCAGATAAATAAATTTTTAAAAAATGCTTCAGTTGGGATGGGGTAGGACTCACAGCTAGCCCAATGGGTAGGGTTTCATTAGGCCAAGGCCTGGTCCCAGGGAGATGGCAGGCAAAAGGCGGGGCTTAGATGACCAAGGGAGGAGTGAAAGGGAGTGAAGGAGTGGATCCAAGATGGGTCCAGACAGCACCTGTGCAAAGAGCGAAGCCTGTTCCCGAGAGTGCCCAAAGGGGTCGATGTGCCAGGCCACACGGGGGCGCCCATCATCGCCGAACGTGTCCTGCAGGAAGCGCAGCCCCAGCGTCATCTGGTCCACGATGGCGCCATAGTGGGTGGCCGCCTCATCGTTCATCACCCAGCCACCGTTGGCAAACTCCAGGCGCCCTGCGCGGGAGGGGCTAGGTCAGGGTCCAGGGAGAGTGGTGCTGGGATGAGAGGAGAAAAGCGCTCACTCTCAGGCCCTTGTATCCAGATATGGAGTGGGAGCTTCCCAGAGGAGCCCCTGGAGGTGGGGCTTTGCAGGACACAGAGATGTTTCCAGATCACAACAGTGCAGACAGCCTGCACAGTAGCATGATGGACTCTCAGAAGCCAGGGTTACAGGAGGAAGCTGAGCTGGGCTTCCTCTTTTTCACTTCCTTGGGGCAGGCTCACCCTGGCGCACCAGCTCCCGCACGGCTTCCTGTGTTTCGTTCGTCTGCTGGTGCCACCAACGGGAGAAGAAGGCCATCTCCACGTAGACGAACCTGCGGCTGGGATCTGCCCGCAGGGCGGAAATGACCGAGTCCAGGATGTACTCCACGCCAGCGTGCTGGAGGTTATTATAAACTGTGGACACAGGGGTCAGGCACTCAGGGACCAGGAGAGCCGGGGGACACTCCTAGACACAGGAGTCCATGCCAGGCATTGCCCCCACCCTGCTGTCCAGGGCTCAGAAGGGGTTCGAGGCCCAAGATGGGTGTCTGGGGCCACACCCACCGAGTACTTACCCCCATAGTAGTACTGGTCCACTGTCTTGATCCAGCCCACGTCATCATGTGTGTGGGCCAGCAGGTGAACGTTCAGCATGTCTGGCTGCACCGTGGGGCATGTCTACACAGGGACCCCAACACACACACCTGTGTCAGTACCCCCAGGGCAAAGAGGTGGAGTGGGGAGGGGTCTGGCTCAGAGGACAGCATGATGGACACTGGGGTGCGGTGGGGAGGCCCCGACCTGAGCCTGACTGTGTGCAGAGGAGGCCAGGCCCTCCTAGGCAGGACACACGCATCGTGGTGCTCACACGCACAGCTCCCACCCCGCACAACCACAGCGCAGATCTCCCTCACCCTGGGAAAATCATCAGAGCCCTGGCTGAGGTGCGGGCTAAGGCTGGGCTCAGTGTCCCAAGTTCTCAGCTCAGCGTCCTGGGGCACACAGACAGGTAGCCACTGGAAGGGGAGGAGCCAGGGTGGACTTCAGGGAGGCGGTGTCCACAGCCCTGGTTCTCTCTGCGCGCCCCCCGCCGCCCCCACACCGCCCTCACGGGGCTGCACAGTTCAGGCCGGCGGCCCGGGGACCCGGGCAGGCGGGGACCCCCTCCATGGTACCCCGCAGGCATTCGGATCCCGTGTGGGACCCGCCGCCCCTCGGAGGCACCCCGGATCGGGCCGTCCACACCCGCGGACCCCCTCAAGGCTTCCTCCTGGCTGCCTTTCGCTTCGGGCCGCAGGCCGACTCACCTCGTATCCCGCGGCGCGAGTGCCGGGCGCCGCCACCAACCCCAGGACGAGGAAGGGTAGAAGAGGCCGTGGGAGCAGCAGGGCGCGCCCCACGCCCCGGGAGTCCCCAGCGCGGTCCCCCGAGGTCCGCGCGGCGCCGGCCATGGCTCCACGGACACCGCTGCCGGCCGCCACCACAGCCACCGCCGCTGCCTCAGGGTTCCCGGGTCCGGGCCGGGGTGGGGCGAACGCTCCGCCCCCAGAACGCGGCCTGGCCAATCGGCGCAGAGGGGGCGGAGCCATGGCTGGGGCTTGCAGCTCCTGAAGTCTGCCGGGCTTAATAACGCAGGAGATCCTGGGTCAGGGGGTGCCCTGGGGGCGCTGGTTGGTTTGTCCAGCGATGCCTTTAGCCTCTCCAGAACTCCGTGGGACTTTGGAATGAACCTGTCCTCCCTTGAGAGGCGAGGCCTCAGCTTTTCCTGCGGTGGGGACTGGGTATCCCTAGGGAGGTCTTCGTGGACCCTCAGGTGTCAGGGTGGGCACCTGGAGGGGCTGAGCTGGGCTCCAGGCAGGGCTTGATCTCGACGCGGTTCTGCCCCGTGGGGCCCAGGGCAGGTTCCCACCACTCCAGCCTGGATACGTTCCCAGGAGTCACCAGCAGGTGTACCAATCCTAGGAGTCCCGCAGAGCCTTAGCCTGGCCCCTGCGACCACTCCGAGTCTCTGGCAAGCCCTGGCCTGTCACAAGGAGGACTTAGAGCGGTTTATGATGGCGGATCCAGAGCTCAGGCCCCGCGGTGAGGGCCCACAGGAGCACCCAGGGCGATTCCATGGGTCCTCTTGGCCAGTACCTCTCTCTGCCAGGACACTTGGATATTTTTTTCAAGAGCTACAAGGATAGCAAGGCCCAAAGAACCACCCATGCGCCCTGAGAAATGTGACGGATTGGGGGGACAGGCTCTGCAGTGGTGCCTTTTATCTCCTATGTGATCAGACAGGTGTGCTCGCAGTCAGGCCAGGTTCCTGTTAGAATGCAAAAAAGGGAAGTTCCTTTCAGAGTGGACTAGATGCCTGCTTCTCCCCCGGAGAAATGTTTTTAGCAGGTCCAAATACCAATCTCACCCTTCTGAGTTTCTAGTTTTATCCAGAGAGTACAAAGATGAGGTTACCTATCCCACCTTTCTGATGGTTTTGTTGTTTTATCCTGAGCAGGCTACACAGGATTACAAATCCAGCCTTGTGATGGGTTCCCGTAAGGAAAAGGGGGAAAACAAAAACAAACAAACAAAAAGGGGGGAGCAGAAGAAAGAAAAGACAGGATTCAAACTCACAGCCAAAATAATTTTTTAAAGATTTATTTATTTGAAAGAGTTACACAGAGAGAAAGAGAGGAGGCAGAGAGAGAGAGAGGTCTTCTATCCACTGCTTCACAGCCCAATTGGCTGCAATGGCTGGAGCTGTGCTGATCCAAAGCCAGGAGCCAGGAGCTTCTTCCAGGTCTCCCACACGGGTGCAGAGGCCCAAGCACTTGGGCCATCTCCCTCTGCTTTCCCAGACCACAGCAGAGAGCTGGATCAGAAGTTGAGCAGCCGGGACTCGAACTGGCACCCATGTGAGATGCTGGCACTGCAGGTGGTGGCTTTATCTGCTACACCACAGCATTGGCCCCCAAAACAAATTTATTCAAGAAGAAAAACAAATTTGCAGAGGTAGCCTACTGCCAGGGTGCACACAGACCAGTGGGCTGGGCCTTGTAGATCTTAGGACAGGCTAAGGGTCCAGAGGTGGGGGGGGGGGGCAGTAGTGGGGGGTGGGTAGGTCTCTTCATACAGGTTTTTCAGGTTTTTTGTAGGCTTACAAACCTGGAAAAGAATGCAGAAGGAGGGGAGGGATAGAAGATGGAAGATCAGGGTGTGGGGCTGAACTGATTTCTTGATACAAGAGGAAAGGGCTCCATTGGGAAATTTGGTTTCAGGCAAGGAACTAAGACGACTGAGGCCTGTATCCACAGCCCACCAGTTCTCTCTCCCTGACCCCGCCCTCTGAGTGTCAACTGTTAAGCTGATCCCCCGAATTCTGCTTAAAAGACACCACTTTCTCAGGATTTCCTTTCTTGGAACCGCCGCCCTCCAGTTTGCCACAGCCCGAGGTTTCAGACTTAAATAAATCTTGCTTCGCTCACTGTCTCGTCCGCACGGAAATTCGTCCATGTGAGACAAGAACCGAGTTCCCCTTCCTCCATGGCCATTTCCCAGTGACAATTACTGCCACAAGTACCTAAAAACCAGCCACTTAACAAGGAAGGGGCGTTAGTTTTGCTCACCATGTGGAATGTTCACAGTTCAAGGTCAGGTGCGTTCCACTGTGGCCGTCTGCTGAGGCCCACGCAGAGGGAGGGTCCCATGTGGAGCCAGGAAGCAGAGACAGTGGCCAGGCCTCACTCAGACTGCTGGACCCAACCCTCTCACAAGAGCCCCCTTCTGGGGCTAGCGCTGTGGCGTGGTAGGCTAAGCTGCTTGCAGTGCTGGCATCCCATATGGGCACCGGTTCAAGTCCCAGCTGCTCCACTTCTGATCCAGCTCTCTGCTGTGGCCTGGGAAAGCAGTAGAAGATGACCCAAGTCTTTAGGCCCCTGCACCTGCATGGGAGACCCAGATAGAGCTCCTGGCTTTGGATTGGCCCAGCTCCAGCCACTGCAGGTGTTTGGTGGGTGAACCAACGGATAGAAGATTTCTCTTTCTCCCTCTCTCTGTAACTCTGCCTCTCAAATAAATAAATAAATAAAATCTTTAAAAAAAAAAAAAAGTTCTGCCTCACATGCACAAAGCCCCAGTGACTTAAAAGTCTCCCACTAGGCACATTTCTCTCTTTAAAAAAAAAAAAAAGATTCATTTTTATTTTATTTGACAGAGTTACAGAAAGAGGTAGAGCCAGAGAAAGAGAGGTCTTCCCTCTACTGGGTCACTCCCCAGTGAACGCAATGGCTGGAGCTAAGCTGATCCAAAGCCAGGAGCCAGGAGATTCTTCTGGGTCTCCCACGTGGGTGCAGGGGCTCAAGCACTTGGGCCATCTTCTACTGCTTTCCCAGGCCATCAGCAGAGAGCTGGATCAGAAATGGAGCAGCCAGGACTTGAGCCGGTGCCTATATGGGATGCCAGCAGTGCTGCAGGCTGGGGCTTTAACCCATTGTGCTACAGCATCAGCCCCCCACTTCTCTTAAATATATATATATACATATATATATATAATTATATTTTATTTGAAAGGCAGAGGGGCTGGTGCTGTGGTGCAGCAGGTTAAAGCCACGGATTCCAGTCCCAAGGCACAATTTTTTAAAAAGATTAAATTTATTTGAAAGAGTTACACAGAGAGGAAGAGATGGAGAGAGAGAGAGAGAGAGAGAGAGATCTTCCATCCACTGGTTCACTCTCCAAATGGCTGCAATGGCTGGGGCCAGGCCAGGCCAAAACCAGGAGTAAGGAGCTTCCTCCAGATCTCCTACTAAGGTGCAGGGACCCAAGCACTTGGGCCATCCTCCGCTGCCTTCCCAAGCACATTAGCAGGGGGCTGGGTTGGAAGTGGAGCAGCCAGGTGTCCACTCCATCCATTCATATGGAATACTGGCGTCATAGGCAGTGGCTTTACCCACCACGCCACAATGCTGGCCCCTCAAGGCCTACTCGCTAAACACCATGGTTAAATTAAGTTCCCACCCTCTCAGTACTATCCATCTATGACTTGGGGGTGAAACAGCTGCATGTGGGGCCGGCACTGTGGCGCAGTAGGCTAAGCCACCACCTGCAGTGTCAGCATCCTATATGGGCGCCGGTTCGAATCCCAGCTGCTCCACTTCCAATCCAGCTCTCTGCTATGGCCTGGGAAAGCAGTAGAAGATGGTCCAAGTCCTTGGGCCCCTGCACCCACATGGGAGACCTGGAAGAAGCTCCTGACTTTGGATTGACTCAGCTCCAGCCATTGCAGCCATCTGGGGAGTGAACCAGTGGATGGAAGACCTCTCTCTCTCTCTCTCTCTCTCTCTCTCTCTCTCTCTGCCTTTCAAATAAATAAATCTTTAAAAGAGAGAGAGAGAGAGATAAAGTGATGGGGGAGACTGGGTGCTGTAGACAGAGGGTCTGGTATGAGGATAAGCCACCAACTGACCTCCCTGCAAAATACTCAGGGAAGGAGTGCCGTGGTCTTGGCACAGTGGGTTAAGCCACTGTTTTTCTAGGCAGGTGTCTCATATCCGAGTGATGGTTGGACTTCTGGCTGATCCACTTCTGAGCAGGCTCACTGCTAAATGCAACTGGGAAGACAACACATTATGGCCCAAATCATGGTTCAAGAACTTGGGACTCTGTAAACCACTTGGAAGACCTGGATGGAGTCCTGTACCAACCCTGGTCATTAAGACCATTGGGAGAATGAACCAGCGGATGGGAGAACTCTCACCATCTCTGTCACGTTGCCTTTTAAGTAAAAAAAAAATTTAAGATGTATTGACTTATTTGAAAGACAGAAATAGAGAAGGAGAGAGAGTGAGCAAGCGAGCAAGAGAGAGAGAGAGAGAGATCTCCCATCTGCTAGTTTACCCTGCAGATGGCCCCACAGTGGCTGGGGCTGGATCAGGCCAAAGCCAGGAGCCAGGAGCTTCTTCCAGGTCTCCCACATGGATGCAGGGGCCCAAGCACCTGGGCCATCTTATGCTGCTTTCCCAGGCACATCAGCAGGAAGTTGGATCAGAAGTGGAGCAGCCAGGTCTCAAACCAGCACCCATATGGGATGCTGGCACTCCAAGTGAGGGCTTAACCTTCTACATCACAGTACTGGCCCTAAGTAAATGAATCTTAAAAACATTTAAAAAAGAAAAAAAGAAAACCTTAGCTAGGCTTAGGAGACCTTTCTAGATCATGCATTCTATCTCTAACAGAATCTCACACCCTCCCAGAACTAGGCACCCTCGGAGACCCTTGAATCTTGTTCCTGGGACCAAATCCTCAACCCCTAAAGACCTACTGCAAGTTTGCTGAACCCACTTTGGATCCCCAAGCCCCAAGAGCCCGGATCTGCCCAGGGTCCTCAGGTTCTATACTGGATTCTGGCAAACATTCTCACATCTCATACACGAACCCCCAGCTGCCAGCCCCAGGCAGGAGCCCACCCCGCCCACGCTAGGTGCCCACTGGTGTCTGATGTCCACTGGAGCCTGGAGGCGCTGGCCCGGGGCTGGTTGGCCGCCAGCGTGGTCTCCTGCAGGCGGGTGATGGTGGCGGTGCTGCAGGAACCACGAGCGGGTCCATTTCTTGCAAATCCAGCTTTCCCCTTTCTCATCACAAGGGAGTTCAAGTAGCGGCCCCGAGTCTTCCCCGGTGGCGAACTGGTGCTCCAGAGTTACCCCATCCGGCCAGGGCGAACAGGTGCACGGGGCGGGGCAGGAGCTCCCAGCCCAGCCCAATGAGTCGCCGGGGAGCTAGGCGGGGCCTGCGCAGGGAGGGCGAGGCTCGGCGGCTAGGAGCGGGCAGGATCGCAGAGGACCGAGCCAATGAGAGGACGGGACGGTCCCCGGTTGGGGGATGTTACCCGCCGAGCAGGTGCAAGCCCGGAAGGGGCGGAGCTGATCTGCCCAGAGGTCTGGGGGCGTTAGGGCGGGGCTAAAAGCCCGGAGAGGCGGGGCCGCAAGGGAGGGGGAGGCAGGACAGAGCCTGGGGAGGACAGCGGATCCAAAGGCCAGGTCGGGTGCCTGTGCTCGAGATAGGGCGGAGCCTAGGGCGAGAGCTCGGCTGGGTTCCACCCAGGAGAGGTGGGGCAGGTCCTGGTTCAAGTTCCAGGTGGGCCGATAATTCCTCCTGGGGCAGGAGGTCATCTGGTCAGGCTGGGACACCGGCTCCCCCACTCTGCTCTCTCCCTTCTTCCTCTCCCTCCCACATTCACACCATCAGCCAGCGCCCCCGTCCCTGGGCCCCCACACACCACCACTGCCCCGCGGGTGCCCTGCGTCCCCGTCACCTCCTCTTCAGGATCTCCCGGCCATTGCTGTCCGTGTAGAAGTAGCCCTTGGTGTCCAGCGGCGTGTCGAAGTTACTGATCACTTCCTTCCCCCACTTGTCACTGTACCCAACGGGACAGCAAGCTCATGAGCCTCATCTAAACTCACTCTGGGGGCGGTGTTTTGGCAGAGCAACTAAGATGCCAGTTGGGACGCCGCCAGCCCCATATCAGAGTATCTGGGATTGAGTCCCAGCTGTGCTCCTGTTTCCTGCTAATGAGACTCCGAGTGACAGCAGTGATGGCCCTGCCACCCACACTGGAGGCCCAGGGTGAGTTCCAAGCTCCCAAGGTCCACCTGGCCTAGCTCCTGGGAGCCAACTAGTGGATAAGAGAAATCTGTCTGTCTCTCAGTGAACCCCTGGATGGGAGATCTCGGTTACATTCTCTCTCCAACTCCCCCTCTCTCTTTCAAATAAATACATAAAACTTTCAAAGACTTTTTTTTTTTACATTTTAAAGGCAGAGTGACACAGAGAAAGGGAGAAACAGAGAGGGAAGCAGCTCTTCCACCAGCTGGCTCCTTCCTCAAATGGGCGCAATAGCCAGGGCTACGCCAAGACAAAGACAGCAGACTGGAACTCCATCCGGGTCTCTCACACAGGTGGAAGGGACCCAAATACCCAGGCCAGCCGTATTCTGCTGCTTTCCCAAGCACATCAGCAGGGACCTAGGTCAAAAGTGAAGCACCAGATGACCCCACAGGTCCCCAGTACGGAATGCCAGCCTCTGCCCGACTCACTCTGCCACAAAGTCAGCCCCTTCTTGGGGCCAGCACTGTGGCACAGCAGGTAAAGCCAGCCGTCCCAAGTGAGCACCAGCTCGGGTCCCCGCTGCTCCACTTCCAATCCAGCTCCCTGCTAATGCACCTGGGAAAGCAGTAGAAGATGGCCCAAGGGCTTGAGCCCCTGCACCCACGTGGGAGACCGGGTCCACTGTCTTGACCCAGCCCACGTCATCATGTGTGTGGGCCAGCAGGTGAACATTCAGCATGTCTGGCTGCACCATGGGACATGTCTACACAGGGACCCAACACACGCACACACACACACACACACCTGTGTCAGTACCCCTAGGGCAAATAAGTGGAGTGGGGGAAGGGCCCGGCTCAGTGGACAGCATGATGGACACTGGGGTGCGGTGGGGAGGCCCTGACCTGATCCTGACCATGTGCAGAGGAGGCCAGGCCCTCCCAGGCAGGACACACGCATCGTGGTGCTCACACGCACAGCTCCCACCCCGCACAGCCCTCCAGAGTGGCTCTCCCTCTCGTCCTGGGAAAATCATCAGAGCCCTGGCTGAGGTGCGTTCCTCCCCACACACAGCTGACCTGCGGGCGTCCTGGGGCACACGGAGGGCAGTGACCTGGGCAAGGGGGCCGCAGGAAGTGGAGGAGCCAGGGTGGACTTCAGGGAAGTGGCGTCCACAGCCCCGGTTCTCTCTGAGCGTCCCCCACCCCACCCCACCCACCCACAGCCTCCCCGCCCCCACACCGCCCTCCAATCACAGTTCAGGTGAGCGGCCCGGTGCACTCGGACCTCCTATCGCACAGCAGCATTGCTGGGCACCACCAGAGAGAGGGCAGAGGCGGCGGCGGTGCCGGTGGCCATCGTGGATTCCTGAAGCCCGCACTCCTCGGCTCCACTGCAGCAACCGGCAGAGGATTCTGGTTCTCGGTCCCGGGAGCGATGCGCAGCGGGAGCCCAGCCTCCGCACTCGGTGGGGGAGGGCCCGGGGCTGGGCGATGGAGGCTGTGGCCTTGAGTCCACCTGGGAGCCCTGGGGACCTAGGAAGGTGTGGGGCAGGTCTTGAAGGGAGGCCTTGAAACGACCGTGCCTGTAGTTGCTTTTCTTGCGGGGGCTGGGTTTTCCTAGGGGGTTTGCCTGGATCCTAGGGCATCTCACCCACAGCCAGGGAGGGGACCTGGAGGGACCGAGCTGGGCTCGCTGCAGGTCAAGAGGAGGATGTGGATCTGCCCAGTGGGGATCCAGACACCGGAAAGAGCCCTTGGAGCACCGTGACAGGCGATCCCCGTGGCAGGGACCGACGCCGGCGCCCCCTGGAGGCTGCAGGGCCTGATTGCCCAATTCCTACCCTGCCAGGTGCTCAGGCCGGCAGGGTCACTGCCAAGGTGCTGGAGTACAGGGTTAACCCTCTCACCTGTCACCTGGCTCAGCCACACTGCGCAGAGACCCTCCCAGGGAATAGAAGAGACAGGTGATGGAGGACAGCCAGAGTGAAAAACTTTATTACCAACTGATTTCAACAAGAGAATGGGGGAAGACCCCACCAACGTGGGCAGCATCTCCCCCCGCGGCAGGCAGGGTAAGGGAAGGATGGGGACGCCCCCCCCCATCCCACCGGCCAGGCTCCCTCCACCCTGCTGGGGGGAGGGGGAGGGGTCTGGGACCTCTTCACTCAGGACAGTAGCATTCTGAGTGGCCACAGGCCATGCCTGGGGCAAGTGGGTGGCACGGGTCCAGGACATGACCCCTCCAGGCTGCCATCACCAGGGGGGCGTCATGGGCTGAGGGTTCTGGAGATAGGACATCACCACGGCGGAGATGGAAAGCCTGGAGATGGGCAAAGAGGGGCGTGCCCAGGATGGGGGGAGGGGGTCTGGGGCCACCCCGCCCCTCATCCAAGAGCCCCCCACCCCTAGGTAAAGCCTCACATGAAGCTGCTCATCATCTGCTTGGTGTCCTCGGAGCTACGCGAGTTGGCAAAGCTGATGAAGGAACAGTAGACGGCCACCCAGGCGCACCACTTCAGCTGGGGGAAAGCAGGGGGCCGGCTGCTCGGGACCGCCAGGGACCCACGGCGAATGCCCCGACCCCACCCCCACCCCAACCACACTGCACACTGTGCGGGGCGGGGGGGGGGGGGGGTGGACACTCAGGCCAGCAGGTAAGACGCCAGCTGAGATACCCACAGGGTGCCTAGGTTGGCTGCCCAGCTCCAGGCCCCCAGAGGCAGCAGGGGCGGCTGCTCAAGTAGTGCTCACTCGGGCGCCTGCCGCCCACATGGGAGACTTGGACTGGGCGCCGTCTCCCAGCTCCAGGCCCCAGAGAAGCCAATCAACAGACGGAGCTCTCGGTATGTCTGTCTCTCTGCCCCTGTCCTCCTTTCACTCCGCCCTCCCTCCCTAGATCCCAAATAGTAAGTAGAAGATCTCATGTATGCTTTTTAAAATGACCCCACCTTGTCCAGTCGGGATCCTCCCCCCGGAAGTAGCTCCATCCCGCCCCCTTCAGAGGCAACTCCAGGTACCCAGCTCCTGGTTCAGTTCCCAAGCTTGCGTCTCTGACCCCACCGAATTCCCTGAGGCCCAAGAATGGCCTGAGACATTGCCCCATGCTGCCCGCCACCATCATTTTTTCCAGAAATTTCTTCCAAGTTGCTTCAAAGGCTGTCTCCACCCTCAGACCAACATGCGAGGCGCCTCAAGCTGACTCCGACCTGCGGCTTTCGAGGCCCCGCCCCTTATCACCTCTGTCTGGCCTCAGGCTCCGCCCCTCGCCGCTGGCTGACCCCAGGCTCCGCCCCCTCGCCGCTGGCCGGACGCCCCGCTTCCACCGGATCCCGCCCCCATTCTCTGGCCGAGCCACGCCCACGGAAACTCAGCCCCGCCCACCTTGAGCATTAGACCGCACATGCTGAAGATCATGCCCAGCAGGTTCATGTAGTCTGGCGTCGGGTCATCCAAGGCCGGGTTACACTCACTCGGCGGGGGCTTGTACCTGAGACAGACTCAAGAGTCTCGCCCCCGGGACAGGCAGGCGCCTCCCTTGGTCCCGACCCCCACCCAAACGCGAGACCCGCCACCACAACGCTGGGGTCCTCCCTCACCTCAGCACTTTGTTGGGCCTCCGTGGGTCCGACATATTGTTGGTGGACATTGCGCGCTGAAGGGCCAGCTGGCGTCTCTTCCGCTCCCGGAGCCGCCGCCGCTTCCGGTGCGGGAGCGGAGGATGCCTTTTAGAGTAACACCCACAACCCTGACGCTTCCGTTCCACACCGCGGAGGCCAGGACTTTCTCTAGGCAGAAGAAAAAAAAACTAAACGACATCCAAAATATTCCTTGAAAAGTGGAAGTGGTATGAGGAGGGGGGACCTGAGAGAGCGGGCTTCGATATTCTCAACATCAGTCACCACAGTATTGAAATCTTGAATCCGGAAGTGAGAAACCGGAAATAGGTATGGGGGGACAATAATAAGGTTACAACCAAGTGTGCCGGTGCCGCGGAGCCATGGCTTTTCCTGAGCCGAAGCCGCGGGCCCCCGAACTGCCGCAGAAGCGGTTGAAGACGCTGGACTGCGGGCAGGGGGCTGTGCGGGCGGTGCGGTTTAATGGTGAGCGCCTCCTTCGTGCCGCGGCCTCCTCCCGCCTCCTGAGGGTCTGCGGCCCCGTAACCGCCCCCCCGTCCGCGCCCGGTGTTCCCCAGTGGACGGCAATTACTGCCTGACGTGCGGCAGCGACAAGACCCTGAAGCTCTGGAACCCGCTGCGGGGGACGCTGCTGCGGACGTACAGCGGCCACGGCTACGAGGTGCTGGACGCGGCCAGGTGAGCCGCGCGGGCCGGGATCGGGGAGCGCCGAGGCCAGGATCGGGATGTGTGGGGGGGGCGGACGGCCACCTTCCCTCCGCCACCTCCTCTTCCTGCCCTGCAGCTCCTTTGACAACAGCAGTCTGTGCTCCGGCGGCGGGGACAAGGCGGTGGTGCTGTGGGATGTGGCATCGGGGCAGGTTGTGCGCAAATTCCGAGGCCACGCCGGGGTGAGTGCAAACCGGGAGACTCCCTGCCCCCCCCCCCCCAATCCCAAACCCTGAGCCACTCCTGACAGCCTGCCCAGAAGTCCTTCCCCCATGGGCCCATCAGCAAGCCCCGCCCTCTGACCTCCCCCACCCCCTAGGCTGTGCCCTTGCCCCAATCCTCCAAAAGGCCAGCCTCCTCTGAGTGGCAGTTCGTGTTTCTCAGAAGGTGAACACGGTGCAGTTTAATGAGGAGGCCACGGTCATCCTGTCTGGTGAGTCTGGGGTCTTAGGAGTGAAGGGCCGAGGGGCCGTCCCCACCCCCACCCCCTCTATAGGTGACCCCGCTTTCACGGTGGCTTTGCAGGCTCCATCGACTCCAGCATCCGCTGCTGGGACTGCCGCTCAAGAAGACCTGAGCCAGTGCAGAAGCTGGACGAAGCCAAGGACAGCGTCTCCAGTGTGAAGGTGTCGGACCATGAAGTTCTGGCAGGGTGGGTAGACCCTTGGTCTTAGTATTTATTTATTTGAAAAGCAGAGTTACAGAGAGAGAGGGAGAGACAGAAAGATCTTGCATCCACTGGTTCCCTTCCCAGCTGGTTGCAACGGCTGGAGCTGCGCCGATCCAAAGCCAGGAGCCAGGAGCTTCTTCCAGGTCTCCCATGCAGGTGCAGGGGCCCAAGAACTTGGGTCATCTTCTGCTGCTTTCCCAGGCTTGTTATCAGGGAGCTGGATCGGAAGAGGAGCAGCTAGGACTTGAACCGGTACCCATATGGGATGCCGGCACTGCAGACAGTGGCTTACCGGCACCCAGCACTGCCCCTAGACCCAGGATCTAACCCTTCCCCAGCCGTGCCATGGAGGATCAGAGCTGCCTCTGCACTGCTTCAAAATCTGCTTTCTCCTCACCACCGTCTATTCACAGCGCTGTGCAGTGCATGCCTCCCCCACCCGCCCAGCGTGGGCCCCTCGGCTTTTTATTTTTTTTTTAAAGATTTATTTTTAGGAGTGGTGCTGTGGCATAGCGGGTAAAGCCAGTGCCTGCAGTGCTGGCATCCCATATGGGCGCCAGTTCAAGTCCCAGCTGCTCCTCTTCCGATCCAGCTCTCTGCTGTGGCCTGGGAAAGCAGTGGTAGATGGCCCAAGTGCTTGAGCCCCTGCACCCGCGTGGGAGACCCAGAAAAAGCTCCTGGCTCCTGGCTTCAGATCAGCACAGCTCCGGCTGTTGCAGCCAATTGGGGAGTGAACTGGCGGAGAGATCTCTCTCTGCCTCTGCCTCTCTGTAACAAAAAGAACTTTCTTTTAAAAAGAGTTATTTATTTTAGGCAGTGAGGTCTTCCATCCACTGGTTCAGTCCCCAAATGGCCACACGGCCAGGGCTGGGCCAGGCCAAAACCAGGAACTCCATCCCAGTCTCCCACATAGGTGGCATGTGCCCAGGTGTTTGGGCTGTCTTCTGCTCCTTTCCCAGGTGCGTCAGCAGGGAGCTGGGTCAGAAGCTGAGCAGCCAGGACTGGACCACAACACTGGCCCCAGTTGCAAGATCATTCTAATTGGCTTTACATTCTATTCTAGAATGGGACGAAGCTTTTATTCCATAAAACAGGATGAGAGCTCCTATGAACTGAGCAGAGATTGGTTTTATAAACAGGGAAGAACAAAAAGCAGATTGGATTTTCCAGGAATGATGGTCTAGCAGGTTAAGGCACTGTCTACAACACCGGTATCCCATCTGGGCACTGGTTCGAGTCTCGGCTGCTCCACTTCCCATCCAGCTTTCTTCCATGCCCTGGGAAAGCTGCAGAACATGGCCTGAACAATTGGGCCCCTGCACCTGCGTGGGAGACCCAGATGAAGCCCCTGGCTCCTGGCTTCAGCATGGCCCAGCCCCAGTGGGTGGAAGACCTTTCTCTGTAACTCTTTCAAATAAATATTTAAAAATAAAAATAAGTAGAAAAGTAACTGCTTAGTTGAGTGCCAGGTTATATCAGGTTACCTTTCTTGCCTCTTTGGGAAACCTGGCTGTTTGCTGGTTCTTTGTTTTTTTAAAGATGTATTTATTTATTTGAAAGTCACAGTTACACAGAGAGAGGAGAGGCAGAGAGAGAGAGAGAGAGGTCTTCCATCTGCTAGTTCACTCCCTAAATGGCCGCAATGGCTGAAACTAGGCCAATTTGAAGCCAGGAGCTTCCATGTCTCCCTTGTGTGTGCAAAGCACAAGGGCCTGGGCCATTTTCCACTGCTTTCCCAGGCCGCAGCAGAGAGCTGGATGGGAAGTGGAGCAGCCAGGACTTGAACCGGCGCCCATATGGGATGCCAGTGCTGCAGGCGGCAGCTTCACCCTCTGTGTCACAGTGCTGGCCCCATGGGCTGTCCGTCTTTCCTCACAGAGAGCTTTCCAGATCAACCTTGGTCACTGGTGGCGGCTCCAGGATGACAGGAGCCACGCCTGGCATGATCACCGCCGAGTCCGAGGTGTCCACTCAGGACCTGGCCCCAGAGACATGATGCACACCCAAGTCACCTATAGGTCCTCCTGGGGAACGCGCAGCTTCTGTTCCCCACGGGAAAGACACCTCAGTACCTTCTCTGGGACTTCAACCAAGAGCCATGGGGTCCCAAGTCCCCACAGCTGATCCCCGTGTCTGCCACACTCAGCCTCCCAGCCAGGCCTGAAGCCAAGTGCCACGAATACAGGCGAGAAGATGGGTGTCAGGACTCGAACCTGTGCCCCTATGGGATGCCAGCACTGCAGGCAGCAGCTTTACCTGCTGTGCCACAGTGCCAGCCCAAGTCCTCTCTAGCTGACTTGTGATACCTAAAACGGTGGATTTGCTGTGTGGAGGTTATACGGAGGGGCTGTTACCTGGGAATGGTGACACTGTGTCCCCTGCAGACACCACTTCCTGTCCAAACACCCTTGAATCCCTGAAGGTGGGACCCGTGGGTTTCCAGGGGCGATGGTTCTGTCAGAGACCTGCCCAGAACACGCAGGAAAGGGTGTGGGGGGGTCCCAGAAGGGCTCCAGGGGGCTGAAAGTTGCAGAAATGAATGGAGATGGGGCCGGGCACCGGGAGCCTCAGCCACGTGTCCCCTCTCCTGCAGTTCCGTGGACGGCCGCGTGAGGCGCTACGACCTGAGGATGGGGCAGCTCTTCTCAGACTACGTGGGCAGTGAGTGTGGCCAGGGCTGGGGGGGCAGCCAAGGTTTCCTTGGCTCCCCCTACAGCTCCTCCATCCCCTGTCCCCAGGCCCTGTCACCTGCACCTGCTTCAGCCGGGACGGGCAGTGCACCCTGGTGTCCAGCCTGGACTCCACGTTGCGGCTTCTGGACAAAGACACTGGGGAGATGCTGGGCGAGTGAGTCCTAGGGGGGGTTGTGGGTCCCTCCCCCTGGTGTCCGGCGAGGCTGCTGCCACCCTGATGCTGCGCCCACCCTCCCAGGTACACAGGCCATAAAAACAAGGAGTACAAGCTGGACTGTTGCCTGAGTGAACGTGACACGCACGTGGTCAGCTGCTCGGAAGACGGGAAGGTGTTCTTCTGGGACCTGGTGGAGGTGAGCCTCCCCCAGAACTGCCTCACACACACCCTGCCTGCGCCCGGGGACACCCCTAGTGCAAGCCCCGGGCCACATGAACCTGGGCCGGTGGGGGGGGAGTGACCCCATTCAACCATATCCGAACCATCGCAGCCAGACTGGGGGCCCTGGAGGCCTGAGCAGCTGGAATCTAGCTGGGGGGTGGGCGGGCGAGAGGGGAACAGGTGCTTGCATAGGTGGGCTGCAGAGGGAGGGGAGACGCTGTGGCTGGGGAGGGGCAGGCAGGTGCAGCCAGGACAAAGGGCTGTAAGAATAAGTCGCTCCCCCCAAGATGTGTGGCCCGGCCAGCACCCCCGAGCGGCCTGCAGTGTCTGTGGGAGGCCCCTGGAGGGGGACGCCCAGGGCCCCTGGGAGCCGAGGGGTGGCTCGGCCACTGGCAGCCAACCTCCGCTCCCCACCCCCCACCCAGGGCGCCCTGGTGCTGGCCCTGCCTGTGGGCTCCGGCGTGGTGCAGTCGCTGGCCTACCACCCCACGGAGCCCTGCCTGCTCGCCGCCATAGCAGGCAGCGTCCAGTGCTGGCGGGAAGAAGGCTACGAGGCGGAGGGTGGCACCAGCTGACCCGGAGCCCCTGACCGCGGGCTCGAGACTGCCAAGCGTTTATTGCGCGGACACCGCTGGGAACCAATAAATAGGAGGGGGAGCTCCCGGGCCACGGCTCTCAGTCCTTGCTCTTCTCCGACACGAAGGCACTGGCCTTCTGGGCGAAGGTCTCGGCCACGAGCAGGGGAAAGACCAGCGAGGCATCAGCGTAGACCTGCGGCAGGAACCTGAGTGAGCCCCGGGGCCTCTGGCCGTGCCCTGGGAGCCACGGCGCCCCCTCAGCGCCCCCTCACCTTCACGGGCTGCGCATCCATCCGGATCTTGCCCCAGGAGACGGCCTCGTCCGGCCGGGCGCCCGAGTCAGAGCCGTCGAACTCCTGGGCCGTGTTGATGTAGACGGCATAGTCGGCCCCGTTCCGCTGTGGGCGGAGCCAGGACAGCCCCATCAGCGGGCCTCAGCTTCCAGGGTCCCCGCCACCCCTCGTCCGGTCCCTGCTCCCGCTCCCCCGCCCCCGTCTGTTCCCCGCGCCACCGCAAGAGGGTGGCAGTGAGCGCCTTAGAGCCACAGCGGGAGACCCACGCAGGGCATGTGGTGCATCGCTCGCTGCACCCGTCGCCGCGGGGACGCTGCGCCCAGTGGGCTCCCACGCCCTCCCGCGCTCACCATCAGGTTGGCGTTGGCAATGTGGTGCTTGACCATGCCGCCGCCCAAGATGATCATCCCCGTGCGCTTGGCGAAAATGGCCTGTGTGTTGATGAGCCGCAAGTCTGCGGGCAGAGAGCGTGCTCAGGCCCAGGCCCCAGCCCAACGGCCCCCACCCTCCCTCTGCCACTCCCGGGGCCCCAGCGCGCCTCACCTTCCACGATGTCCAGGACCAGGCCCGGGTTCTTGTAGGAATGGAAGAAGATCATGTCTCCCAGGGAGCCGTCAGTCAGCGCCGGGCTTAGCACGGGGATGTGGTTCTGCGGGCGGGCGGACAGCAGAGGGCCAGGCTGAGGCTTGCAGCCACTGGGGAGCAGCCTACCTGGGCCCGTCTGCTTGCCGCAGGAGGGCGCCTACGTGACACACACCCGGCGCTTGGCCACGGCCTGGCGCTCTGGGGCTGCTCCTGCATCCTGAGTTCGAGTCCCAGCTCCTGCGCATGTGCACTGAGCGGCAGCAGGGATGGCTCAGGTACCTGGGCCCCCGCCACCCACACTGGGAGACCGCGGTGGAGCTCCAGGCTCCTGGCTTCTGCCTTTGGCCCAGCTCTGGCTGTTGCAGCCATTTGAGGGAGTGAACCAGCAGATGAAAGCTCACACCGGTATCTGCTGTATTCAGAGAGCAGGGACCCCTCTCGGCTTGCCGCAGGGGCACGCTGCGTGTTAGCGGCCCTCACCTTCTGTGCCCAGTAATACACGGATTCCGGGCTGTTGATCTCCTTGCCAAGCCGGGCAATCATCTTGGAAGGCGTCCACTTCACACCCTGGGAGGGGGGACGTCAGCAGTCAGCCCACGTTCCTCTAACCCCCTGGGCCCAGCACCACACTGGACCCCACTCCCCACCCCCCAAGACTCTTCAGCCCCCACCTCTGTGTTCTGCTCCAGTACCATCTGGTCCAGGATGGGCATCAGCCAGTCCTCAAACTTGCAGTAATTGTCATTGGGCACCAGCAGGTTCCCAATCCTGGGGACAGAAGGCACGTGGCCATCAGTGCCCCCCCCGCAGCTTCGCCCCCCCCCCCCCAGCGGTGCGCAGGGATGCCCCCCTCCCCCAACCTGTTGATCCCATTCTCCCGGAGCTCCTTCCCTCTGAGGTTGAACTCGCCCAGGTACGTGGGCGCCAGGCACTTGATGAGGTCTTCCTCCACACCTCCGGCCGTGGTCACCAGGACATCCACCTGCAGCCCCAAGGCAGCGCAGTTGGGCCCCCGCCCTGCTCCCAGGGAACGGTCCCCACCTCAGCCTCAACCCTGATCTCCAGGAAAGAGCTTGGCCACTTTGGGGGGCGGGCACCACGTTCGGATGCAGAGTGCAGCCCTGGCTGCTCCACTTCTTGTTTTAGTGCATCCTAGGCAGGGGGCAGCAGGTGCTGGCTCACATACTTGGCTCCCTGCCACCCACATGGGAGACCCGGATGGAGCTCCTGGCTCCAGCATGGCCCAGCCCGAGCTGCTGCAGCCATTTGGGGAGTGAGCCAACAGATGGAAGATCTGTCACTCTGCCTTGCAAATAACTACGTAAATCTTTAAGAATGACAGCCCAAGGCTGCAGTCCCACCATGCTGTGCTGCACGAGGTAGCGGATGGTCTCCCGGATGCCTGAGCTGATGAGGTTGGATGTGTAGCCCAGGAAAATGGTGCAGCCGGTCAGCGGGCGGCGGCTCTTGGTCAGGTCCGCGTGCTGGTCTTCATCCTGCGACAGCGGCTCCAGTTTCTTCTCAATCTGGGGGCGGGGGCCGGGGTCAGGTTAAGTTTCCGGCGGCAAACGCCAGGGACTCCCCCAAGGTGAGTTCCGGAAATGAGAACGAACCCACTCAGGCACTTTCTAGAAGGGGGCACTTCTACTGGGGACTAAAAATCCCGCCCTACAGGATCTCCGCTTCCGATCCGGCTCCCTGCAAATGCGCCTAGGAAAGCAGCAGGTGACGGCCCGAGTGCCGGGGACCCTGCACCCGCGTGGGAGACCCCGACGGAGTTCCCCGTTTCTGTCTAATAAATAATAATTCGCCTAGAATCCATCTCCTACCAAAAATCAGGCCCCACCCCCTCCAGACGCTACCGGCCAAGGCCGCTTCGCAGTCGGTTCCCGCCCAGGGCGACGCACCGCCTCCGTCCAGGGGCAGCCACGCCCCTGAAGGAACCCTATTGGTTCTCCTAGAGGCCACGCGCCTTCTGGCCAGGAAGTCCCGCCCCGGGCTCACCATGGCGTTGACTTGCTGCACCGCGCGCCCGAAGTTGGTTGCCTGGAAGCCGGTGGTGCCGAAGGCCTCCAGCAGCGCGCGGTAATCTACGCCGCGGTTGAAGTCGTAGCCCCGGACCTGAGCGCTCTCGGGCGGCAGCGCCGAGCTGTGCTTCAGCACGGCGGCCAGCGCCGCGGCGGGCGCTTCCCCCTCCGGGGAGCCCTCCATGCCCCCGCGGCAGGGTCCTCACGGCTGAGCCCCCAACCGGGCCGGGCCCGCGGCGGCTTCGAAGCACGCTAGGCCCCAGCACGCGCGTCTCCGCGCAGGAAGCAGGGCTCAGGGAAGAGCCTAGAGGGAATTAACGGAAGTTGCTGAGTCACATGACGCCCTCTGGCGGCTGCGGCCCAGGGCGCCGCCATCTTGGCACGCGTGTTCCGTACTACGGAAGCCGTGAGGAGCCGTTAGGCCTTTAGGCGTACCTGGACATTCCTGTTTTGGCGCCACCTGCTGGACACTCATTGCGTGGCGCGGCGCTTACCTAATGTGTTTCTGTGCTCTGGGCTTCGTAGCTGTCACTCAGATAGGATTGGGGTCGACAAGAGAAACAGTTTCAGCCTCGAGTTTCTCTTGTCAATGGGGATAATGCTCCCTGTTCGTTCCCTCCCAAGTGTCCAGAGCCTCCACGCGCTGCAGGTGCCCCCTGTTTCATTCCCCCTGCGGATGCAGCCATCACCTCCTCCAGGAAGCCTTCTCCGACCTTCCACTGGCTCAGGAGCCTCCTCTGGGATTCAGGGCGGACAGCAGCGCCCCCTACACACACCCCAGAGCGACTGTGAGACCAGCACCTCATGCACCCTCCTAACCCACCGTGTGCAGGGCACGGAGAGGACCCCTTTGTCCACTCACTCTGCGCTTTATGAAGGCTTGGCTGTGTACGCTGGGGATTTACTGATTAACGAGACCCAGTGAGACTAAGAAAACAGGACAACAGGGGTCGACTCTGTGGGCATAGTGGGCTAAGCCTCTGCCTGCAGTGCCAGCATCCCATAGGGACACAGGTTCCAGTCCTGGCTGCTCCTCTTCCAATCAAGCTCCCTGCTTCTGGCCTGGGAAAGCAGTGGAAGATGGCCCAAGTGTTCAGGCCCCTGCACCTGCATGGGAGACCCAGATGGAGCTCCTGGCTCCTGGCTTTGGCCTTGGCCTGTCCCAGCCCTGGCTCTTGCAGCCATCTGGGGAGTGAACTAGTGGATGAAAGCTCTCTCTCTCTCCTCTCTATGTAACTCTTTCAAATAAACAAATAAATCTTTAAAAAATTAATAATAGACTTAGAAGGAGGCCATTAGTGTGGTCCATGCGGTGTCCCTCTGAGGAAATTTGTATACACAGAGTACGGAGGGGGTGGGGTGCAGCCCGTGTGCAGGTCCAGAAGAGAGGCCTCCAGCCCTGCCAGCTCCTAGGTCTTGAATTTCTACTCCCCAAGCTCCCAAGAGACAACGCTGTTGCACGAGCCCCCCCCAGCCTGGGGTATTTGGCGATGCCAGGCAGCAGCCTGTGAGGCTGGGGTTATTTATTTATTATTTGAAAGCTGATAGAGAAAACTTCCATCAGCAGGCTCACTCCCCAAATGGCCATTAACAGCCAGGGCCAGGATGGGCCGAGCGGGAGCCAGGAGCCAGGAGCTTCTTCTAGGTCTCCCTGGTGGGTGGCAGGGGCCCAAGCACTTGGGGCCGTCTTCCATTGCCTTCCCAGGCGCATGAGCAGGGAGCTGGGTGGGAAACTGGGATTCGGAGGTGGGATGCCGGTGGGAAAGCCTGAGTCCCTTACTTCTGCCTGGAGTGCAACAGCCAGGGAGGAGGGGGCCCCCCTGCAGAGGGGACATGGGGGGGGCAGGAAGTGCCCACAGTGACAGCAGAGGCCAGGCTGAGCTCCCGGCTTGAAATCTGGTCTGACAGGCACTTGAGATTGAATTGAGGGGGTACTAGGGTACTAGAGAGAGCAGGAGCTGGAGATTTGGGCTTGAAGTTACGCAGGTGGTGGTGAACTTGCCTGGGGGGCGGGGGTGGGGAGAAAGGGGCTGGGAGTGAGGGCACGTGACCCAGGAGCGGGTGGGGGGATGGGGGGGCACATCATGGGACCCGGAGCTAGGGAAGGGGAGGCTGGGGCTGGGGTCCCGGGGAACATGGGAAACAGCGAAGCCCGCTCTGCGAAGAGCTCCCCGCAGGGTGGGACAGACAGAGGGGAGGCAGGCTGCCTGGGGCTCTGGCATTGCCTGGCAGAGCAGGTGCCCTGGGGCCAGCCAGCAGGGGACCCAGCAGGTCAGAGAGGCCAGGGTGCCCCACTCCCCTTTCTTCTTTGGCTTGGTCCCCACGGCCAAAGCCACGCAGCCAAGGGGCCTCCGGGGGGGGTGGGCAGGGACCCCCTCCGTTGGCCGTGGCAGCTGCTGCCGCTGGTGACATTTCACTTCCCGGAGTGCCCTGGCTTCAAAGTCTCCGCAGGGGTGGGGGAGGGAGACGAGGGGCTGGGCGGCCGGTCGGGCTGGGCAGGGGGAGGGAGGGAGCCAGAGCCGGGCAGCCGCCACAGGAGAAATCAGCCCCGGGAATCTTCGGGAGCCCTCAGCTGAAGGTCAGCAGGCCCAACCTGGGGGCGGGGAGTGGCCACCCCTACGCCACAGTTCCCATGGGGGGACACGGGGCTGGGCCTGGTGCTCACAGCCCTGCCGGCCCTCCCCCAGATGTCGGGCAAGGTGGCCATCGGCAGCGACATCGGGCAGGCCCGCCGGGCAGTGGAGCAGCTGCGGATGGAGGCCGGCATTGACCGCGTGAAGGTGAGGGGCCGGGGCGGGGCAGGTGCCCGGGGCAAGCAGGGGGCGGCGGCAGGCGCCTTTCTCCCCACCCCCGCCAGGGGCAGGCTGACCAGGCCTGGTCTGCAGGTGTCCAAGGCGGCCGCTGACCTGCTGCAGTTCTGCACGGAGCAGGCCAAGAGCGACCCCTTCCTCGTGGGCATCCCGGCCGCCACCAACCCCTTCAAGGAGAAGAAGCCCTGTGCCATCCTGTGACTCCCAGGACCCCCGGCACAGCGCCACCACCCCCACAACCGCCTCAATAAACATGAGGGGAACGCTCATCACTCAACGTTCATCTTGGCTGGGCCGGGCCGCGATGGGCCCCCACCTTCCCACCCGCAGGGGATCAGCCAGGTACCTGGCCAACTCCCTCCTCCGCGCGCACGCGCGCACACGCACTGGGACCTCCGAGGCATCCAAGCCCGCCCACTGTGCACTGTACATCGGCTTTTTATTTCTGCTTTGCTGTCTGCGCAGCGGCGCAGGCTGTCCAAATTGTAACCAAACCAGGGCGCCCAGGGTGCAGCGTGGCCCCCTTGGATGGGCCAGGACCCCCACATCACCTCCCCAGGCGGCGTACCTCCCCACGGTCCGAATTCTCTGTGCCCCCCAGACCTGCGGGGCGCGCGAGGGCCCCGGGCGCGGGTGGGGGTGCAGAGGCAGCACCAACGGTGGGGAGGAAGGTCCCCGCAGGTAAACGGAGGCCGGGCCCAGCCAGCCGGCCGGCAGCATCCATCTCCGTGCACACACCCAGGGCCGCTCACGCCTGCAGCCTCCAGACCTCCAGCGACAGGCCCCCGGAGGCCGCCACCACCAGGTTGCCCTCGGCGCAGATCTGGGAGGCAGGGACAGAAGGTGTCAGGGGGCAGGGGCCGGGCAGGACCGGGGGCAGCGCCTGGCGCGTGGGGCAGGGCTCACCCCGTTGAGCACGTTGTGATGGCTCCGGGTGCAGATGGTCTTCGGCGGGTCTGTGGGCACGTGCACCTGGGCAACACGGGGGCGGGGGGGGGGGCAGAAGGTCAGGAGCCCGGCTGGGGCTCGTGGGCGGGGCGGGGCAGGCAGGGGCGGGGCCTCACCCGGATGGTCTTGTCGGTGGACGTGGTGTACAGCGCGCCCAGCGAGTGCTTGATCCCTGTGATCTGGAACCTGTGGCCCACGTCGAAGGACTGTGGGGGTGGGGCCAGAGGCGGAGGCTCAGGAGAGGCCCCGCCCACCCCACCCCACCCTGAGGACGGCGAGGGGATGGGAGGAGGCCCCCGGGGGGCACACCCGAACGAGCTGGAAGCAGCCGTCGCGGTTGGCGAAGACGTGCAGCAGGCCCTGGCTGTCGCCGGCCCAGAGCTGCGGCCCCAGGTAGGACATGCAGAGCAGGTAGGAGGAGTCCAGCTGTGGGCGGGGCGGGGGCGGAGACGCTGCTCAGGCAGGGCGGGGCCAGGCCGCAGCCCCGCCCACGCCCGCCACGCCCCTGGGTGGGCGGGGCCCCACCTGCAGCCGCTGCAGAACGCTGTTGGCACGGCGGTCGAACACCGCCAGGGTGTGGTCCTCGCTGCAGGAGATGATGTGCCGCTCGTCGGCCAGCAGCGCCAGCACCGCGCTCGAGTGCAGCCGCCGGCTCTGCAGCTGGGCCGCGCCGGCTGCGTGGGCGTGGGAGCGGGGCCGTCAGAGCCCCTAGGAGAGCGAGCCCAGGTCTCGCCGCCGCCCCCACCCCATGCCCCAGCTGGACCCAGGATCCCAGAACCCCTGCCCCACCCCCACTCCCGCACCAAGGCAGGAGACCCGCCTCTCCACCGCCCCAGCCCGTCCCTGACCCCCAGGCCGCCTGCCCCGCCCCACCCGCCCTGGATGAGGCGCGCTCGCTCGCTGGCCCAATTCCACAAAATAAGGACAGATTTTTAAAAATGAACCACGGCAGAGTGGGTTCCAGGTGTCTGTGAGAGAAACTAACTTATCAAGCCCCGCCCCCTGCCCCCACCCCCTCTCCCATCCCACTGGGCCCCACGGGAGAAATGAAGCCCTCCCCCGAGCTGGCCTGTGGGGGAGCCAGGATTCTAACCCAAGCCCGGGGGGGGGGGGGGCAGCCCCGTGACTTCCTCTGCCCCCAGCCGCTAGGCTTCCGTTATGCCCAGCACAGCCCAGGCCTCTCCCTCCCTCTCCCTCTCCCTCTCCCGACCCCCAACTGGGCCCACCTCTGGGGTCGTAGATGGTCACCCTCTTGTCGTAGGAGCCGGCCACCAGGATGTCAGGCAGGTAGGACAGGCACAGCACAGCCGCCTTGCCCCTGGGGACACACGGACCACGGGGCTGGGGCGGCGGCCGGCCAGGGCCCCCTCCCCACCCGGGGCCCCTTCCGGGGACCTCTCACACTTGATCTCGCCGAACTGTTGCCCGTCGGCCGCCATGTCCCAGAGTTTCACCGTGCTGTCCCAGGAACCCGAGCAGGCGCGGTGATCCTGTGCGGCCAATGACCACACCCAGCCCTGTGTGTCGGGGGGAGGCCGCAGGGGTCACACGGGGGTCCCCAGCTCCCCTCGGGGCCTCCTCCCTGAGCTGTGCCCGTGGGCACAAGGGGCTGCGGCATTCCTGGTTTTTTGGTTTTTTTTTTTTTTTTTGCAAAGGAGGCTCAGAGAGGTCCATACACCCACCCAGAGCCACACAGCTTTTCCCTTCCGACTGCCCACTTTATTTGAAAGGCGGAGAGACGGAGAGAGCCGAGAACACAGAGGATGTCTTCTGGCCAGATCAAGATAGGCCAGGCCGAAGCCAGGAGCCTGAACCTTGAACCCAGGTCTCCCACGTAGGTGGCAAGGACCCAAGTGCTTGGGCCTGGCCTGCTGCCTCCCAGGGTGCGCAGCTGCAGGAGGCTGCAGTCAGAAGCAGAGCCGGGACTCGAACCCCGGGGTCCCGTGGGAGCTCAGCACCGGTCATGGCTGACGTGAGGCCTGGCCGCCAGGACCCCAGCCAATCACCCTGCCTCTCTCGGTTTCCTTATCCACAGAACCAGAGAAAGGCCCCCACCTCGGAGGTGGAGGCAAAGAGATCGCCCCCTGCTGGCTAACTTGTTCCTTGGCGACACCCCCCCTCGAAGACAAGGGGTCCCGACAGGCTGGACCCAGGGCTCACACAGGATGGACCCGGAGCTCAGAGAGCTTGTCTTCTCACCCGAGGTCACACAGCCAGGGAGCAGCAATCACGCACCGCTGTCCCTGACGGCCCCAGCCACCGGGGGGGAAGGCACCCCTTCTGCCCAGCGGCCTTGCTTAAGGCATACAACCATACGTCAAAATGTTCATAGCAGTTTCTTTTGGCGCAAAAAAAAATCCTTTCTGTAATTCACACATAGGAAAATTCTTGGTAACGCAGGTTAAAATGTTATCTCAGGGCCAGTGTGGTGGCATCCTGGGTTAATCCACCGCCTGCAGTGCCAGCATCCCATGAGTGCCGGTTCAAGTCCCGGCTGCTCCACTTCTGATATAGCTTCCTGGTTTTTTGTTTGTTTGTTTGTTTGTTTAAGATTTATCTATTTGTTTGAAAGGCAGAGTTCCAGAGAGGCAGAGAGAGAGAGAGAGAGAGAGAGAGGTCTTCTATCCGCTGGCTCACTCCCCAGATGGTCATAACGGCCAGAGCTTGGCTGATCCGAAGCCAGGAGCTTCTTCCGGGTCTCTCAGGCAGGTGCAGGGGCCCAACGACTTGGGCCATCTTCCACTGCTTTCCCAGGCCACAGCAGAGAGCTGGATTGGAAGTGGAGCAGCCGGGACTCAAACTGGTGCCCATGTGGGATGCGGGCACTGCAGACAGCGACTTTACCTGCTACGCCACAGCGTCGGCCACCAGCTTCCTGTTAAAGCACCTGGGAAAGCAATGAGTTATGGCCCCAGTCCTGAGACCCTGCCACTCTTGCAGGGAGACGAGGACGGCGTTCTGAGTTCTTCGTTTTGGCCTGGCACAGCCCTGACTGTTGCAGCCATTTGGGAAGTGAACCAGCAGATGGAAGATCTGACTCATTCTCTCTCTCTCTCTCTCTCTCTGCCTTTCAAATAAACTTTTTTGGAAAGTGCATATTATGAAAATACTCTGTACAGATTTCAATTTTTTTTTTTTTTTTTTTTTTTGCACAGGCTTCCTGCTAACACGCACCCTGGGAGGCAGGAAGGGAGGGCTAAGGGCTTGGGCCCCGCCCACCACGTGGGAGACCTGGATGGAGCTCCTGGCTTCAGCCTGGCCCAGGGCTGGCTGTGGTGGGCATTTGGGGAGTGACCCAGTGGACAGAATACCCCCCCCACCCTTAACCACAAAAACAGGATCCTTGGGCCTCCTGCTTTCCATGCCCACCTGCCCTGGCTCACCTTGTGGGTGCTGTTCTGCTGGGTGCCCAAGGCCTTGACCAGGACCCGGCTGGGCTCCGTCCCCAGCTGCCGCAGGTCCCACAGGTTGACGTTGCGATCCCTGGAGCCCGACAGGCAGAGAGTCCCGCCCTGGGCAACGAGTGAAGGGGGTGGGTGAGGCTGCGCAGGCTGGCTCTGCCGGCATCCCCCGCCCCCCCCCCCCCGCCCGCCTCACCTGGAGCAATAGCACCGAGTCGATGGACGCAAAGTGCCCATCTGCCAGACAGAAGTACTCGGCCCGGCGCCCATCCTCCGCCCAGCGCGACAGGTGCTGTTCCAGCTCAATGCAGGCTGCTGGCCAGTCAAAATCCTCCTCTGTGGGGCACCACGCGCAGGGGCCGGGGTGGGCAAAGGCCAGGCTCTGGGCTGCAGATCATGCGCCCACCTAACACCCATGCGGGTCTGGCCCTACGCCTCACCCCAATTTCCAAAAACTGGGGGCTCAAAACCTGCTTTCCCAGGCCCCATCCCTCAGGACGCTGAGCTCCTGCTTCCCCCCCCCCCCCCAGCCCAGCATCTCCTGCCTTGGCCATCAGGGCAGGATCCCGGGAAATGCTTGCTGTAGGGGGTGCAGACATTGCAGAGTTGAGAGCTGGTGGGACCCAAGCATCTGCTCGTCAAGCTGTGTGGCAGAGTCTGACCCAGGGAGTGTCCCAGGAGCCCCCGCCACCTCGGCAATGGCAGGTGATCCACTGCCTAACCCGTCACTCGTGTCAGCTCAGGGCCTGAGTCCCAGAGTCACCATCAACATTAACAGCTTGGGAGCCAGCGCTGTGACACAGCAGGTGAAGCCACCATCGGGGACGCTGGCATCCCATATGGGTGCCAGTTCGAGTCCTGGCTGCTCCACTTCCGATCCAGCTCCCTGCTGTGGCCTGGGAAAGCAGTGGAAGATGGCCCATGTCCTTGGGTCCCTGCACCCACGTGGGAGAAACAGAAGCTCCTGGTTTAGCCCTGGCCATTGCAGCCATTTGGGGATTGGAAGATTTCTCCCCCTACTCTGTAACTCTGAATTTCAAATAAACAAATCTTTATATGTATCAGTTCAAGTTCAAGGTTCCCAAGCTGCCAGGGACTGGTGAACTCAGGAACTCCGGAGGAGTGACCACCAGCCCCTACCCCAGATGCCTGGCCAGACCCAGGCGTCAAAGGCCTGTGTGGTTGCTGGGATCAGAGGGTCTCAGCCCCTAAAGACTTGCTGGTTCAAGGGTGGTAGGCTCTGCCCCTGCCTCATCCCCCAGCCTGGGATCAAGGGTTTTGGCCTCAACTGGTGGCTGCTAGCAGCTTCTGGGCTAAACCCAGAGCGAGAGGATTCTTGGACTAGTGTGGATTCCCCCACAGCCTGAGACTTCAATGCCGGCGTCCAGCACCACCTCCCCCCCCCCCACCCCGCCAGGGTACTTTGTTACCCCCAGACTTCAAACCTGAGAATCAGGGACCCCACCCGCCTGCCGTCGGTTTTCACCACCGTCCACCAACCTCAGCTTCCAGCCAAGTCTATGCCATTCCGAAGCCCGCGCCAGGGGCTGTGCCTACGGCAGCCCCGGGGATTCCCCCTCCCCCTCCCCCCAAGCTAGACCTGAGCGGGAGCCCGCCCCCGCCCCCTCGAGATCGCGCGCACCTTCCACCACTGGGTAGGGCGCGCGCACACGGCGCTGCGCGCGTAGCCGCCAGGTGACATGGTCACGCACGAGGTCGCGCAGCGCGTGGCACACGCGGGGCAGGACGTGGAGCACGAGGCGCGCGTCCAGGTAGGCGCATATCTCGAGCAGTAGCTCCGGAGGAAGGCTCAGCAGGCCCGGCGCACCCACGGCAGGGACTCTGGGCCCAGCCCGGGGCTCCAGGGCGCCCGGAGACGGGGCGGGCGTGGGCAGCAGCGAAGCGCGCGGGGGCGCCACCTCGGATTTCGGTGGACTGAGCACGCGGGCCACGTAGGCCTCGGCCTGCGCGTCGGGGTCGGGGTCGGGGTCCGGCTCCGGCTCCGAGTCATCGTCCCAGCCTCGGGGATCATCGGAGGGCCCAGGAGGCAGCTCCATGGTGACCGGGTGGGCGCGGCCGGCCCGGCTCCGTCAGCCGCCGGCCCCCGCGTCCTGTCTCCTAGGCAGCGCGAGGCCACTTCCGGCGCCGCCTAATGACGCAGATCGCCGGCCGGAAACCAGGCGCCCGCGGGGAACCGAGCGCGCTTCGGCTTGGTGCGGGTAGTTAACGCTTGCTTCCCGGCCCCTCAAACGTTCCGTGCACCCTGGCTTCTAGAATGTTCCAGCACGCCCCGCCCCCCCCCCAAGCCAAGGACACGGGAGGCCGGAGACCAAGGTTTCACAAGAAACTGATCTTTTTTACTCAACAAAGTTCTACACAAGTGGAATCTCAACGCCACCTCGGCGCCAGTCCCCAGCACAGCACGGTAACAAATGGACAGACCCGGGAGCCCGCAGTGGGGAGAGGGCGACGAGGGAAGGGGGCGCGGGTGAGACTGCGGATCGAGGCCAGTGTTGGGTCCACAGCCCTGGGCAGGGAAGAAGGTTGAGAAGCTGAAACTTCGTTGTGCAAAAACCAACAAAAAATAAATTAAAAAAAATTAAATAGCTTTCTTTAAAAAAAAAAAAAATAAGGAACTAGATAGAAGAACCAGGCTCCCCTTCTCTGAAGGTAGTTGGAGTGCCCCTCCCCCGTCGTGGGCAGCGAGGGTGTGGTTTTTTTTTTTGGTACCAATCTCAACAGACGGCCAATCCATCCGCACACCCCAAAACCCAGCGGAGGTCGCTCCGAAAGAACTGGAATTACCAAGAAATTAAACGGTAGTTTTAAAAAGAAAAAAAGATTGACAAATGGCTTTCCAGAGACCCGCTGGAGCTTCGCAGGGAGCGGGGGAGGAGACACCTGCGTTACGGAATGTGCACTGAGCGCCCCCTAGCGGGTGGAGACGGGGCCTGACCTGGCGGAGAAGAGCGCGGGGCGGGGCGGGGGTCCAGGGCCCCCGGGCAGGAATGGATGCTGCAGGACTCCCGCCAAACTCCAGATCAGAAGCCCCCAGAGAAACAGAAAGTAGGCAAGGGAAAAAGGAAAAAAAAGGGTGGGGACAACCAGAAGGGGGCTGCTGCCGGGCCCACGACGCCCCGCCCCCACGGCCACAGCCCACCTCCCTAGCCAGTGCCAGCAGTCTTGGCCTCAGCCTGGCGGGGCATGGTGCGGGGGGGGGGGGGGGGGGGGAGCGCTGGGCGCTTCAGTGGGTCAGAAGTCCCAGGGCCACCAAGCAAGCGTGTGACTTGCGGGGCTGGAGGACACTCCCCCCGCCCCCAGGGTCTCCTTCGTCCTGCTGCCATCGGTGAGACGCCGCTGCAGTCCAGGGCCCAGGCGCCCAGGCGCCCAGGCGGGCAGCACGCGGGATGTCCAGGTGCTGGTGCTCTGGCTCGTGTTCCGCCCCCCGCAGCTCTCCCAAGGGCGCCGCGCTGGGGCTCAGGGGAGGGAGAGAGGGGGCCCGAGGCCAGCCCCCCTCCGCGGCCCCAGCTGGCCGGGTGGGGACCGGGAACGGACAGGGGGACCCACGGGCCAGGGCTGCCACAGGAAGTGTGCGGGGCAGGTCCAAAGCGTGCACGTGCTGACAAGGGCGGCCCCAGGCGGCCGACCTCCTCCCCACCCCACCCCCGGCCCCCTCCGGGGGTCCCGGCCGAGGCCCGGCGCCCCCACCCCCCCACAACCCACCCAGCCCTCCCCAGTCACCGCCGGTTCCGGCAAAAACAGCAGAAGCTTCTTAAACTCTAGATGCAGGTTACACGGAAGGCCTTACGGGTTAACTCAGGGGGTCACTAACTAGTCTCCATGCAGGCGGGGAGCGGGGCGCGGCCCACCCGGCTGGGTTCGCGCGGACCCCTCCCTCCCCGCCTGCCGCCCCCTCCTCGCCGCCTCCCAGGCCGGATTCGGCCGGCCCTGTGGGTTTCTCCCGCCCTCTTGGTTGGCCCCAGCAGACTGCCTGAGACGACCCCGGGTTTTAGAGGTCGGGGGGACCCTCCCTCTAGCCCGCCATCAAGCCCCACCCCCCTCCCGTTTTGTAGGCTGAGCGTGGAGGCCCCTCCCCCTGCCCCACCCACAGTGGCCAGGCAGGTGACCCGACAGGGAAGGCCGCGTCTGGATTTGGGTCCCGCTCACTCCTCCCCAACCCCCCTCCGACCAAGGGCTCAGCGACTCCGGACGCAGCGCGCTCCCCCGCAATCCCTCTGACGACGATGACGCAGACAGAAACCTGCGGGCAGAGGCCGAGGGTCAGGGCCCGGGTCCCCCCCCGCACCGGGCCCCCGCCGGCCAGGGCTGCCCGCTCACCTGGCGAAGTCCCCCCCGTCCGCCTAGACGCCGTAGAAGGCCGCCAGCCTCTCCTTGAGCAGCGGCGGGAACTGCTCCGAGAACTGCTGCCAGTTCTCCTCGCCGACTTGGTCTTTGAAGCCATGGAGAATCTGCGGGGAGCAGGGAGGGGGTGAGGGGCGGGCCCCCCCTCCACCCCGCCCGGCCCTGCCGGGCCCCCCCGGGGCCTCCTCACCTTATAAAACATGTCCCGGAGGTCATCCTTCGGGCTCACCCAGGAGGCTACAGCGTCGCAGAAGAAAATAAAGTCCTAGAACGCGAGGGGGCCCAGGTGAGGGGCCGCCCGGGCCCCGCCCCGCCGCCCGCGCAGTCCCGGCTGCCCCGACCTGCACCACGCCGCCGGGGTTCACGCCGATCATCACACAGATGCCACGGAAGGCCGAGTCCTTCTCTTCGTTGTCCCGGATGTTCCTCAGGGAGGTGCACCTGCGGGAAGGTGGCCAGGTGAGCCAGGGGAAGGGGGCGGGGCTTGCTGGGAGGCCTCGCCCACCCCGCGGCAGGCCCCGCCCAGGCAGGCACACACCAGGGCCGGATGAACTGCTGCAGCATAGGCGCCACCTCCTGCGGGCACACGTAGCCCAGGCGGCCGATGGTGATGGCTGGAATGGCAGAGGGGCTCGTCAGGCGACCTGCAACCCCGAGTGGCCCCGGGACGGTACGTGGCGGGGCCTCTAGTACGAGGCCCCGAGCCCCGCCCCATGGGCCCCAAGGGAGTGGCTCCTGCGGCCAGCCCGACCCCCGAGCTCTCCCGGCCCCATGAGGGGCTCTTCCCGGGGGGCGCCCCGCCCCGCGCACCTGTATTCTCCAGCAGCGTCTTGGGCGTGTTGGGCCGGTTGATGATCTCCACCAGGTTGTTGAGGACCATCTGCACATAGGGCTGCATCTCGGCGCCTGGGGGCCCCACCTGTCACAGCCCACTCCTCCCCTCCCAGCTCACCAACCCCAGCGGACTATGCCCCTCCCCCCAAAACACCACTGCCCAGCTTCCCCCACCCCCTGGAAAAGCAGCCAAAACCAACCAACCAATCCCGGTGGGCATGAGCTGGTCCAATCAGAACAGCCCTCTGGCCCTGCCTCTTTGGAGAAGCCAATCACTGTCTCTCAGCGCCTTTATTGGCTCCGCCCCCAAAGAAAACACTCATAGAGGGGTCCTCGGGGCTAGCTGCCAGTCAGAACCAGTTCCCACCCCGCCCCCAAGCCAGGAAGAACCAATGGGGAGAAGCCCTTACCCATCTGCATGCAGATCTCGCCAATGGCCCACGTGGCATTGTTGCAGACGGAGATGAACTCGGGGTTCAGGTTGGTGCCCAGGATGGGCATGAACTCAGCTGATGGGGAGAGAAACGGGGGGCGCTGAGCAAGACGGCCGCCAGGGGGCGCTCCCGGAGCTGGCCAGGCAGGCCTCCGTCAGACAGTACGAATACAACCCGGGCAGGTCACGGTCATCCCAGGGCATTTCTGCATCACGTGAGGGCGAGGCTGGTGCTGGGGCTGGGGCCGGGGCCGGGGTTGGGGTTGGGGGCGGAGGCCACGGTGGGTACTGTACCGATACAGGGCTTGACGTGGATGAAGCAGGCTTTGGTGAGGTCTCCCAGGAGGGCAAAGGAGCTCTGTCGGACCTCGGGCATGGAGTCCTGAGGGGTTGGACTGGGGTCAGTGTGACAGGCAGCTGCGGGGGCACAGTGCCCGCCCCACGTCCTGACCCCGCCCAGCACGCAGGCTCCTGGCTCAGACTTTGCCAAGGGCCCTGATCCTGTAGGACAGACAAGTTGGCTCCCAGTAGGCACAGGTTCAGCATAGCCCAAAACCATTCGGATAGGTTTGCGATGCAAGTTAAGATACCCAGCTCCTTGCTAATGCACACCCTGGGAAGCAGCAGTGAGTGCACAGGGACGTGGGTTCCTGCGGCCCATGGGGCAGACCTGGGCACGCAGCCCAGGCCGTCGTGGGCCTCTGGGGAGTGACCCAACGAAGGAGAGACGTGTCTGTCTCCCTGTGTATCTGTGTGTCTGCTCCTCAAGTCAATCTAGAAAACACTGCAGCCGTCCCAAACATACCACAGACTCTGCCATTTCATGACTCCAGAAACAACACGGTCTGACAGCGGCTGACCATGTTCTACGTCCTCCAGAGGCGGCTTCAGGTATACACGCCCCATGCAAATCCCACGCCCTTGTAGAGAACACACTGGAGCACGCACGGATTTTGGTACTAGGGCGAGGGGAGGGGTCCTCAAACCAATCCCCTGGGGTCCACAAGAGCGCATTACTACGCATTTCCAACATGATCTGCTTTGGGAATGAGACTCTATTCCCCTTCTTTGTGGGCCATCACTTTCTTACATGCGCGGAAGCTTTCAGAAGCGGTCCCTTCTGTCCCATGTACGTGGGGACCGCTGCAGCGGCTGGGACTCGGTCCTGTCCCCGGGCACCCCACCCACCTGCATACACTGGAAGAGCAGGGTCATGATGTTGCTGCGGGCCACCAGCTGCTCCACATGGCCGCCCAGGCCCTCAGCCAGGCCGCTGAGCAGGTCCAGCGCCACGATCATGAAGTCCTTGTCGGGGGCCTCGTACTGCTCCGGGTGCTGGGTGTACATCTGGACACAGAGGGGGCAAGGCGGGGGTCAGGGCACCTCACCGACCGTAACGGGGTGGGGAGTGGGGGGCAGGGGCGCTCACCATAGCCTGGGCCAGGGTCTTCTGCACCAGGGTGACACAGCGCTGGTACACGGGCTCGCAGTAGGGCAGGAAGCCATTCTGCAGGGCGGTGGCCACCGAGGACAGGCACTGGCAGGGAGGAGGTTGGTTGACTGGGGCCGCGGTGGGCGGGGGGGGCCGCGGGGAGGCCTGGGGCCCCGCTCACCTCCAGCAGCGGGAAGAGGTCCTTGTCTTCGTCCTTGAGCTCATTCCACTTCTGGATCAGAGGCGGCATCAGCTTCTGGATGTACTCCTGCCGGGGAGGGGGAGGGGGGACAGGATGTTGGGGCTCCCTGGCTAGCAGGGGCAGCTGGTGACTCAGAGCCAGCTGCTACCTGACATATGAGGTCTGGGGTCCCTGCTGTGGCTAAGGACCACCCCCAACACAGCACTTACCTAAACACTGTCTCATAAACGTCTCCCCCACCGCTAGACAGGGGACAGGGCAAGGGCGGAGCCGGGTGCCTGTCTGCTTGCCGAGGTCACACGGCCCTATCCCTGGCCTGGGCCGGCAATGGCGGGGTCACCCCCATGGCGTCTCACCGGCTGGTTGAGGTGGTGGCCCACAGAGTCAGCCAGGGTGCCGATGGCATCGTAGAGGATGAGCAGGTTCTTGTGCTGGTATTTGCCGAAGGCGAAGACGAGGGTGTCCAGGATGTAGCTGAGGTAGGGCACCAGCTCTGTGCAGGCCTCCTCCTCCAGGGTGGCGAAGGCACTGGTGGAGGACAGGGCAGGGCGAGGGCCTTCAGTGGGGCCTGGCAGGTGGCACTGGGCCAGGGGGGCCACCAGGAGACGCGCTCTCGGGATCAGCCAGTACGAATACAGGAACCATCAGGGCCATGTCAGCGGTCACAGATATCATCATATCCCGGAGAGCAGCTGGGGGGAGGGAAGGGCTTCCGGGTCAGGGGTCAGGAGTCAAGGATCACCTGCACGCTGCCTCCTGCACTCTTTTATTGCCGTCCAGGATACGCTGCAGCAGCTCGGTCATCAGAGGTTTGAGGTGCATGTCGGGAGGCTGGCTGACCACCCAGTGTGCGTAGCGGCTCAGCGTCCAGCAGGCGATGGAGCGGACCAGGGCCTTCTTGTCCGACAGGCACTGGATGAGGTGTGGGATCAGCTCGGGCAGGTAGGGCACCATGCCCTGCATGCAGCCTGCGGCCGGCGGGAGACAGGGGACGGGCAGCTCAGCTGGGGCGTCCGAGGCCAGACTGCGCCCCGGCCCAGCCCAGCTGGCCTCGTGCATGGGGAAGGATGTGCCCCACATGACACAGGTGGCGACGCATGGATGTGGGCGAGGCCGGGCTGGAGTCTCACTCTCTTGGCCTTGGCCTGGCCCAGGTCTGGTCCTAACAGGCATTTGGGAGTGAACCGGGAGGATGGAAGATCTCGCTCTCTCCCACTCTCTCGCTCTCTGCCTTTCAAATAAATAAACCGAAGTCTGCAGGCTGCACAGTGAGGAAGCAGCAGCCCAGAGGGATGGGAAGCTGCTCTCAACTCAAGCTCTGCTGAGACAGTTGGTGGATTTCTGTTTCTCCTCATCTCCTCCTTTTAAAAATTAATGGCGGGGCTGGCACTGTGGCGCAGTAGGCTAAGCCTCTGCCACATACCAGATGGGCACAGGTTCTAATCTTGGCCACTCCACTTCCGTGCCTGCTTCCCGGGAGGCAGTGGATGGCGGCCCACGTGCTCAGGCCCCTGCCACCCATGTGGGAGACCCAGATGGAGTTCCAGGCTCCTGGCTCCAGCCCAGCCCAGCCCTGGCTGTTGCAGTCCTCTGGGTAGCCTTACGTCCCGTATCACAAGACTTACTACTCCTCTGCTTCTGATGCAGCGCCCTGCTCCTGCCAACCCTGGGAGGCAGCAGCAAGGTCTCAAGTGCTCAGGTGGCAGACCCGGATGGAGTTCCAGGCTCCTTGGCATTGACCAGGCCCAGCCCTAGTTGTTGGAGGCATTTGGGGAGTGAACCAATGGATAGAAGACCTCTTTGTCTCTGTGCCTTTCAAATGAAGTGAACATAAATAAACCCTCCAGACTGAGGGTCTCTGGGGCCGTGTCTGCAACTTCAGGGCAGGTTAGAGACAGGCGATTCCAGGGGCCACCTGTTACCAGCTGTCCTATTGGTCAAGTTGAGCGTCTCATCAGCACTACAGGATTCTGGAACCAGGGCCAGGTGCCGGCCCACAAGGGGTTAAGCTGCCGAGCACTTGCATCTGAGGAGCTCTGTGAGCCAGGGGCACCCTGGGTGGCGGCAAGGGAAGTGACATCACCTTCTCTGTATCTACACAGGTGGGAACTGCAGGGATGGGGAGGTCCGGAAGCGGACTCACCCTGTGGCTGCTGTCGGTCTGCTTAAAGCATCATGGGATGGCCTGCCCGTGAGGATGACGGGCAGGGCTGGCATTTGGAGGCTCAGGGGCTCCTTTTCAGGCCCGGAAGCCAACGCAGGGGGGCAGGCAGCTGCAGGACTCACCCTCGGCGATGGCGCCCAGCACCAGGATGCCCGACTCCTTGACCACCCACTCCGGGTGGAAGAGGAGGCCTTTGAGAAGGGGCAGGAGGTGGGGCAGCAGCTCCTCCCGGAAGACGTTGGCTAGAACGTCCAGCGCCGCCGCGGAGCACTTCCCTGGGTGGGCATGGGGAGCAACAGGCTCAGGCCGCCACGCATGTGGCTGGCTCCCCCAGCCCCACCCCAGACCCAGTGACTTCCGGAGGCGGGGCCCAGAGCTCAGCCCCACCCCCAGGCCAAGCACTCAAGAGTCCAATCACGAGCTCTGCAATGTTCTGACATTTCCAGAGGTGGGGCCCAGAGCCCAACCCGCCCCTGACCACGCCTCTCCGCCAAGCACTCACTCAGATTCCAGTCAGACAGAGCGTCATCGTCGTCGTCATCATCATCTGCGTCCTCGGAGCTGTCAGGCCGCTCGGCCTCGTGGGGCAGTGTTACAGTGCGCGACTTGTGGAAGCGCGGCTTGATGTCCTGCTCGCTGTCCGGCACCGCCTCGTCTTCCTCCACATCCCCCTGGGCGCCAGGCAGGGGGACGGTGCACGGCTGAGCACCTGCTGCCCACCGCACCCCAGTCCACCTGCCACACAGGCCCCGCCCCCCCACGCTGCACCTGCCCCGCCCCCTGACCTTGAGCAGGATGATGTCGATTTCCGAGTACTTCATCCCGTTGACCAGGATGGGGATCAACCTGTAGGGGGTAGGGGGTGGAGGCAGATGCCAGGGCCCTCCCCCAGCCCCCGGATCACCCCACGGGCCAGGGGCGGGGCGGGATCCGCGCCTGGGGGCAGGCAGGGGCACACGGACGGTGCCAGGCCCACAAGCGCTGCTGACCCTCATCCAGAGGGAAGGGTCCCAGCAGGACGGCTGCTCCCGACCCGGGCCTGGCCACCCTCAGACCCCGGAAGCCACCTGAAAACCCTTGGAACTGTACCCGGCCCTGGCACAGGCTGAGGCAGGAGCTGACGTGGGGCTGGGCGGCGGGGCCGACACAACAGATATTCTCAGAGAACTTTCCCAACCTGCTCTGCCGGAGCTGTCGGCCGGGCCCCTACCCCTTCCTACCTCTGATCAAGGAGATACCACTCAGGAGACAACTGCTCATGTGGGGGCTCCGGGGCTGGAGGCAGGCACGGGCCATTCAGATGCCCTGAGCACCTGGATCCAGCCACACCTGAAGCCTCTCACACATTTCTCAGCTCGTCCTGCCGAGCAGCCACCAAGTACTCTTTATGAACTCACTCGAGCTGCCCTAGTCATGGCAGCGAGAGTAAATACCCAAAGACCTAAAGGGACCCAGGATTCCAAGCGGACTGCAGCCCAAGAGGCGGGGCGGGGCGGTACTCACTGGACCAGGTGGGAGGCCAGGACTTCCTTGCAGATGGGCTGCTCGGCCAGAGTCAGCCAGAACTCACAGGCCTCGAGGGCCACGTTCTCGTCGTGGTCCTGGGTCCTCTGCAGCATGTACTGGGGCACAGGGGAGCGGCTGAGGCCCGGGCCGCCCCGCCCACCACCATGCCCCACCCTGCCCCTGCCCTGCCCCGAGCCCGCCCACCTGCCCGCGCCTGCATGCGCTCACCTGGATGATGCTGTGCATGTGGGGGATGAGCCGGTCGATGCGCACCTCCAGCAGCATCACCAGCGCACGGCACACATTCTTCCGCACCTCTGGGTCGTCGTCCACGGCCAGGGCGAACAGGTGCTGCTCGGGCAAGATCAGGGTCAGCGGCCTCGGCCTCCCCCTGCCCAGCCCGCCCCCAGGCCGGCCGGCCCGCCTACCTCTATGAACGTGTCGATGTTGTCCATCAGCGCCTGGGCCCGGTCCATGATGAACTGGTTGACACAGGCTATGGCGTGGGACCTGGGGAGGAGCAGGCACGCAGGTCACCCCTGACCTGGCCTGCCTCCCGGCCCCCCACGGCCCCGGGTCGCGGCTCCCACCGGATCTTGGGGCTGCAGTGCTTGAAGAACTGCAGGAACTTGGGGATCATGATGTTGAGGGGCCTGTTCAGGGCATCGCTGTCCAGAAGCTCTGAGGAGTCCTCGCAGATCTTCTGCAGGGCCCCGAAGGCTCCCTGGGCAGACAGGAGCAGAGAGAGGGAGGGAGAGGGAGAGGTGGGCGTGGTGCACCCCAGCCCCAGCCTGCTCCCACCGTGGCTCCCGCTCCCGCTCCCGCTCCCGCTCCCGCTCGGGCGGCCTACCTCGCAGGTGTTATAATCCTCTGAGTTGAGCAGGTTGCAGAGCTGGGGTAGCAGCTCCGGCCACATCTGCAGCTCGCCCTTGGAAGCGATGGTGGTGATGAGAATGCCTAGGGGGACGGTGGGACAAGGAGGCTCATGCCTGAGGCTGGGCCAGGCTGCCCCTCACCACGGGGCGCCTGCTCACTGCTGTCTTTGCGCACGTGCGCGCACACACACCCCTTTGGAGGCGGGCACAGTAGCACCCAGTGACTCAGCAAACAGCCTTTGAGCCTTACTGTGACACGGCCTGGCCCCAGCCGGCCCCTCCTGCCCTTAGAGGGAGGCACCAGGCTCCAGCTCCGGCCACAGAAGTGGGAGGCCCCATGCCTAGGACTGAGGGAGAAACATAGCAGCAAAGATGGCAACAGCTGGGGGTGGGGAGCAGCAGTTTCCCAGCCCAGACAGGCCACGAGCAGGTGACATCTGTGGGAAGTGAAGAAGGTGAAGGAGGAGACATCCGAGCATCTGGGGGACCAGCAACTAGGCAGGGGGATCTGCCAGTGCTTATCCAGGCCCAGGGGTAGGGCGGCCTGGTGTGCTCCCACATGGGCAAGGGGCCGGTGGGGAATGCAGTGGCGGTGTGTGTGTGAGAGGAGGTAGGAGCAGGCAGGTGACGGGGGAAGCGACACAGGGTGTCATGGCTGTATACAATCTGTCCTATCCCAAACGCCCCAGGAATCTGAAACGTGAGAGCTGTGCCACCCAGCATGTGGTGCCACTAGGTGGCAGTGTTGCCCAGAGGGGGAGGTGGCCAGAGCCAATGCTCAGATAACCTTGACCCTGCCTCAAAAACAGGTGCCTCAAAAACCCTGTGGCCAGCTCTGCAACCACCCCCCTGCCCACCCCCGGACCCCGCCAAGGTCTAGGTCCAGCCCTATCATCCAACTCTCTGCACCTCAGAACTCCTAACCCCAATGAGGTTTAAAAAACAAACCAAAACACCACACTCCAGGTGACGGGGCACCTGCCACCACTATGGGAGACCAGGACTGAATTCCAAGCTCCCGGCTTCTGCCCCCACCCCACCCCGGCCACTGTGGCCATCTGCAGGGTGAAACAGCAGATGGGAGCACTCTCCGTTTGCTTCTCAAAAACAAAACAAATTATTTTTGAAAGGCAGAGTTAGAGAGAGACATAAAGAGGGATCTTCCATCTACTGATTCACTGCCCAAATGGTCGCCAACAGCCAGTGCAGGGAGCGGCCAAGGCCAGGAGCCTGGCACTCCATTCGAGCTTATCTTATGCGTGGCCAGGGCCATCGCCTGCTGCTTTCCCAGGTGCATTCGCAGGGAGCTGGACTGGAAGCAGAGCAGCCAAAGCTTGAACCGGCACTCTGATACGGGCTTAGCCCCGCCGGCCCTCAGATACTGTCAACCCAGGGATGCTTGTATCCAGGCACTTGGTACTTGTAGAAGTGGGATCCGACCAGCCTCGGAACTCAGGAAGTCTAGATTCTTCCACCAGCCTCAGACTGGGCACTGCTGGGGCTAGGAGACACTCCAACTGAGTCAGCAGGCCACACAGCCAGCCCCAGGGTCTGGCTCCAATTTAAGACTATTTTTGTCTTACTGCATTTATTTTAAGGTTATGTTCCCTCGAGAGCAAGTAAGCCTGTCTTTCCATTTAAAACGGTTCTATGTAATCTCCTTATTTATTTATTTATTTATTTTTTAAGATTTATTTATTTATTTGAAAGGCAGAGCTACAGAGAGAGGTCCTATATCTGCTGGTTCACTCCCCAGATGGCCGCAACAGGTAGAACGGGGCCGATCCAAGGCCAGGAGCCAGGAGCTTCTTCTGGGTCTCCCACTTGGGTGCAGGGGCCCAAGGACTTGGGCCATCTTCCACTGCTTTCCCAGGCCATAGCAGAGAGCTGGATGGGAAGTGGAGCAGCCGGGACTAGAACCGGTGCCCATATGGGATGCCAGCCCTGCAGGCATAGGCTTTAACCGCTAAGCCACAGCACTGGCCTCCTAGTCTCCTTTCAAAAGCAGCCTTTTAGAGGTGGGCACTGTGGCACAGTGGGTTGGGCTGCCACTTGTGCTACCCGTATCCCATATTGGAGCACTGGTTCAAGTCCAGGCGCCTCTGCTTCCCAGTCAGCTTCCTGCTAATGCACCTGGGAAGGCAGCAAGACGGCCAAGGGCTTCAGCCGCTGCCACCCACCAGGGAGACCCGGATGGAGCTCTAAGGCGCCTGATTTCAGCTTCGCCTAGCCCTGGCTGTTGTGGGCATTGGGGTAGTGAACCAGCACTGAAAGATCTGTCTCTGCCTCTTCTTCTCTGTTGATCTGCCTTTTGGGTAAATGAAAATAAATAATCATTAAAAAAAAAAGTCATCTTTTCAAATTGATGAAGATTTAGGCCAACGCTGTGGCATGGGGGGTAAAGCTGCCGCCTGCAGTGCCGACATCCCATATGGGCACAGGTTCGAGTCCCAGCTGCTCTACTTCCAACCCAGCTCCCTGCTAAGGGCCTGGGAAAGCAGCAGAGGATGGCCCAAGCCCTGCACTCACGTGGGATACCCAGAAGAAGCTCCTGGCTCCTGGCTTTGGCCTGGCCCAGCCCTAGCTGTTGTGGCCATTTGTGGAGCGACCCATTGGATGAAATCTCTCTCTCTAACTCTGCCTTCCAAATAAGTAAAATAAATCTTTATAAAAAAAACCCATGGAGATTTCACATGTAAAATTGCTAACAAATAGGGCTGATATTCAGCAGGAGTGAAAAATTGTAAGATAAAATGGCTTCAGTGGGGCTGACGCTGTGGCATAATGGACTAAGCCTCCATCTGCGGCACTAGCATCCCTTATGGATAGTGGTTCGAGTCCCGCCCGCTCCTTTTCCCTGGCACTAGGAGTGAGGCGCCGGGGGGCCTCAGGGGCCGCCCGCCCCCGCCCCCACCCAGCCGCCCCTCTCACCGATGGTGGCCCGGATGAGCGAGGAGGCGTCGCCAATGTTGTTCAGGCACTCCTGCTTGATGAAGTCGGCCACAGGCGGCGGGAAGCTCTGGTAGTGTGCTTTCACATTGTTCTTCAGGATGAGGCCGCTGAGGGAGCGCGTGGGCTCATCTGGGGGGGGGGGGGAGTCCACTGTCATCAGGCACCCCCACCCCGGGCCTGGTGCAGGAAGGTGGTGGGGACCGCAAGGGACGCACAGGGGACATTACCTTCGGACTTGAGTCGGGTCAGGACGAAGATCAGGTAGTTGTTGAAGTCGGGAAACTGGTTGAGTTGTTTGAGTTTCTGGCGGGCGGTTAAGGGGCTTGGGAGACAGGGGTCTTCCCCCCCCACACCCCCACCCCATCCGGCCGTGGAGCACACTCCCGCCATAGCCATCCCTAAGGCCCAGACAGCGCAGCAAGGGGACCCCAGCAGCTGCAGAGCAGCAGGTGAAGCCACTGCCGCCCCACTGAGGACCCGGCTCCCTGCTACTGCGCCTGGGAAAAGCAGCAGAAGATGGCCCCAGGGACTTGGGTCCCGCCGCCACCCACATGGGACACCCGATGGAGCTCCAGGCTCCTGGCTTTGGCCTGGCACAGCCTTGGCTGTTGCAGCCATTTGAGCAGACGGAAGATCCCTCTCTCCCTCTGCGTGCTTTTCAAATAAATAAATTTTAAAAACTCCAGCAAGGAGGAGGCTGCAATGCCTTTGCTTCCCTGGTGCCCCTGGGAAAGGTGAGGACCCCGCATGACTGATGGGAGTAGGGGCTTCCCTGCCCTCCTTGCCTGCTTTCCAGTGAGGCCTGGGTTTTCATCCAGAGAGAGAACAGAACCCAGACGTGCAAGCACAACTTGCGGCTGTTTGCAATGTCTATCATTTTTTTTTTTTTTCATTTATTAAACAACCACAGAAAGAACTTTGGACTAGGGGCAAAAGAAAAGCCAAGTACCACCTCGGCCTGGGGCTCACTCTCTCTCACTCAGACCTACCTACCCCTCCCGCCTCTCCACCTGGGCTGGAATTCCCACCCTGGCTTCACTGCCTACTAGCAGCTGCTGCTGCGGCAAAGCCTCAGCGTCCTCATCTGCACAATGGGTACAGTAACGGCGCCTACGTTCACTGACAGTTAACGGAGTAAGTTCAAGTGCTCCCTGAAAGTTAGCTGTAGCTCCACTGACCCGGCTAAGGAACCCTTGCAACTCAGGGAATGGGACCCAAGCCTTCTCTGACCCTCCTGCCCCTGTCCTGGGAAATGCTCTGATGCCCCAAAGTCTGGGGTCAGGGAGTCCGCCCCCCACCACCACCCCGCATGCAAGGGCCGTGGCCATCTGTGCGGCTGCCCCAGCCCCAGAAGGCAGGAAGGATACATCTTGCACAACACGCTGCGTGGCCGTGTTGGGCGACTGCGAGTCTTTGAGCAGCTGCAGGACCTGCTGCAGGCCCTGCTCATCTGGTTGCCAGTCCATGGCTCAAGGCGAGCTGCGGGGGTAGGGGCCGGGGTCAACGCTGGGCTTCTGGGTCTCGCTGAGAGACCCGGGTTGAGACTCCGAGGTGGCGGCGGCCGCATGACCATGGCAGCATCCTCGGCGGACAGGCGGAGGCCGCCGATCCACACCCGCCCAAGTGCGGGGTCCCAGCCAGCTGCACCATCCCTGGCCGCGCAGCCGCGGGCTCCGGAGCGCGGGTGGGGGGATGTGGACGCGGGCCACCAGCGGCGGCGGCGGCAGCGGGGCCCAGTGTGGAGCCCTCGTCCCAAGTCAGCCCATGCCGCCGCCACCCCCGGCTGCGGGCACTAAGGTTTGCACCTCCCTCTCTGGGCGAGGGCCCAGCCGCCTCCAAGTCCAGGAGCCCCGCCCCAGGCCGCGAGAGCGCCCCGGCCCCCGTGGTCTCCCCACAACGAGAGCGCGGGCCCGGAGAGGTCCCCTTCTCGCGAAATCAAGGCCCCAAAGCTCGGCCAGATCCCAGCTGCCCTGCTTGGCCCCCAAGGCGCCCAATGGCCCTGATCCCCCGCCCGCCTCCACTCCTTATCCGACCCCAGGCGCCCGCCGCCTTTCCAGGCCTGGCCAGGTAACCCCGGAGCAGCCCCCTTGCGAGAGAGCCAGTTCAACCCGCGAGCGGAGCCCCCCGGACGCGTCCCTGTCGCCTTCCCCAATCAGGTCCGGCAAAATCCTCCCCAGCGACCCCGCTCCGCCCCGGTCGGCTGTGTAACTCCCGCCGATGGATCCCAATCAAGTTCGGCCAAGCCCCTCTGCGTCCTGCAGCAGCTTCCCCCCACCCCACTCCCGGATCAGGCCTGGCCGAACCGCCCCCCCCCCCCGCCCGAGCAGCCCCCTCAACGGATCCCAGCGTCGCCCGGCCGTCGGACCCAGCAAAGCCCCTCTAGGACCCAGCCGGCCGCCCCCTTCCCCGCCCAGGGCCCGGCGAGCTTCCTCCCCCACCCCGCAACTTTCAACGCGGCCTCCCCCCGGGAGACCCAGCCGAGCCCCTACACACACCCGATCCTCGCGACGTCCCCCAATCAGGCCCTCAGCAGTTCCCAGGCAGATCCCCCTCCTGCCCGACCCCAGCCCGCCCCACTGGCCCGTTTCTCGCGGCACCGCGACCTGGCCCGGCCCCGAGGCCCCACCCCCCCCACCCCCGGAGCTCGGCCCGGTGCCCCCCCACCCCCCGCCCAGCCCGTTCTCCCTTCCTCGCGGATCGGGCCCAACCGGGTTCTCGGCCTCTCCCGGTCAGGCGCGGCCCCGATGCTCGGGCCGCGCACGGCGCAGGCCCGGAGTCCGGCGTGAGGAGACTCGGGCGTGGGCCGAGCGGGTCCGGCTTGGAGGGAGGCCCACTTACCCCGGCCCCGGGCAGCGGCGGCGGCGGCGCCTTGCGATGCGGCTTCTCCAGAGACTCGCGCGGAAGGAGGGAGCCAAAGAGGGGAATTAAAAAAAAAAAAAAGAAAGAAAGAAAAAAAAAAAACGCGGCCGTCAATGAACCGGCGCGGCTTCCGTACTCCGTTCAAACTGGGGCAATGCAGCCAATGGGAGGAAGCCGCCGGCGCACGTGACCTGGCGCGGGGAGACTTGGCCCGCTCAGGAGCGAGTCACGTGACAGAACGGGTGCGGCCTCTCTAGCCGTTCGGTCCTCCCAACGTCTCGGTTCCTCGCCGTCTCAACGCCAAGCCGGCTCGGTGCTTTTTGCAAGAGCCAGAAGTTCGGTGGCGCACAGGGAGGTTGGCTGTGCGACAGACCCGGGAACCCCTCGGCCACAGCCAGCTGCGCCTTTGTCACTCCCGTCCTCTTTAAGAATAGAACCGTGCCTCCCACCCCGTTAGCCAGACACTTGGGAAGAGAGGAGCACAGAAAAGGCTTTCTGGACTTAGCACCCTAGACAAAGGGAAGACAGCTGGACCGAAGCCACGGCCACATGTAGTTATTCTGACAGTTTATCAGCGAGGAGCACGAGGACCTGAAATTTTAAATGAAATAATACGAAACTCGAGCAGGGAGGAGGTGACGGTCCTTGCCCAGGAGACTCGGGGCAGGACAAGGAAGGTCATGAAGAAAGAAATCGTGACCCCTGCGCCATCTGACAGTGTGGGGAGGAGCTGGGGACCCTGAGCCCCCCGCCCCGCTTCCCCTCCCAGCCCTGCCGACGCCAGGCGGGAGACCTCCTGCACTCGGAGCCTTGGTTTCTCCACTTACCCAATGGGTATCGGCACAGTCTGTTCTCTTGGAGATAGTTCAAGTGAGGCACCACCTGGCCAGTCAGAACTGGTCTTTAAAAACGTGGCTTTTTACTCCGCAAAGGCTGGGGACCACCCTGCCACTGTATGCGGCCCCTCCCTAAAGCAATAGTTGCTGACTGCACCGAAGTCCTCATCCTAAAGAGAGCTCCGGCCCCGCCCGGGGGCACGCGCCGACGCCCGGGGTCGGGCTTTGCCCCAGCCTTGAAGGAGAGGTACAGGTGTCAGCCCACTTCCCGTGAGCACACTGCTTATGGGGCTGTCCCAGGCCAGGGAAAGGCCGGCCGGTGCCCGACTCCCAGCGTGCGGGAACACTCCGCCAAACCAAAAAAGAGCAGCGGGCAGGACTCCTGACCGCAGCCACCTCAGACCGCACGGGAACCCGGTTTGGAGACGCACGTGCGCGAAGCGGCAATCTGCGCGTGCGCAGAGCCCTCTTTCCCGCCGCGTGGAAGCCGGAACTACAAATCCCGACGTGCAACGCAGCTCCGTCGCCGCGCTGAGGCTCTGGTTTGGACTCGAAAGGATTGGGGGTGGGGGCGGGGAAGGGCGAGGGGCGTCTGGAGTTCCCACCCCTGCCCCCGCCCAGACCTGGGGGATTGGGAGGGGTAGGGACTAGGTTTCGGAGTCTGCAGAGGACGAGGCGGGAGCGGCGGGAGCTTTGTGGCCCAGCCGGGGCGGGGGAGGGGGCCTGCCCCAGATAGGAGCCCCATGGGGGACCGAGTTCGGAGGCGTGAGTTTGTGTAATGTTTCCTCTTCCCAGAGGCCAGCCTCGGGAGAGCCGGGGCAGAGCCGCGGGTGAACTTGCTGAATTGGGACAAAGGTCCCGTCCCCTCCTCTCCCCACCCCCCGCCCCCAACCGCCGTCTATTTTTTAAGCACTTGCTATCTATCGGGCGATTTCCAAAAACTGCAATTTCTAGCAGCTTCATGCGTAAAACAGCCTGCTTCCGTTAGGAGCGCTCCGTGCAAAAAAGAAACTGGTGCCCAAGGGTGACTCGAGATGGGACACAAACGGGCTCCCCTCCCGCCTGAGCGGCTCCCTCGCCCAGAGAAGCAATGGTGGTTTTATCAGCCATCTCAGGATTCAAGCTGGCCGTGTCAACGTGGTCCTTGCTCCAGAAGCCCCTGTATTTCACCCCTTCATCTATTACTTAAAAATATATGTATATATAAAGAACCCGAGCCATAGAAAGGCTAAATGAATTTTCATCCCAGATCACACAGCCTAACAGGCACCAAAATAGTGTTGGAGCCAGGGCTGTGTGACTCACCAAAACCTGAATTTTGTTCCCAGGTCAGAGCCGGCTAAGGGCTGTGAAAGGAGGCGCCTGCACTTCCAGCTCCTCCTGACACTTTAAAATAGAGGCTGAGCTGGGGCAGGGCCGACCTACTTCGCTCGCTGGTTGCTTTTTAAAGATCCAGGGGCTGGCTGCTGGCTTTCAAAGAGAAGGTAGCTGCCCGTTGCACACGCGCGTGTACACACACACACTCTCCAGCCCCAGCGTCCCCTCAAGTAGGAGGGAGAGATCGCGGGAGTGGGTGGGAAAGGCAGGTGTGTACACAGGGACAGAGGGAGGGAGTGTCCAGTTCTGCAGCCTGATCTTGGTTTCTTCTTTCACAAGCCGAGACGCCTGGTTTCCGACCCCCCAGTCTTTGCACCCACCGGCTGTTCTGCCTGGAACACTCCACGGAGCCCCGATCCTGTTCCTGCACTGCCTGCCGTTCCCACCCATCCCAGACCAACTTAACTTACACTGGGGCATCTCTGGTCTCCTCCGGGCCCCCCTGTAGAATGCATGGCCATCTGATGTGTGGTTTCTGGTCTCCCCAACCCTCCATCTCGGGCCCCACCACCACCAAGGTCAGATTGGCAAGGCCAGGGATTTTTCTCTCTGTAGCTGCTTTATCCCCACATAGCAGGTGCTCCACCCCAACCTCCCAAGGCTGCATCTGCTGAGCTCTGAGGACAAGGGCGCCCCACCAGGACCACACTGAGTCTGCCCTTTGCCCCCGGGACCCAAGTCTCCTTGAAGCACCCCAGGAGGGCCACTCTCTGACCTGCCTTTGCACAAGCTGTTCCTTCCACCTGGGACACGCTTCCTCGCTGCCCTCAAAGACCCTACCTTGGGGGCAGCTGTTGTGGCTGAGAAGTTAATGCTGCTACTGCAGACAATGGCCGCCCACACAGGAGCTCCTGGGTTTAAGTCCCAGCTCGGCTTCGGATTCAGCTTCCAAATAATGTGCCTGGGAGGCAGTAGGGGCCAGCTCAAGGACTTGCGTACCTGCTGCTCACATGGATGACCCAGATGGGAGTTCTGGGTTCCTGGCTTTAGCCTAACTAGTGGAGGAATGAACCAGTGGATGGACAATCTCTCTGCCTTTCAAAATAAATAAAATTTTTAAAAAATATCCTGAGGGCAAGCTTTGGTGTGACAGGTTAAGCTGCTGCTTATAGCGCTGGCATCCCTTATGGGCATTGGTTTGAGTCCCGGCTGCTCCACTTCTGACCCAGCTCCCTGCTAATGCACCTGGGAAAGCAGTGCAAGATGGTCCGAGTGCTTGGACTCCTGCGCTTGCGTGGGTGACCCAGAAGAAGCTTCTGGCTCTTGGCTTTGGCCTGGCCCAGCCATCACGGCCATTTGGGGAATGAATCAGCGGATGGAAGACCTTTTTTTCTCTCTAACTCTGCCTTTCAAATAAACCTTTGAAAAATAAAAGCAGCAGCCTCTACACTTGTTAGCAGCCACTACTCAAAACTTCTCTTGCCTGTGTCTGTCTCCCTCTGCTTAGGCAGGGAGGATCCCGCTTGGTGTTTTTTTTTTTTTTTCCCTGTGCCTCCAGGGCGCTCAAACAACCTTGGCATACAGCAGGTGCTCACTAAGTGTCTGCTGAATCAACGAAGTTAACAGCTTTGGCCCAAGCCAGGGATGAGGAGCTGGATCTTGCACCTGGGCCCACCCTTCCCCACCCTCCGCCCCTCCTCCCCTCTGCCCCTCGGGCTGGCCGAGGGCTTAGATAGGAGAGAGTGAAGAAGACAAACCAAGGACACGGCTCCAGCACTACATCACGTTCTTTACTTCCCAGAAGTGATGGCTAAGGGGAGGGTGAGAGGGGCGAGGAGGAGGAGGAAGAGGAGGAGGAGGAGACAGAAGAAGACCCAGGGACAGCAAGGAGTGGGGGAGAGGAGACAGTAAACCACTGTTCTATGAAGTCTCAGGAGTCAAGTGCTCAAGGTAAAAAAAAAAGTCCTGGAGAATCGGCCGCGGCTGCGGGAGGTGTCTCAGTTTCCTTGTGTTAAGTCCCCCGGGGGAGGCCGCCGCTGCTGCCGCTGCATTAAATAGTTATGTACAACGCACAGTCCCAGGCCGTGGGCAGACGGGAGAAGGGGTCATTTCACCAGGGGCCGAGTTTTATCATCATCGCCACACTGGTGGGCTTTGTACTTTTTCACTTCCGCCATGTACTTGGCCCACGCGTCACCTTTACTTGTTAATACCTGCGGGGGGTCGGGGAGGGAGGGGGGGTGCCAGGGAGGCCAAGAACCCAGGGTCAGGACTGTCCCGGCGACAGCTGACCCCAGCCCCGGCATCACCCTGATGGCCCTGGGTTCAAGGTTAAGCTATGGGGGGGGTTCTGGGAAGGAAAGCCCACCTTCCCCTCCTTGCCTTCCACCCATGCCCTCTACCCCCCCAGGAACACACCCACCCTCCCACTCACCTCATCCTCCGTCTTCTGCTTCTTGGCTACTATTCCCGTCTTGAGGGCTAGTTTGTTCCCGCCTCTGCGTTTGCCCACCTGGGTGAAGGGACAGAAGACTGCAACGGTTAAAGGAGCCGGGCCCGCCCTGGGCGGCGCTGAGGCGAACTACACCTTCCTAGCCCGGCCCGGTGGCCCGTCCCGACGCCGCGCCCAGCTCCGCCAGCCGGCCGACCTGCGCAGCAATCAGAGGAGCACACGCGACTCTTAGCGCCTGCCCTGGGCCCCCCGCCGGTGCCCAGGCAGTCCTGGGGACCCGGGCTGCCCTCCCAGGGCAGCAAGGGGGAAGCACCCACCACGGTGGGCACTGGCCCTGTCCCCACTCACTCACTCTGCGAAAGAAAGCTTCCCCCACCACCACCACCCCTTGCTCTACGAGGGATCCCGTACCTAAGTGGCCAGCAGCTGCTTTTATTGAGCGCTTACTGTATACGCTCAAGAGCTGGAACTATTTTGTGTCCTTTCCCGTGGCCACTCTGGGTGGAAGGCTATAATCCATCGCCTTTTAGAGGGAAAATGCCTCATGATGGCAACAGACACTGATTCAGGGTCCGGTAAGTCTACACCACTGGTCCTTAACCCCCCTAGCACCTCCATTCTGCCCTGCCGCCAACCCTGTACACCCGCGGTGCCACTTGGGAACAAATGCCACAGCCAGGCACAAGTGTTACTCCCTCTCAACGGAGGGGTCCTCAGCCACGCCTGTCACCCCTTCCTGGGTCACCCGGGTGTCCCACTGACTGCGAGCCTCTGTCCAGTGCTCCCTGGGCTACAGAAAAGCCTCGCACACGCCAAGATCACCCTGTCTGTGCTCCTCCACCAGGCAGGGAGGGGACCTGCGCTCCCGGTTAAAAAAAAACTCTCAGTGTCTTTAACAGATGAAGCCGGGAGAGGCCAGGTCACTTGTCCAAAATTCACACAGCCCCAGCCGGGAGGCCGTTAAACTCGGAATTCAACAGCCGAGATGGAGCAAGCTCCCAGCTGACAGCATCTAGCCCGGGGCCCGCTGAGCCAGTGCAGAGTTCCTGGACCTGGGTCTGAGTGGAGACCTCCGGAGCTGGATCGCTGTTGGCCGGAGTAGGGACAGGAGGCCGTCTTCTTAGGCACCCGAGCAGCAACCCTGGCCTGTATCCGTAGATGTCACCAGCACTCCCCACCCCCAGCTCTGACCCCCCCTTAAAAAATGCCTCTAGACATGGCTACGGGTGGGGGCGGCATCTCCAGCTTAGAAGCCCCCGGTTTCTAGCCCGCCCCCCCTCCCATCAGAAGGTGCAGCCACGCCAGCTCCACGCCCAGCACAAGGGACCGTGCTCAACACACGGACGCTGGGCAGTCCAAGCGTTTTCCTAAAGTCTCACGGGAACAGGCTTTATCTAAGGAACACAGTTCAGACTCCACGGGGCTCCAGTGTACGCCCCGACCCCGTTCCCCACAACGGGGAGTGGTCCCAGAGCCCACAGTCCGGGTTACCACCCGAACGCGAATCCTGGGATTCAGGTCTGCCCTTACCCGGAGCGCTGCTCCCAATGCAATTCCCACGGAGAAGCTCCAGGGGTCCCGACTCCCGCCCAGCCCCCACCACCACCGCGGTTCCCCTCTCGTGAGGAATCCAAGCGCCACATCCTCAGCGGGGGGACCCCAGGGGCCCCTCATCGGGGCGCAGGGCGGCCCTGGATCCCGATCCCCCTTCTTGGGCCCCGACTCCCCCTGCCAAAGGAGGCCCCGGCGCCCGCCCCCACCCCCGCGGCTCCTTACGAAGCTGAGTGTGGGGCCTGGGCCGCCCTTCCTCTTCGGATCCCCTGGGCCCGCGGCGGCGGCGGCCGGCTGGTCGGGTCGCGGCGGGCCCGGGGGCGGCTCCTCCTGCCGCTGCCGCTGCTCCTCCTCCATCTTCCGCTTGAACAGCTCCAGGAAGCTGCCATCGTTGGCGAACAAGTTCACGCCGCCCGACACCGGGCTCGAACCAGCGCCCGACACCTCCTCGTCCCCGCTCTCGGACGACGTCCCCGGCCCCGACTCAACCCATCGGCTCCCGCTGCCCCCGCCGCCCGCGGGGCCCGGCGCCTCCCGACCTGGAGGCTCCGCCCGTCTCCCTCGGGCAGCCATTTTGTCGCCAGGTGCCGCGCAAAGGACTCCGGGAAGGCCGCTCCGGCCCCGCGCTTGGCGCCCGACTCGCTTCGTCCCAAGCAATGCATGCTGGGAAGAGCGGTCTAGCCCTAAGACCGTCCGCAGTGGGGGCGGGGCAGGGGCGGGGCGAGCCAGGGGTGTGTCTAGAAGGGCGTGGCAAAGAGAGTCACGCCCCGAGGGTGTTCCTCTTCTGAGAAGAGCCCGGGCCGCGTCGCTCTGAATGGCAAGCTCCCCAGGAAATGGAGCTGGCTATCGGGATCGCGGTTCCCGCTCGGGGCTGGGGCTGCAATTGCTTTCCAGGGGTAGAATCCCTGTCTAGCTCCAGGGATAGCTCCTAGGAGAAGGGCTCCGTTGGGGGCTTGTGAGTTCCAGCTGATGCCTCAGAACTTCACTCCCTGACCAGGTCTACAGGCTCTCTGTAGCCGGTGGTGTCTCTGGGTTGGGTACCTAGCTCTGGGATGCAGCTCACATCTGGAAATGGGGGAAACAGCTGGCTCCGTGGAGCTGGGGTTCTTGTCTGAGGGGGAAAAGTTACTTAATGGGCTGGAGTACTCAGTAGAAGCTAGGGGTGAGGGGCGGGGAGGCTTCTAGGCTGCAGTCCCCCCCCCTTCTAAGGTTAAGAAAGTTCTGGACGCCCGGAACCTGGGATCTCCGGGGCAGAGAGTTTCCAGCAGGGAATTCGCTGAATTGGGAGTCTTCCCCCTGGAACAGGCCGGAAACGGTTTTCAAGATTCTACGACCAAAAGTTACAAGTATGGCCCCTCCCTGCCCAGCAAGGCGGTGGGGAGCGGGGCGGCTCGGGCCGGCACTGGACAAAGGTCTGCGGACCCTACCCACAACCGAAGTCCTCTTCCCCCAGCCCTGAGACCGGTCTCCAGTCCCTTAATCAGCTCGTCTACAATTGGTCTGCGGCAAGAGCCGGGTGGCTCACAGCCAATGGAATAACAGAAGGGGCGGACCTGAGACGAGGTTGCCCCCAACTTGCAGAAGAGGGAGGGAATGATGGACGCGACGTAGGGCCTATGGAGTGAGGCCAGGCCGGACCGGGGATTTAACTTCACCGCAAGGGCTTGGACGGGGTGTTTGGCTGGTTGCTAAGGAGAGGCTGGCGGCTACCGGGATGTGAAAGTGATTGGTTGAAGTCAGAAAAGAAGCAGCCAGTGAGAGGAGGGCTGCAAGACTTAGGGCCCAATCACTGGAGGGGAGTAGTCTGGACCGTACCAATGTCTCCATTAGGCAGGGAGAAGCTGTAGAAAAATTTAGACGACAGGTCTGCAAGATGAACCCTGAAAGCGGAGGAGAGTGAAAATATAGCTTCTATTAGACCGTTAGAGGCAAGCCACGAGAAAATGAATTCAGTCTCCTGACCTCAAAGCAGCGGTAATAGGGAATTTCCCCCCCGTAGGTGTTCTGCATGGTGCGCTCCGCCCTATCACGTGAGCCGGTTCCAAGATGGCGGCGGGGGCGGCCGGGTGGGGGGTTGAGGCGGAGGAGTTCGAGGATGCACCTGATGTGGAGCCGCTGGAGCCCACGCTGAGCAACATCATCGAGCAACGCAGCCTTAAGTGGATCTTCGTCGGGGGCAAGGGTGGTGTGGGCAAGACGACCTGCAGGTAGCGAGGCCGCGGCGGGGAGCCGGCGAGGCGGGTGGGATGTACCACCGGGCGAAGGGGAGACCGAGACACCGGTTTTTCCACGCGGGGCCGGCGAGGGGGCTGGGGGGGTCTTCCAGTTACCCTTCCCGAAGCTACCTCCCCAGTGTGGGCCTGGCGCCCCCCGGAGCTGAACCATGCCTGTTGGGGCTTCCGTGAGCCCGGCGCACGGGGCAGCGAGGGTGCTGGGGGAGGGAGCACTTCGGGGTCCCCACCAGCTGGGCCGTCCCCGGGTTTGCCCAGTAGGCTGAGGGACACTGGGGCTAGCTGTCCTGGCCTAGCGAACCCTGCCGAGTGTGGGATGGGAGGAGGAGGAGGAGAAAGCGCATGATCAGACTGCCCCCGTCAGCTGAGGGGAGGGGGTCTTTGGAGCAGCAGATGAGTTAGAGTTGACAGAGGGGGCACAGACGCAAGCCTCGCTGGCCGGGCAGCTGAACTAGTGCCACCCGGTGCCCAGCAAAGGAACAGGCGCCAGGCTGGATTGGAGCGGTCAGCACGGGAAGCCTAAGACCCCCGCCCTGCAGGGACCTGTACACGTGTCTTTTTATTGTTGTTGTTTGTTTTGAAATTTTTTTGACAGGCAGAGTGGACAGTGAGAGAGAGAGAGACAGAGAGAAAGGTCTTCCTTTTCCGTTGGTTCACCCCCAATGGCCGCTGCGGCCGCCACACCGCGCTGATCCGAAGGCAGGAGCCAGGTGCTTCTCCTGGTCTCCCATGCAGGTGCAGGGCCCAAGGACCTGGGCCATCCTCCACTGCACTCCCGGGCCACAGCAGAGAGCTGGACTGGAAGAGGAGCGACCAGGACAGAATCGGGCACTCCGACCGACCGGGACTAGAACCCCGGGTGCCGGCGCCACAGGCGGAGGATTAGCCTATTGAGCCGCGGCACTAGCCTTGAAATATTTACTTATTGAAAGAGTTAATAGAGAAAGGGAAGGCCGGCGCCGCGGCTCAATAGGCTAATCCTCCGCCTGCGGCGCCTGCACACCGGGTTCTAGTCCCGGTCGGGGCGCCGGATTCTGTCCCGTTTGCCCCTCTTCCAGGCCAGCTCTCTGCTGTGGCCAGGGAGTGCAGTGGGGGATGGCCCAAGTGCTTGAGCCCTGCACTCCATGGGAGACCAGGATAAGCACCTGGCTCCTGCCATCGGATCAGCGCGGTGCACCGGCCCCCGGTGGCCATTGGAGGGTGAACCAACGGCAAAGGAAGACCTTTCTGTCTCTCTCTCTCTCTCTCTCACTGTCCACTCTGCCTGTCAAAAAAAAAAAAGAGAGAGAGAAAGGGAGAGACAGAGAGAGGTCTTCCATCCACTGGTTAATTCCCCCAGATGGCCACAATGGCTGATGAGAAGCTAGGAGCTCCTTCTGGGTCTCCCATGTGGGTACAGGGGCCCAAGCTAACTAACAGATGGGAAGTGAAGCAGCTGGGACTCGAACCCATGCCCATATGGGATGGACTGCAGGAGGTGGCAGCTTTACCCGCTATGCCACAGCACCGGCCCCAACGTCTTAAGTCTCCTTTTAGCGCAGGTCCCTGCTCCTGGGACCCCACAGCTTCCCCTCCTTGCAGACCCCAGGAGGGAGCAGAGGCCAACCCCTGTCCTCCCATCCAACTACCTTCCCTTGCCTAGCTGCAGCCTGGCGGTCCAGCTGTCCAAGGGGCGGGAGAGCGTGCTCATCATCTCCACAGACCCCGCCCACAACATCTCCGACGCCTTTGACCAGAAGTTCTCCAAGGTGCCTACTAAGGTCAAAGGTTATGACAACCTCTTTGCCATGGTGAGTGGTCGCCTTTTCCTCAGTTTAACCACGGGGCGAGGCACAAGTGAGGACCCTTGGAGGAGCAGGAAGGAGGCCAGTGTTGAGTGGGGCTTGGGGAGCAAGAGAGCTTGGAATCTACCCAGATGTAGGGAGGGCTGGGCTTTGCAGGCTGTGCCAGGCAGTTTGTCCTTGCTTTGGTCATTCTGCTTGGTTGTTTTATTTCTCTGAAAGGCAGAGACCAAGAAGGAAAAGAGATATTTTCCATCCATTGCTTCACTCCCTCTCCTGCCCCAAAAGGCCACAACAGCCGTGTTTGGTGAGCCACGCTGAACCCACAGGCCCAGAACTCCATCTGGGTCTCCCACATGAGTGGCAGGGACCCACATATTTGTCCCATCCGTCACCTGCTCCGTGCCAGGGTGCACGTTGGCAAGGAAGCTGGAACAGGAATGGAACTGGGACCCAAACCCAGGCACCATGGCCTGGGATGCAGGCATCTCCCCCCACTGCACCACGCTCCCAGCCCCGACTCCCTGCTCTGAAGCGGAGTTGTTAGGTGTCTTAATGTTTCAGAGAGTTCCTCTGCCTGCTGTGGGGAGACTGGATTGAAAGTCGAGGGTGTGAGAGAAAGCTGGAGTATGTCCCGGTTAGCAACGGCAGCAGCCTGCACATGTGTGGCGGCAGAATACTGAGAGACAGTCAGGCATAGTTGAGATGTGTTCTCAAAGGAGAGCATGGTTGTAATGAGGGTGGGGCAGAAACAAATCAAAACAGCTCTCTTATTTGAGAGGCAGAGTTACAGAGAGATGGAGAGAGAGAGGTCTTCCACCTGCTGGTTCAGTCCCCAAATGGCCGCAACAGCCAGAGCTGAGCCAATCCAAAGCCAGGAGCTTCTTCCAGGTCTCCCATGCGGGTGCAGGGGCCCAAGCACTTGGGCCATCTTCTACTGCTTTCCCAGGCCAGAGCAGAGAGCTGGGTTGTGAAACAGACAAGCCAAAGCTTGGTCCCAGGCACTCCGATACCAGGATGCTGGGGTCCCAAGCGGTCAGCACCCCGACGCCTGCCCCCAGGAGGGGACTGTCTGGGGAGGAGCCAGGAGGAGGGGACTGCATACCGGTGACAGCCAGGAGGGGCGCTGGGTGTGAACAGGTTTTACAAAGAGAAGGCTGAGGCGAGAATGGGGGGGGGGGCCTGTCAGAGGCAGCCCAGTGAGTGGGAAGAAGCCATCAGAGGCAGTGACGCAGCCGGAGAGGGGGGCAAGCTTCCTGCAAGGGAGTGACCCCTGAGGCCACTGAGCTGGGGGGGGCTGGGTTTCACACGGGGCACCTGTGACGTCACCAAGGAAGGGCCAGTGGAAGGGCGGGCGTGGGAGGGAAGGCTACAGCAGAGACTCAGGAAGTGTCATTGTTCCCCTGGGAATTCCGGGTACACGTTGTGGTCCCCCTGCGTGTCCCTTTCTGGTTCAGGGCCCCAAGGACGCAGCTTTGAACAGGACGGAGCAGCCTGTGCCCCCCCGGGGGGGCTGAAGTTCTGGGGGAAGCACCCTGTGTGGGGGCGTGCAGGGGCTGTGACCTCAGAGAGGCTGGGGAAGGCTCACCTTAAAGGTGAGTGGGGGGCAGGTGGAGCAGCAGATTAGCAGATTGGGCCTGCCATGCCGCTGCAGAGCTCTGGTTGGAGTCCCGGCCACTGCTTCTGACCCAGCCCCCACCCCCACCCCCCCTAATGCGCCTGGGAAAGCAGCAGGTGCCCCTGCACCCACGTGGGAGACCCAGGTGGAGCTCCAGGCTCCCAGCTTCCTTCTGGTCCAGCCCCAGTGTTCGCGGAGTGAACCAGCTTGGTGGAAGTTCTCTGTGTGTCGGTCGGTCTGTCTGTCTCTCTGGATTTGCCTCTCCAATAAATAAATAAATCTTTAAAAAAAAAAAAAAAAGAGGTCAGGGACCAGCCGGAAGCCAGGTGTGAGGCTGCGGCCCCCGAGGGAGAGTGGTGGAGGGAGAGTGATGATCGTAAGCCAGGGTGGCCCCGAGGCCGTCCCCGACTGCTGCGCCTGCACCCCCAGGAGATCGACCCCAGCCTCGGGGTGGCAGAGCTGCCAGACGAGTTCTTCGAGGAAGACAACATGCTGAGCATGGGCAAGAAAATGATGCAGGAGGCCATGAGCGCCTTCCCGGGCATCGACGAGGCCATGAGCTACGCAGAGGTCATGAGGTCAGGTCGGAGTGGGGAGCGGGCTGGGGTCAGCGGAGGTAGGGGGAGTGGGCAGAGGTGGGGGTGGGCGGAGTCCGCGGAGGGGTGGGCGGGGTCTGGGCCTGGCACACCCCCTCACCGCCCCACCCCGCCCCCTCAGGCTGGTGAAGGGCATGAACTTCTCGGTGGTGGTGTTTGACACGGCGCCCACGGGTCACACGCTGCGGCTCCTCAACTTCCCCACCATCGTGGAGCGGGGGCTGGGCCGGCTCATGCAGATCAAAAACCAGATCAGCCCCTTCATCTCGCAGGCAGGCGGGGGGGAGGGGTGCCGGGGGGGGGGGTGGGAGTGTACTCTCCAGACCCCAACCCGCCCAGCCATCCCCCATACACACACCGTCCCCGCCTGCCCATCAGCGCTTGCTTCTTCCTGGTTGGACAGGTGGGGAGGCGGGACTTGTTGGCCCCGCCCCCAGCCACCTGCCCTCCTGGCTCCCCGTGCAGCCTCTCTAACCTCACTGGGCTTCCTCGCCTGTCCCATGAGCATGACACTTCACACACACACACACACACACCCCCGGCACAACCCCCCACAGTGTGTGCGCCCGCGTGTACGCCACGGGTTGGCACCCCGCCCCCCACCCAGGGACATCGCGTCTACAGAGTGGGGGGGACTTGCTCCAGGTGGCCACAGCAGGCACAGAAATGGGAGCGCTGGGGTTTGAGCCCACTGGGAGGTATCAGAGTCGTCCCAGGGGGGTTTAGGGAGCCCCCCCTAGGTAAGCGGAAGCGGGGGAACCTTCTCACAGCCCCACGCACCACCCACAGATGTGTAACATGCTGGGCCTGGGAGACATGAACGCCGACCAGCTGGCCTCCAAGCTGGAGGAGACGCTGCCCGTTATCCGTTCGGTCAGCGAGCAGTTCAAGGACCCTGTGAGTCGCGGGCAGAGGCTGTGGGAGGGAGTTGGAGGCGGGGAACCAGGCTCGGAGCCCGGCCCTGGCTACCATCATCCTGTGGTGCCCCCCACCCCCACCCCGGCGATGGCAGGAGCAGACCACCTTCATCTGCGTGTGCATCGCCGAGTTCCTGTCCCTGTACGAGACGGAGCGGTTGATCCAGGAACTGGCCAAGTGCAAGATCGACACGCACAACATCATCGTCAACCAACTCGTCTTCCCCGACCCGGAGAAGCCCTGCAAAATGTGCGAGGCCCGCCACAAGATCCAAGCCAAGTACCTGGACCAGGTGCGGCCGCCGGCCCCGCCCCGCCCCCAGCCCAGCCCCTGCTCTCCGCCCACACCCTGCCCTCTGACCTCTGACCTCCGCCCCGCTTGCAGATGGAGGACCTGTACGAAGACTTCCACATCGTGAAGCTGCCGCTGCTACCCCACGAGGTGCGGGGGGCCGACAAGGTCAACACCTTCTCCGCCCTGCTCCTGGAACCCTACAAGCCCCCCAGCGCCCAGTAGCACCCCCGACCCCACCCACCCCCACCCCCGCCAGCCCTAGCTGCTGCCATTTTCACACCGCCCGCTGCTGGGGCAGTTTGCACAAAGTCCACCCCTCCCCCACAGCGCAGGGGGGAGCGACGTGTTGGGGGGGCGGGAGGCCGGGAGGGGTCCTGTGCCCCCTGGTGGGGCTGGAGGGCTGTACTCGCCCCCACCCCTCCCCGCCTCCCACCCCTCAATAAAATGATCCGAAACTGCTATCGGTGTCAGTTTTATTTTATTTATTTTTTTAAAGATTTATTTATTTAGTTGAAAGAGTTACACAGAGAGAGGAGAGAGAGAGGTCTTTCATCCGATGGTTCACTCCCCAGATGGCCCCAATGGCCGGAGCTGGGCCAATCCAAAGCCAGGAGCCAGGAGCTTCTTCAGGTCTCCCATGTGGGTGCAGGCGCCCAAGGACTTGGGCCATCTTCTACTGCTTTCTCAGGCCATAGCAGAGAGCTGGATCGGAAGTGGAGCAGCCGGGTCTCGAACCGGCACTTCAGGCCAGGGCATTAACCTACTGTGCCACTGTGCCGGCCCCTATTTATTTATTTTTAATCAATTTGAATGGCAGAGCAACAGAGAGAAAGAGGTCTTCAGGCTGGCGCCATGGCTCAATAGGCTAATCCTCTGCCTGCGGCGCCGGCAACCCGGATTCTAGCCCCAGTTGGGGAGCCAGATTCTGTCCTGGTCGCTCCTCTTCCAGTCCAGCTCTCTGCTGTGGCCCAGGAGGGCAGTGGAGGATGGCCCAAGTGCTTGGGCCCTGCACCCGCATCGGAGACCAGGAGAAGCACCTGGCTCCTGGCTTCGGATCAGCACGGTGCGCCGGCCGCAGCGACCATTGGAGGGTGAACCAATGGCAAAAAGAAGACCTCTCTCACTGTCCACTCTGCCTGTCAAAAAAAAAAAAAAAAAAAGAGGTCTTCCATCCGTGCTGGTTCACTCCCCCCAAATGCCCACAACAGCCGGGAGTGGGCCAGGCTGAAAGCCAGGAGCCTTGGAACCCCACCCAGGTCTCCCAGGTGGGTGGCAGGGACCCAAGCACATGAGCCATCGCCTGCTGCCTCCCGGAGAGCATCAGCAGGGAGCTGCATGGGAAGCAGAATGGGGACTGGAACGCTGGGCACTCATGTGGGATATTAACTGTGCCAAACGGCCACCCCCACCGTGCTAGCTAAGACAGGCAGTTTGGGGGGAGTCGTCACCTTCATGTAGGGTTGTACACTGCACCAGTGTCACATCTAAATGGGTACATTCGCCACAGACACCTCACAGATGCTGCTGTATCATCATTGCACATTTGAAGGAGAGAGGCTGGGTAGTGATTGTAGAAGGGGAGGTGTCCTGGCTGGGATCCTGAAGACAAGGGCAGCTAGCCACTTCCTCGAGGGGGGGGGGGAGCTCGGAGCGTGGGAATCCAGAGACCCCTGGGCCAGCCTCAGGCTGGTGGGGAGCGGATTAGGCCGGCAGTGGGCCCAGCATTGCCTGCTGTTTGATTTGGGAATTAGCGGGCACCCTGGGCAGAGGCTGGGCGGGCCAGATGGGATTAACTGTCTCCACCCCTTTCCCCCCAGTTCCTGCCTGCCCAAGAGGACACCAGCCCCTCCCAGGATAAGGGCTGCAGCAAGGGGGCTGCTTGGGGGGGACAGAGCAGAGAGGAAGCCAGAAGACTCCCCTGTCCTGTCCTGCCTCCAGGGCCGACTCCCATTGTGGGCTGGAGCACAAGTCTCATGCCCTTTGAACTACTGTCGCCTCCAGTTTAAGATGAGCTAAGCATGGCCACTCTCAGAGCCGCCGCGGCCCCAAAGGCACCTAATGGGCCCCTCTCAGCTTCTGCCCTCCCCTCCTCCCTCTGCCACTGACCAAGAGAAGAGAGAGAGAGACTCAGGGACAGGGCACGACCTGCGGGTTCCAAGCCAGAGCTGGGGTGGGGGATGGAGGCAGCAAGGGGGTAGAAGAGGGTTCAGCCGAGTTCAGGGAGCACCGAGAGCACAGGTCTAGGTGCCCCCCCACCCCGAGCCCTGCATCAGAGGTGGAGCCCACAGGGCGTGCTGCTGTGGGTGTGGACACCTTGGGGCGGTGTGGCGCAGCTAAGGCAAACACCGGGAGGCAGAGACCCCAGGCTCCCAGCCACGCCGCCGCCTGGGTTTGATCAAGTCCCAACTGTGCAACAAGCCACATCCTCCTAGGTTTCCCGGAAGAGATTTGTTTTTCACAAGGGTTCCAAGGGAAGAGAAATGCGATGTTACAACCGCACGAAGCTCACACCTGCTAAGGAGCTGTTTGTTATCATTTGCTGTTAAACTCAGGCACTAGAAAACAGGTCCCAGCAACCTTTCCCGGACCAGGGGTCAGGACACTCTCAATGTGGATGGGAACTAGTGTGAGCCCAGGGAGGAGGGTGACTGGGGGATGGGCTGCCCCCCCCAGGGCATCCAAGGACACGTCCTACTAGCAGGTGGGGACCAAGCCCCGCTCCTCCCTGGGGCCCCGCAGCCATCAGGGCCACCCCAGCTGTCCCCCATACCCCAGTTTATGAGCTGTCCAGCAGCTGGACAGCGGAGGTGCTGGTCTGAGGGTGACCAGCCCAAGCTGGCTCGTAATTACGCTGGGGTGGGGCGGACAGCTGTCAGTCTGGGAACACGGAGTCCTCGTGTTCCTGGCTGTGTAAGGAGCGCACAGGGTGGGCACATGGGGCTCACCATGGACACCCCAAGGCGCCCCTCCCTACGGACCTCCACCCTTCCCGCACCCATCTGCACACTGATGTCCTTGAGGTCGGAGAACAGAGCTGGGGGGAGCGGTGCTGTTTGTACCGAGCTGGGGATACCTCCACCCCTTTCTAGAGCTGTGTTTGCAAAAAAGGGCACGGCTGTCCCGTATTGAGGCCAAACGTAGGCACAAGGATTTATGTCCCCGAGGTAATGTGTCCCCGGCAATGGTATCTGAGACTCAAGTGTGTGTGTGTGCCTGCTGCAGCCAGGGAGCTTGGGTTGGAGCAGGTGGGTGTGCCCAAGGGTTCATGTTCAAGTGGAGACCAGGGGGCAAAACGTCACCAGGGCTCAGCGCTTGCTGGAGCCGTCGAGAAAGGAAGGTGCTGTTCTGTGAGAATGAGTTGCACCATAGGTAAATCTGGGGTCCATCTTCGACACCTCCCTCCGGAAAAGGGGGGAGCTGCATACCTCCGTGTACAGGGGAGGTGCGGCTACATCTGGTGTGTGAGACCATGGCTGTGTCTTCATGCTGGGGAGAGGGGAATCAAAGTCCCGTGGGTCCTGCGCTTAGCTGGGTGTGTGACCTTGAGGTGGTTTGACCTTGAGGGGAATGTGGGTGGGTGTGGGAGGGTGGGGGGAGTTTCTTGCTTGTTTCCCTCCCGGCATGCTGTGTGCATGCTTGCAGGTGCGGGTCTCACTGCCAGGTGTGCCTGGTGTGTGTTTGTGACTCTGGTGTGAGAGGGAAGCCCGATGGTTTGTGTCTGGGTCTCAGACAGGTGCTTCTGTGTGCATCTGGGTGACAAGGCGTGTGGCTCCAAGCACCTGTCCTGTGGATTAACCCAGCCTCGCTGAGCTCTGCAGGACTGGACCAAGAGAAGGTCCCTGCCCCTCCCTCCCCTGCAGCTCTAGGTCCCAGATCCTTTGAACGGCCCCGTGAGTGACTGGGAGAGAGGGCCCGGGAGAAGCGACAAAGAACAGATTTTTCCTCCTGCCCCAGGTGACAAACCGGCCAGGCTTCTCCAAACACAGCATGCTGAGGCTCCAGTGCTGCCCCCGGGGAGGGGGTGGGCCAGGGAGGGGCTGCCCACGCCCACTCCCCAGCCCTCTCCCGCCTGGAGTTCTGGCGCCCCAAGGCCCCACCCAATGCTGAAGCCACCTGCCCATTCGGTCTCTGTCCCCGTGTGTCCCTGCACCTGCCATCCGGCTGACAGGTGAGAAGAGCCCAGAGTTGGGGGTGGGGGGGACAGGGGCTCTGGGGAAGTGGAGGGGTGGGTGAGATTGTAGGCGGGACTCCTCCTCCCGGTGGGGAGTGGAGGAGGGCTTAGGGAGGCGGGAGGGAGAGGGCGAGGAAGCCTCCGCAGGAGAAAGCGGGCAGAGCCAGGGCGCTTAAGCGGGAGGTGCACCTGCTGGGAGAGCCAGTGCGGATTCGGAGGGTTTTTCGGAGGGCGTGCGAGGGGTCCGGGGGAATGGGAGCTGTAGTAGGCGACAGCATGGGACAGGAGTGGAGGATAAGGTAGGGGAACAGAAGCTATGAGAACCACAAAACCGAGGCACCCCAGGCTGAGGGCGCGGTACAGTGCGGGGGAGGCTGCCCCAGCCCTGCCTCTGAGCCGGATGGGACAACTCAGGAGCTAATCGCGTGGACCCAAAAGTTTGGACGGCGGCGCGGTGGGAGAGCCAAGGCTTGGGGAGGGGTGAGGGTGGGGTCAGCCAGGTCCATAGGGAAGGGTGGGTGCCAACCAGGAGCTGTGGGCACCCGAACCTCTCAGCACCCCCACCCCCACCGCAGGCCCGGGTCCAGCCCCGTCCCTCCCACCAGCCAGGTGCCGCGATGACCGTGACTTACACCGCCCGAGTGGCCAACGCCCGCTTCGGGGGCTTCTGGAAGCTCCTGCTGCTGTGGCGGGGAAGCATCTACAAACTCCTGTGGAGGGAGCTGCTCTGCTTCCTCGGGCTGTACATGGCGCTGAGCGCCGCCTACCGGTGAGGTGGGGGGAGTGCGGGCCGGGCGCGGTGGGCGGTGGGCGGGGAAGAAAGTCTGGACCCTGACCGCCTCCCCTCCCTCACAGTTTCCTGCTGACCGAAGACCAGAAGCCCTACTTCGAGAAGCTCGTTATTTACTGCGACCAGTACGCCAGCCTCATCCCCGTCTCCTTCGTGCTGGGTGCGGTTGTGTCCTGGAGCCCCACCCCTCCAACCCCACTCCCACCCCAGGCCCCTTATCAGTCTGCCTCTCTCGGGGACCTGTCCCTCTAACCCAAAACCGTACAGCTCCCCAATTTTCTGGATCCAGGGCACTCTCACCCCAGGGACCCCATAAAACTCCGCCTTCCTGGAGGACTTTAAAAAGACTTATTTATTTGAAAAGCGGAGAGAGGAAGTGAACCATACGCGGGTGGCAGGGACCCATGTACTTGGAGCATCACCTGCTGCCTCCCCAGCAGGTGCCTTTAGTAGGGAATCGACTGAGAAACAGAGAAATAGGGACTGGGGCTCCTATGTGGGGGACTTTGGGATGTCCCAAGCACTGTGCCCCAATGCCCACCCTTGTGGGGGACATTTCTCTGACAAGTCCCTAGCCCCTAGTGTCGAGTGACCTCGTGTGACCCCAGGCTCCCTCTCACCACCACCAGAATGCATCCCTGATACAGACCCTATGCCCAAGCCCTAGGTCAGATGTCCAGGGTGGCTACTGTGACAACCTGCCCAGATGTCCCCAGGGGTGCAACTCCACAAAACCAGCCCTCGCTCCCCCTACCATGTTTCCAGTCTCCCTGCTCCCAGCCAGGTGACCCAGGGTGACAACTGGCCCATGTCCCCACTAACATGGACTCTGTGCCTCCACCTCCACACTGGGAACCCTGCCCCACCGGGTGACAGCCAAGGTGACCCAGCGTGTTCTGGTCTTCTCCGTCGTCAGGGTTGAACCCCCAAAGATCCCCAGCCCAGGGGGACCCCCATGATCAAAACTATCCTGCTTTGGGCATCCTTGATGCAAATCCTACATTGTCCCACTCTGGCCAAGAACTCCTGGCCCTGGTGTTCCCCCCATCCCCACCACCACCACCACCACCATGCTGAGCCCCTCTCCTCTCCCTCCTGACCCCTGCAGGCTTCTACGTGACGCTGGTGGTGCACCGCTGGTGGAACCAATACCTGTGCATGCCGCTGCCCGATGCACTCATGTGCGTGGTGGTGGGCACAGTGCAAGGGCCAGATGACCGGGGCCGCCTCTACCGGCGCACGCTCATGCGCTACGCGGGGCTCTCGGCGGTGCTGATCCTGCGTTCGGTCAGCACCGCGGTGTTCAAGCGCTTTCCCACCATGGACCACGTGGTGGAGGCAGGTGAGGACCCCCCCCAACACACACACCTCCTGGGAGGCAGGGCAGGGGCGGACCCCGAGGGCCAGAGGGCGGGGCGAGGGACCGCTGACACCGCACCTATCCTCAACCCCCGTCTGTCCCCCCCACAACCAAGGGTTTATGACCCGCGAGGAGCGCAAGAAGTTCGAGAACCTGAATTCGTCCTACAACAAGTACTGGGTCCCCTGCGTGTGGTTCTCCAACCTGGCGGCGCAAGCTCGGCGGGAGGGTCGCATTCGAGACAACAGCGCTCTCAAGCTCCTCCTGGAGGTGGGGCCGCTGCGGGGAGGGGGCGTCCGTCTCTTAGCACAGCCCCTGGGAAAAACGGACGTCACTATGGCCTGCAGTGAGACAGATTCCAAACCTCCTTACTTGGTAGCCCCCAGGTGCACACCTGTCTCCCAGCACCCTGGGTGTGTGTGTCGGAGGGGGGAGTTGGGGGGCAGCCCCAAACTACAGGATATACCCACATGCCAGGTGTGACACCCACCACCAAACCTGCACACTCTGCAACCTGCATGCCAGGTACCCACACCTGGAGCTCCAGGTGTGGCTTCACCACTCACCTCTACGTGCACCCTCCCAGGAACTGAATGCATTTCGGGGCAAGTGCGGGATGCTCTTCCACTATGACTGGATTAGTGTTCCCCTCGTCTACACCCAGGTAAGCCCCACCGTGACCCATCCCGGTGACTCCCGATCCCGGCCCTCCGTTTCTCTAACCATCACCACCTCTGCTCCTGCCCCTCCTCCACTGTCCCCACCTCTGGCCACCAGGTGGTGACCATCGCGGTGTACAGCTACTTCCTGGCTTGTGTCGTGGGCCGGCAGTTCTTGGACCCAACCCGTGGCTACAAAGACCACAACCTGGACCTGTATCTGCCCATCTTCACTCTCCTGCAGTTCTTCTTCTACGCGGGCTGGCTCAAGGTGGGGGCTTGGACTCCACCTGAGGAGGGCTTGGTGGGCGGGAGAGGCAGGCGGCAGGTGGGGGCTCTCGGTTCCACCTGCCTGCCTCCTCCCCCCAACCGCCCCCCGCCCAGGTCGCCGAGCAGCTCATCAACCCTTTCGGGGAGGACGATGATGACTTTGAGACAAACTTTCTGATCGACCGAAACTTTCAGGTAAGAGTCCCTGCTACCCCTACCCCCCACCACAGCTTCCAAATGGATCCTTGGCTCTGATCCCCTTACTCCCACCCCGAGGCAGGGGCGGGGCGGGGCGGGGCCTCGTCCCAACCCCTCCTGCTCGCTGTCACTCGGCCCTGAAGGCGTGGACACACACACACACCCCGCCCCAGCGTGTCCGCCTCGCCCACGCCCCACGCAGGTGTCCATGCTGGCGGTAGACGAGATGTACGACGACCTGGCCGTGCTGGAGAAGGACTTGTACTGGGACTCGGCGGAGGCGCGCGCTCCCTACACGGCGGCCACTGCCTTTCTCCTTCAGCAGCCCTCTTTCCAGGGCTCCACCTTCGACATCGCGTGAGCCGGCGCGGGGGGGGGGGGGGGGGCGGGCCCACCTGGCGGAGGGGCAGGGCTTAGGGCTCCGCGGGGCAAGTCGCGTTGAAGGGTTTATTGGGGACTGGGAAGCGGGCAGGGTCCAGGCCTGGGACCAGAAGTCGGAAGGATGAGGCCAGGCTCTTGGTGGGGGAAAGGGGGAAGGGAGATTTAAGAGGATGGGCGGAGCCAGGGGAGACCCCGCCTCGTCGGTCAAGGAGAGGGGCGCTGACCCCCCTACTCCCCCGCTGCGGGTCCCGCAGGCTGGCCAAGGAGGACATGCTGATCCAGCGACAGGACGGCGTGGACGGACCGCTGGGCGAGGCGCACGGCGACTTCCTGCAGCGCCTCCTGCCGGCGGGCGCGGGCATGGCCGCAGGCGGCCTGCTGGGCCGGCGCCTATCGCTGTTGCGCCGCAAGAACAGCTGCGTGTCGGAGGCGTCCACGGCCGCCAGCTGCGCGTGCGCCGGCGCCCCCGACGGCGCGGGCCCCGAGTGCAGCTGCGAGGACCCGCTGCTCGACCCGGGCCTGCGTGAGCCGGAACCCGAGCTCCCCGCGGGTCCCGAGCCCCCTGCTCCCATAGCCGGACCAGGCACCACCATTGCCATCGCCGCGGCTGCTGAGCCCTTCACCTCCGTGGTCATCCCCGGGCCCCGGGGACTGGCGCCGCCCTGGCTGCCCAGCCCTATTGGCGAAGAGGAGGAGACTCTGGCCTGAGGTCCCCCTGGCCCCGACCCCCTTCCCCTCGCCCCAAAAAATAGACAGCCTGCAGGCGGCTGTCCAGGTCTGAGTTAAGCGTTGTGCGCCTGCGCCAGGTGCACCTGCTCACTTTGGGCCGAGCCTGCTTCCTGCGTGGATCTGGTGATGTGCTGAGAGCACGGGTTCTCCAAACCTGGAGCAGGCCTTGTTCAGTCTCCAGCTCAACGTCCCAACCCCTGCGGCCTGACAGCACCCCCCTTCCCCCAACACACACGTGGCACGAGGGGATGGGGGCGTCCTGCCCTCTTCTTTGGAGATGTGCCTGATTCCTGGACGCTGAAACGAGATGACTTCTTGGACGCATTGTTTAGATAATAGGGACTCAATAAACTCTTAGCGGTGTTTACTCACACGTGCTTAGCGTGACTTCCCCCAAGCGTTAAGAAAGTAAGATTTGGACGGGGCCAGTGCTGTGGCATAGCAGGTAAAGCTGCCACCTGCAGTGCCGGCATCCCACATGGGCGCCAGTTCGAGTCCCGGCTGTTCCACTTCCCATCCAGCTCTCTGTTGTGGCCTGGGAAAGCAGTGGAAGATGGCCCAAGTGCTTGGGCCCCTGCACCTACGTGGGAGAACCGGAAGAAGCTCCTGGCTCCTGGCTTTCGATTGGCCCAGTTCTGGCCACTGTAGCCATTTGGGGAGTGAACCATCGGATGGAAGACCTCTCTCTCTCTCTCTCTTTCTCTGCCTCTCTGTAACTCTGCCTTTCAAATAAATAAATCTTTTTTTAAAATGAATTTGGGAATTCTTGTGGGTGTTTCTTGAGAAAAACATTTTTTTAAAAAGATTTATTTATTTGAAAGGCAGAGTTAGAGAGAGAGGGAGAGATCTTGCATCCAATTGCTCACTCCCCAAATGGCCACAGTGGGCAGAGCTGGGAGCTGAATCAGACGTGGAGCAGCCAGGACTCAACCCGGCGCCCATATGGGATGCCAGCGCCACAAACAGTGGCTTTACCCGCTACTCCACAGCGCCAGCCTCCAGATGAATCTTAATTTAATCACATGCTGGTGCCTGCTGGAGTCCCTCCTGCCAGCTTGCTAACTGCCTCGCTCATGTGCAGGTAGGTCTGAGGCACTGGGAACAGAGCACTCCCTCCAATATGTCCCTTCCATGCCCTGTCAGCTTTGTCTTCCAGCTGCTGAATGGCTGTCACTGACGCCTCTCACCTCCCTGCACCATCAACCCAGCAGCAAATCCTAGCGCCTCTGAATCCAGCCATTTCTCACCCCGCCCTGGCCGAGAGAGCATTCATTCTCAGCCACCGCACCTGCTCACCTGGCTTCATGAGCCGGGTCCTGGTCTTCCAATTCCAGCCTCCCCCAACCACCACCACCCGGTTTGTTCTTCCCACAAGGGCCACTAGAGGGCGCCGATGAACACCTGAGTCAGGTCAGCTCTTCCACTGTTGTCACTCCTTCAGATGAATAAAATAAATAAGTTCTTAAGGAAACTTTTTAAAAGATATTTTTTTTTTTTGAGAAGCGGAGTGACAGAGAGGCAGCTCCCACTCACTGGTTCACTCCCCAAATGGCCACAGTGGATGGAGCTGGGTCAGGCTGAAGCCAGTAGGCAAGAGCTTCATCCGGGTCTCCCACGCAGGTGCATGGGCCCAAGGACTTGGGCCATCCTCCGCTGCTTTGCCATGGCAGAGAGCTGGATCGGAAGTGGAGCAGCCGGGACTTGAACTGGTGCCAATGTGGGATGCCAGTCCTGCAGGTGGTGGCTTTACCAGGACACTGGCCCCCCAAATAAATCTTCACCAAATTAAACCACATACACACACACACACACAAACATGATTCCCACCTGTCACTGGGGGCTAGCAATCACTCACACTTGAGTAAGAATGCAAGTCAAGATACTGTTATGATCTCAAAGAGTCTGGAGTCCCTGGCCCGACTTCTCCCCTTCACCTTGGTGCCAGAGCAGGTTCAAAGTCTTTATTGTTTTTTTTCTGATAGAAAACCACGTTCTCCCCAGACAGCACGTTAGCGCCCGAGAGAGAAAATCAAAGATAAAAACCACACGGCTTCAGAGAACAGGGCCATCCCGGGCCACACCTCCTTTCCCACACCAAAGGACGGACACGGGTGCAGCTGCTGGCCAAGGCCCGGGCGCTGGGCACCATGGGAGTGGGAGGAATCCCGGGACAGGGCGAGCTCCGGCTGGCCCGGGCAGCAGGCAGAGGCCCCGAGGCGTGTCAGTGTTTGTCAGTGGCCGGGCGTAGGCTCAGCGACCCCAGGCGTCCCAGGGGTCCGCGGCGGGCGTTGGTGGCCAGACGCTGCTGAGCCAGGAAGGACTGGGCGTGGGCGGGTGCCCGCTCCTCCCCCGCACGCTGCTGCAAGGCCATGCCCTGGATGGACAGAGGGAAGAGGTGTCGCTGAGGGCAGGTAACGTCAGCGCTCCCAGCCGCAGCACGCACGCATGGTGACGCCACGCTCACCATGTTATACCAGGCGCTGATGAGCAGTTTCTCCTCCTGCTCTCGCTGGCTTCGGCTCTTCTCGTAGTCCATCTGCCAGGGAGACAGGAGTTACGGGCCTTAGGGGGAGGAGGGGGCTGGCATCGGGCACAGCAGGTCAAGCCTCTACTGGGGAAACCCACAGCCCGTATCAGAGTGCAGGTCCCAGTGCCGCTGCTCCACTTCCCATCCCGCTCCCTGCTAATGCACCCGGGAAGCAGCAGGTGACGGCTCAAGTGCTTGGAGCCCTGTCACCCATGTGGGAGACCCGGATGGAGCTCCTGACTCCTGAATTCAGCCTGGTTCCCAGCCCTGACTATTTCAGACATTCGGGGGGAGTGAACCAGCGGATGGAAGATATCTATCTCTAGTCTCCCCCTGTCTCTCTCTCTCTCTGTAACTCCGCCTCTCAAATAAATAAATCTTTAAAATCGTTTTATATCTGGGGCCAGCATTGTGACAAAAGGTTGCTACCTGCAATGCCAGCACCCCATCTGGGCGCCGGTTCGAGTCCCGGCTGCTCCACTTCTGACCCAGCTCCCTGCTAATGCACCTGGGAAGGCAGTAGAAGATGGCCCAAGTGCTTGGGCTCCTGCACCCATGAGGGAGCCCTGGAAGAAGCTCCTGGCTCCTGGCTTCTGGTCGGCCAACCCCTGGCTGTGGCGGCCATTTAAAGAAGATGGAAGACCCCTATTTCTAGCCTCTCTCTCTCTCTCTGTAACTCTGCCTCTCAAATAAATAAATCTTTCAAAAAATTTTTAAAATTTCTTTTTAGTTTTTTAAAGATTTATTTACTTATTTGAAAGGCAGAGTCACAGAAGGAGGAGCGGGGGAGAGAGAGAGAGGAAGAGTGAGAGGGAGAGAGAGAAGAGAGAGAAAGAGAGAGATCTTCCAATTGCTGGGTCACTCCCTAAATGGCCGCAATGGCCAGGGCTGACCCAGGTCAAAGCCAAGAGCCAGGAGCTTCTTCCAGGTCTCCCATGCAGGTGCAGGGGCCCAAGGACTTGGGCCATCTTCCACTGCTTTCCCAAGCACATTAGCAGGGAGCTGGATCAGAAGTGGAGCAGCTGGGACTTGAACCAGCACCCCTATTGGATGCTGGTGCCACAGGCCATGAATTAATCTGTGCCATAATGCCGTCCCCCAGAGAAATGAATGAGGGGCTGAACATGCTGGGGGTGGGAGGGCAGTGCCAAGACAGGTAGACCCACCTCCAGGTGCCGGATTCGGACGTCTCGATCCCGGAGCTGTGACCTCAGGGTGTGCAGCTCTGGGGGCGGCCCCGCAGGGGGCCTCTGCTTAGGTTCCAGGGCCTGCATGACCTATGGGTGGGGCGGAGTCACAGGCCAGGTGATCTTGGCCCCGCCCCACCCCTTGGACATTCTGGAATGCATTCACATTTGACCACCTGTTCCCGTGGTGGGGAGGGGTGGCAGTTTACAGAACTGTGCGCCCGGAGGGGAGGAGCAGCAGGTGCAGGTGAAGGGGGGGGGGGCTCTGCGGGAGACTCCACCCCCGCCCCCACCCCACCCCCACAGCATCCGCACCGTGCGCGCCTTGTCCACGTAGCGGCGGTACCGCTCCTCCATGGCCCGCAAGTCGGCGTCTTTTTTCTGTAGGCTATACTGTAGCTCCTCAATGCGCCGCGCTGCTGGGGGCACCAGGGCGGGAGGCGGTCAGCCGCAAGCCAGGCTCCTGTCTCTGGGCTCTGCCCGCCCTCCCTTGTGCACCGGGGCCCCGCTTACTGCTGCTGTCGGCCGGCGGCTCCAGTTCCTCGATGTACTCTCGCTTCCGTTGCAGCTCCAGGTCCGCCTCATGCAGCTTCTGCCTGCGCCAGCGCACGTGGGGACGGCAGAGCAGGCTGAGCCCCGGGATCAGCCGCAGGGATCGCTCTGCCTGCCCCCTCATCCCTAGGGGACTGAGTGCCCTGGCCCCTGGCCCTGCAGGAGATCCCTGCCCTCCTCCTACCCCCACCCCTCAAAAGCCTGTCCACCCACCATCAACCCTAGCAGCCTCTCCTGCTTTCAACCCCTCATCCATTCTCCACCCAGCAACCAGAGATCTTTCTAGAAACCCAAAAGTCTTAGGACAAAAGTGCCAGCCCTGTGGCATAGCAAGTTAAGGCGCTGCTACAGCATCCATAGGAGCACAGGTTCGAGTCCCAGCTGCCCCACTTCCGATCCAGCTCCCTGCTAATGTACCTGGGGAAGCAGCAGAAAGATGGCCCAAGTGCTTGGACCCCTGCCACCCACGTGGGAGAACCAGATGGAGGTCAGGGCTCTGGGGCTGGACCAAGCCATTGCAGCTATGTGGGGAGTGAACCAGTTGATGGAAGATCTTTCTCTCTCTCCCTCCCTCTCTCTCTCTAACTCTGCCTTTCAAAATAAACAAAATATTTTTTAAAAAGAAGATATTTATGGAGCCGGCGCTGTAGCATAGCAAATAAAGCTGCCGCCTGCAGCTCCCATATGAGCGTTGGTTTGAGTCCCAGCTGCTCCACTTCCGATCCAGCTCTCTGCTGTGGCCTGTGAAAGCAATGGAAGATGGTCCAAGCCCTTGGACTCCTGCACCCACGTGGGAGACCTGGAAGAAGCTCCTGGCTCCAGGCTTCAAATTGGCACAGCTACAGCCATTGCAGCCAACTGGGGAGTGAACCAGCAGATGGAAGACCTCTCCCTCTCTCTCTGCCTCTCCTTCTCTCTCTGTGTAGCTCTTTCAGGTACATAAATAAATCTTTAAAAAAAAAAAAAAAAAGAAAATAAAAGATGTATTTGTTTGAAAGGCATAGTTACAGAGAGGGAGAGAGAGAGAGGAAAAGAGAGGTCTTCCATCTGCTGGTTCACTTCCCAGTTGGCTGCAATGGCTGGGCTGGGCCAGGCCGGAGCCAGGAGCCAGGAGCCAGGAGCTTCTTCTGGGTCTCCCACATGAGTGCAGGGGCCCAAGCACCTGGGCCTTCTTCCACTGCTTTCCCAGGCTCATTAGCAGGGAGCTGGATTGGAAGAGGAGCACCTGGGACTCGAACTGGCAACCACAAGGGATGTTGACACTGCAGGCGGTAGCTTAACCCATTGTACCATAATGCCAGCTTCAATAAAATGAACCTTAAAAAAAAGAAAAGAAAAGAAATCTTTGGCCATGTCTACTGAAATTCTAAATGCATGTTCCTTGAGCCACCAATTCTACTTTTGTCATAGATCCGCCCACAAACAAAAGGAGGTACAGACAAGGTTACATTTGGATGTATCATTTGAAATTGCAAAGGTTTTTTTTTTCCCTTGTAAAGATGTATTTATTTACTTGAAAGGCAGAGTTACAGAGAGAAGGACAGAGACAGAGAGAATCTTCCAACCCCTGGTTCACTCCTCAAATGGCTGCAACGGCCAGGGCTGGCCCAAGCAGAAGCCAGGAGCCAGGAACTCCAGCCTGGTCTCCCACATGGGTGGTAGGGACCCAAGTATTTGGCCCATATTCCACTGCTTTCCTAGGTGCATTAGCAGGGAGCTGGATCGGAAGTGGATCAGCCGGCACTGGAACCGGCACCCATTTGGGATGCCAGCACTGCCGGTGGTGGCTTAACCTGTTATACCACAGCGCCAGGCCCGAAAAGATGAATGTTTAATGTGACGGATATGGCACTTTTTTTTTTTTTTTTTTTGACAGGCAGAGTTAGACAGTGAGAGAGAGAGAGACAGAGAGAAAGGTCTTCCTTCCATTGGTTCACCCCCCCGATGGCCGCCACAGCCGGTGCACTGCGCCAGCCTGAAGCCAGGAGCCAGGTGCTTCTCCTGGTATCCCATGGGGTGCAGGGCCCAAGCACCTGGACCATCCTCCACTGCACTCCCGGGGCACAGTAGAGAGCTGGACTGGAAGAGGAGAAACTGGGACAGAATCTGGCACCCCGACTGGGACTAGAACCCGGTGCTGGCACTGCAGGTGGAGGAATAGCCAAGTGAGCCGCAGCACCGGCCTGGCACTTATTCTGATCTGCTTATTCCGCATTGTATACATGGGATGAAATATTATGGTGCACCCCCGTACGTAGGTACAATTCTTGTGTTAAAATTTTTTTAATTTAGGGGATAGTGTGTGGCACAGAGGTTAAACCACCATTTGGGACATCCACATCGCCATATCACACACAGTGTCTGGTTCCAATTCCAGCTCCTCCACTTCCAATCCGGCAGGTGTGCACCACGAGAGGCGGCAGGCTTCAAGCCCTGGGTCCCTTCCACGTGTGTGGGAGACCAGGATTGAGTTCCTGACTGCTGGGTTTTCTTTTTCTTTTTTATAAATTGTTTATTTTAAAGTAGAGCAACAGAAAGAGAGAGAGAGAGAGAGAGAGAGAGAGAGAATCTTCCATCCGCTGGTTTACTTCCCAAATGCCCCCCAACAGCCAGGGCTGGGCCAAACTTAGGAGCCAGGAACTCTACTGGGTCTCCCATGTGAGTGGCAGGGGCCCGAGTACTCACTGCCTTCCCAGGCACATCAGCAGAAACCTGGATCAGAAGTGGAGCAGCCGGGGACACACACACAAGCTTAACTCACTGTGTCCCAACGTTGGCTGCCTGGCTCCTGCCTTTGGCCTGGCCCAGCACTGGCTATTTCAGGCACTTGGGGGGAGTGAAGCGGCAGGTGGAAGATCTCCCTCCCTGTCTGTCTCTCTCTCTGCCTTTCAAATAAAGAAAAACAAGCAAAGGGCCTAGCCTACAACCCCTCTATGGTTGCCTGCCGTTCCCAACAAACAGTCCACACCCATTGCCTTGGCCTAGGAGACCCTGCCAAAACCATGCCCTAGGTCTGTGTCTTGGTGTCCTCCCTCCTCCTTCAGCAGCTCCTCAAGGGACCCCTCCCCAACCCCATCCCCCACCCCTGCGTCCCAGCACCCCATTCCCCGCAGGAGCGATCTCTGCTCTGTGACTTACAAGTGTTCCTCTAACTTCCTCTTCAACAAGGTAGACTGGAAGAGAAAGTTTAGGAGGTGAGTTGGGGCGCGGGGGGTGGGGAGAGAAGGGTAGGGACCCCAGAGCTGACCCCCTCCCCGCAGTGAGTGCCAGGTGCCTCCCTAGCCCGGTATACTCACAATGGCCTGCCCCAGACAAGCGCAGCACAAAGCATTGAAAGAAGGGTTACTTGGGAGGGTAGGTGAGCGGGGCACGCACGGGAGGGTTGGGCAGAGAGGAGGCGGGCACTCACATCCTCCGTCTTCCCGCCCTGTTCCTGTAGGGCCCTCTGCAGATCCTCCACCTGGCCCCGCAGCTCCGACACCTGCTGCTGGCCCAGTCTGCGGGCGTGGAGGCGCCTGAGAGCCTGCGAGCACCCCCAGACCCTCCACGCACCACGTTGGGACACCCCCACCCACCACACCCCGAAGATAGGCTCTCACCGCTGCTGTGTCTCCAGCGCGTGGCGCGCGCGGTTGGCCTCCTCTAGGTGGCGCTGCAGCTCCTCCTGCCGCTCGCGGTCGGCCGCCTCCTGCTGGCACAACCGCTTATTCTCTAGCTGCAGGTGCACGAGGGTCTCCCTGCCCGGGCGGGAGAGGCAGGAGTGAGCAGGATTGCGGGGCTGCTCGGCAGGGTGATGGCTGGGTGCAGGCAGGTAGGGGAAGGAAGAGGCTGGGGTAGGAGAATTACTCTGAGCGGGGCATTTAGGGCTATTACTGAGGCTGGGGCTGGACCTTGGGGCAGAAGTCCAAGTGTATAGGGTGGCGGGGGTGCATGGGAAGGGACTAAGGGCCCCAGCTAGGACTTTGGAAGCAAAACCAAAAAACCACAAGGCTGGTGGGAGGTGAGCAGGCCAGATTCTGAGTCACGCGCCCACCCCCACCCCAGGACACCTGAGCTCCGCAGGTAGAATCTCAGCTGCTAAGTTTTCCAGAGCTGGCGGCGTGGGGTCCAGGGAAGGGTCTGGGGGATGCAAAGAAAGCCCTCAGCTCGCCGCCTGAGATCTCACGGCGGGGGGCAGGGGGGAGGTCCTCTTTCCAGGGGTCCTTTTTGGGGGTTCAAGTTCAGCTTCCCCTCCCCCCCTTCCACCCCTAGGCCACAACGCTCCTCGACTGGGCCCCCCAGCTCACCAGCCTGGGTCTGCAACCCCCGGGGCTGCAGCTGGGCACAACGCAGCTCCTCGTTGGCTTCCCGCAGGGAGTCTCGCTCCGCCAGCAGCCGCTGCAGAGATGGGGGGGCCAGGTGAGGCCAGGAAAGGGAAGGGCTGTCCTGGGAGGGGCGGGGCTCGGGCCGCAGGACCCCAGCCTCACCTCCTTCTCCTTCGTCACCGACTCGTACTTTTCCTCCAGGTTGCGGTACTCGAATACCCACTTCTCTGCCTTCATGGACTCCTCCTGCCGCTGGGCCTGCAGCTCCTGCACCTGAACCGGGCGGAATCGGAGGGAGGGCGTGTACTGGGTGAAGGGGCGGGGCCAAGGACATGGAGGGGCGGGGCTTTAAGGGGAAGGGAAAGGCTGCTAGACTCAAAACCAGGGAGGGAGGGGTGGACCTAAGGGGCAAGACTTATAGACATCATATTTGTAAATGCGGGAGGGGCTCAGGGCACCCAGCTCCGCCCACCCCGACCCCAGGCATCCCTGCCACAGACTCCATCAGCCAGCTGCACCTGTCGTCTCTGGGCCTCAAGCTGGGCGCGCAGCGAGCCGGCCCGGCGTAGCTCATCCTCCAGCTGCCGCGTGCGCTCCGCATGGCCCGCGTTGCATTCTTCCAGCTGCCGCACCTGGCGCCGCAGCTCCCGCAGCTCCCCCAGGCGGCGCCGGCAGCTGTTCAGCGTGGCCTCCAACTGCCCAGCTCGCTCGGAGGACTGCCTGGAGGAGGGAGGGAGGAGGACGGGGGAGACAGAGGGCTGGGGAACAGGAGCAGCCAGGGGCCGGTCGCCTGGGAAGTGGGGTCCTCAGGGCAGGGGGTGGAGTTAGCTCTGGTTGGTGTGGGGGCATGGAGGGGGGGCATGACAGCCATGATCAGCTTGGGGGTATAATCTTCGATCCTTAGTGGGCTTATGGGGACACAGAACACTGTGGGGGAGGGGGCTGTCGTGTTTGCTGGGGGTGGTGGTGCTAGGGGGTCCTAGAAGCCTCATATGGGAGTGACAGGGGACACTGTGTATCGGGGGGGGGGTGTCTAGACACCCATAGATATCCTGGGTTTCAAGATGGTGGGGGGAGGGGCCTGGAGGGTATCGTGGGGTTCAGGATGGCGCGGTGGGCTCTGGAGCTCATTCTGGGAGTTTCTTGGGAATCAGGGCGGGGGAGGGGGTAACACGGGGGTCCGGCATCAGAGGGCACCAGGCCCCCTTACCGCAGCTCATCCATTTCATCCTTTAGGGCCTGCGCCTCCTGGGCCAGGCTGGTCAGCGCCTGGTTCCGCTGCTGCAACTCCGCCACCTCCCGCTCCAGTTCGGCACAGCGCTGCCGATCATCTTCCCGACTGCTCTCGAGCCTGGGGTGGGGGTGGGGGTGGGGTACGTGAATGAAGGAGCCTCCCTGGCCACCCCGCCCCGCCTACACCCTTGTGTGGACCCCAGCCCCACCGAGCCACACCTGAAGTTCTCCTCTTGGAGCTGCTCCAACTGGGACTGCAGCAACAGCAGCTTCTTGCTGGTGAGACCCGGGGGAGCGCCCTCGGACGCTGTCGCCGCCCCCGCCGCTGCCTCCGCCCCCGCCGCTGGCCGGCCCGCCTGCTGTCGCAGCACCGCATTCTCCTGCGCCAGACTCTGTTTCTCCTCCGACAGGAGCACCAGCTGCGGGCAGAGCACCGAGATACATAAGAGTTGAGGTGACCCCGACCCAGGTGCACCTGTAGACCCGCCGGCACCCCCTAGCCCAGCCCCACCTGTCGTTCCAGGTCCAGACAGTGCTGCCGTATTTCATCTCCTTCCTCAGCCTCCTCGCTCAGGAAGTAGTACCTGCGGGACTAGGTAGGGGGAGCGGAGGAAGGGAGGGACCCCTCAGGATGTTAAGAGAAAGCCAGGACCCCCCAAGGGCCCTCCCAGCACAGGCTGATGTGGGCGCTTTGGGGGTCTTGGCGATGGAACAGTCTAGAATAGGATGGAGGTGGTAGTCATGACCTTGGGACCTCTCGCAAGGTTGCTTCCCACCCCTCACCTGGGTATCAAAGTTGCCGTAGGTCTCTGGGGACAGAGAGTCGGGAGCATCTCTGGTCATGAGCTGGGGGGGAGGGGCATAGAGAAAAAGCAGTGTAATGAGCTGGGGTCTCTTTGGACAGGCTTCAGGGCTTCTATGACTCAGCGAGAGAACCTTTCCACTCTCCTGTCTTCAAGGTCACTTTTTTTTTTTTTAAGAGATTACTTATTTATTTACTTGAAAGGCAGAGAGAGAGAGAGATCTTCCACCTGCCAGTTCACTCTCCCAAATGCTTACAACAGCCAGGGCTGGGCCAGGCTGAAGCCAGGAGCCTGGAGCTCCATCTGGGTCTCCCACGTGGGTGGCAGGGACCCCAAGGACTTGGGCCATCTTCTACTGCTTTCCCAGGCGCGTTAGCAGGAAGCTGCCGCCGGAAGCAGCAGAGGAGCCAGGACTTGCACTGCCGTTGGGATATGGGATGCAGATGCCCCAGGCAGCGGCCTATAACCCGCTGTGCCACAAAACCCGCCCAAGGGCACTTCTGTCTGAGAACCCTCGGGGCTGCCCTCCAGCCTGGAGCGCAGACAGTGGTGCAATCTGTGGAGCCGGCTAGATTGTGACTTGGAGCTGGCAGATCCTGGAGGGGTCTGGCCAGCTGACTTCCAGGCAGAGCCCCAGCCCTCACCAGGGGAGCAGTGCCCCCGCCCGGCCGCTGCCCGATCGCCGCCACACGGGGGCACCCGCTCCCACCTCTTGGATGGCCTCCATCACCACGTGCTGAACGGATTCCTCCAGGGTCATGATTCTCTGGATATGCTCTGGAGGGGGAGGGGTCAAGATGGGAGGGAGGGGGCCGGGGCAGGCAGGAGGAGGAATAAGGACTTCCTCAGGGGACTACCCTGGGGACCCCCTGAACCCCCCCACACACACACACACACATACCCTGCTTTTTCTCACAACTGATGGCACAGCCCAGCACCAGTTGGAGCAGCCTGCCGAGTTCGGCGGGATCGGAGAACTCTCCAATGAGGTTCACGCTGGGCAGGTGCTGCTCTGACACGGGATGGCCCAGCACCTGAGGACGAGGTGAGGAGGGGGTGCCAGGGGCTCATGGCCCCCCCCCCTTCTCCCCACCACACCCCGAGCTGCTTACATCTTGGGAGTATTCCACCACGCTCTCTAAGATGCTCTTCAGGTTGCTGATCTGGGGACAGACGGGCAAGCAGCTGTGTACAAAGGGGTCCACAGGGGCGCCCCCCCACCCCACTCCAAGTCTGTCCACTGCGCCTCCTTTCTCAGCCCTGCGCATTTTATTCTGTTTAGAGTCATTCTTTCTTCCAATGTCTCCTCCCCTTGGAGAGACCCCTGCCTCCCCCGTCTGGCTGGCGGGTTGACCTTTTTCTTTTCTTTCTTTCTTTTGACCATCTGATCATCTTTGTGGCAGGCCAACCACTTCTCTGCACCTGCCCATTTGCCACCTCTTGGCCCCGGATCACGGGTCCTCTCCTGCCTGTATTCAAACGCTATTCCCCTGCCAGGCAGCCAGAGGGAGCCTTGGAGAATGGAAATCTTTCCTGGGCTCTAACCCTTCTGTGACTTTCCACCTTACTTAAAATAGAATCCACACACACACACCCCCACACACTGCCAAGGCCCCTATGACCTCACATCCCACAAGTCTGTCCCTTTAGATCTCTCTTCTGACCCCACAGCTAATTTCCTCCAGCCCAGGGGCTTTGCATATCCCAGTCCCTGCACCCAGAATGCTGATCCTCCCAATAGCACGTGGCAGTCGGTCCAGCTGCCTCCTATCGGGAGTTGATTTTTGTACGTTTGCGCGTGCAGCTCGATTTTGTTTCCACATCGTCAGAACGAGACCAAGAGCAATGGTTCCTTGAGCCCCAGACACCTGTCTCTCTGTCCACCGGTGTCAACCTAACCCTTCTCGGGCTGTTCCCTTAGTTATGAGTCCACCTGTCGTCACCTTCAGCCTCCAGTTGGGATCTGGGTCCTCTAAGATATCCCGGAGCCATGCCTCGTTGAACCAGGAGGGGTCTCTGGGGGTGGAGGAGAAGGGACAAGCAGGTGGGATGATCTGGCTGGGGGACCCTTCTGGCCGGGGGTGGGGGCTCCCTGCTCAACCCAACTCACATCTGATGTAACACGTGCGCTATAGCCAGGCCACTGCTCAGATCCTGGGGGCTGGCACAGGGGGTTGGAACTTGGAATGTCTGTAACTGGCCAGGAAAACGAAAGGCAAATGAATGGGAACAGAGTCGGGACCCTGGTGGGGGGGAACCCCCCCCACCAGTCCCACTCCCGTTTTGCACTTTTTCAGCCAGCAGGAATCTCACACGGCTGGGGTGGGGGAAGCTGGCCTGTGGCTTCACAGATCAGCTCCGGAGCACCTGAGCCCAAAGGGGGCGTGGTCTCACCTCACCTCTGCTCAGTAAACCCGGCGCGATCAGGCCAGGGCGGCACCAGTCACCTGGGCCCCACAGGCACCACGTGACCAGGCCAGCTCACCTGTGCCATCAGCCCACGTGAGCCAGCCATGGGGGCGGGGCCTCACCTGTTCCTTCTGCCACGTGATGGGGGCGGGTGCTCAGGCCAGAGTCCAACGGCCCAGCCGCCGCCAACCCCTTCCTCCTTCCAGCCCCAGGCCGGAGGCGCTGACCAAGTTAAGGGCCAGAGGGGTCCCAGGCGAGTGGGCGCACACCTGTCCCCAGCCCCGCCCCCCGACCTACCCAGGTGAGCAGAGGCCCGCATAGCTCGGCCTTGTCCACGCTCATGGCTCCCGATCGGATTCGACCCGGGCCAACGAGCCCCCGCGCCGCAGCCGCCTCCGGGTCCGCCACCAGCGAGCGCCCGCAGCCCCGACCTCCCGCTCGGCCTAGAGCGCCGCCCCGCCCCGCCCCCTCGGCGCAGGCCCCGCCCCTCACACGTGATCGCTTCCGGACGCCCGCTCTTGTCTCCAGCCCCGCCATCTTGGATCCGGGCAGCGAGCAGGCTCTCGCCCCTCGCCGCTAGGGGTCAGTCTGGCCCACGGTTGCGTATTGCCGAGGGTGACTCCCCTCACTTTTGGGGTTGACGCGTCTTCCTCTGATACAGGCGCATTCGCGTGCTCTCCTGCGGCTGACATTTCTTGTCTCATCCCTTTGTGATCAGAGATCTCAACCACCTTGATCCGTACGGGGGGAGGGGTGAGCCAGAACATTCTATGGACTTGAAGGAGGGATCCTGGGGACACGGGGGCCCTCGGACAGGAAGGGTCAGCCGGACGCACGTCCTAGGAGGGTGGACACAAACATTTGCCCAGTCTGACTCCGGCTTCCCCTTGAGGGAACCCGGGACCCGGCCAAGGCCGCGCGGCGCTTGCAGCCCACCAGGGGGCGCGCACGTCGCGGGGACAGGGCCAGCGACAGGGAGCAGGCGCGCCCACCCCCCAGATCCCGCTGGGGCTCGCAGGCAGAGGCGGCTGGGGGGGGGGGGGGGCTCGAAGGAAAGCGACCACAGTCGGGGTGCACCATCCAATTCCAAGCCTGGAGCGCGCCGTAGGCGGCCCCTGCCCTGATCACCTCTTACATAATACACGGACTCCACGAGGGACGCGGCTTTGAGGGCAGGGGCCCTCCAAAAGCCCCTCCTGGCCAGTGGCCTCTGACCCTAGGGTTCCCGGGCAGCCCTTCCCTCCCCCGCGGGCGGGCGGGCGGAGTCTGGTGCAGTAATTAGAGGTTATTAGCTGTAACCGCAGGGAGAGGAGGGACGCGCCGTCCACTCGGATCGGAGTGGAGTGGGCACGGTGACCAGCAGCGTCCCCTCCCCCACCCCCACCCCCGGCTCTCCACGCCCACTTGGCACGGACACAGTCACTCAGCACCCAGACAGCCGGGCCCAGCCCAATCGGGCGCTCAGCCGTTCGGCCTGGGGGCGGGGGTGGGGGCCCGGAGGCTGTTCCACACCCCCACAACCTCCTCGCGTGTTGTTTTTCCAAAGTCCAGCCCTTGGGAGCGGGTGGGGAGGTGGCGGGTGGGGGGGGCAGTGTGGGGGGGGAGACGAAGCCAGTAGCTCGGGCTTCCGGCCTGGACTGTCTTCCGGAGGGCGGGCGTGGGAACAGCAGCGGCTGCCTCCCCCGCCCCCCACCATCCTGCACCCATACCGGGGAAGAGGGTCCTGGAATGGGGCAAGACAGAGGGGGGGGGGGGCGGAGAAGCAAGACCACCGTGCCCTGGGTAGCAGTGGGAGGTGAACCAGGAAGGAGCCAGGGATGGGGTTGGACAGTGTCAAATATTGGTGGGTGGGGCCACAGGGGGGTGATCAGGATGTTAGGGAAAAGCTAGGGATCCAAATATTTGAGAAATGGCTTTAAATTGTGCCAAGGTTGGTGTGATGTTATGGGTGGTCCCCCCTCAAATGCTTAGGGAGCCACATGCCTGCAGTTTGGGGGAGGAGCCACAGCCTGCCATTTGGGTCAGCAAAGAATCCCACCTTCGGGGGACCCCTCCTAAGGAGCCTCGGGTCAGCAAATGGGGCACCCACCCTCTGGAAAGACACAAACCCCTGTTGGAGGTGGGCGGGAGGGAGCCCCCCCACCCAGGTCCCTGGGCTCAGCCGTTTGTAGGGACAGAGAACACCGCGCCAGCCAGCCTGCAGGTCTGGGCCAGCAGCCCCCCAGCTGGTTTGGGGACCCCACCCCACCCCCTCCCATCTGTTTCCAGGAACAGCTGGGCCCAGCCTGGGTTGTACTGCTGGGAAGCGGGTGACTCAGCCCCTCCCTGCGGCCACAGCTGGACCCCGGCCGGCCCCCTCCGGCGTTCACATCTGGGCAGGGACCCAGCCACATCGGCAGTGGGGGATGGAGACCCTGGGTCCCACAGCTGGAGGGCAGCACCCCTTCCCCTCCCCCTCCTGATTGTTCACAACCACGGGGTAGACCCTAGCAAGCTGCCTACATCCAAGATGCTCCCAGGAGCTCAGGTCTCCTGCCCTGCTCCTGAGTGTGTGTGTGTGTGTGCCCACTCCCACGGGAAGTGTGCTTGTGTTTGTGGAGGTGTGGGTGGATCTGGGATCAGGTGTGCACAGACATATGTGCCCTATGTCTTGGGGCCCTCGGGTTTGTGCAACAGGCTCTGTGTGTGTGTGTGTGTGTGTGTGAGCTTATTGCAGAGGTACTGGCAGGTGAGAGACGAACACTTCCTTGTCTGAGAGTAACGGCCAGGGGCTTCAGTTAACTCTAGGCTGTGGCCACGTCTCCTCCGGATGGAGCCCCCACTGGGGACTCCATCCCTGACCTTCTGTCCACGAGTAGGGAGTGTGACCGTCACAACTTAAAGTCACAAGCCTCAACGTGGCTTTAGGCTATGTGTCTGGGCCCATGGCCCCCTTTGTCTTCCTGGGTATTGCAGGGAAGAATTGGGACTCTGTCATGTGTCCCCAGTTTGTGCACCTCCCTGTGACAAGCCCAGAGTCCCCTGTGTGCGGCCTCGTGTGGCATTCCTTCTGTGACTGTGCCTACTCTGGCCTGTGCTCACCGACCCTCGCGTGACCCTACGGTGTGTCTCACCATCCCCGAGGGAGGGGAGGGAGAGGCAGCAGCTTCTGACACTTTCGTATGTCCACTTGGTGGTGTTGTGGCTGAAGTGTAGCTGTCACCTCTGTGTGTGTGAGCGTGGCTGGGTGCGTGTCCCTATCACAAGTGGCACGTGGCCTGTGTGCCTACGTGACCATCTGTGCCTCCGTGTATGTCCGGGTGTGACCCTGTCCACGCTGGCTGCCTGGCTGGCTGGACTACCCAGGGTTTGTGCCAACGTGTGGCAGGTGCATCCTGTGGCCTGTGACACAGAGGGTCCACAGCGTTTGTGCCCTTGGGTGTGGGCGCGGGCGCGGGCTAGGGAGGGGTGCAGTGCGCAGTGTCCAAGGCCTGCCAAGACACCCGCTCAGCGCAGGCGATCCTGCCCGCGGAGTTCCCAGCCCGTGGTCAGGCCGCCTGCTCTCCGCCCGCTCTCCACCGGGAACGGCCCCTCCCCGCGCTGCGGGGGCGCGTGCGTCGTGCGTGACGTGAGACACGACGGGGGTCGCTGCGTGCGTGGAGCCCGACGCGGTCGTGCGTGTGAGCGCGGGCCTCCAAACGGGGGCGGGGGTGGTGGTAGAGATGGGCTGGTTGCGTGCGTGCGTGCGCGCGTGCGCGCGCGCGCGCGCGGGGGTGGCCGGCCGAGGAGGGGTGGGCATGCGCGCGAGCGGGGCTGGGAGGGGGGAGCGCACTGGGCATGGCCCCCCCTCCCCGCCCCGCCCGAGAATTGGGGGAAGCGGGTGAAACCCGGGAAGGGGACCGCCGTTAACCCCTTCCTGCCCGACCTGAAACTCGCGGCCCCTCGGCCGAGCGCGCGCGGGGGCTTCCCCAACGCGCGGGGGGCAGTCCCCGCTGGGGGGGGGGCGGAACCCCCTGTGGAACTGAGACCAACCCCCCAGTTGCCGTGGCAACCAGCGCTTCCCGCGCCGTTCGTCCCTTGCTTCCTGCCCCCTCCTGCCTCCACAGGGGCCCGTGCGCTTCCAGCTCTCCCGATCTCCGGATTAGGGGGCTGGGGTCAGCGAGGCCGGGGCTTGTGTGACTCAGGCCAGCCCGGGGGTCCCCTGGCCGCAGTCGGCCTCGCTCCTCCTCCTCCGCCACCCAGTGACTCACTCCTCGCGGCTTTCCCCGTGTGACTCACGGCCCTGGGGAGGGGGCTGCCAACTCGAGGACCCCCCCCCAATACTCCAGCCTGTCCTGTCCGGCGGTCAAGGTCGCTGGAGGCACTTCCCCTACCCACACCGCTCTGAATTTGCAGAGCGTCCCCCCCCCCCCCCCAGCACCAGCAAGGCCTCCAGGAACCCAGCCCCAGCCCACAGGAAGTTTTGGGACAGCCGATCGTGGCGATGAAACGGTTAAAGCCGTTTTCTTATTCATTCCACCCAGGGACCCATTTTGACTCAGAGCAAGCAGGAGCCCCCTTGAGCCAGGCCTCATGGGGACCTGGGCTCTTCCTCTCACCCCACGTGTACCACTGAGAGAGAGAGAAAGGTGCCGGATTTGGTGCTGGGGGGGGGGGGGTGTCTTGGTTTGCATCCGAAGCGGCGGTTCCAGTCCTATCTTTGGGGGCATAATTAGGTCCAGTTAATGGGATTGTTCAGAGAGTGAATAATGATGGACCACTCTGCATGGGGGGGGGGGGGGGCAAAAGACTCCTCCCAGCTCTGAGGCCTGGGTGTCCCCGGTGCCCAGTGCTAGCCCCACCCAGGCGCTCTGAGGCCGTGGGGTTCATCCTGTCCACACCACCACCATCCTCCGCCCCCCACACCCTGCCCCGGGCGGGCACCCAGGAAGTGAGAGGTGGGGCAGGAATGAGACTGAACCTGTTGAGCCCGTTGCCTCCCCGCCCCCCAGCCCTAATTCCGGTGCCCTGACAGGGACCCCCCCCCCCATGTCCAAGTGTGTGCGCGCGCACACACACACACACACAAGCTTGCGCTGCAGCCCCACCCACCTCTGCTGGCCTGGACGCCTGGGTCCTGACCCGCGGGTGGCCCGAGGGAGGGAGGGAGGAGATGTCAGAGGCGGGCAATGTCTGGGGAACATCCTGTGGACTTCTGGCTGGACAGACGAGAGAGGGTCAGTCCCTCCCAGGGCAAGGTAGACATAGGCTGGGGGCAGAGTAAACACGACCCAGGGTGGCCAGACAGGGGGCGGGGAGGGGGGGCGCTGAAGGAATGTGGGTACACATCGTCACCTTTCCCCCCACCCCCACCTCTACTCAGAGGGCCAGTCCAGACACACACAGATCTCTGTCACCCTAGCCACAAAGACAGACACCACACAGGGGCACACACAGACACAAGTGGGCAAAGCCAACCGGGCAGCTGGTCTACCCAAAGGAGACCACGAATGCAGCAAAACCAAAGACACCATCAAACACACAGGGCCAGACAGAGAGAAGCAGGCAGCACCTGCCCGTTGAGTGGCTCAGAAAGTGCCCACATGACCTGGAAAAGAACATACACACACACACAGCTGTGACAGCTCCCAGGGTGGGGGTGGTGGGGACACCAACTGTGGCCCACACACTAGCAGATGACCCCGAAAGACAAAGATGGGACAAAGCCCACTGGTCCCACACATGTCTGACCCACAGTGTGTGCAGCCTCACACACACACACACACACACACACACGGGGTCCAACCCCAGACCACACACAAACAGGCAGACCGCACCCACACAAGCCAGCCAGGGACCTCACACTCGCACGTACCCCTTCCTCCAACACACACACACACACACACACCCCAAAGCAGCCCGTACAACTGTACTTCCAGAACCTGCCAGAAAGCAATCCACTTCAGAGACCACACACACACACGCGCACACACACACACTCCTGTCCCCCTTAGACACACAAAGAATGGCATCCCACACAGCCAGGCCCACCGGCTCCGGGGTTGAGCCAACACAGCCCAGAGAGGCAGGGAGGCCCCACATACTGCTGCTCGCCCTAACAGGCAAGCCACCCACTTGTCCCCCACCCCCAGGGACCTTGCTCAGGTTCTAGAAGCACTTGGGCTGCCTGGGGCTGGGATCTGTTTCTGCCTTCCCCCTGCCCACCCCACCCCCAACCTCCACCCTGCCAGCCTCCCAGAGAGAAAGAGAGAGAGATCCTGGAACTTCCTCTCCCCAAACATCACCCCCACCTCTGTTTGCCACTTCCCCTAGGAGGCTCAGCTGCCCCTGCTAGGGTGGGGGTGGGGCCGGTTTTCAAACTGCCTGCCCCCTCATTAGGGGCGCCCCAGCTCTGAGTGATGCTCAGCTCCCCATATCCCCCCACCCCCCACCACTAGCACCACCGTCCTGGTAGGAAACTTCTCTGTGTCTCGTGGAGCTGACTTCCTGCAATCAGGAAAAATCTAGCAGCTTCCTGCCCAGGAAGAGAGGTCCAGGACCCCCCACCGCCGCCGCCACCACCACATCCCCCCAAACCCCAGAGAGGGGAGTAGGGACGTGGCTGCCAGGTTCGGGGCTCCTAGGGGAGGGAGAGAGGGCCTCCTGCCCGGGCGGGCGCCTGTCCACACCCAGGGGCAGAGACAAGAGAGGTTGGGTGCTGCCACTTGTGGGATCTTGCCCTGGCCTGCCCCCTTGCTGACTCATGGGCAGCCCCCGGCCCAGTTTCCTGGTGAGGCCCCCGCCGGTCAGTGGGGCCAGGGAGGAGGAGGAGGAGGGTCACTGGGCTATTTATAAGAAGGAGAAGTCTCCCTCTCTAGTACCAAGGCCAAAAGCCCCAGTGAGACCTGTGGGTGGGGGTGGGTGAACTTCCTCCTTATCCTGCCCTGCCCCCACCCACCCACCCACCTACCCCAGGCATGGAGGGAGCCAGAGGCTGGTCTGGAGCCTAAGGCCTGGGCAGTACCCAACTGCCAGTCTGGGCACCCAGGCCGGGTGGGGGAGGGGGGCTAGCCTCACACCCTGCCTCACCGGGGCAGGCCTGGCGCCAGTGGGGCGGCGTGAGGGGGTGGCGCCCAGGCCACAAGGGTGAGACTGGCAGGGGCCTGGAACCGGCTGTACCAGCTTGGCTGGGCCCCCGCCCTCCTTGGCTGGCCGGATCCCCACCTCCTCCCCCCCCCAACACCCAAGGCCAAGTACATGGAAAAGGACCCCTACTCTTGGACACACTGGGGCCCTTCCTGTTTGCTCTCTGGTGTCGGCAAGCCTGCAGAATCCTACCTGCCTGCCTGGGTGCTGCAGAGGTATTAACACTCCGGAATCAGATCCTAGCTAGCCAGAGTTAGAGCTAACACTCAGGAACTGATGGACATTAGGCAAGTGTCCGCTCCTCCCCCTCTCCCTGCCCTAGCACCGAGGGTCTCCTGTGTGTCTCAGTTTCTCACCTGTTCCCTGGGATTCTCCCACAAGCGTGGATTTCCCAGCCAATGGGACTCTCTGTGGGCCACTTGGAGGCAAGGGTTAACTTAAAAAGCATAATTGTTCTTTTTCGGTCTGTCCATCTTTGCTACTGCTGCCCCTGCTCCCACCCCGTCTTGATGGTGGGTGGGTATGGGGGGAGGCTGGTGAGATCATCTCTCTCCCTGCCTTAACCCTTTGCCCCTAACAACTCAACTGGTCAGTCCCTGCCCGCCCCCTGGGCCATTTTCTGGGACTCTTTGTGGCACCGTCAGCCTCAGCCCTTGGCCAGAGCTGACTCAGTGCAGCCCGTGGCCCGTGGGACCTGCAGGTCGGCTTCCCAAGGTACTGCCTGCGGCCAGCCCTGCCCTGCCCAGCGCTCCCCTCCCGCCCCCGCCGGCCCCTGCGCCCAGCTGCAGTTATTAGCATGGGCGGGAGACACAGCCCTGGCAGGCTGCCCTGCAGGACTCAGAGGACCCCTTGAGCCTGGGGGTAGGGGTGGGGAGTCTCTCCAAGCAGGGGAAGGGGCGGGAGGCACTCAGAGGTCAGGGGACCCTCCATCCACTGGGGACACCCCCCAGGGTCTTCTGGAATCTTCCTCCCCACTGCTCCTGTTCGGTCGGACTTTCCCCTAGCTCCACATAAGCTCCAGTTTCTCTTTCACCCTGTCGCCTTGTTCTCTTCCCCACCCTGGGGGGAACTCACCACCTGCCCTAACAAAGCTGGCTTACCCCGTGTCCCTCCAGTCCCCCTAGACCCTAAAGGAAGCATCATTCCTTCCCTGAAGACAGGCCTAGGAGGCAGAGAGAGACAGAGACTGAACGTAGCTCTTAGCCAGTGGCTTGGCAGGCTAAGTTTGGAAGTCCCACGTCAAATCTAACTACAAGCCTCAGAATCGCCACCGCCACCCTGGGGAAGGGGCTTCTAGATTCTCTTATTCTCTTGGGTTTTTATGGGGGCAGTCAAGGTCTCAGATGAAGGGGACCCCTTGGGGAGGGAGTGGGCCAGCTCTCCAGGTATTCTGCGTGATTGTCAGGATCCACCCCCCCCCCCCCCGGTTAAAACAGTGGAGCGGGGTCTCCTGGCTCACAGGAGCGAGGGAGGGGTACCCCAGCCCCTGCGAGTATGCGGGTTGGGGCCCAGACCTCCTGGCAGAAGGGAAGGGCACCCCGCCCCAGGGAGGAGGCAGTAGCCACCGCGGCCGCCGCCGCCAGCCGTGCCAGCCCGCCCAGGCGCCGGGGACGCCTGGAGGCATTGACCCGCCCCCTCCGCGCCCTGTCGGGCCGGGGGCGAAGTCCGGACCCAGGCCCCCAGGCAGGCGGGGACCTGCCGGGCTGGGTCGGGCCGGGCCGGGCCTGGCGGGACGCAACCCCAGAGCGGTTGGGCGGGGCCTGGGGTTGGCCCATGGGGGCCCCGGGGGCGGCGACCGGGGCTGGTCGGGACTAGCCGTCCGGGGGCCCAGGCGCGCCCTGGGACCTGGCAGATACCCGGGCTCCTGGCTCCTGGCGCGGGGCCCCAGGACAGCGCGGGACCCACCCCTTCCTGTGCCCTAATATGGGCGTCGGGGAGAGGCTCCTGGAGGTGGTGCTGGTTGGGGGGGCATCGCCCCGCCTCCAGCCCGGCCAGCCGGGAGCGCCAGCTTGTTGCTATGGCGACCAGGCCCCGCTTCGCGAGTTGCATCCCCCTCGAGCGGGCCAATGGAACAGTCCCAGTTCCGCCTGTTTTCAAGGACGCCTGCGGGTGCCACGGGCGGAACCATTGCTGTGGGAGGGGGGGAAGGAGGCTCGCGCGGCTGGGCCAGGCGCTGCGCACCCAGGCCTCCGTGGAGGTCGCGCACGTCCAGGTTCCTCTCGAAAAGGCGCAGAAGGCTGGGACCCAGGGCGGGGCGCACGGTCCCGTAGGAGCAGAGTGACGGAGACAGGGCCGGGCTCCGTCCCCCGGGGCTGTTGCCACACTTCCTGCCTCGGCGTTCTTTCCCCAGCCTGCTTCTTAGGAAGGCAGTGGGGTTGGGCGACCGCGCCCGGGGCCGTCGGGCTGGGTCCAACTCCAGAAGCTGGCAAGCCCAGTGTGACTAGGGGAGGGGTTCTGGGATGGGCGACCGAGTATACAGGTGCCTGGTGGGGGGTCACCCACCAGGGGGAAGACCCCTCCCCGGGATGCACAAAGTCCCCTACTCCTGGCGCGTCTCAGCCGGGTACCCTCCTGTCACTGTCCCTTCAGCACCCACCGGGCGCGCCGACCCTTCCAACTCCATCAGTATTTCGCGGGTAACTTCAGTGATCCTCAAACCTCTGCTAAAAATGTCGCCATCTCCTACGCCACGTCTTGCACCCAGAGTCCAGGTACCCCAGGATCTTTGTTCACTTGCTGCGTATCACAGAATCGTCCCCAATTCCTCCTCAGTCCCACTTAACCCGGGTAATGGTGTTGGGGGCGGAAGCCCTCCGATTCCGAGACCCCTACTCATTTCTTGCATAATAGGTCCAAGCAGCCCTGCCCCTTGACCACTTGTGAACTCTTCCCCTGTCCCCCAGCACCCCGCTTTGAAAAAACATCCCAGTATCTCAACCTCTCAGGGCCCAAGACACCCCTCAGTCAATTCCTGAGTCAGGGGTCTCCTTGTATGCGCGTGCGTGCGCGCGCGCGCACACACACACACTTGCTCGGTCCCTGCCCACTTACTCCGCTTAACCCTCCCCTTCCCCACTCTTGGAGGAGAGGGGGGGTCTCCCAGTGTGGTGTGGGTCCTCCCACATGTCTCTAGGCCTTTCCATTTGCATCCTGAGGACCCCCCACCCCCTACCCCCTTTGCTCAGCAGCAGGTCTGCATATCCACCCCGGGGAATCATCACCCTCCCTCGGGGTCTTCTTCTACCCACCCCCATCCCCAGCCCCGGTTACAAGCCTCGGTGCGTTCCCCCCCTCCCCAAGTCCACAAACGCTCCCTTCCAAGCGTACCCAGGTTGGGGGAAGGGGGGTCCCTGGGGCCCCTCCCCCTGCAGCCGCGCCGAACCGCCCGGCCCCGTGGCCGCTGTTTACAAGGACACGCGCGCTTCCTGACAGTGACGCCAGCCGCCTCCTCCCCTTCCCCACGCTCCGGGGAGGGAGGGGGCGCGGGGGCCCGGCTCCGGCGCCGGCCAATCGGCGCGCACTTCCGCAGCTGACTAGCGCCGTATAAAATGCGTGCTGCTCGGGCAGAGCGCCTGGGACCTTGAGGGCGGCCAGGCCAGCAGCCTCGGAGCAGCCGGCGAAGAGACACTGGGCGGGGGGGGGAGCCGGTTGGCAAAGCGGGAGAGCCTGAGCCGGGCCGGCGCGGGTTGGTGTGTGTGTGGGTGGGGGGGGTGCGGGGAAAGGCAGCGACACCGAGAGAAAAGCGAAGGCTGCCAGCAGAAGAGGGCGAGGAGCGCGCTCGGGAAGCCGGACGCGGCTTGGGGCGCGCAGCTGCCCGCGGGGTCGTCTCCCCGCCCGCCACCGGCCCGTTGCCAGCTCCCCGACAGGAACGAGCGACCGGACAGACGACCGCGCGCCACCCGGCCACCGCGTCGCTCGGCCGCAGCGAGGCCCGGGGCGGTCCCGCCGGGACGCCCCCTCCCCCGCCGCCGCCCTTCCCCTCCGCGGAGACCGCCTGGGCCGCCCGGATGTGCACTAAAATGGAACAGCCCTTCTACCACGACGACTCGTACGCAGCGGCGGGATACGGCCGGGCCCCCGGCGGCCTCTCTCTGCACGACTACAAACTCCTGAAACCCAGCTTGGCGCTCAACCTGGCAGACCCCTACCGGAGTCTCAAAGCGCCCGGGGCGCGGGGCCCCGGCCCCGAGGGCAGCGGAGCCGGCAGCTACTTCCCCGGCCAGGGCTCAGACACGGGCGCGTCGCTCAAGATCGCCTCCTCGGAGCTGGAGCGCCTGATCGTCCCCAACAGCAACGGCGTGATTACGACGACGCCCACGCCCCCGGGACAGTACTTCTACCCCCGCGGGGGTGGCAGCGCCGGAGGTGCCGCCGGGGGCGCAGGGGGCGGCGTCACGGAGGAGCAGGAGGGCTTCGCCGACGGCTTCGTCAAAGCGCTTGACGACCTGCACAAGATGAACCACGTGACGCCCCCCAACGTGTCCCTGGGCGCCAGCGGGGGGCCCCCGGCCGGGCCCGGGGGCGTCTACGCGGGCCCCGAGCCGCCTCCCGTCTACACCAACCTCAGCAGCTACTCCCCGGCCTCTGCGCCCTCCGGAGGCGCCGGGGCCGCAGCCGCCGTGGGCACCGGGAGCTCGTACCCGACGGCCACCATCAGCTACCTCCCGCATGCGCCGCCCTTCGCGGGCGGCCACCCCGCGCAGCTGGGCTTGGGCCGCGGCGCCTCGGCCTTCAAGGAGGAACCGCAGACCGTGCCCGAGGCGCGCAGCCGCGACGCCACGCCGCCCGTGTCCCCCATCAACATGGAAGACCAGGAGCGCATCAAAGTGGAGCGCAAGCGGCTGCGGAACCGGCTGGCGGCCACCAAGTGCCGGAAGCGGAAACTGGAGCGCATCGCGCGTCTGGAGGACAAGGTGAAGACCCTCAAGGCGGAGAACGCGGGCTTGTCCAGCACCGCCGGGCTCCTCCGTGAGCAGGTGGCCCAGCTCAAGCAGAAGGTCATGACCCACGTCAGCAACGGCTGCCAGCTCCTGCTCGGGGTCAAGGGACACGCCTTCTGAGCACTGACCGAGACGGCTGGGGGCGTGGGCGGTGGGCGCGCGCCCGGGCCGCCGCCAGCCACACTGGACTCCGCTCTGCGCCCGGTCCCTCCACGTTGAACGTTTACAAGCTTTTCTTTCCACGTTTTTTTTTTTTTGTATGTCTATTTTTTTTTCTGCAGGAAACAGACTCGATTCATATTGAATATAATATATTTGTGTATATTTAACAGGGAGGGGAGGGGAGGAGGAGGGGGCGATGGCGGCGGAGCTGGCCCCGCCGCCCCGGTACTCAAAACCCGCGCGGGGACACTGGGAGAGGGGACCCCCGCCCCCTACCCTCCCCCGCTCTGCACCGTACTGTGGAGAAGAAACACGCACTTGGTCTCTTAAGAAAAAAAAAAGTTTATTTTAAGATGTTTTTGTGTGTGTGTGTGTGTGCGTGCGCGCGTTTGTTCTGACTTTTTATTGAATCTATTTAAGTAAAAAAAAAAATGGTTCTTTATTAATCTCTGTTGTCCTTTTTGTTTTGTTTTTTTCCAAGCCGGGTGGGAGGAGGGAAGAGGAGCAGCTGGGTGCTTCTCCCCTCACCCCCACCGCACCGCACCCCGCTAGTGCTTCTGCTGGTTCCTCTATACGTCCCCTCTGGCATCCTGCGACCCCCCCCCCCCCAGCCCGTGCACCCTGGTCTCGCGGCCTCATCCTCAGGGTCTCCGAAGCTGGACGGTTTCCATCCCACTTGGCCCAGCGCAGCGCGCGCGCGAGACGCTGCCCAGCCGGCCCTGCACCCGGGAGGGGCAGGCGGCCCCGAGCGGCACGCCGCAGTGCGCAGGCGCGGCCCCGCCCCACCGCGCGCGCGCCGGGGCTTTCCCCGCTGACGCAGCGGAAGCGCTGCCCATATATGGGCCGATTCGGCCCAGTGACGCGACGGCGGTCTCCGGGCAGATTCCGGGAATCCCCTCCCCCCCGCGCTGCCGGGCAGGGCCGCGGCGCCGGGAAGGGGGCTGGGATTTTCCCCGGGCGGGCGGCACGGGGGGGCCCGGAAAGCCCCAGGCCCGGCTGCAGAGCGCCCGCGGTGGGCGGGCTGCGCTCCTGGGCGCCCCATCCCCGGCCCGGCGCTGGCTCGGTTGGCGCCCACGCCCCGCTGCCTCGGACCCGCGTCGGTGCAGACGCCGCTCCCCTCCCCCAGCGCCCGCCAGGAAGGGCGGCGCCCGCCTGCCAGTTTCCCCTGCCGGGTGCCAGGCCTGGTCCTGCCGGGGCGGCTACTCGGGCCGCCGGGCGCCGCCGCCGCCCTCACCTCCCTCCCGCCCCGTCCCGCGGCGGGTTGGGGGTGCACCCCGATGGGCTCTCTGGCCAGCTTTGGAGCTGGGAGGCCCCAGGAAGGGATGCGAATAAGACCATTGGATCCATTGTTTTATAAAATAACTGGGCACCACCAGGCCCTGGAGACAGCCCGGACCCAGGCGGTCAGTCGGATGCTGGCCCAGCCAGTGTCTCCAACCCCACCCTCCCCCGAGATGGTGGCAAGTGGAAGAGAAAAACGGATCCAGGTTTTTGATGGCGCAGGGGGGAGGTAACCGCTTAAGAGAATGAATTGGGAATATGAACTTTATTTTTTCTTTTAAAGATGTGTTTATTTGAAAGAGTGACAGAGAATCTTCCACCCGCTGGGTCACTCCCCAGATGGCCACAATGGCAGGAGCTGCGCTGATCAGAAACCAGGAGCTCCATCCGGGTCTCCCACGCAGGTGCAGGGGCCCAAGCACTTGGGCCATCTTCCACTGCTTTCCCAGGCCATAGCAGAGAGCTGGATCGTAAATGGAGCAGCCGGGACTCGAACCGGTGCTCCTATGGGATGCCAGGACCGCAGGCAGAGGCTTAACCTTCTACGCCACAGTGCTAGCCCGTCTAAGCCTACTTTTTTGATAGATTTTAATGAGCAGGGCCCTGAGAAAAATCCAGGCTGACTACATGCCAGGCAGAGGGAAGGGCAGTGGCTGGCGAGATTCCTGTGGGCAGCAGTTAGAGAACAACAAGCAGCTGGTGTGCCAGGAATGGAGTGACCCGTGACGGGGCAGACAGACGAGGTCAAAGGAAACCCTCCAGGGGCCTGGGACACGAGCGCAGATCAAGTGAGTTGGAGCACAAGGCACAGGATCTGGCTGGACCACTGCAATGACCGCCCTGCCCCCTACACCTGCCCCTCCCCCCCCCCCCCCAGCAGCCCAACCTCAGCTTCTCCCACAACAGCGACTCTGCACTGACCTAGCTCAGGCTCCATTGCTGGTGTTGGTGTCGGGACCGGGTCACCTTCTTTCCTGAATCACCCTGAGCCCCAAGCAGTCCCACACTTGGGTCCCCTTTCCCTTGCAGGCGGGAGCTAAGCTGCTACAAATGTGCCTTTCTGATGCGGAGATCATAGCTGGACAATGGCATTTTGAACCCTGGCTGGCTGATGGGGAAAAAAAAAAACCAAAAAACAAAAACAACAAGATATGGGCGCATGCCTAGCGCGTTGTCGGGCGTCCTGGAACTTCAGGGAACTCCTCGTGCTCTGGGCCACGCAGGAAAGTCAGAAGGGGAGAGCCATCAGAGAGCGTGAGGTAAGGCCGCCACCTTGTGGTGACAATGAGTTACTACAGCGTCTGTTTTCCAGGGGGCCGGAGTACATCAACACAGACTTAACATCTGTCCCTAATGCTTTATTGGTCACCTCTAGGCCTGTGCCCAGCTGGGCGGGCTCGGGGGAGGGGGATGACTCTTCACCAGGTGGGGGCATGAAAAGCCCTTGGCCTAGCCCTCCAGTCCCCTCAAGGGTCCAGGGCCGGGGGGAGGTCAGCTCCCAGGTTTTCCTGGGAGGGGGGAGGTTCAGCACTGGGTACCCGGTGCACGGGCACAGGTAGGGTCCGGGAGCTGCTGCCCGGCCTAGTTGTGTTTGGAGAAATACTCCTTGCTTTCATCCACGTTCGGTTTGATGGTGTCACTGCCCGGTGTCCAGCCCGCGGGACACACTGCAAGAAGACAGCGAGAGGCCTGTGTGAGGTTGCAGCCCCAAGTTCAAGGTCAGACCTGGCTGACGTCACTCTGATCCAAGTAACAGGCAAGCCGGACTTGGGACACTCCTTCCCAAGCACCTGCTATAGCTCCGTATTGCCTCCCGGCCCGGGGAATCTCCTCCACCACACATGAGGGGCTCACACCATAGCCACATGGTGGGAACACACGTAAACGCGTGCCTCTGCTCACCTTCCCCATGCTCGTCCGTGTACTGGAAGGCCTGGACCAGCCGCAGAGCCTCGTCCACAGAGCGTCCCACGGGCAGGTCGTTCACCGTGATCTGGCGCAGGACCCCTTTGCCATCAATGATAAAGAGGCCCCTGGGGACATTGGCAGGCACAGTTAGGAGCTGGGGGTGGGACACCACCCCCACATCCTCCCCTCCAGTCCCTTCACCCTGGGGGCTGAGCTGGGCTGAGGGCCCCCACCCCCCAGTCCCTTCATCCTGGGGGCTGAGCTGGGCTGAGGGCCCCCCCGCACCTGTAAGCAATGCCCTCGTCGGTTTTCAGCACCCCATAATCCTGGGACAACCTTCTTGTGACATCAGCCAGGAGAGGGATGTTCAGGGGACCCAGGCCACCCTCCTTCCGGGGAGTGTTGATCCTGGGGGAGAGAGAAGGCAGGGCTAGCAGGAGAGGATGCCTGATAAAGGGGGCCCCCCCGGGGGGGGGCAGAGCAGGTGGTGCCGTGAGCAGCAGATAAAGGAGCTTCAGGGGACCCCACCCACCCCACCCTGGACGTGTGTGAGCAAGACATGGCCAGCAGTGTGTTCCGGTCTCCCATCATCCTCTAAGCTCCCAGTTGTGGCGCCCAGCCTCCCCTCCCCCCCTTTTTTTTCTTCAGTAAAACTGGAATTTCCACATTTGCAATTCTATGCATTCAGGCCAAATGCTTATGAATTAGTATCTCGTACCAAGCCAGGTGCGTGAACTGCGAGTCCACAGAGACACCCAGCACCTCGCAGCCCAGCTTGTGGAAGTCCCCGGCGTGCTCGCTGAAGGCGATGATCTCCGTGGGGCACACGAAAGTGAAGTCCAGGGGATAGAAGAAGAGGACCACATATTTCCCTGGGAGGGGTGGGGAAAAGACGGGGGAGGAGCGAGCGCCCGGCGGCGGGCGCGCATGCGCGCGGGCCCGCCCCTCCTGCCCACCCCACCCCCGCCCCTACCTGCAGCCCCCTCCAGGCAGCCCTCACCTCTGTAGTCCGACAGCTTCACTTCCTTGAAGGCGCCGTCCACCACCGCGGTGGCCGTGAAGTCCGGGGCCAGCTTCCCGATGCGCGCATTGCCAGAGGCCATGGCTGAAAGCTGAGACCACCACACACACACCCCGCAATACACACCGGGCCCTGGTCAGGGTGCACACGCGCCGGAGGGACCCTTTGTCCTCCTCCTCCCAAGGTCACGCTTGCGTGCTGGACGCAGGGCCGGAGCCCCAGCTGCAGAGGCCACAGCCATGACCGTCCCCGCACACCCTCCCGCCCGGGCCTGGGTCTGCTCGCCCCAGAAACCCGTCCTCCCCACCCCTACCCGCTGACCGCCGCAGGAGTGACCAAGGCCCCACGCTGCCGCCGAAGGGGGGGCGGTTTGCCCAAGAGCTAGTCGGCCCCAGCAGGGCGGCGCGCAGACCCCCAGCGCCTCCCGCAGCAGCCGGCGATCGGCTACGTCCTGCCAAGTCCCAGGTCCTCGGTTCCGACCCCGCACAGGCCCCCAACCCCGGCAGGGACAAAGGCAGCCTCTAATGGCGGGTGGGAGACAGAGACAGCCAGCGATGCGGGCCAGAAGAAGCCGGGCCTGCTCCGAGGCGGCGGGGGAGGGGCACCCCCCCCGGATCCCCAAGATGGGTGCACCCCGGGGGTGCCCGTACCTGCGTGGGCGAGGGGCGGGCGGACGGCCGGACGCGCGGGCTCTGGCTCTCAGCGCCGAACGCGCACGGGGCAGCGGGGGCCTTTTATGGGCTGGGCGGACCGAACCATGACGCGCACGGCCGTGGGGGGGGTGAGGGGAGGTGGGCGCGGAGCGGTCGCGTCCACTGCGCTCGCGGGGCGGGGGTGGAGGGTGGGGAGCGCAGAGGCCGCGTCCCCTGCGCGGTGCAGGGCGGCATGGGGGTGGGGGATGGGCTCGCGCGGGGCTTGGCCCCGAGAGCGCGCCGGGGAGGGGGCGGTTGGGGTCCCGGGCATGGCCCCGGGCCAGCGGGCTCTGCTGCTGCTGCTGCCGCCTCTGCTGCTCCTGCTGCCGGCGACCCCTGCCCGGGTCTTCCCAGATTACCAGTACTTCGGCCAGCGGGGCGGTGGTGACACTTGGGAACAACTACGACTAAACCATCAAAAGGGTAACCGACCACGGGCGGCGGCGGGAGGGTGGGACGGGGCCCAAAACTGCCCCCTGATCCTTACCCTACCCCCTACCCCAACCCGGGTCTGCGAGTCCGTTTTCGATCACCTGTCAATTGAAATAGACATTGCTTTTTCTTTTCTTTTCTTTTCTCCCGCGCTGGGGAGACTGGTCGTGGGGGCAGGGGTATCAATGCCCAAGCTGGGGCGCGTCCACCAACTGGCATCCCTTGTCGGCGCGAGGAGCCAGACAGGCGGTGGGGCTGACACCTGTCCCCTGGGGGCATGGAGAAGAATCCAGTACAGAGAATGGTTTTAAAAGTGATTCTAATAACTGGTTTTTGCTTGTACATGCCAAGACAGCGCTGGGAGCTGTCGGTACCTTCATTATGGCTATAATGGATCCCCTGCCAGCCCCACCGGGCAGGTGGCACGGAGCCCCGTTTGGATAGGCACCAGAGGGGTTCGTGTACCACACTCCCCACCGGACAGAGCCTTGGTGCCACCTGCCCCATGTGCTGGCTGCAGGTCTCTGTCCCTACACCTGGGACAAACACAGAAGCTGAAAACAGCACAGGGCCAGAGGCTGAGGGTGCTGCCTAAGGTTCTTGGAGAACCGGGGCATTTGACTTAGCAATTCCGATGCCCAAACTGGTGCAGCCGGTTCCCTGCTGCTCCTCCCAAGGCCACCATCCCCTATCAGAGGGCCACATCGGTTGGAGTGCCCGCTTGAGCCTCAGTTTTCGAGCAGGCTTTGCGCTAACGTGCCTGGGCAAAGCAGCAGAAGATGGCCCAAGGAATTGAGTTCTTGTCCACCCACGTGGGAGACCCGGAGAGCATAGAGCTCCTAGCTCCGCCCCCAGGCCCTGACTGACAGTGACAGGCATTTGGGGAGTGAACCAGTGGATGGATGATCTCTCTCTCTCTCTCTCTCTCTCTCTCTCTTACTTTCTCTGTATATGTCTATGTCACTTTAAAAATACATTTTTTGAAAGTTTGTGGAATGGAAAGATAAGTTTATATTGGTGCCAAAAAAAGTGAAATTCATGTATACGAGCAGTCTTCCACGAGTTTATGAAAAAGTCTTATGTGGAACTCAGATTTTTGCACAGAAAGAAACATCTTTTTTTATTTTTTTTATTTTATTTTTTATTTTTTTTTTTGACAGGCAGAGTGGACAGTGAGAGAGAGACAGAGAGAAAGGTCTTCCGTTTTGCCATTGGTTCACCCTCCAATGGCCGCCACGGTAGGTGCACTGCGGCCGGCGCACCGCGCCGATCCGATGGCAGGAGCCAGGTGCTTCTCCTGGTCTCCCATGGGGTGCAGGGCCCAAGGACTTGGGCCATCCTCCACTGTACTCCCTGGTCACAGCAGAGAGCTGGCCTGGAAGAGGGGCAACCGGGACAGGATCGGTGCCCCGACCAGGACTAGAACCCGGTGTGCCGGCGCCGCAAGGCGGAGAATTAGCCTAGTGAGCCACGGCGCCGGCCAGAAACATCTTAATTTTTTTTAATTTTTTTTTTTTTATTTGACAGGTAGAGTTATAGACAGCGATACAGAGAGAGAGGTTTTCCCTCCGCTGGTTCACTCCCTGGAACTGAGCTGAACCAAAGTCAGGAGTCAGGAGGTTCTTCCCAGTGTCCCACGTGGGTGCGGGGGCCCAAGGACTTGGGCCATTTTCTACTGCTTTTCCCAGGCCATAGCAGAGAGCTGGATCAGAAGTGGAGCAGACGGGACTCAAACTGGCACCCAAATGGGATGTCGGCGCCTCAGGCAGAGACTTAGCCCACTATGCCCTGGTGCCGGCCCCCATATGCTGCTTTTCAGATTCTTCCATCCTAGGGCCAGGGCTGTGGCCTGGTGGGGAAAGCCACCCACCGCTGCTGCATGGGCATCCCATATGGGTACTGGTTCGTGTCCCAGCTGCCCCACTTCTGATTCAGCTCCCTGCTAATGCACCTGGGAAAGCAGTGGAGGATGGCCCAAGTGCTTGAAGCCCTGCACCGACACGGGAGACCCAAAAGAAGCTCCTGGCTCCTGGCTTTGGCCTGGCTCAGCCTGGGCTATGTGGCCATTTGGGGAGTGAACCAGCGTATGGAAGACATCTCTACATTTCTCCGTCTCTCTTCTCTCTCTCTCTCTCTGCTTCTGCTTCTCCATTTCTGTAACTCTTTTCTTTTTTTAAATATTTATTTATTTATTTGAAAGTCTGAGTTACACAGAGAGGAGAGGCAGAGAGAGGCAGAGAGAGAGAGAAAGAGAGAGAGAGAGAGAGAGGTCTTCCATCCGATGGTTCACTCCCCAGATGGCCACAATGGCCGGAGCTGCGCCGATCTGAAGCCAGGAGCCAGGAGCTTCTTCTGGGTCTTCCATGTGGGTGCAGGGCCCAAGGACTTGGGCCATCCTCCACTGCTTTCCCAGGCCATAGCAGAGAGCTGGATTGGAAGAGGAGCAGCCGGGACTAGAAGCAGCGCCTATATGGGATGCCGGTGCATCTGGCCAGGGCTTTAACCTGCTGCGCCATAGCCCCGTCTCCTGTCCTTATCATCTTTAGCTTGCTCCCTAGAGGAAACATGGAGGGGTGAGGGAAGGTTCCGCCGCTTCCTGGGTCTTCACTTCGGTCCCCCATCGGCAGACTTGCAAGACTCGATCCTCGGCCCGTGGGGAAGGTGGAGCTGTTTCTGCGACCTGGGCAAACAGGTGCGCAGCCGCGGCGTGCTGGGCACTGCGCCGGGCCCAGTGTTCCTGGACCGCGAGCACCTGGTCCAGGTGAGGCCCTGCCGGCTTCGGGACTGTTCGTCCTGTCAGCCCATGGATTGCAACTGGATGCCCTGAGCCCGGGTGAGACACCCCCTGCGCTGAGGGGCCGGGGCTGGCTGCGTTCTGGGAATAAGGTGATCCCTGACCGTCTAGGCCTGGAGAGAGGGTGTCCTGAGCTGCGCTTCATTTTCCGCCGGATTTCTGTCTCTTCCCACCAGCCCCAGAGTGCCCTGGGACGAGCCTGCCAAGCCCCCGTGCCCGCTGCACTAGGAAAAGACAGAGGCGCTTGGCGGTGGCAGCTGGGAACTACAATTCCCGAGAGGCTGCGCGGCGTGGACGTCGGCGTGTGCTCCCGCGACGTCCGCGGCAGCGGGCGCGTCGGGGGCGTGTCTCGCGCGCCGATTGGCTGAGCGCCGGCGCCCCCGCGGCCAGTAGCTACCTGCGCCTGCGAACGTACTTCGCGCGGCTGCTGGCGGCGGCGGCGGAGGCGGTATGGACCTCGGCGAGCTGGAGAGGGACAATACGGGCCGCTGCCGCGTGAGCTCGCCCGTGCCCTCGGTGTGCCGCACGGAGCCCTGCGCGCTGGGCGTCGACGAGGCGGGCCGGGGCCCTGTGCTGGGTGCGCTCCCTGGGCCCGGGGCTGCGGGAGGCGCTGGGAAGGAGGGGGTGCAGCCTGCGTTGGAGCCTGCGGAGGGGGTGGGGAGCTGGTGTGGCGGCTCTGGCATCGCTGAGGGCACCTGCCATAGCGGTGATGCCGGCCGAGGCATGCGTTATCACTGGCGGGAAGCCGCCCTCCTCTTCCTCGCTCCCAGAAATGAGACCCCCCACCCTCCCCCCTCCTCCGCAGGCCCTATGGTCTACGCCATCTGTTACTGCCCCCTGTCCCGCCTGGCTGATCTAGAGGCCCTCAAGGTGGCAGGTGAGCCCAGGACGGCGGGGTTGGGGAGGTAGGATTTCTGCATATGTGCAAGGTCAGTTGAGAACCGGAAGTGGGCGGTAGGAAGTGGGGGGACACCAGCCGCGCCCCTTCTCTCTCCAACCCTCCTCCCAGACTCCAAGACCCTGTCGGAGAGCGAGCGGGAGAGGCTCTTTGAGAAAATCAACCAGGATGGGGACTCTCTGGGCTGGGCCCTGGACGTGCTGTCTCCCAACCTCATCTCCACCAGCATGCTCGGGCGGTGAGGGGGTCCCCGGGAGGGGTGGCCAGGATGGGCCCTGTGGCTGCAATGGGCCTATCAGGGCATGTGCCCCCTTCTCTTCCGCCCCCGCCACCTCAGGGTCAAATACAACCTGAACTCCTTGTCCCATGATACGGCCACCGGGCTGATACAGTATGCCTTGGACCAGGGCGTGAACGTTACCCAGGTGAGCTACTTGTCGAGTGGGATGGGGGGAGGAGGGCGAGGCTGTGGCAACAATGAGTGAGGAGTCCCCTTGGCAACACCCAGGTGCCCCACGGGAGTTCTGGCCGCTCCCTTCCTCTCCAGCGCCTTGCCAGTGCCCCTGGTAGACTGCAGACGATGGCCCAGGTACTTGGGCTCAAGCCGCCTGCATGGGAGACTCGGATGGAATTTAGGGGCTCCTGGCAAGACACTGGCCAGGAAGCCCAGGTCCCTTCTGCAAGTACGTGGGTTCAAGACCCAAGCTTTCCACTCTTCTTCTTTTTTTTTTTTTTTTTTTTTTTTAAAGAGTTATTCACTGGGCCGGCGCCGCGGCTCGCTAGGCTAATCCTCCACCTGCGGTGCCGGCACACCGGGTTCTAGTCCCGGTTCGGGTGCCAGATTCTGTCTCGGTTGGCCCTCTTCCAGTCCAGCTCTCTGCTGTGGCCCGGGAGTGCAGTGGAGGATGGCCCAAGTGCTTGGGCCCTGCACCCCATGGGAGACCAGGAGAAGCACCTGGCTCCTGCCTTCAGATCAGCGCGGTGTGCCGGCCGCGGCAGCCATTGGAGGGTGAACCAACGGCAAAGGAAGACCTTTCTCTCTGTCTCTCTCACTGTCTACTCTGCCTGTCAAAAAAATAAAAAATAATAATAATAAAAAAAGAGTTATTCACCGGGGGCCAGTGCTGTGGCATAGTGGGTTAAGCTGCCACCTGCAGTGCCGGCATCCCATATGGGTGTTGGTTCGAGTCCTGGCTGCTCCACTTCTGATCCAGCTCTCTGCTATGGCCTGGGAAAGCAGTGGAAGATGGCCCAAGGCCTTGAGCCCCTGCACCCGCATAGGAGGTCCAGAAGAAGCCCCTGGCTTTGGATCAGCCCAGCTCTGGCTGTTGTGGCCGTCTGGGGAGTGAACCTGTGGATGGAAGACCTCTCTCTGTCTCTGTGTCTGTGTCTGTCTCTCTGTAACTCTGCTTTCAAGTAAATAAATAATCTCTTAAAAATAAATAAAAATCTTAGAAAGTTAATTTATTTGGGAAGTCAGAGTTACAGACATAAATGGAGAGATACAGAGAGAGAAAGAGATCTTCCATCTGCTGGTTCACTGCCTAGATGGCTACAACAGCCAGTGCTGGGCCAGGCTGAAGCCAGGAGCCAGGAGCTCCATCTGGGTCTCCCATGCAGGTGCAGGGGCACAAGCACTTGGGCCATTTTCCACTGCTTTCACAGGCCATAGCAGGGAGCTGGATTGGAAATAGAGCAGCCGGGGACTCAAACTGGCACCCAATACCTGCCCCCCCCCCCAAGCTCCAGTCTTTCTTTAAAGATTTGTCTATTTGTAAGACAGAGTTACAGAGGGAGACAGAGAGAGGGATCTCCCATCGCCTTTTCACTCCTGAAATGGCAGCAATGGTCAGAACTGGGACAATTCAAAGTCAGAAAGCCAGGAGCTTCTTCCGGGTCTCCCACATAGGTACAGGAGCCCAAGGACTTGGGCCGTCTTCTACTGCTTTCCCAGGCCATAGCAGAGAGCTGGATGGGAAGTGGAGCAGCCAGGACTCAACCTGGTGCCCACATGGGATGACAGCACTGCAGGTGGCGGCTGAACCCGCTACGCCCCAGCGCCGGCCCCTCCAGCTCCATTCTGAGTCTGGCTTCCTGCACCTGCAGGCCCTGGGAGGCAGTGGTGCCTGTTGGAGCGCCTGGGTCCTTGGCACCCATGCGGGACATCCAGGTTACATTCTGTGTTTCCAGCATCAACCCTGGCCCAATTCTGGCCAGTGTGGGCAGCTGGAGAGTGAACCAGCCTTGGGAGCATGTGCACATGTTTCTGTCTCTGTCTCTGTCTCTCAGGTGCACCTACATCAATTTCCAGCCAGGTTCCTGTCCTTAGCAGGCACCCCACGCCCAGACAGTCCAGCCCCCAGCCCCCAAGCTCAGTGTCCTGGACCAGTCCCGTCTCCGTGCACCTGTGCACAGCCTATAACATGGCTCAGGGCACCGCCTCCTCCGCCTTTCTCTCCCCCTCCCCCAACCTGGACACCTGCCCAGTTTCCTTGGTTCCCCTCTCCTCCCCCTCCCCCGACTCCAAACCCCTCCCCTGGAGCCTGCTCCCCACGCAGCAGAAGGTTTGCCTTTGCAAAATGTAAATCTCGACATTTAATTTCACGAGCCCGGTGGGACCGATTCACGCAGCCTAGTTAGGGGTAGGGGTGGGGGGAGAAGGATGAGATAAAATTACCGTCACGTCCGGAAACACAGCACTCAGCGTCTCGGCGCTTGCTCCAAGGCAAAGCACAGGCTGTGGCGAGAGAACAAGAGGGAGGTGGGCTCAAACCGGCACTGAGAGAGGCATTGCCAGCGTGGTTAGGGTCTGTGTATCCTGCTGCGCCCCAGCACCCACCATAACCAGGGTAATCTCAGGAAGTGCTGGGGCCGGCGGCTGGCACAGTGGGCTAAGCAGCTGACCCGGCATCCCCTATAACAGCTGATTTGAACCCTGACTGCCCAGTTTCAAATCCAGCTCCCTGCTAATGCCCCGGGAGGCAGCAGGTGAAGGGATCGAGGTACTCGGGCCCCTGCCTCCCACATGGGAGACCCGGATGGAGTTCCAGGCTCTTGGCTTCAGTTCTGGCCGTAGCAGCCTTTTGGGGAGTGAATCAGCAGACGAAAGATCCCTCTTTCTCTCTCGTACTCAAGTAAATAAATCAGAACAAAAAAACAAAAAGGGCTTGAACCAATGAGGGGAAGTGTCTTTGGGCGGTGCCCCCCATGGAGGAGTGCGCCCCCTTAGCAGCAGCAGGTGCCAAGGGCCGTGGGAGGTGGGGACAGGGGTTGCTGCGCCCGAGGGTCACCGAGCGGTATCCGTGTTCCGGGGCAGGTGTTTGTGGACACCGTGGGGCTGCCGGAGACGTACCAGAAGCGGCTGCAGGACTGCTTCCCGGGCATTGAGGTGACAGTGAAGGCCAAGGCGGACGCCCTCTACCCGGTGGTCAGCGCTGCCAGCATCTGTGCCAAGGTGGTGCCCCGCCCCGCCTCCTGCTCCACCCCACCCCACTGTGCCCCACCCCAGCTCTCAGCGGGCTCCGCCCCCATACCTGCCCACCCCACCCCTAGCTCTCAGTGTGCCCCATCCTCAGCTCTGCCCCACCCCAGCTCCCAGAGGGCCCTGCCCACAGCCCCTCCCCACCAGGGCCAGAGGGTGGGGTTCCTGGCCTGGAGGCCCGCAGAGGGTCCTGCCCCCAGCCCTGCTCCACCCCGCCGTGCCCCTCCCCAGCTCCCACTGTGCCTGTCCCAGCCCTGCCCCACCCCACTGTGCCCTGCCCCCAGCTCCACCCCACCCCAGCTCTCAGCGGGCCCCGCCCACAGCCCCACCCCCCAAGGCCAGAGGGTGGGGTTCCTGGCCTGGAGGCCCGCAGAGGCCGAAGGTGCCAGGACCCAGCCGGCTCGGCCCACAGGTGGCCCGCGATCAGGCTGTGAGGGACTGGAGGTTTGTCGAAGAGCTTCTGGACCTGGACACCGATTACGGCTCGGGCTACCCCAATGGTGAGCGGCTGTTCCTGGGACCGTGGTTAGGATCGAGGCAGGGGCCACGGCCAGGGCTGAGCAGACCCCTAAGGTCTTCCAGATGGTCCTGGCTCACCCTGGTCCACGGTAGGAGAAGCGGGGTCCCAGGCAGCCTCGGGCACTTGGAGGGGCAGGTGGGAACCCACTCCCTCCCTCCTTCATTTCTCCTGCTTGGTCACTGGTTGCTTTCCATTGTGTAGGTTTATCTCTCTGAAAGGTAGGGTGATGGAGAGAGGGAGAGGGAGAGAGATCGCCCGGCCCCTGGTTCACTCCCCAGATGGCTGCAACGGGCAGGACCGGGCCAGGCCACAGCCAGGAGCCAGGAACTCCATCCGGGTCTCCTCCCACGTGGGGGCAGGGATCGAGCCATCTCGTGGGGCCTTCCCAGGGGCATTAGCAGGGAGCTGGACAGGAAGTAGAGCTGCTGGGACTTGAATATGCACTGTCAGCCTTATGGTGGGTGGGGGCTGAGTCCACTGTGTGTGTGTGTGTGTGTGTGTGTTTTAATACAAGAGGCAGAGGGAGAGAGTTCTCTTCCGCTTTACCCCCCAAATGCCTGCTGTGACTGGGGCTGGGCCTCGGGCCCCACCAGAGCTCTCAGCCTGGAACTCAGCCTGGGTCTGTGTGGGCAGCTTCGATGCTGTCGTAACCGCCAGGCCCCCTGCCTACTCCGTCCCTCCCACTTGTCCCCCAAGCCGGAATGAGCCGGGCTGGCTCCTTCCCAGGGGCCTCAGCTTTGATTTCCTTGTGGTTGTTACAACTCGGGGCTCAGTGTTCCTGTTTGCAGAATGGGAACGCTCCATCGTGCACGCCCTGAAGCTACTTACACACACACACACACACAGAGCAGATGGAAGGTTCCAGGGTCAAGGAAGGCTCTGACCTTTGGAAACCCGGGGAGGGGGCTGGCCGCTGGGTGAGGCTGTGATTGGAGCTCAGATGAGGCTGAGAACAGTCGTGGCGACATTCCTTGTTTTTTTGAATTTCTGTCCCTGTTGGGCAGGCCTGAGCCCCGGGCCGGGAGGGGCAGGGGGGTACAGCAACCAGCAAGACGAAACACGTGTCTGTTTGTCATCCACCGAGCTGGTGGCGGTGCACAGGAGGCTGGGGTTCACCTGACATCGGCAGGTGCTGGTTTTACTGTGGTCGGCCCTGGGGATCCCGGGGAGGTAGCTCCCAAGGTCCCCAGGCCAGGGAGGTGTCCTTAGGATGCCGCGAGGAGGAGTTTGGATGTCGCTGTGCCAGCCAGGCTTGTCACCACGGCTCTCCCCCTCCCCGCCAGATCCCAAGACGAAAGCGTGGTTGAAGAAGTACGTGGAGCCGGTGTTCGGCTTCCCCCAGTTTGTGCGATTCAGCTGGCGCACGGCCCAGACCATCTTGGAGAAGGAGGCAGAAGGCGTAACGTGGTGGGTGTCCCTCAGTGCTACGGAAAGGGAGGGCGCGGGGCTGGGCCTGCACTTGGCCTGGGAGGCCCGCTCTTCCCCCCCACCCCCACACCACCCCTTGCCGGCAGCGGTCAGTGTGGCCAGCTCTGTCCCCTCCAGGGAGGACACACCCACGGAGGACCAGGATGGAGCCGGAAGGATCACGTCCTACTTCCTCCAGGAAGGCCCCCGAGCCCGCCCCCGGCTCCCCCACCGATACTTCCAGGAGCGGGGCTTGGAGGCAGCCAGCACCCTCTAGAAGCCAGCCCTTAATCTGCCTCTGCCCGCCACCGCCCTCCACACTGAGTAAAGTTGTCTAAGAATAACCAAGCCTTGCGGTTGTGCTTTGGGGGCAGAGGCAGGGGTAGGAGCCTGCCCGTGTGTGGTCCCGGCCACTTCTGCCTTTCGGAACCTAAACAGAACGAGGCGTGGGTCCATTTGCTTTCCTTTTTCACTAGGTTTTCTTCCTCTGCTTATGCAAATGGCGGAGCTGTGTGGGGTAGGGGGAGCCTCGTACATCTGGCTTGCACCAGGGAGCGGTTGTCAGCTGACCTGCGTGTGCCCTCCAGGCCCGGCTGGGTCACACTGAGGCAGGAAATCGCACTTTGAGATATCCTTGTCATTACGTCCCGCGCAACTGACCCTGACGTGTTCGAAGACTCTGATTTGAAAGGCAGAGTCACACAGAGGCCTTCTACCCGCCGCCCAGTTCACGCCCCACAGTTGCTTGCAACTGCTGCGGCTGGGCCAGGCCAAAGCCAGGAGCCAGGCGCTCCCTCCCTGGAGTCCCCCACGTGGGTGGCAGGGACCCGAGCTCTCAGGCCATCTCCTGATGCTTTCCCAGCACACAGCACGGGCAGAGCATCACATGTGGGGACCCGACGTGTGGGCCCCAGAGCAGCAGCGTGTCGTTAAGATGCCCACGAGCCTCTGGGGAGGAGCTGGTTACACGTCCCAGCTGTGTTGCTGACTGCAGCTTCCTGCTGGGGGAGACCCCGGGAGGCAGCGCTCGGGGCCCCTGCCACCCACGTGGGATACCTGGATTGAATTCCTGGCTCAGCCTGACCCACCTCTGCCCGTTGCAGGCATTTGGGGAGTGAAGCAGCAGGTGCAAGATTTCTCTCCCTTTATCTTTCTCAAAATGAAGTTGATAAGGACCCCTGTTTCCCAAGCCTTTCAAACCATCGTGCCTGCTCTCAGAAAGTCCCTGGGCTCACAACTTTGCTTCTCAAATTCCCACCTCCCTGCTCCTCTTACCGCTCCCGGCCCAGTGTGCTCACTGCTGCCTGGAACATCCCCGTGTCTCGCCTTCCCCCCACCCCCTTGCCCTCACGGCCAAGTGCCTCCACCTGATGGTCAAGGTCTCCCCAGAGTGGCACCTGTCTTCCCTGTTCTTCTCCAGGCCCCCTGCTTGCAGGAGGAGCTGCTCGGGCCCTATCCCCTCCCCCCATAAGAATCCATTATCTTAACGTGAATAACGTGCAGAGAAAGCCGTGGCGCAGTGAGTTAAGCTACCACTTGTGACACTGGCATCACATATGAGCTCTGATTCCAGTCCCGGCTGCTCCACTTCTGATCCACTTCCTTGCTAATGCGCCTGGGAAAGCAGTGGAAGATGGCCCAAGTGCTTGGGTCCCTGCACCTGCATGGGAGTCCAAGAAGCACCAGATTTCTGGCTTCTTGGACAAGCCCTGGCTGTTTTGGCCATTTGGGGAGAGAACTAGCAAATGGAAGACCCCTCTTTCAACTCTGCCTCTCAAATAAATAAAACAATCTATTTGAGAGGCAGAGTTACAGAGACAGAGAGAGGTAGAGACACAAAGAGAGGTCTTCCATCAGCTGGTTAATTCCCCAAATGGTGGCAATGGTTGGAGCTGGGCCAATCCAAAGTCAGGAGTCAGGGGCCAGCACTGAGGCATAGTGGGTAAGGCCGCCACGTGCAGTGCCAGCATCCCACATAGGCACTGGTTCGAGTCCTGGCTGCTCCACTTTCAATCCAGCTCTCTGCTGTGGCCTGGGAAAGCAGTGGAAGATGGCCCAAGTCCTTGGGTCCCCGCACCTGCATGGGAGACCTAGAGGAGGCTCCTGGCTCCTGGCTTTGGATCTGCTCAGCTCTGGCCGTTGCAGCCATCTAGGGAGTGAACCAGCAGATGGAAGACTCTCCTGTCTCTCTGCCTCTGCCTCTCTGTAACTCTGCCTTTCAAATAAATAAAATCTTTAACACAAACAAAGGCCAGGAGCGTCTTCTGGATCTCCTGTGTGGGCACAGGAGCCCAAGCACTTGGGCCATCTTCCACTGCTTTCCCAGGCCACAGCAGAGAGCTGGATCAGAAGAGGAGGAGCAGCCAGGACTCAAACCAGTGCTTATATGGGATGCCAGCATCATAGGCAGAGGCTTAAACTAGTATGCCACAGCACTGACCCCAAAAAAATATTTTTAAAAATTTTAAGAATTGGGGCTGGTGTTGTGGCACAGCACATTAAGCCTCTACCTGCAGTGCCAACATCCCATGGTTCGAGTCCCGGCTGCTCCACTTCTGATCCAGCTCCCTGCTAATGCAACTGGGAAAGTAGCAGAAGATGGCCCAAATGCTTGGGCCCCTGCAACATGTGGGAGACCCAGAGGGAGCTCCTGGCTCTTGGCTTCCGCTTGGCCCAGCCCTGACAGTTGTGGCCATGTGGGGAGTGAACCAGCAGGTGGAAGAGCCTCTCTTTCTCTCTTAACTCTGCCTTTCAAAAACAAAAATTTTAAAAAAATTTAAATATTTTAAAAAGCTATTTATATTTTTATCTGGACAGTAGAGAGAGGCCTCCCATCCACTGATTCACTCCCCAAGTGCCTGCAACAGCCAGGGCTGGGCCAGACCAAGGCAAAGAACCAGCAGCTCAGTTCTGGTCTCCCACACGCAGAGCACAGCATGCAACTCTGAGCCGTCACCTGCTGCCTCCCAGGGTGCGGATTAGGAGGAAGCTGGAGTCAGCAGTGGCCAAGCTGCAGCCCTGGCGCTCTGCTAGGGGGTGGCGGTTAAGACGCCGCGGCGACATGTCTGCCGGGCCACAGGCTCTTTGAGCTGAGTTGAAGGCGGCCTGGCTACTACCCCAACCTCCCCATGTCCATCGTTTCCGTAGGAACTGGCCACCCGGCGGCTTCCAGCTTGGCGACTTTATTCGTGGGGGAGAGGGGCTGTGGTCTCTCGAATAGCCTGGAGCCTCAGGCTGCAAGGGAGAGAGGATGGGGGACTCGGGTTGGGGGTGAGGGGGTTGGGGAGCTGGGGGCGGGGGTATGCGTCGCACCCGAAGCCAGGCGTCCGCTAGGGGCCGCTGCCGCTGCCACTGCCGCTACCGCTGCCCGCCGCGTCCAGGGTGGAGGAGCGGGCGCGGCGGGACAGAAGTCCCCGCGCCCTCCGCGCGGGCATGGGCCGCGGCAGCTCCGACGTGGAGATGTTGAGGCAGTGCCGGGCGCCGGGAGCCGCCAGCGGCAGGGCGCGGCCTAGAGCCGAGCGGCAGAGGTCCGCCCCGTCGGCGAAGGTCTGGTGGGGGGAGAAGGAGTCAGGGGCCTGGTGGGCGGGGCCGGAATGGGGTTAGCGCCCTGCACTGGGCGATTGCTACTGTCACTGGGTTTCAAGTTGCTGGAGCGGCCAGGTCTAGTCTGGGGCCGTCGGGGAGGGGGCCAGGTCTCGGGTCCTCCAGGTCGGGGCGGCGGTGTCCCGTGGAAGGGCCCAGAACAGAGACGGCCCCCCTTGGGACGGGCATTCGTGAACTCAGTGGGCCCCAGGTATGGAAGTGGGGCTGGGGAAGAGGGAAGGTTGGGTGGGGGAGGGCTCTAGGCACGTGAAATCCAGGACGTGCCCCTGGCTCACCTGCCCGTAGCTACGGCAGGTGGCGTCGCAGCTCCTCTTTCCTGGGAGCGGGAGCCAAGCGGGGCCGCAGGTGATGTCCCCTTCACAGCTGGCGTACCTGAGCATGGTGTGCGGAGAGAAGGCGGTGAGGGAGTGCCTGCGGGAATCCCACTCCCCCAGGCCCCCGCCCCAGATCCTGTCAGTTCTTTCCAGACCATGCTCTGGGCTGTGTCGCCATTGCCCTCATTCCCTCGGACCCCAGATGACCTGCTCCAGGCAGTAAGGGAACAGTGTCCTCCCTTTTAAAAGCTTCTCTTTTTCAACAAGAAGTGCTGCCCCCTTAAAGACGCCAGGACCATGGAAGGCCACGCCCCCTTTCTGCATTCTTAAAGCAAAGGTCTCTACAGGACAAGTCCCTTCCTGCCTGGAGTGTAAATGTTAAGCTTCAGGCCTTAGACTTTGCCCTGTCGGAAGCAGGCCACGCCCCCTTCAGGCCCAGAGACAAGCCGGTCACAGGCCCCGCCCACAGAAAGGCCATGCCCCCTTGTGCTCCGCCCCTTCAAGTCCCCACCAGAAACCGCACTTACCACGGGTCACACCTCCTCCCTTCCCAACCCCGCCCACACCAAGGCCACACCTCCCCACTCCAGACCCCGCCCACATCAAGGGCCCGCCCACAGCAAGGCCGTGTCCTAGCTCTCCGACCCCGCCGCCCACAGACCCCGCCCCCGACCACACACCCCACAGGCCACACCTCCTTGCGCCCAGACCCCGCCCCTCACACCCAGACCCCACCCATATTACAGGCCATACCCCTTGCGCTCCCATCCAGCCCACACCACACAAACCCCCTACAAGCCACACCTCCTCGTGCCCCGCCCCGCTCTCGTCGCGGCCCCGCCTCCTCTCCCAGGCCCCGCCCACAGAAAGCCACGCCCCTCGCGCCCCTACCAGGCCTGGCAGAGCTCTGCACAGAATGGCTGCTCCTGGCGCACCCCAAGCAGCAGCAGTTGGAAGCGACTGCGGAGCGCGCGCTGCAGCTGTCCCAGGAAGGACCTGCACCTGCGCAGCGGGAGAGACCGAGATCTTTGATGGGATTCTGGCGACCCGGGCAGAGTACAGGAGCAGACGCTAGGGGGTGCTGTCCTCCGCTCACCCAGGGCTTGGCGCCCCGCAGCCCTCTGGGGACAGCGGTGTGTCCATCTCGGACGGACAGCAAGGGGCCCTCTGCGAGCCGGGATCTTGGATCCTCAGGTAAGGTTGGGGCACCGAAGCCTGGGAGTCCCCTGCAGAGGCGAGAGCGCAGTTAACACCAATGCCCCAAGCCCAGCACTGCCCCTCCATGCAGAAGGCGGCTTCAAGTAGCCATCCATGGAGAAGCTTCTCCATGGTCATGGAGCTGGAGCTGGTGTAAGGGGTGAAGCAGCAGGTGGCCGAGTGGGACTTGAACTTGAACCTGGGACTCCAGGTTCTGGGCTCTTAATTCTTGAGCACTAGCCCTGGCTGCCCCTAACACACCCTCCCGAGAAAATTCCGCCTTGCCACGGTAGGGTGTGGAGGGAGCTTGGAGGGAAGGGGCTAGCTCACCTGCCAGATCAGCTGCCCAGACACGGTGTCCTGGAGACCTAGCTCGGAGTGGGTGTCTCCCTTCACAGGCCCCCAGCAGGACCCACGCCAGGGTCAGCTGCAGGGCTCGGGCCAGGCAGCTGGGTCGGCAGTGACCCCTGCAGGCCATGTCCACCAGAAATAAGAGGCGGCTGGGGTGGAGTAAAGAGGGAGGTATGGCTGTCTCTGGGTGTTCCAGTGGGCAGCTTCTGGGTGCACAGCCAAGTTCCTAAGGAGGAAGCTGGATAATGGCCAAGGGCCTGCCTGTGACTCGGGTACCCCCCATCAGACCCATGTCCCCTTCAGACCCAGCTGCCCCTCCCCCAGCTTGGACCATGGTGCCCCCACCCCCCACCCCGCGCACAGCCAGATTTCCTACCCTGCTGGCCCGGACGCCACCCCATCATTTCTCACAATCTAGGGGACCTCTGCAGCTCTCCTGTGTGGTCATTCCTCTCTCTGGCTTCTGCCCAGCCTCCTCCCTCCCTCTCCATCCCCACCGGCCCCTCTCACAGTCACCTTCTCTCCGCTCACAATCGGCTTAAGGGCTGCCACCGAGGGCTGGGCCTTTAGCACCAAGCTTGGCTGCATCCAGGGCTTAGGATGGCCGCTGGGGTCCCCAAACCTCAGGACAGGGGAAGCTCAGGGACCGTGGAGACAAGACTATCTCCTTCCCAACCACCTCACACTGGCCTCTCACCTGTTGGCCGGACCGGGGTCTAGGGGCGGCTGAGACACCTCGGGATCAAGTCCAGGAAAGAGTGGCAGCTGAAAGGGGGTGTGGTTTGATATGGAGGCGGGGCCTCCTGCTGTCCCGCCCCTCACCCTCACTCCTGACCAAAGGCCTGTGGCCTCTGGGCTGCTGTGTATAACCGTGTGATTGCCTTATGCTGAACTTGTGGGTTCAGCTCTGTGTGTGTGTGTGTGAGTCTATGATGTGTCCAGTACACCTGTGTCTTTTGTATATGTGTATGTGTGTGTGTGCACGTGTGAGGGTATATTTATGTGTGTCTCTTGGTTTTGTGTGTGTGTGTTGAGAATCTGGGTAAGCCAAGTGTGTGCAGTTGAGTAAGAGTCACTAAATGTGGCCGGTGCCATGGCTTAACAGGCTAATCCTCCGCCTTGTGGCGCTGGCACACCGGGTTCTAGTCCCGGTTGGGGTGCCGGATTCTGTCCCGGTTGCCCCTCTTCCAGGCCAGCTCTCTGCTGTGGCCCAAGAAGGCAGTGGAGGATGGCCCAGGTCCTTGGGCCCTGCACCCGCATGGGAGACCAGGAGAAGCACCTGGATCCTGCCTTCGGATCAGCGCGGTGCAGTGGCCGCAGCGGCCATTGGAGGGTGAACCAACGGCAAAGGAAGACCTTTCTCTCTGTCTCTCTCTCACTATCCACTCTGCCTGTCAAAAAAAAAAAAGAGTCACTAGATGTGAGATGGGGCAATAGCATCAGCATGTCCTGGAGGGATGTTTTGGGTCAATCCATGGATAAGGGTTATTGGGAATGAGGTGTGTGTCTGGGACTGAAATGTGTGTGTGAGCATTTCAGCAGCCAAGAACCCCCTGGTCCATCTTGAAGCGGCCCAGGACGCTTGTGGGTCGTATCTGCCCATCCTCTGAGCTTTGCTTCCCTCTTACCCCTTTGCACCCTTTCCTCTCCCCTGACCCCACGCCCTCACCCCGCGCTCAGATTTCAGCACCGTGGACAGGAGCACGCGGCGTGCGCGGGGGCCAGCACCACGGAGAGCGCCCGACGCTAGCGAAGCCGGAGCGGTGGACAGAGACAAGGGCGAGCCAACGACTCCTCGAGATGACGCAAAGAACATGCCCACCAACAGAGTTGCTGGGACACGGACAGAGATCGCTCGGGCAAGGACATGAAAGACACGCTCCGGGCGCGGTGGGGGAACACTCGCACCCAGACCTCGCCGACACCCCCAGCGTCCGGCAGGGGTCGCTCTCGCCCAGTGACCGCACCCTCCATGGCCTCCTGGCCAGCCACGGGCTACTCCGCTTGTCCACTGTGCCCCCGCTCTGCCAAGACTTGGAGGAACGGGCCCTATCTTCTCCAAATCCGGGAAACACGATTGTTTTAGCCTCGGCTGTGTGAACACTGGGGGTGGGGGTGGGGCGACTGAAAATCGACTGTCCTGCCCCCCCACCCCCAACTTCCAGCTAATCTCTCCTATTAATACAGCCTGGCCTGGCGTGGCACCTTAATCCTGCCCGTGAGGGAGGGGTCGCCGGAAGAGCTGCGGAGGTTCTGCGTGGGAGAGCCGGGGGGTGGGGTGGGAGGGAGAGGGGCCATATATCTGCCTGTGGATATTTTCCTAAGGGGATGGGGGCAGCTGACATGCGAAGGGTCCTCCTTCGTGACATTGTCACTCTTGGAATGGAAGGGGGTGTCTCCTGCGTGGGGACCATTTCTCTCGGAGAATATGGCTTTTAGAGGTCTCTCCTTGGGCGGGGGGGCACCGCCCCCATCCCCAGGGAAATACCACCTGTGAGATCTCTCTCTGTGGGAGTGCCTCTGGGGGATGCAGGGGTCCCTCAGAGAGCCTTGGGGATGATTTTTGGGGTAGGGGGAGAGTCCTTGATGGTAGAGAGAATCCCTATAGAAGCTACCTCCCTCAGGGAAAATGTGTCTTCCAAGGGGAGTCTCTTGGGGGATACTCGCCTAGGGGCTGTATCTCACGCGCAGGGCTTCCTTGGAGGGTCTTGGATTAGGGAGGGGTGTTCCCATGAGATGTGTGTTCTCTGGGGGGGTTGTTTCTCCTTATAGGAGTTTCTCGGTAGCTCGATTCCCTTGGGGGTTTCTGGAGGCTCCACCCCTCCGCCCGCCCCCTCTCCCCCAGCGCGGGCAGCGGTGGCCCAGGCCAGGCTCCGGCGCCCAGACGCAGTGACGGCGCCGGGCCCGCCCCACTTCGCTCCGCCCCCGCCGCCGCCGCCGCCGCCGCCGCCGCGGTCCCCGCGGCTTCTCCCTCCCACCCTCCCTCCTCCCGCCGCCGCCGCCGCCGCCGCCTCCCTCCTCCCTCCCCGGGGCTGAAGCCGCGGCCGCCGCCGCCGCCGCCGCCGCCATGGATGATTCGGGCCTCATCCGCCGCCGGAGGCTGCAGGTACGCGGCAGCCCGAGCCCCCGGTGGAGGGGAAGAGGTCGGCGCCCTGGGGGCGGGAGGCGGCGAACTTGCAGCTGGGTGGGCTGGGGCGCCCCCTCCCACGGGTTCGGGACGCCCCCCCGCGGGGAACACGGTGGCCGCGCGTCCCGCTGCGCTGGGGACCCCGCCCCTCAGGCGCCACCGCCCGGCCACCCAGGGTGCCCATGGAGGCGAGGGGGTGCAGCCAGGCGTTTTCCTTCGGGGATGGTCAGGGGGCTCCTGGGCTGCCGGAGGAGGAAGGGGCTGGGGGACCCAAGTCATCACCCTGGCTCCTCGCCAGGCTTGGGGTGAGGGGGGCTCCGAGCAAAGTTATTGCCCCAGGGTTTGCGTCCCTGGGGGCCACCGGCGCCGCTGCAGCAGCCTCTGTAAACATGTTTGTGCCGCAGCCTCACCCCCTCGCCACCCTGGGAGCCCCCTTTCGGAGGCGTAGGACCTCCGCGCGCCCTCGGTGCACCTGCTGGGCCACTAGAATTCTTCCTACTGCCCTAATTGGACAGCCTCCCCACTCTCCAGTCCTCCCCCGCCCCTCCAGCCTCAAGTCCAGCCCAGCTTGTGGGTGGGCGGGAGCGGTTTTTAGCTTCCTGCCGCCTTAGAAGACGCTGGTCGCCAGGCTGTGCGCAGGCGCTGGAGGCGTGGACCCACTGCATGGAGTGGCACACTGAGGGCTCCTTTGGAGGGTGGGCAGGGCAGGTTCAAACCCTGGTCTGGAGCCCCTCAACCTCCAAGGCATGGGGGTGAGACTTCATGCTGGAGCCGAGAAGGGTCCTTTGCTTGCGTCTTTAAGTGCACTGGCGAGGGGCTAACTGAGGAACCCAATGTGTCCCCCCCAAAAAAGAAAAATGGACCCCAGAGAGGAAACGAATCAAGGCTTGGCCTCCAGCGCTGACAGGGGTGGAGGGGGTAGGGCAAAGGGTGGTGGTCCTGACCCTTTTAAGCCTCCTTGGAGCTCAGCCCCAAGCTTGGTAACCTTGGGTTTTTGATGAAAGCCGAGAGTGGGGTCCTGACTCAGTCTGCAGTCTGGAGTTTGGGAAGGGTGCTCAAGTCCACATGCAGGGCCCAGTGCACTCTTAGAGGACCAAGGGGAACTGATGGGCCGGTGTGCAGCAGGAAAGATGGAGATGAGACTGCAAGAAAGGACTTCCCTGGGGGTCTGGAGGACGCTGGAGGCAGATGTGGGTTCAAAAGCTCCGTGGCTGTCAAAACAGAGCCCAGAGCCCTCTCGGAGCGCTCCTGGATTCCCTAGGAGAAGAGCGTCTGAGAACCGGGTGGCAGCTGCGGCAAAGCCAGACCGAGCGCAGCTGCAGCGGCCACGCTGAGTCCGCGCCGTCGGGTCCTCGCGAAAAAGGGCGGGAAGGGGGCGGAGACTTCGTAGGGGTGTGTCCCCGCCCTCCCGAGCCGGCGCCGACTCCTATTGGCTCAGCGCCACGCGGGATTTCTTGTCTCCCTCACGAGGCCCCGCCCCCAACCCCGGATCTCGGCCACTCACCCGTCCTGAGGTTTGCCTTTGCTGTTGTCTGGACCGGAGCGACCCCTTTTTCCCACGGGTCTTCCTACCCCTGCCCACTCTTCGCTTCTGGCAGAGTTAACGGGCACTTAGGGCATCCCCTTGGGGATCGTCCCACTCCTGCAGAGCGCCAGCCCAGGAAACCCTCCCACTCCCACCCCGTCTCCCCAGGGAACCCATCGGCTTAGCAGCTGGAGGCGGCGTCTACACCGACGCCAAGGATCCGGACTCCCGCCTCTCCGGTTTATTCCTTTCTTCAACCCTACAGTAACTTTAGGGGTTGCTAGCAGATCGAGAGCTTATTAGAGTTGCCCGGGTCTGCTGCAGCCCTGGGCTCCGGGGCCAGAAAATCCAGGTCTTGATTTCGCTTGGGCCATTGCGGAGGCCCCGGGCCGCGGAGCTGCCGCTCTGTCCTGGCTAGCCTGCTAAGACGGAGGGAAAACCTGGTGTGGATTTCTGGTCCTGCCCCCCCCCCCCGGGCTGCGGCGGGCAAGGCTGTCCTTGGACGCCGCCCATGGGATGGTCAAAGGACTACGATAACTTCTGCCTTGTGACATTAGTGTTTATTGAGTGCTCATTAGGTGTTGGGCGCCAAGCTGAGGTCCCAGGCACCATCCCAAAGAGTTACCGATTGGAACCCAGGATATCCTAAAATGTACCCAGAATATTTTTCATTTCCCTTTGATTTGGTGCTCCTCAAATCTCTCCAAACCCCTCCATTGCACCTCTGCCTGTGGACATAGAATGGACGGGAAAGAGGTCTCCCCACTCCCCAAGGCTCTCCTGGGCTGAGCAAACTTCTGGTCCCTGGAGCGACTTCCCGAATGGTTGGCAAGTGGAACCTGATCTTTGGATGGATACACAGGAGGTGAACAGTCACAAAGGGTCATTTCCATGATCAAATATTTAAAAAAAAAAAAAAAGGCCATTTGGCCACACCTCCTGGATCCCATTTCAGATGTTTTCAGTGACTTTACCTCCCATGCCCCAACTTCTGTGAATCTGGCTGGAAATGGGGTACACCCATAGTTGGGGTGTAGACGGCTCATTCATCGCCTCAGCCTTCCACATTTGCACACGCTAGGTCAATTCCTAGCTCTTGTGGCTGACCCCAAATCGCCCTTTGGGTTTTATTCATCACATGTGTTATGGCCTAAACCGGTGATCCCATTCACTTCTGCATTCTTCCGGTGTGTGCCTGCTTCCTGCTCACAGCGCTCGTTGAAAAGGGCGGCGATTTTCTGTGCCCAGGGCTATAGGGGACCCAAGCAACATTTTGCAAATAAAGACTGGTTTCAGCTGCACAAATGGACACTGAGATGCAAACTCAAGAACCTTATCTGAGCTGTGCCTGTGCACTTGACCCTGGGTTGGTCCCTGGTGTGGGAGTGGGGGTGGGGGAGGGAGAGGAATCAACCCCGGGGTCCCACTCCCCCAAGGAGCTGGGCCCTCAGCGCGTAGCCCACGGTGAAGGCGATGGTGCCGAGGAAGAGGCCGTACCACCTGCTCTGCTGCTCCAGGGGGGCCGTGGCTGCAGGTTCACGCTGACCTCTGTCCTACTGCCCCTTTCGCTTCCAGAAGGATCTGCCCCTGCCCCGGAAAAGCAGCAGGTGAGGTTTTTTTTTTTTTTTGCACCGAGACGCGCGGGAGGGGTGGGTCGGCCGCCCCCCCCCCCAGTCGGGGCGCCAGGCGCGTGCGCGGGCGGGTCCCGGCGCGCCGTTCCCCCGCCTCCGCAGCGCCCCCTCCTGGCCGGCTGTGGCCACAGGGCCCTCCCCTCCCCCGCCCTCCTCGGCCCTCCCCGGCCCGCTGCGGCGGCTCCAGCCTCCGCCCCGCGCGCTCGCTCCCCGCGCCGCCGCCGCCGCTTGCCGCCGCACCTGCCACCATGTCGCCGGCGCCGGGTCATGTCTGACTCTCTCTGGACCGCGCTGTCCAATTTCTCGATGCCCTCCTTCCCCGGCGGCAGTATGTTCCGCCGCACCAAGAGGTAGAAACCCCATCCCACCCCACCCCCGGCCCAGATCCCCCAGGCCCCGGTCCCTGCCCCCACCCCACCCCTAGCCCCAAAGCTGCCTCTCTGGCCGCTGCCGCAGGGCGGGGCCCGGGATGCTGCTCCCGATCCAGCTGCGCCAGAGGTGCTCCCGCTGCGCCTTCCCGCCGGGAGACGGGGGAGACCGGGCCGCCAAGCGCGCACCGAGGAATGGAGGGGTTGCGGGCTGCAGAGGACGGCCGCAGGGGGAGGGGGCTGCAAGGGCTGGGGGTTGCTGTGTCTTTGTCTGCTTGGCGCTGCGGGCTCAGGCAGCCCGGTGCGGGTGGGGGAAGAAAGGGAGAGTGGGGGGCTTGGCACCCTCGGAACAATAGCCCCGTGCCGCGCGCGCTCTTGGACCTTGGCTAATGTGCTCAGTCACTGCGGCTGAGGATGGAGGGGATCTTGGGGCTGGGGGCTCCCTCTTGCGGAGCCGGGGTCCTGAGACGTTAGAGGAAGTGGGGGTGGGTGGGGAGGGTTCCTCTCCTAACACTGATCTCCCCCTTTCCCCAAGAGCACAGCCCAGCACTGCAAAGAGTGAACACACCGAGTGAGGCAGACATGATGTCACACACATACACACACCAGCAGCTCCAGCGGTGGGGGTGGGGGTGGGGCGCCGCCATACCCAGGCAGGCAGGTTAACCCCCAGCACAGGGTCCCCCCCACCCCCGGACACCACCCCCAACCCAACGCCAGCTGCGTGGCCATCGACACGCCACAGTACGGAATGCGGCCCAGGGCGCGCGCGCACACACTCACACCCGTGCCCCTAACAATGTCACAACACACAGTGCGAGAGGCAGGCTTGTCACATGCTGTGTCACGCTGACCCCAGGGAAAGCAGACATGGGGCAATCGTAGACTCAGCCAGGGGGATGCCTGCCAGGTGTGCAGCACGCTGGGACAGGCTCAGGGTCCCAGCGGGTGCTGCTCACGGACGCAAGGACAGTATCCCACCCCGCCCAGACTTGGAGGGGCAGCACGGAGACAGAGGCAGGCGTGTGGACATGTGGCACGTAGACACAAGGGACAAGTTGTGCCACACGTGATGTCACCCGGGGCCACACAGGGCTGTCAGGCCTAGAACCCAAGGACGCACAGACACACTGTCACCAGGGCTGTCCCATACACACGACGACTTTCAACCTACAACCTTGTGCTCTCTCCAGGGTCACCCATTACCCACACATATGGGTCACGCGGGCATCCCCCGCTGTGTACTTCACGTTTGCCTCCTCTTCCAGGCAGTCCTCCAGGGGCATCGCCAAGCACACAGGAATGGGAGATTGGTGGTAGGGGTGGGGAGGTTGCTGCAGAGGCAGAGGCCCTGGAGCTCACTGGGCCGCGGCCTGGCCTGGCCTTCCTGCCTCGCCTTCCCCGCAGCTGCCGCACCAGTAACCGGAAAAGCCTCATCTTGACCAGCACGTCGCCCACGCTGCCGCGACCCCACTCCCCGCTGCCGGGCCACTTGGGTGAGACAGGAGGTGCCGGCTGGGTGGGTGTGGGCCAGACCTAGGAGGCATGGCCGCAGGTGGGGAGGCGGGGCCTCAGGAGGGGCCTGGCCACCTCCAGGGGAAGGGGGCGGTATCTGGAGCAGAGGCGGGCCTGGATTGGACAGAGGGCGGGGCCATCCCTGAGGGAGATTCTTCGAGGCTGTGGACCAGACCTAGAAGGCGGGGCCATAGATGGGAGAGGCGGGGCATCAGGAGGGAGGCGTGGCCACACCGCAGGAAGGGAGTGGTCTCTGGAGCAGAGGCAAGCCCAGATTGGACAGAGGGCGGGGCCATCCCCATGGGAGGGTTCTTGATGGATGGGCACAAGACCTAGAAGGTGGGGCCAGAGGCGGGAGGCGTGGCCACCTTGCAGGAAGGGGGCGGTGTCTGAAGCAGAGGCGGGCCCAGATTGGACAGAGGGCGGGGCCATCCCCATGGGAAGGTTCTTGATGGATGGGCACCAGACCTATAAGCCTGGGTCAGAGGCGGAGGCGGGGCCACCCTGCAGGAAGGGGGCGGTGTCTGGAGCAGAGGCAGGCCCGGATTGGACAGGGGGCGGGGCCATCCCTGTGGGGGCGTGGTCCTCCTGCAGAGCTCAGGCTAAGCTGGGGCGGGAAGGAGGAGCCACTCCTGGAGCGTGGGGCCGTCCCCCGGGCCGCCAGGCGGGGCCCCAGGCTGCCATGGGCCCCATCTCGGGGGTCTGCAGGCCTGAAGCACCCCCTGTTTCCGTCACAGGCAGCAGTCCGCTGGACAGCCCTCGCAACTTCTCCCCCAACACTCCCGCCCATTTCTCTTTCGCCTCCTCCCGAAGGTGAGTCCCAGACGCCCGGGCTGGACACTCCCGCCCCCCACCGTCTGGGCCGCCATCTGTTCTCCTGCTCCTAATGGTACCCGAGCTGAGGCCTGAGGGGCCCCAGGGAGTGTCGCAGGGTCCCAGAGGGCCAGGGCGGGCAGCCCTGGGGGCGGGGCCTGTAGGAAGGCGGGGCTCGGCGTGGTCCAGCCTGGCAGGGGCGGGGCTTCCCTGGCGGCGGCGCAGAGCGCGCGTGCGCGCGCTGGGCCCAGGGTCTCCGGTTCCCCGGAGTCTCGCTCTCCCGGCCTGGCGTTTCCATGGCGACAGGACAGGGTAGCCGAGATGAGGCGCGCATGCGCAGACTGCGCGGTGCCCATCCAGGGGCTCCTTGGTCTCTAAGGGGTGGGGGAGGGCGGCTGGGGGAATCAGATTTCCCCTTGAGGGTCTCTGAGGGTTTCTGGATTGAAATGCATTTTCTGGGAGATTTTTTTCTTTTTTCTTTTTTTTTGCAAAAGAGATTGCTCTCATGTTTTGGGCAGAAACCCTTTGGGGAGTGGCGAGTTTCTTGGTTTGAGCTCCATCCTAAAAATAATGACTTGACACCTGTTATGTCCTAGGGGCTGGGCACAGGGGGCGAATGACACTGTGTCTGCACACCCCAGAGTGGAGCAGGGCAGACGGGCCCGAGAGCTGGGATGGTTCCAGGGACTGGGGACAGAGGGTGGCTATGCGGGGAAGGTGGCTGAGGGCGGTAGGGCACCAGGACAGGGAGTGTGCCTCCGGGTGGGGGCAGACAGGCAGGAGGGAGTGTGAGGCCGTGTGTGTGTGTTGATATGGGGCCCGTGTGGCGGGTGTGAAACGGAGTGTGGGAACAGCCACGTGCCTCCGCAGGCATCCGTGGGCAGGTGCAGCAGCGTGGGGCTGTGAATGAGTACGTGGCTGTGTGAGCTGAAATGTGTGACGGGGAGCGTGCCTGGAATGTGGATGTGTGTGACTGTGAAAGGATGCGGTGTGTGTGTGGGGGGAAGATCCCTTCTCTCTGAGAGGACCCCAGAGCTCTCCCTCTGAGAGCTTTCTCACCACGGGGTTTACCTGGGGTGGACTTCGGGGTCCCCACTGGGATCACCCCCTTTGGGTGGGCACTTCCAAGAACTCTAGGACTTGTTTGGCCTGGGGGTGTTAGGAGAACGGGACAAGGGTTGGGGCAGAGGAGGCCAGTCCTTGCCCCCTCCCTTCCCCAAGCCCCCGGTGCCTGCCTGGAAGGCTCCCCCTGTATCACCTTGACCTTGAGCGCCTTTGCATCTCAGAGTGGATCCATTGCCCTTCCCTCCTGTCCCTGGCCATGACCAGTCACTTCCTCTCACACCTGGGGAATCGGGGGCAGGTGGGAAGGGGGCCCATGGGGGTTTGGCAACCTCTGAGCCCTGTTGCCGGGTTCCAGGGCGGATGGACGCCGCTGGTCTCTGGCCTCGCTGCCTTCCTCTGGCTATGGAACCAACACACCCAGCTCCACCGTCTCGGTGAGTGTAGCAGGTGGGAGGGTGGGGACGAGAGAGGACGGCAGCTGCAGGGGGGCCCCCACCTTCGAGAGTCACCCTCGGGTTGGTTCTCGGTCCTTCCTGGGTGTCTACTTTCTCTGTGCTGGTCCCCTCCAAAGCTGTGACTGGTGCCTGCGACTCGTCTTCCTGGGGAACCCTACTGCTTGGCTACTCATTTACAGAAGATGGTGGGAGGGTTCTTTGAGCCACTTGCTCATGTATCTGTCTGGCCATTTGCTTACCTGCTGTAAAAATACTCTAACCTGGCTCTCTCCACCTGCACCCTTATCTACCCGTGTCTCTGGGTCACTCATCCATCCATTGGAATGACGTCAGTGGACAGTGATCACATGACTGTCACATGCTGAGTGGGCGCTTACCAGCTGGGGTGGTAATGGGAGCGGCACAAGGCATGGTGACAGCAGAAGGGAGCCCTGTGACTTGGCTGGAGGAAGTCACAGAAGGCTTCCTGGAGGAGGTGGCCTTGAAGCCAAGATAAAAGATCAGCAGAAGTGTGGCCAGTGGAAGAGGGGGAGAGGGCTGTTCCAGGAAGGGAATTCAGCAAGTGCACACTGCCAGAGGCCATGTGCTTGGCCAAGGCTGGGAGGTGGGTTTCGTTGTAAATCCGGTAGGGCAGCCATGAAGTGATTTTACTGTTTGTTCATTTTTAAAAAAAGACTTATTTATTCATTCAAAAGGCAGAATTACAGGGAGGGGATATACATCTTCCATCTGCTGGTTTACTCCCCACATGGCTGCTAATAGCTGGAGCTGAAGCCTGGAACTCGGATCTCCCATGTCGGGGCTGGGGCCCAAGCACTTGGGCCATGTCCTGCTGGTTTTCCCAGTCACATTAGCAGGGAGCTGGATGGGATGTGGAGCAGCCGGGACTCGAACCGGCGTCCATATGGGATGCCAGCATTGCAGGCTGCTGTTTAACCCGCTTATGCCATAGGGCCGGCTCCTTGACTCCGAATCTGTCCCTTGCCCACTGGTTTGTAGCGAGAGGTCCCGGACTGGGTCCTGGGAGCTGAAAGCCCTGGGCCCCACCCTCTGGGTCCTGAGCTCTGACCCCGGCCCCCCCCCCCCCCCGCAGTCCTCCTGCTCCTCCCAGGAGCGCCTGCACCAGCTGCCCTACCAGCCCACGGTGGACGAACTCCACTTCCTCTCCAAGCACTTCGGCAGCACCGAGAGCGTCACGGACGAGGATGGCGGCCGTCGCTCGCCGGCAGTGCGGCCGCGGTCCCGGAGTCTCAGGTGGACGGGTGCTGCCCCCTTCTGCTTGCTGGCCCTCTGCATGGGGCGGCCGGGGAGGGGATGACACCTGTCTGTGCGAAGCTCCCAGCTCGGAGGCAGAGGATTGGACCAGACGGTGCTTCTGTTCCCCGCAGCCCCGGGCGCTCGCCCTCCTCCTACGACAACGAGATCGTCATGATGAACCATGTCTACAAGGAGAGGTTCCCCAAGGTGAGGTGGGAAAACCCTGGTAAGGTTCAGGCGCGCCCCTGCTGGCCGGGCGAGAGCTGCCTGCTAGCCGGGAGAGCTCCCCTTGTTGGCCAAGACGAGAGCCCCTTGGTGGCCAGCGAGCGGGGCCACTGCTGTCCTGTCGTGCGCCCCCTGCTGGCCCAGCAAAATCCTCCTGCTGGCCTGACAGGCGCCCTCTGCTGGCCGGGCGCACACTCGCGCGTTGCCTCCACAGCATTGGCAGAGCCTGGGACCCTACACGGTGCCCTCGCATCCCCTCTTGCAGGCCACAGCGCAGATGGAAGAGAAGCTGCGCGACTTCACGCGCGCCTACGAACCCGACAGCGTGCTGCCGCTGGCTGACGGCGTGCTCAGTTTTATCCACCACCAGATCATCGAGCTGGCCCGGGACTGCCTGGCCAAGTCCCGCGATGGTCTCATCACCACCGTCTACTTCTACGAGCTGCAGGAGAACCTGGAGAAGCTGTTGCAGGATGTGGGTGCTGGCCGGCCCTGGGCCCCCAGAGCAGACCTAGCTGCCCCGCCCCCTTCCTGCAGCCAGTCAGGGGGTCCCTAGCATGTGCACCTGCAGCAAGCTGGGTTGGAGCTGGACATTTAGGGGTGAAAGAGGCGTCAAGATGCGATTGGGGAGCAGGAGTTTTTTTTTTTTTTTTTTTTTTGTCTTTTTTGTTTACTGCTGTGTGCCTGGCTGTGTCCAGCACACAGGAGGTGAAAAAAAAAAATTTAATTCAGTCGAACAGATGGGGGCAGGTATTTGGTTCAGCAGTTAAAGACACTGCTTGGGAAACCACCTCTCCCACCAGAGGGCCTGGGTTCGAGTCCCTGCTTCCAGCTCCCTGTGAATAAGCGACCTGGGAGGCAGCAGGTGATGGCTCCAGGTCTTGGGTCCCTGTCACTCCCATGGGAGACCTGAACTGAGTTCCTGACTCCTGAATTTAGCCTGGCCCAGCTCCAGCTGTTGCAGGCATTGGTGGGGTGGGGGGTGAATTAGTAGATAGGACCTCTCTGTCTCTTCCTCACAAATACAATTTGTTTAATAAGGGGACTTTTTAAAAAAATTCATTTATTTATTTGAAAGGAGAGTTACAGAGGAGACAGAGAGATCTTCCATCGGCTGGTTCATTCCCCAAAATGGCCACAGTAACTGGGGGCTGTTGAAGCCAGGAGCTCCACCCGGGTCTCCACCATGGGTGGCAGGGGCCCAAGCACTTGAACCATCTTCCACTGCCTCGGGGTGGGGGGCATTTAGCCTGGAGCCAGACTGGAAGCGGAGCAGCCGGGGACTCCAACCTGCAGGTGTCCCAAGTCTCAGCTTAACCCACTGCACCAACCACACCAGCGCCTCTCCGGCTGATTTATTTTACTGTGGGTGGGGGGTTGAGGGGTCCAAGTCTTCTCACCTGTGAACTGGAACCAGCATAGCAGGTGCACTCTGCAGGGGGCCTGGCTGAGCCGTCATCACCTGTGCCTGTCTCTCCCCAGGCCTATGAACGCTCCGAGAGCTTGGAGGTGGCCTTTGTCACACAGCTGGTGAAAAAACTGCTCATTATCATCTCCAGGCCCGCCAGGCTGCTGGAGTGCCTGGTGAGCGCGGGCGGGAGAGGCTGGGCATGGGTGAGGAGGGGCTGGCGAGGGGCGGGGCCCTGGGAGCCCCTCCCACCTCTGCAACCCCGCCCCTGCCCCGCCCCAGGAGTTCAACCCCGAGGAATTTTACCACTTGTTGGAGGCAGCGGAGGGCCATGCCAAGGAGGGCCACCTTGTGAAGACCGACATCCCCCGCTACATCATCCGCCAGCTTGGTCTCACCCGGGACCCCTTCCCAGGTGCGCCCGCGGGTGGGGGCTCAAGGCACCCCTTGTGGGGAAAGGGCTTGGATTGGAGCCGAGCCCGGCCTCACTCTCCGCCCTTGCGTAGACGTGGCGGCACATCTAGAGGAGCAGGACAGCGGTGGTTCCAACACCCCGGAGCCGGATGAGCTCTCAGAGGTAAGACCGGGTGGCACAGCAGGCAGCGCTGTGGCTCATGGTGGTGGGCAGTGGTCAGCCTGGGGCTCAGCTTCTGCCTCCCCGGCGCACCCTGGGGCTGTGTGGGTCTCTTGGTCTCAGTGTCCCCATCTGTCAAATGGGGTTAATAACAGCTCTGATTTCTCCAGGAGCGTTTGGTAAGCTACACCTCTGCATGAAACTTTTTTGTTGTTCTTTAAAAAACGAACAGTGAACAGTGGCATTCCTAATGTGTGTGGAACATTTGCATTGCTCCCCAGAAAGGAAACCTCACACACATTAACTGTCATTCTCTGTTCCTTCTTTACCCTAGACCTCGACAATCAAAGATGCACTTCCTTTTTTTTTTTTTCTTTTTTTTTGAAGAGAGACTTATTTATTTGTATTTGAAAGTGAGAGTTACAGGAGAGAGGGAGAGAGTGGCAGAGATAGCCTCCATCCTCTGGTTCACTTCCCCAAATGGCTGCAATGGCCAGGCAGGGCTGGACCAGACCAAAGCCAGGAGCCAGGAGCTTCATCCGGGTCTCCCACGTGGGTGCAGGGATGTGAGCATTTTCCCAGGTGCACTTGCAGGGAGCTGGACCGGAAGTGGAGTAGCCGGGATTTGAAATGGCACCTGTATGGATGCCACCATTGCAGGCAGAGGTTTAACCCACCGTGCCCCAGGATCTACCTTCTATCACCATAAATTTGTTTATTCTGGATGTTTCATGTAGACAGAAATGTTCACTCTGAAGCTCTTCCTGTCTGGCTTATGCCACTGAGTATAATGTTTTTATGTAAAGATTTATTTATTTGAAAGGGAGAGAGAGATTGGATCTTGCATTCACTAATTTGCTCCTCAAATGCCTGAACAACCAAGACTGGCCCAACTCAAAGCCAGGAGCCAGGAATTGCACCCGGGTCCCCCACACAGGGGTGGGGACCCATGGACTTGGGCCGTCCTCCACCACCTTCCCAGGTCATTAGCAGGGAGCTGGATCAGAAACAACATAGCTAAGACTAGAATCAGTACTTAGATATGGCATGCGGTGTCTCAAGCGGTGGGCTAACCCGCTGCACCACAGGGCCCACCCCAACATAAATTCTTTATGTTTATTCGTGCTGTGGTATGCGTGAGTGTTTTGTTTCTTTTGATGACTGCATAATATTCCATTGGATGGGTGGGCCAGGAGTGGTGATGGGCTGGATGGTTGGGGAATCCATGATCTGGCTGTTGTCAACAGGCCTGCTCTGAACATTCATGTACAAGTATTGGTTTGGGCAAACTTATTTCACCCTCATGTATATAGAAACCCAGGAGTGGAATTGTGGGTCCCAAGGGAACCGTGGTTAAAGTATGGAGGAATCCTGCATGGATGTTGGCTGTCTCCATGTTTTGGTTTGTTTTTTAAACATTTGTTTATTAATTCCAGAGAGTCACACACACACAAACACACACACACAGAGAGAGAGAGAGAGAAAGAGAGAGAGAGAGAAAGAAAGAAAGAAAGTTCAGAATATTTCCCATCTGGTTCACTCCCTATATGGCTGCAATGGCCAGGGCTGAGCCAGGCTGAAGCCAGGAGCCAGGAGCTTCTTCCAGGTCTCCCATGTGGGTGAAGGAGCCCAAGCACCAAGCACTTGGGCCATCTTCCACTGCTTTCCCAGGCCATAGAAGAGAGCTGGATCAGAAGAGGAGCAGCTGGGACTTGAACTGGTGTTGTCCTGTGATTGCAGCTCCCTGCCTCCCCCTACCAGCTAGCTATGCCTGGCCCACAGTGGGTCCACCTGATGGCATTTGAGCTTGTGACCTTGGTGTCAAATAATTTCTCTGCATTCACACACAGGCATACATATTTTCCTTGCTATATCTATTTTTAAAAAATCTCACCTGTGCATGCCATTTGTTTAATTTTTTGAATAGGTAATGGAATGACATCACTCAAAAGTCTAAAACTCTAAAAAAGGTATTTATCTCTAATTGTTGTTTGTAGGATTCTGCGTTATTCCATTGAATCAAACTTGTTAATTGAGTGATACAAATCTTCCATCTCCCTATTCATTTTTCTTGCCTGATTGATCTACGAGTTTGTGACACATATGTGTTCAATCCTTGTCTCCAGCAATTTCTCCTTATAACTCTGTCCATTTCTAAATGAGCTGTTGTGAGGCTATCTTCTTAGGCGCATACAAGTTCAATATTTTTCATATCTCATAGAGCTTTTTGTGTAGTGCCCTTTAAAAAAAATCTCTTTGTCTCCAAGAAAAAAATCACCCTCGGTCCCCATTGTCCCATGCTCCCAAATAGGATAGCATAATTTCATTCTGCCACTTTTTTTTTTTCTTTTTTGACAGGCAGAGTGGATAGTGAGAGAGAGACAGAGAGAAAGGTCTTCCTTTTGCCGTTGGTTCACCCTCCAATGGCCGCCGCGGTAGGCGCGCTGCAGCCGGCGCACTGCGCTGATCCGATGGCAGGAACCAGGTGCTTGTCCTGGTCTCCCATGGGGTGCAGGGCCCAAGGACCTGGGCCATCCTCCACTGCACTCCCGGGCCACAGCAGAGAGCTGGCCTGGAAGAGGGGCAACCGGGACAGGATCGGTGCCCTGACCGGGACTAGAACCCGGTGTGCCGGCGCCACAAGGCAGAGGATTAGCCTAGTGAGCCGCAGTGCCGGCTCGTTTCTGCCACTTTTTATTTAACGTGAGACATATTATTCCTTGCTTTTCCCCCCACTTAATAAAGTACTTGGGCGAATAGCCCCAATCAGTGTAGAGAGATCCCTCATTTTAAAAAATTATTTATTTATTTGACAGTGGCAGAGAAGAGAGAGAGAGAGATCTTCCATCTGCTGGTTCACTCCCCCAAATGGTCATTATAGCCAGAGCTGGGCCATGCTGAAGCCAGGAGCTCCATCTGGGTCTCCCACATGGGTGCAGGGGCCCAAGGACTTAGGCCATCACCTGCTGCCTTCCCAGGTGCATTGGCAGGGAGCTGGATAGGAAGTGGAGCAGCCAGGACTTGAACCAGAGCTCTGGTACCGAATGCTGGCCACTGCAAGCAGAGGCTGAACCGGCTGTGCCACATGCCAGCCCACAATTCCTCAATAGTTTTTTTTAAGAGCGCCACCATCTTTCTTTATACAGATGCTTGTTATGTGATTGGTTAAGCCAGAGCCTATGGGTGGTTGTAGGGTGATTTCCTGCCTTGCAGAGAATGTGCGGGCACCCTATCATTCGCACATGTGCACAGACGGATGTAACAGTTTAAACATGAAATTGCAGTCTCAGAGGGCGATGCCTTTTTCATTCTGATCTGTAACCAAGCACCCTCCACGGGGGCAGTGCTAATTTACACCTGCAGCTGTAAGGTCCTCATTTCCACATAGAATGCGTCAACTAGCTTTTTTTTTTTTTTTCCTTTCCATCTACTAAGTAAAAAGTGATGCCTTGGGGATAGTTTAGTTAGAATTTGTCTTTCTGTCCTTATATGTGAGGCTGAGCATGTTTTCATCTACTTAAGAACCCACATCCCTTGCCCACTTTTTCCCTTCAATCTTTAGTGGGGTTTCTTTGCTTATTGATTTCTGGGAACTCTTTATATATGTATAGACCAAGACAGATTTTGTAGGTTCTCTGCTATCTTTCCTAATGGAAGCATTTGGGAATGTGTCCCCCAGAGCCGGTCCTGGGTTCACGCCCTGCCTCTGTGTCCTGCCTCGGTGCGGCAGCCAGCAGAAGGGCCCGCCCACCCGCTCCATGCCTCAGTTTCTCCCCCTTCCCCCCCATGCAAACGGAATAGTACGAGTCCTGCTGTCATTGTGATGGTGACCGTGGTGGCGGTGCCCCCTTGCAGGGTCCCAGCGGAGCCTCCAAGGCCAAGAAGCCCCCCGGGGAGAACGATTTTGACACCATCAAGCTGATAAGCAATGGGGCCTATGGGTGAGCCGCCCGGGGCTCTGGCGGGGGGCGGGCGGCGGCGGCCCGGGCGTCTGCAGGTGACGGCCGGTCCTCGCTCCCTCCCCCTGCAGCGCCGTGTACCTGGTGCGCCACCGCGACACGCGCCAGCGCTTCGCCATGAAGAAGATCAACAAGCAGAACTTGATCCTGCGGAACCAGATCCAGCAGGCCTTCGTGGAGCGCGACATCCTCACGTTCGCCGAGAACCCCTTCGTCGTCGGCATGTTCTGCTCCTTCGAGACGCGGCGCCACCTGTGCATGGTCATGGAGTACGTGGAAGGTGCGGCCACCCGAGGGGCTGCGGGGCCCGGGGATGGCTGGGAGCTGCTGCGACATATTTCAGTTCATTTGAAAACAGAGTTACAGAGAGAGACAGAGAGAGAGTCTTCCATCTGCTGGTTCACTCCCCAAATGGCCATAACTCAGAGGCCGGCGCTGTGGCTCACTTGGTTAATCCTCCGCCTGCGGCACCGGCATCCCATATGAGTGCTGGGTTCTAGTCCCAGTTGCTCCTCTCCAGTCCAGCTCTCTGCTATGGCCCGGGAAGGCAGAGGAGGATGGCCCAAGTGCTTGGGCCCTGCACCCGCATGGGAGACCAGGAGGAAGCACCTGGCTCCTGGCTTCCGATTGGCACAGCACACCAGCCGTGGAGGTCATTTTGGGGGTGAACCAATGGAAAGAAGACCTTTCTCTGTCTTTCTCTCTCTCACTGTCTAACTCTGCCTGTAAAAATAAACAAACAAATAAATAAAAGGCCACAGCTCAGCCAATCCGAAGCCAGGAGCCAGGAGCTCCATCCTGCACAGGTGCAGGGGCCCAAGCACTTGGGCCATCTTCTACTACTTTCCCAGGCCATAGCCGAGAGCTGGATCAGAAATGGAGCAGCCAGGACTTGAACTGGTGTCCTTATGGAATGCCGGCACTGCAGACAGTGGCTTTACCTGCTACACCACAGTGCCGGCCCCTCTTAATTTTTTTTTTAAAGATGTATTTTATTTATTTAAAAGGCAGAGGGAGGGGGGGAGAGACAGAGAGAGAGAGAGAGAGTCTTTCATCCCCTGATTCACTCCCCAAATACCCACAACAGCCAGGCATGTCTGGGCCAGGCTGAAGTCAGGAGCCAGGACCTCCACCTGACTGACAGGAACCCAGGGGCTTGGGCCATGGCCGCTGTCTCCCAGGGTGTTCATTACCGGGGGCTGCAACCCAGAGCCCCGGAGCTGGGAATCGAAGCCAGGCGCTGTGACCCCATGCATATCTCCATCAGTGTCTTCATCGCCAGATGTGCCCCCCACCCCCCCACCGCAGGCTTGGTTGTTTTGAGGAGTTTGAGCTTGATGGAAAAATCCTTGAGAAAGTAAGAGTTCCCCCTCCATGCCCCGTTATTCACATTTTGTATTAGTGCACCACATTCCTTACAAGCTGAGGAGCCAATGTTGATACATTCTTACTAACAATGCATTCCTACAGTCTATTACATACAATGTAGCCACACAACAGTGAGGCACGACAGACAACGGAGTCCCCAGTACCCACTGGGTTCACACTCACCTACACATCGTCTCCTCCCTGCATTCCTTCATCTGTTTGCCCACTCCACTCACCTGCTCGCCATCCGTCAAACTGCTGGTACTTGGCTGGCTGTCCACGAATCCATCCTTAGTCCATTCACCTGCTACCATGGTTGTAGTCATTCTGCCAAACCTCTATTTCCAGCATCTCTTTCGTCTGTCCACCATCTTCTATCTTCGCCTGTCTTCTATCTGTCCATCCATCATTTCATTATCTATCTATCTACCTATTCCATTCCATTCTATTCTATCTTTCCACCCATCACTCTACCTATCTCTACCTACCTATCATCTACTTAGCTAGCTCCATCCATTCATCCCACAATCTGTCCAAAAGTGGGTTCTTCCCTCCATATCTACCCACCCAACCCTCCATGTACATATTGTCTCACATCCATCTGTGTGCATAGTCACCCAAAGATTAATCTGTCACCCCGATGTGCAAATGCTGGGGTTATGAGGACACACATGTGGCCCTCCTGTGGGGCCCCAGCCTTGGTCAGCTGTCCCCAAATGTCCACCACACTGAGCTAAGCATGGGAGGCAGGGCGAGGGCCCGGGGAAGGCATCCTATCACTCATGGGCATTGCACTCTGGTCTGTGTACGCAGACTAGAAACAGCGCAAGCCCACGGGCACGAGGTCATTTCATGTAAAGACGACAGCAGTGAGGCAGTGGGGACGTGAGGGAGGGGAGAGAATGGGGGCGTTCTTCGAGGCCTGGATGGCGCTCGGGGAAAGCAGCCCTGTAGATAAGACAGTTAGTGAGGGAGATAGCAAAAGATAGGAAGATGGAGAGCAGTGATGGGGCTGAGGCCCTGGGGACTTTGAGAGCTGGAATAGCTTTGGGTTGCATTCTGGATGCAACAGGAAGCCACTGGCAGGGTCAACATGTTTTAAGAATAGCCATTATGTGACTGGAAAGCCACTGTCGCCTTCAGGAATGGCTGTATCTAGGTGCTGAAACCATAGCATCAGGACTTGCTCCATCTCTGGGCGCTTCTGCCCCACACAGGGTCTCCCTCACTGGGCAAACCCTGATGTGGCAAAGTAGCCATTCAGCCAGCAAATCCTGGTTCATATCCTACCAGCTCAGCTATCGTCCCGAACAAGGAAAATTCTCGGAGCCAACTCATCAGAGCAGTCTGAGCTGCTTCCCACTGTAGCCACAGCCACACTGTAGCCCTTAGCAGAAAAAAGAGCCATGGATATTAGGAAGATTAAAAACATCAGTGCTTAAGATGGTGCCGCGGCTCACTAGGCTAATCCTCCACCTGCAGTGCCTGCACCCCGGGTTCTAGTCCCGGTCGGGGCACCGGATTCTGTCCCGGTCACTCCTCTTCCTGTCCAGCTCTCTGCTGTGGCCCGGGAGGGCAGTAGAGGATGGCCCAGGTCTTTGGGCCCTGCACCCCATGGGAGACCAGGAGAAGCACCTGGCTCCTGGCTTCAGATCAGCATGGTGTGCCGGCCGTGGTGGCCATTGAGGGGTGAACCAATGGCAAAGGAAGACCTTTCTCTCTGTCTCTCTCTCTCACTGTCCACTCTGCCTGTGTGTGTGTGTGTGTGTGTGTGTATATATATATATATATATATATATATATATATATATATATGTCAGTGCTGGAGCTGGTGCTGTGACGTAGTGGGTAAAGCCACTGCCTGCAGTGCCAGCATCCCATAGGGGTTCCAGTTCAAGTCCCAGCTGCTCCACTTCCAAACCAGCTCCTTGCTAATGTGCCTGGGAAAAGCAGTGGAAGATGGGCCCAAGTGCTTGGGCCTCTGCACCCCCATGGGAGACCCAGATGGGGTTCCAGGCTCCTGGCTTCGGATTGGTTTGGCTCTTGTTGTTGCAACTATTTGGGGAGTGAACCAGTGGATGGAAGATCTTTCTGTCTCTGTCTCTCCTTCTCTCTCTCTCTCTCTTCTCTCTCTCTCTCTCTCTCTCTCTCTCTCTCTAACTTTGCCTGTCAAATCAATAAAATAAACCTTTAACACAAAAATAAAAATACCCGTGGTAAATCTGCCGGAGGCCAGGAATCTGACTTTTAAGACCCCGGACCTCAAAGTTCGGTTGAAAAGCAGGCAGCCTTGGCTTCCAATAAGCCGTCCCCTCAACCATCCTCTCTCTGTGTTTGCCCCAACTTTTCTCTGTGCCCACGTCCCTTTGTGAGTAAAAGGGGCTGATCACACCGACTTGGAGCATGGCTTATGGGCACGTGGAAAGCCAGGCAGAGAGCAATTCCCTGTGTGACCTGAGCCTCGGGAAGTCCCGCTTTCTGATCCTCAGTTTTTCCCATCTGTATAATGGGTGCAGCAGAGGTGGCGCTTGGTACTAAGGTGCCCATCAAGAGCTCAGCTCCGGGCCAGGGGCGCGTCCCTCCCTCTTCATGAGGGTCCCCTCCCTGGCTCCCAGGTGGTGATTGTGCCACCCTGTTGAAGAACATCGGGGCACTGCCCGTGGAGATGGCCCGCATGTACTTCGCCGAGACGGTGCTGGCGCTGGAGTACCTGCACAACTATGGCATCGTGCACCGGGACCTCAAGCCGGACAAGTGAGTGCAGACTTTTCCCTCCTCCCTCGCCCCCCAACCTCTGGGGATGCTGCGTGGAGGCGGGTGGGTTGCGGGGTGGGGGAGGGGAGGCCTCGGAGCTCTGAGACCCCGCCCGCGTGTGCAGTCTCCTTATCACGTCCATGGGCCACATCAAGCTCACGGATTTTGGGCTCTCCAAAATGGGGCTCATGAGCCTCACCACCAACTTGTACGAAGGCCACATTGAGAAAGACGCCCGCGAGTTTCTGGACAAACAGGTGTGTGTGTGTGTGCGCGCGCACGCATAGGGGATCGCGCGTGCAGGACCTCGGGGCGGCGGGCGAGGCTGGGGCCTGGTCAGGGGCGGGGGCTCAGCTCTCCTCCCAGGCCCCGCCTGCGGCCAGGGCGCCGGCTGACGGCCTGCCCCCAGGTGTGTGGGACCCCAGAGTACATCGCCCCGGAAGTGATCCTACGCCAGGGCTACGGCAAGCCGGTGGACTGGTGGGCTATGGGCATCATCCTGTATGAATTCCTCGTGGGCTGCGTGCCCTTCTTCGGAGACACGCCGGAGGAGCTCTTCGGCCAGGTCATCAGCGGTACGTGCCGGCGTCACGGGAGAGGGCGGTGGCCCAGGGCCGACCCCACCTCCACCGCTGGACTCCCAAAGCGGCCCCGCCTCCAGCCACCCCCCACCCCCGCTATGCTTCGCAGACGACATCCTGTGGCCCGAAGGGGACGAAGCCCTGCCCACAGACGCCCAGCTTCTGATATCCAGCCTGCTGCAGACCAACCCCTTGGTCCGACTTGGGGCAGGTGGGGAGGGGGCGCCGCGGTGCCCAGGAGCCGAGGGCTGGGGCTTAGGGGGTGGGGAGAGGGGAGGCCCACGGCCGCAGGTGCAGCCCGCGCTGCCATCCCGATCCCGGGGGCGGGCGACAGGGTCTGCCCTGGGGCCCCGGCGGGCGGCCGGCAGCTGCGGCTGGACTGCTTGCTGTCTAGGTGGCGCCTTTGAGGTGAAGCAGCACAGTTTCTTTCGAGATCTGGACTGGACCGGGCTGCTGAGGCAGAAGGCCGAGTTCATCCCGCACCTGGAATCGGAGGACGACACCAGCTACTTTGACAGTGAGCCGGGCTGCAGAGGGCGGGGCGTGGCCAGGGAAGGGCGTGGCCTGGCGGAGGGGTGGAGCCTGGGCGGGGCTGGACTGGCGGGCGGTGCTCGGAGCAGAGCTAAGCCGGCCTAAGGCAGAGCCTAGGTGCTCAGCGCAAAGGGTGTGGCCTCTCTGGAGGCGGGGCTAGACAGGGACCCTCCCCCAGCGTTTGGTGGAGCCTGAGTCACGTGGGAGGCTGCAGCAGGGGCGTGGCCTGAGTTGTGGGCCCGCTGCTGCGGCCACCGCCCACAGTCAGGGCCCCGCCCCCCCCGCAGCCCGCTCGGACCGGTATCACCACGTGAACTCCTACGACGAGGACGACACGACGGAAGAGGAGCCCGTGGAGATCCGCCAGTTCTCCTCCTGCTCCCCTCGCTTCAGCAAGGTGGGCCACGGGGGCGGGGCTTGGGTTGAAGAGGCAGGTGGAGGCGGGGCCTGCGGGCAGCAGGCTGCAGGTGCCCAGGATCTCAGGATAGGAAAGTTATTGAGGGCGGGTGGTTAGGGGGCTGGGAGCGGAGAAGCCTGGGGGGTGGGGGACTGTGGGTGGAGCTTTTGACCCTGAGTGCAGATGGGGCCCCGGGGCTGGGGAGGGTGGGGTTCAGGACAAGGGGGTGAAAACGACCCTAGAGGGCACAGGAGGCTGACCGGCAAGGGTGGAGCGTGGTTTGGGAAGCCTATTGGCTCGGGAGCGAAGACGGGGTGGGAGTGGGAGGGGCTTACTGCTGCCTATATGCCCCGCAGGTGTATAGCAGTATGGAGCAGCTGTCACAGCACGAGCCCAAGACCCCCGTGGCAGCAGCAGGGACCAGCAAGCGGGAGCCAAGCGCCAAGGGCCCCGAGGAGAAAGTGGCCAGCAAGCGGGAGGGGCTGGGGGGCCTGACCCTGCGAGAGAAGACCTGGAGAGGGGGCTCCCCTGAGATGTGAGCTGGGGACAGACTGGGGGGCGGCTGGGGGCTGGAGGGAGTGGAGCCGATTGGGGGCGTGTCTCCACTGACCACACCCCCCATCCCCACAGCAAACGCTTCTCTGCGTCCGAGGCCAGTTTCCTGGAAGGAGAGGCCAGTCCGCCGCTGGGCGCGCGTCGCCGCTTCTCGGCGCTGCTGGAACCCAGCCGCTTCAGCGCCCCCCAAGAAGATGAGGATGAGGCCCGGCTGCGCAGGCCTCCCCGGCCCAGCTCTGACCCGCCAGGCTCCCTGGATGCCAGGGCTTTCAAAGAGGCGACTCCATTGGAAGGCGCTCCCAGCGCTGCGGGAGACCCCGAAGGCAGTGAGTGCCCCACCCCCACCTCCTCTCCTCCTGCCGGCTTCCCCTGGTAGGCGCTGTGCTGGGTGGGTATTGCCTGCCCTGGTGAAACTCACAAGGTCGGAGCAGGAGAGAGAAGCAGGAAGAGCCTGGGGCTGCCCCCTAACCATCTGTCCCCTAACCATCCCGTTGCAGCTGACCGCACGCGCCCGGGCGACCTCTGCCCGCCCTCGAAGGACAGTGATACGTCAGGCCCTAGGGCCACCAATGACCTGGTTCTGCGCCGGGCCCGGCACCAGCAGCTGTCCGGGGATCCGGCGGTGGAGAAGCGGCCTGCTCGAACTGGAGGCAAAGTCATCAAGTCAGCCTCGGCCACTGCCTTGTCCGTCATGATCCCTGCAGGTGATGCTGGGCTCCATCTGGTGGGGGTGGGGTGTGGTGCAGGGATAAACCCTCATTGAAGCCAGGCTAAGCCAATGAAATACTGGGCTTTCCCTGTCCACAGTGATTGGCTCCAGAATGGACCAATGAGAGTCTGCTCTGGGATGTTTTTTTTTTTTTTTTGACCTGGGGGGAGAGAGCTGTGTCTTTGGGGCCTTGACCTCTGGTCACAATTCTCTGCCTGCAGTGGACCCACATGGAAGCTCACCCCTTGCTAGCCCCATGTCCCCGCGGTCTCTCTCCTCCAACCCATCCTCGAGGGACTCCTCACCCAGCCGGGACTACTCACCGGCCGTCAGTGGGCTCCGCTCCCCGATCACCATCCAGCGCTCGGGCAAGAAGTATGGCTTCACGCTGCGTGCCATCCGTGTCTACATGGGCGACTCGGACGTCTACAGCGTCCACCACATTGTCTGGGTGAGCACTCGTGGGCAGGGCTGTATCCGAGGGTGGAAATAGTGTTGGTGGGGGAGAGTGTTGGTGGATGGAAGACCACCTGGTTAGCACTCTGGAGCTAGGCACCCTGGGTGGGAGTCTTCTGAGACCCCCCGCTTTCACTTAAGTTCTTGGAGCTGCCTCAGTTTCTCCAATTTGTAAAATGGGAGGAATACTTACTGTTTCATAAGTTGTCCATTGCTACAGAGCCATGTCAGCTTGGGGGAGCCGCCCTTATCAACGATCCCATTAACCCTGCCCCTCATGGGGTTCCTCGTCACTAGCACGTGGAGGAGGGGGGCCCAGCCCAGGAGGCAGGGCTCTGTGCTGGAGATCTGATCACACACGTGAATGGAGAGCCTGTGCACGGGATGGTGCACCCTGAGGTCGTGGAACTGATCCTTAAGGTGAGTGCAAAGGGGGAAGGGGTGCCCTGGGCTGAGGCTGGGGAGAGGAGCTCCAACCAACTCCGACCACGTAGCACATCCACCACCCTCCCCACCCCCACCCCCCGCTTCTTCCCTAGAGCGGCAGCAAGGTGGCCGTGACCACCACGCCCTTTGAAAACACCTCCATCCGCATTGGCCCTGCAAGGCGAAGCAGCTACAAGGCCAAGATGGCTCGGAGGAACAAGCGCCCTTCTGCCAAGGAGGGCCAGGACAGGTGGGCAAGAGCAGTAGGCCAAGGGCAGCAGGTGCACGGCAGGTGAGGGGAAAGAGGGCCCGTGCAGAGCACTGGGGAGCGGCCACGCCCTCGCTGAGCTGTGCTTCAGGCAGTGCTAGAAGGCTCTGATGGATAAGGGACTCCTTTCTGGAATGTGCATGCAGGAACGCTGAGCCAGCCAAAATAAGTTCTTTGCTTACGGATTGGAGGAGCTAGGGGAGGTGGGTGGGGCCAGGAGGGGCCTCCGTTGTGAGCAGTGGGTCTGGCCCAGACAAGGACAGAGGATCTGAGCGAGTTCCAGGAGCCTGCCAAGGCTGAGCAACGAGAGGGGTTGCAGCAAGAGGGGGAGTAGCTGAGGGTGGGCGGGGGCCAAAAGGGGCTTGTTTTTGATTGGTTGGGTGTTTCTGGCTTGGACTGGGAATGGCCAGAAAATGTGGGCGGTGCCTAAAGTGGGAGGAGCCAGTGCGACTGAACGAAGGGAAGCTTTTTTTGCCTTAATAGGCGGGTTGCAGCGTGGGGTAGGGCATGGCTGGGGTGGGGGGGTGGGCGGGCCAGAAAAGATTAGTTTCCACTGGACAGGCGCTTAGAGCTTAGACTGGGAGGAGCCAGAAGGGGTGGGCGTGTCCTGAAGTGGGAGGGGCCAGGAGCGATTGAACTAAAGGAGTTATTTCTTAATAGGCAGCAGGTTGTAGGGGGAGGGGGAGGGGCCCAAAGGGTGGGAGGTTATGGGCGCCCCCCCATCCTCCACTCCCATCCCCACCGCCGCATTGTGCGGCCGGAAGTGGAGGAGGAGCCCGGAGCTCTGGAGTCCGGTCAAAGGTAGGTGGCGTCCTCGCTGTCCCCTAGCAAGAAACGCAGCTCCCTCTTCCGGAAGATCACGAAGCAGTCGAACCTGCTACACACGAGCCGCTCGCTGTCGTCGCTGAACCGCTCGCTGTCCTCCAGCGACAGCCTCCCGGGCTCGCCCACGCACGGGCTGCCGGCGCGCTCACCCACGCACAGCTACCGCTCCACGCCGGACTCGGCCTATCTAGGTAAAGCCAAGGTGGCAGGTGGTGGTGGTGGGCCGGGAGTGGTCCTCGCTGCGCCTGCACCTGCTCCAGGGCTGGGCAGGTGGGGGGGAGGGGAGCGCCTGCACCTGCTCCAGGGCTGGGCAGGTGGGGGGGAGGGAAGCACCTGCACCTGCTCCAGAGCCAGGCAGGTGGGGGGGAGGGGGGAGAGGGGGCCGGGTGCGGTCCTCCCTGAGCGCCTGCACCTGCTCCGCCTGGCCCGCAGGCGCCTCGTCCCAGAGCAGCTCACCGGCCTCGAGCACGCCCAACTCTCCCGCTTCCTCCGCTTCGCACCACATCCGGCCCAGCACACTGCACGGCCTGTCGCCCAAGCTGCACCGCCAGTACCGCTCGGCGCGCTGCAAGTCGGCGGGCAATATCCCGCTGTCGCCGCTGGCGCACACGCCGTCCCCGACGCAGGCGTCGCCGCCGCCGCTGCCGGGCCACACGGTGGGCAGCTCGCACACCACGCAGAGCTTCCCCGCCAAGCTGCACTCCTCACCGCCCGTCGTGCGCCCGCGCCCCAAGAGCGCCGAGCCCCCGCGCTCGCCGCTGCTCAAGCGCGTGCAGTCGGCTGAGAAGCTGGGCGCCTCGCTGGGCGCAGACAAGAAGGGGGCCCTGCGCAAACACAGCCTCGAGGTGGGCCACCCGGACTTCCGCAAGGATTTCCACGGAGAGCTGGGGCTGCACAGCCTGGCCGAGTCCGACGGCGAGACGCCCCCCATCGAGGGTCCTGGCGCCACCCGGCAGGTGGCGATGCGCCGCCTTGGCCGCCAGGAGTCGCCCCTGAGCCTGGGCGCAGACCCGCTGCCTCCCGAGGGCGCGCCCAGGCCACCTGCCCTGGGCAAGGAAGAGTCTCCTGGTGGCGGCGCAGAGGCCTACACCCCGCCCCGCGCGACCACCCCCGGGGGCCGGACCCTGGAGCGGGATGCCAGCTGCACGCGGCACCAGAGCGTGCAGACGGAAGATGGCGCCGGCGGTGCGGTGCCCAGGGCTGTGGCCAAGGCGGCACTGAGCCCGGTGCAGGAGCACGAGACGGGCCGGCGCAGCAGCTCGGGCGAGGCGGGCACTCCCCCGGTGCCCATTGTGGTGGAACCCGCGCGGCCAGCAGCGCCCCAGCTTTCCCGCGCGGACTCCAAGGGGTTACAGGAACCTGTGCCCCAGGCGCCTGCGGCACCCGAAGCCCCCCGGGGCCGGGAGCGCTGGGTACTGGAAGTGGTGGAGGAGCGGACCACGCTGAGCACACCTCGCTCCAAGCCCGCCTCCGCCAAGCTGTCCCCGGACCCCCAGGCCCCCTCCCTAGCCCCAACCAAGAGTGCGCCCAGCAGCGCAGTGCCCCCGACCACACCTTCCCTCCCGGTCCCAGGCACCAAGCCTGAAGTGGGGCCGACCTCCCGGTGCCCTGCTGAAGCTGTGGCCCCGGCAGGCCCGGCCAAAAAAGGGGTGTCCAGCCCCGCAGCCCCCGGCCCATAGCCCAAAGGGGCCCGTGGCCATGCTCTGTACAGCGCCTGTATACATATGTACACATATAAATAAAGTGCACCCGTGCTGTGTGAGTTTCCTGGGGCTCAAGGCAGTCCCCAAGCTTCCTGGCACAGAACTCTAGCCCTGGTCACCACGGGTAAAGACAAGGCAGATTTTGGAGGGCCTCTTCCTGTGGGCAGCCCACTTCCGGTTTTCCCTGTGCCCCCAGGGCGGGTGGGGGGGAAGTATTGCAGCGACCTAGGACCCTCCACAAACAAGGTGAGCAGCCACATCCGCCCATCTCCTTTTTACTCCTGGTCAAAGCTGCCTGGCGTATTGCCACTCCCGTTTTGCTGGTGGGTACAGAGTCCCACAGAGGGTAAATAACATAATTAGGGTCCCATTATGAGGAAAGCTGAGCTGGATCCAGAAAAATCAAGTCCAAACTAGTTCCGGAGCCTTAGCTGGGGCCTCCCGGCCCTGCCTCCTCCTCCTCCTGGCGGCAGGGCTGCCAGGCTTTCACCAGGGGCTGGAAAGCCTTCCACAGCACCGGCAGCCGGGAACACAGCGTGCCCCCACCCCGGTGCTCTTCGCCGCGGTTCCGATTCATGTCGCCCATGCAGGCCCACGGTCCCTCTGGGGCCACGCACCATTTGGAGTGGTCCTCCGTAGCGCTGAACGTGGGGCCGGCTGGCCCAGGGAAAGCTGTCTGGGTTACATCCAGAACCTGCTGGGTCCCCGAGCAGTTGGAGGGCAGGACGCCGGGAGAATTTTGCCAGAACTGGACCTGCAGGTTGCTACGAAGGGCTGCCGCCAGCCAACCAGAGTACAGGTCTGTGGAGGGGGGAAAAGAGGAGGCAAGACCCCTCAGAAGGAGGCCCACGAGGGCTTCTCTCCCTCTCCCCTCCACCCCTCCTCACCAGCTAACTTTCTTCGGCTGTCAATTCAAATTGGCAACTTCAGGAATGACGCCAATACGAACCCTTAGCCAATGCTGTCTATGGAGCCCAGCCATCCTGTAAGGTAGATCTGGCCATCTCCTACCCAGATCTCTCAAGGGAGGCTCAGGTTAACCCAGCCGCCACACGGCCCGAAGCCAACCCGTGTTTGGAGCTAGGTCTGTCAGTTTGTCCTCTTTGCCTCTCTCCCTAGGATCACGCCTTCCTTCCCCAAGAGAGCTCCCCGGCTCCCCACTCACCATCCCCGAACCTGCCCGCCTTGGCAAAACTCTGGAAGGTGGCCCCTTCCTGTGACGTGAGCGTAACGCTGCTGTTCCATGGTTCGTGGCTCACGTGGTGGCCCTGGATCACTTCCTCCAGGTCCGGGAATTTCTGGGCAAAGACCCCGTTCAGCTGGTGGTCATAGACCAGAGGGTAGGTGTAGGCCAGCTGCCTGCCTGGAGGAGGAGGAATTGGGAGACTGTCATTAGGGTCTGGCTGGGACATCCAGGACTTTGCCTGACCCCCAACCCCCCGGGGCCACTCACCGATGCTCTGAAACTGGCCAAGGGGAAAAGACACGCAGAGCAGCATCTGCCCGTAGGTTTCGGCATTGTGAGGCCAGCTGTACGTGCTGGCAGAGGGCGGGGGTGGGAAACGCGGCACGCTATGCACCAGCCACAGGCCTCCTCCTTGGTCCAGGAGCAGGACACCTGAACCAGAAGACGGGATGGCGGAGGGAATGTCCCAGGCGGCTCTGTCCTCGGCCAGTTTGCAGGGGTGGGGGAGGGGCGCGTGTGCATTGCCCCAAGATGAATATAAGTTGAAAGGGAAGCCCAAGACTGCCCCCCAGCCTCCTCACAGGTCAGGGGTTAGCTCGGGGGCAATAGGGTATGGGGAAAGCAGAGTCACTCCCCAGCTCCCCCCACACACATGTCCAGGCCTCACCCTTTGTGTGGCCATGGCTGGAGGAGTCCTGGGCTCTGCTGGCTTTGGGCGGCTGGTCATTGTAGAGCAGGAACGCGAGCTGGGGTGGGGGTGGCGGACAGGGTACGGGGAGATGGTCAGGGGCAATGCGAAGGCTCCCGGCAGACGCCTGGGGTCCCACCACAGACTCTGCTCAGCCCAGCACACCCCCACCCCCGCCCGTGCACCTGGCTGGCGTTGCTCCGGTACAGCGGGAGCAAGCTGCGGCCCACGGCCCCCGCCGAGCTGTTGATGGAGCCCGCGCCGTCGCGCCAGCCCCCTGAGCGCGGGTCCAGGTACTTGTAGCGCAGCCCGCTGCGCGCCTCATCCCCGGACCCGCTGTGGGCGGGGAGCTTGTAGACCACAAACCTGGAGGTTGGAGAATGCGACGGAAACGTGGACAAGGAACAGGAGGGAGCCCAGGGTTCGCCAAGGAGCGCGCGCAGCAAGATCCGGGGGCCCGACCCCCGGCCCCGGCTCACCAGTCCACTGGCTGCCCCGAGTCCCCGTAGCAGCTCAGGGCCCCGGCGGGGACCCACAGCAGCGCGGTCAGCAGCAGCGGGCTCGGTGCAGCCATACCGCTGGCGACCACGAGCAGCCGGCCGGGTCACGAGCTGGGGTAGGCCGGGTGTCTTGCAACTCTCACTTCCCCAAACTCTTGGGAACCCGGGCTGGGCCATCACGAGGCTGCAGACTCCGCCCCCCCCCGGGAGGGGCCACCGGGGTTCGGAAAAGGCGGGCCCAGGCTCTCCTCCCGCCCGCGGACTGGGCTTCCGCCATGCAGGCTCCGTCCCGGGACAGTGCTGGGCGGGGCGCCGCCTGCTGCATGCCCCAAGTCCCCCCTGGAGAGGCTCCACCCCTATGTCTGCTAAGACCACGCCCACCAAGTACCACGTGTAGCCAAATCCGGCCTCTATTTGGGCCTTCTCGGGCCCCGCCTCCATTTCTTTTAAAGGCGGCTCATTCCAACCTGTTCTCGTCGGGGTGGGCGTGTGGCACAGCGTGAGAGATGCCCCTGGGGACGACCGCATCCCCTTCCAGAGTACTTGGGTTCGAGTCCTGGCTCGGCTGCTGCCGGCAGCCCCCTGCTCACGGGCACACTGAGAGGTAGCAGGTGATCCCTGTCGCTCACCTAGGAGACCCGGATGGAGCTCTGAGCTCCTGGCTTCAGCCTGGTGCAGCCTCAGCCATGGCGGGTGGTTACAAAGTGAGCCCGCAGATTGCAGATCTCCCTCTGTCTGCCTTTCAAATAAATACGTGCCCCAAGTCTTCGCTCTTTTCGCGGCATATTTTCCCAGAGCATTTCCTGAACCAGCCAAGCAACGACTTTGGCTCGTGGAAGGATGAAGCTGGGGGCTCTCTCTCTCTTTTTTTTCCCCAATTGTTTTAACTTTATTTGAAAGTCAGAGTTACAGGGAGAGAGGTCTTCTATCCACTGGTTCACTCCCCAGGTGGACGCAAAGGCCGGGGTGGGGCCAGGTCAAAGCCAGGAGCCAGGAGCTCCACCCAGGTCTCGCAGGTGGGTAACAGGGTTTCAAGTACTTGAGCCCTCACTTGCTGCCTCTCGGCTTGCGCATGAGCAGGAAGCTGGTTTGGAAGCAGCGGCAGGACTCGAACCCAGCACACTGATATGGGATGCAGCCGCTTAAATATCGGGCCCCATGCCTAGGGGGGCTCTTAAGTGGGGTGGGCGGCCGTGAATGTCCCCAAGTTTCAAGGCAGGAGAGGACAGATCTTGGTGGGGGTGAGGCGGTGTGGCTGAGGTTTAGGACATTAAAAGAGGTAGGGCCTCTCTATATTACTCCTGGGATTCAGCACCCACGCCCCCCCCCAAACCCACAGACTGCAGCCAGTACCAACGCTGACATTTTATCTGCCAGGGGCAACTTTATAAGACCCATATAACCATTCGCAGTTGATGCCTGATGCCACGCGGGAGGGGTCCACAGCACGAAGCTCCCCCTCCCCCAGACACAGAGTCTCTGGGAAGTTTCACACCCCCTCCCACTGTCCAGGGCCGCCTGTGAGCCAGTTGGAGGGTCCAGTTCTCTGAGCGTCTGTCCGACCGTCCGTAGGAGCCCATTTCTTTGGCGGTCTGTCTGACTGGGTCTGTGTGGCCATTGGATGCCTGTGTCCACGCTCTCTGTGGCTGAGGACTCCCGGGGTGGGGGTGTCCCACCTTCCAGGTCTGTTTAGGGGTCCGTCTGGTGGGCATGGCAACTCCAGGCAAGGATCCGTCCTTGGGAAAACCTCTCTCTGGTGGGATCCACTCACGTTCTCTTGTTTTTGATTTTTTTTTTTTTTTAACAGGCAGAGTTAGACAGTGAGAGAGAGAGACAGAGAGAAAGGTCTTCCTTATTCCGTTGGTTCACCCCTCGAATGGCCGCTATGGCCGGTGTGTTGCTGCCAGCGCACTGCGCTGATCCGAAGCCAGGAGCCAGGTGCTTCCTCCTGGTCTCCCATGGGATGCAGGGCCCAAGGACCTGGGCCATCCTCCACTGCACTCCCGGGCCACAGCAGAGAGCTGGGCTGGAAGAGGAGCAACCGGGACAGAACCGGCGCCCTGACCGGGACTAGAACTCGGGGTGCCGGCGCCGCTAGGCGGAGGATTAGCCTAGTGAGCCACGGCGCCGGCCCACTCACGTTCTCTTGTGCCCAGTGCTCCCCACCCTGCACTGCTCCCCACCCCGGGGAAGGCGCAAGGCTCACAGGTGGCGCTTCATGTGCAGAGCCAGGTGGTCAGAGCGGGAGAAAGTGCGCGCGCAGAACTGGCAGCGGAAGGGCCGCTGTCCCGTGTGCTTGCGGTAGTGGCGGGTCAGCTCGTCCGAGCGCGCGAACTTCCAGCCACAGCCGTCCCACGTGCAGGCGTAGGGCTTCTCCCCTGGGGGGGTTGGGGTGGGCAAGGATCCTGTGAATGCTATTGTCGGCTCCACCCTGATCCTGAGTCCCCTTTGCGCAGCCTGAGCTGGGACAAGAACGGGACCCCCAGGACACTGGCCGACTTTCAGGGGCCAGTTCTGCAGGTCCTTTCTCCCTTGCACCTGCGCCTCCTCCACATCCCCGTGCCTCGGGACCCTGCACCTTCGTCCTTACGCCATCCCCACCCCACCCCCAGGGATTATGCCCTTTCTTTCCACTCCTGGCCCTTCCTCCATTGTGACCCTGGGACAGGTGTGGCTTCATCGTCTGTCATAACCCCTTAAGTTTGCTGGCCCTGCCTCAGCCTCGCTCCTTGGGACCTGGACTTCCAGGCCCACACCCACCTTAGCCAACCCCCTGAAACCGATTCACGCCCCTAGGCCAAAGCCACGCCTCCTCCATGTCAGGCCCCGCCTCCTAGCCAGATAACCACGTGTGCCCGTGGCATCCTAAGCCCCTCCCCTCTCCGCACGCCCGCCCTCTGGCTCTGCCCATACCACCTGCTCGGCTTTCTGCTCTCCCACCACCTACCCGTGGCCCAGGTCTGTTCCCACCCTTGGGCAACGCTCCCCCGGCTTTTCCAAGAACTGTGCCTCTGAGGATCCAGGCCCTGTCCCAGCTCACTCTGCCCCGCCCCCTTGCTCCGGAACACCGCTTTTAGCCCCGCCTCCTCCGTAACAGGCCCGTCCCCTGCCGGGTCGTTGCCTCCTGCCGCTCCCCTTGCCTTTGCTGTGTGGCCGCGCTCAGCCCCGCCCCCCGTCCGGGCACCGCCCCTCACCTGTGTGCGTGCGCAGGTGCGCCTTCAGGTGGGAGCTCTTGGTGTAGCTCTTGCCGCAGCCCGGGTGCGCGCACGCGTGCGCCGCCTGCTTCCTGCGCGGCCACGAGCGCGGCAACGAGTTTCGGCTGCGCTTGGTCGGCGCAGCCACGGCCATCAGGTCTGGTTCTCCTGAGGTGCCCCCGAGTCCAGCACCCACCGTGCCGGGTCCCAGACAACTGAGGAAGGAGGAGGGCGCGGCGGCGGAGCCTGGCGCGGGCGCAGGCGCCGGGAGCCCGCGGAGGAGCTGGAAGTGCCCTTGGTACTGCGGCGGCGCCGGGTACAGCGCGGGGTACCCGGGCAACAGCTCATAGTGGGCGCCCGGCGCGGCGGGCACAGAAAGCCCTGTCCGCCGGAAGTAGCTCCCCGAGGAACCTGCGCCTGATCCCGGGTACACCGGCTGCAGCGACAACGCCTTGGGAGCTGGAGCGGGGGCCGGGGCCAGGGCTGGAGCCACGAAGGCGTCGGGGGCTAGGGCTCGTGGGGCAGCGTGCGCCCACCCCGAGGGCTCCTCGAGACCCAAGAGCCCAGGGACCAGCCCCGGGCCGCCCCCATACGCGCCCAGAGTCTCGGGCAGCGCTGGGTATGGCGCTGCGGGGCCCTCGCTGGGAGCCAGAACGCTGGCCCCGTGCGCGCAGCCGGGCTCGGTGCTGGAGAAGTTACTTAGGGAGAGATCCAGGTCCCAGGCGGCGGTGCAGGTCTGGTCGTCGTTGTCTTCGTCCTCGGCGGAAGGGTCGTCCGACTCTAGTTTCACGTGAAGGAGCTGCCACGTTGGGTCGGGGGGACCCGGGCCCACGTCCTGCGCCTCCATGGAGCGCCACCCCTGTGGGAGCGAGCAGGCGACTTGAGGCCGGCTGCGGTGGACACTGGGCGCGCGCGCGGGGGTGGGGTACCTTGCTCCTGATGGGGGCAGGCAGGCTACAGGTATCCGAGAGGGGTCTCGTCTGGCTGTCAGTCTGTCCCACTCCTCCACATTGGCCCCCAGCAACGCTCCCCCCACCCCACCCCCTAGCTCCCAGGGCCTGAGGGGTTGATCAAGTCTGGCACAAGATAAGACTCCCATTATCTGGAACCACACTCGGGGATGGGGGAGGGATGGGGTGGCAGGGGGCAGAAGGGAAGCCCGCCTTGACTCAGGCCCCGTTCCCCTTTCAGAACCTCTCCCCTTCCCCATCTCCCCAAAGATTAATCCCCAAACCCTGGAGGCAAACTTCCTACATCTCACTGGGAGATTACATGGTTTCTCTATCTCTTTCTCTGGATTCTGACTCCTACAGCATTGATCTCAGAGCATCCGTTTGCTGTTACAGAAATGGGGCCCCACCAAGAACCTCAAGCCCACCCCCCTCCCGGACCAAGCACTCCTGCCTCTCCCAACTCAACCTCAGAGGATCCCCACCCCTCCCCGCACTGCTGCTGGCTTCTGCCCCCAGGATGCTCCAGTGCTGGCCATAGCAAGATGGAAACCTGGAGCCCCCAGATTCTGGCCATCACCCTGAAATCCCCCAGCCAGCCCACCTGGACTCCATCTGACTCCAACTTGAGAGAGCCCTGGATATCTGGGAAGGAGCCCAGGGCGGTCAGCGTGCTGATGATGGAGGGTAGTGCAGTCTCAGCTGTGGCCATGGCTGGCAGGCGCCCACCCCCTGCCCCGGGGGTGGCCTCAGGCTGTGGCTCCTTGGGCTGCCGGCGGTGTGAGCTCTGCCTCTCCACTGGGCCCCTTTGGAAGGCTCCTGTCTGCCCTCCGTTGATTGGCTAGAGCTCCTGATAAGGGTCAGGCAAGGCAAAGTTGCTCCGGGAAGGGGTGTGGGGAGGAGTTGGGGGGGCAGTCACTGTCTGGGGAACAGACCACTCAGGGACTGAGCCTTAAACACCGAGGCCCCCCCCCCATGTCCAATGCCAAGTCGGATGTTAAGGGGGGGGGGTGTTCAGGGGCTGAGTCTCCACAGAAACTGAGGGGCAGGGGCGGGAGCTCTCTGCTTCCTAGAGAAGGGGTGGAGGGCAGCATGGGATTCTGGGAAGGGGCTGCAGGAGCCCCCTCTCTCCCCCACACAAGGGCTCTGCACCCCTCTCCTATAGTAAACAGCAACAACAGCGCTGATGGCGGGACTTGGCAGGAGCTGCCTCTCAGTCATTATCAGGGGCACCAGACACTGGACGCTGCTATCAAGTGGAGACTTGGGGCCGCCAGAGCTCTGTCCTCCCCCCACACTTTGAGTGGGAGCACTGTGGGTGGTGCGGGTAGGCAAACTGCCCCCCCTCCCCCCTATTGTGAGCGCCGGACCTGGTGGCAAGAGGAACCGCTTGCCCGTCTGCCATGTTACTGTCTGCTGTGGGCTCTGGGTCAGCACGGTGGGGGTGGGGGGGTTCGGTGGAGCCAGAGGCAGCGAGGAAGAGGTGGCAAGAGTGGGACTCTGCAGGAGACCCCGGCTCCAGTCCTGGCTGCTGCTCCTTGGTGTATGTCCCCACCCCCCAAGAAAGGGGGAGGAGCTATGTCCTGGGTAGGGGACCTGGACACCCATCCCACAGGCATGGGATTACAGAATGACCCAGGTTCCCAGGGACCTCTGTTACCCAGATCTCCCACAGAGAGTAAAACCCCAGGCGTGTCCAAGTCCCCTGTGCAGGATGACCGGCACAGAACATAATCCTACTCTATGCCTTGGCTTTGAAACTGCACTCTGTGATGTGAATTGCTACACTGTATTGTTCGGAGAGTAATAACAAGGATAGAAATATACTGTGTAGGGGACTGTGGCAAAGCGGGTAAGCCGCTGCCTGCAGCACCAGCAGCCCATATGGGCTCTGGTTCAAGTCCCAGCTGCTCCACTTCTAATCCTGCTCTCTGCTATGGCCTGGGAAGGCAGCAGAAGATGGTCCATGTCCTTGGGCCCCTGCACCCACGTGGGAGACCCGGAGGAAGCTCTTGGCTCCTGGCTTCAGACCAGCCCAGCTCCGGCTGTTGTAGCCATTTGGGGAGTGAGTCGGTGGATGGAAGACCTCTCTCTCTCTCTCTACCTCTGCCTTCCAAATAAATAAATAAAGCTTAAAAAAAAAAAGATTTACACAGAGAGTGGGAGAGACAGTTCTTTCATCCACTGGTTCACTTCCCAGATGGCTGCAACAGCCTAGGGCTGGGCCTAGCCAGGAGCTTCTTCAGGGTCTCCCACGTGGGTGCAGGAGCCCAAGTACAGGGACCATCTTTTGCTGCTTTCCCAGGCCATAGCAGAGAGCTGGACTGGAAGTGCAGCAACCAGGATTCGAACCGGTGCCCACATGGGATACCGGTATCACAGGTGGTGGCTTTACCCACAATACTGGCCCCAGAATGCCTGCCTTTTTATTTTTTAAATAAAGATTTATATTATTTAAAAGGCAGAGAGAAAGGGAGAGACAGAGAGAGGTCTTGCACCCACTGGTTCACTCTTAAAATAGCTGCAATGACTGGGGCTGGGCCAGGACAAAGCCAGGAGCCAGGAGTTTCCTCTGGGTCTCCCATGTGTGCGCAGGGGCTCAAGGACCTAGACCATCCTCCACCGTTTTTCCAGGCATACCAGGGAGCGGGATCTGAAGTGGAGCAGCCAGGACTTGAACTGGCAACTGTATGAATGCCGGCGCTGCAGGCCAGGGCTTTAACCCGCTGTGCCACAGCATTGGCACCAGAATGCCCGGTTACCACCTTCTTCCAGGGTTAGAGTCCCGGCTCTGCTGTCCATCCGGCTCCCGACTGATGAACACCCGGGGAGGCAGCAGGTGAAGGCGCAGGTACTTGGCTCTCTGCTGCTCTCGGGAAGACCCAGATGGAGCTCCAGGGTCCTGGCTTCCACCTGGCCCAGCCCCAGCTGTTGTGGGCATTTGTGGGGAGCCCTCGGTGGATGAGGGTCTCTCTCTGTGTCTCTGCCTTTCAAATAAAAACAAATACACACAGTCCATCTCACACACAACTCCAGGGAAATCACACCTACGGTATCGCAGAACATTCCAGAACCTCACGGGCACAATCCACCAGCTCCAGCCCGAGAGAGAGAGAGAAAGAGAGAGAGAGAGAGAGAGAGAGAGAATCTTCCATCTGCTGGTTCTCTCCCCAAATGGCTGCAACCGGCCAAAGCCAAGAGCCTCTTCCAGGTCTCCCACGCGGGTGCAGGGGTTCAGACACTTGCGCCATCCTCTGCTGCTTTTCCCAGGCCACCAGCCGGGAGCTGGATCGGCAGTGGAGCGGCGTCCATATGGGACGCTGGCTCTGCAGGCAGAGGCTTAAGCTCGCTGCGCCACAGCGCGGGCCTCAGGAACTGATCCCTAAATTCCACCTCCCACGAACTTTCTGCAGTCCCCTTTGGTAGGGCGCACAGACCCCGCACGGGGTCGCACGCACAGGTACAGGGCCCCACCGCAGGACACCTGCGCTCCGGCCGCCGGGACCCCAGCCCCGGGTCCTGTGCTCGCTTCAGGTGCCTAAGTTAACGCCGCAAACACTTTTGCAACTGGCCAATCAGGAGCGGACCGAGCCCCCCGTTAGGGCCAATCAGAACGGGAGCTCAGCGGGCCAATCGGGTTGGCGAACTCGCTGTCCGCCCCTACCATCCCGGTGTCGGGTTTCTCTTAAAGGGGCCACACCAGCCTGAGGCTTGGCGCCAGGAGCTCCATAGGCCCGGGGATTCGTGTCCCTTTTAAAAGGCAAGCGCCGCGGAGGAGCCGGGTCCTAGGAAGAACCAATGGGAGGCCGCGTTCAGTCTCCACTCCGCCCATGTCCGGCTGCGGTCGAAGGTCCGCGACACCGCAGGTTTCGCCGTGCGCCAGGTGGCTGCGGGGCGGGCGGGGGTCCCGGGGGGCGGGCTGGGGTCGCTGCGCGCTGACGCCCTCGCCCCTCCAGGTCGCCGCCGCCGCCATGGCCCTGAGAGGCGTCTCGGCGCGGCTGCTGAGCCGCGGCCCCGGCCTGCGCGTCTTGCGCGTCCTGCGCCCCTGGGCCTCGGCGACTGCGCGGAGCGGTCAGTGCCGGGGGTCCGGGCCCGGGGGTGGGCGCGGGAGGAGCTGGGGCTCCCAGGGCTCGTCCAGGGACGGCTTTTCCTGTCTTTGCAGCGGAGAGCGGGAAGACGCAGAGCCGGCCGGCCAAGCGTAAGGACCCCGGGGCTGGCCCAGCTGCGTGTCCGCCGGGGAGGCCGGGTCCGGGTGGGCTGGGCTGACCCAGGCCCCGGCTCTCGCCGCCGCAGCCTCGTCGCGCCCCGCGTTTGAGTGGCGGGACCCTCTGCTGCTGGAGGAGGAGCTGACGGCGGACGAGATCCTCATCAGGGACACCTTCCGCACCTACTGTCAGGAGCGGCTCATGCCTCGCATCCTGCTGGCCAATCGCAACGAAGGTGCCTGACCCGGGAGTGGGCACGCCGGGGCCCCCTCCCGCGGGAGCCGGGGCTGGGGCCGGCTCGACTCCGGGCGTCTGTCTCCTTGCAGTCTTTCACCGGGAGATAGTCTCGGAGCTGGGGGAGCTGGGCGTCCTGGGCCCCACCATCAAAGGTGAGGACGTCCCCCGGCCTGCAGACCCCACGGCGCCCTGAGTCAGTTCCTCAAGTCCGATCCCCCGAGCCAGGGGCTAGCTCAGCGCCCTGTCCTCCTGCCAACCAGGCTACGGCTGTGCTGGCGTCTCGTCCGTGGCCTATGGGCTCCTGGCCCGGGAGCTGGAGCGGGTGGACAGCGGCTACAGGTCCGTGATGAGCGTGCAGTCCTCCCTGGTCATGCACCCCATCCATGCCTACGGCAGCGAGGAGCAGCGGCAGAAGTACCTGCCCCGGCTGGGTGAGCGGCAGCCGGGGGGCGGGGACGGGGACCACCGCGATGCGCTCCCAGCCTGAAGCCTGAACGGGTCACTTCCTAGCCAAGGCCATGCAGCCCCCACCTGACCGTGCTTCTGCCGACCCTTATTATTTATTTGAAAGGCAGAGCTACAGAGAGAGCGCTTCCACCTGTTGGCTCACTCCCCAGATGGCCACAGCTGGGCCAGGCCAAAGACAGGAGCCTGGAACTCCATCCGGGTCTCCCACACCGGTGCAGGGGCCCAAGACCTTGGGCCATCTTCCACTGCTTTCCCAGGCCATAGCAGTGGAGCAGCCGGGCCTCGAACCAGCACCCGTACAGGATGCCTGAGTTACACATAGCGGCTTTACCCACTGCACCAAACACTGGTCCCTCTCTGCTGACCTCCCTCTATCTCTGGCCACTCTCTCGATTGCTTGTCACCAGCTCAGCTCAGTGGAATTCTGCCGATGAACCCCTGGGCCTTTGCACCTCCTGTTCCCTCTGCCGCGATCGCTCTTCCCCGCGCTCCCATCCTTTCTGACTCCCTGGGGCCCGGGGAGGGGAGGGGGTGGGCAGCTTGATGACGCTGTCTCTTGGCTGCAGCCAGGGGGGAGCTTTTGGGCTGCTTCGGGCTCACGGAGCCCAACCATGGCAGTGACCCCGGTGGCATGGAGAGCAGAGCCCGCTATAACCCTTCCAGCAAGAGCTACACCCTCAACGGCACCAAGAGCTGGTGAGAGGCCCCGGACAGGGGACGGCGGGGCTGCAGGGCCCTGGCAGAGTCCTCACCGAGCGTCCCTGCCCCCAGGATCACCAACTCACCTGTAGCCGACTTGTTTGTGGTCTGGGCTCCATGTGACGACGGCCTCATCCGGGGCTTCCTGATCGAGAGCGGCACGCGGGGCCTCTCGGCCCCCAGGATCCAGGGCAAGTTTTCCCTGAGGGCCTCGACCACGGGCATGGTCGTCATGGAGGGCGTGGAGGTGCCGGAGGAGAACGTGCTGCCCGGCGCCACCGGGCTGGCGGTGAGTGTGGGGCCCAGGCTGGCACCCTGGGGCCGCCCCGGCGGTGCCCATCTCGCTCATGCTGGCCACCCTCTGGGTCTGAGTGTGGGGGATCCAGCCTGCTGAGCCCGAGCCCTGGGGCCAGGGCTGTGGGGATCTTCGGGCGGTTCAGGGTCCCCCTGTGCTGGGTGGCCGGGGCGTCTTCCCCCCCTACATTGGAGCTGGTTCTGACCGGTTGGCGCAGCATCTCCTGGGTCTTGCCCCTCCAGGCTCCCTTTGGCTGCCTCAACAACGCTCGGTACGGCATCACGTGGGGCGTGCTGGGAGCCGCCGAGTTCTGTCTGCACACGGCCCGGCAGTACACCCTGGACAGGTGGGGGCGGCTGGGGACATGGGAGGCGGCCTGGGGTTCACCCTGCACACCGTAGGTGGCGCCCTAGCCCCTGCCCTTGCCCTCACTGTGACCTCGCGTGCCCAGGCTCCAGTTCGGGGCGCCCTTGGCCAGGAACCAGCTCATCCAGAAGAAGCTGGCGGACATGCTCACAGAGATCACGCTGGGCCTGCACGGCTGCCTGCGGCTCGGCCGCTTGAAAGATCAGGACAAGTAGGGGCGGTGCGGGCGGGGGTGCGGGCAGGGGCGGGAGGGTCCTGACCTCCTGGCAGCCCCCGGGGACCTGTTTTCTTTCCTCTTTGGCCTGCCACGGGCCAGATCAGGGACAGCTCGGTGGCTGTGACCGGCCATCCTGCCCACCCCGGCTGTTTGTGCGGGCCCCGGGGTTCCTGTGTGCATGCAGGGGGGTGGGGGGGAGGGTCAGGTCTCTCGGTCCCCAACCTGCGACCCCCGCCGCACACTGTGTGGACGTGCCTTCCCCAGGGCCACCCCCGAGATGGTCTCCCTGCTGAAGCGGAACAACTGTGGGAAAGCCCTGGAAATCGCCAGGCAGGCCAGAGACATGCTGGGGGGCAATGGGATTTGCGACGAGTACCACGTGATCCGCCACGCCATGAACCTGGAGGCTGTGAACACCTATGAAGGTGGGGGCGGGGCAGGGTCCCCATCTGGCGAGGGGAGTGAGCATCATTTGCATACTGTGGGGCCCATGGGGAGACGGACACGGGAGAGGCCACACACAGAGTGGCCTGGGCCCCTGGGCAGAGCTGTGTGCGCACGCGTGGTGGGGTAGGGCAGCCGCTTGCCCCTGCACGGCCCAGTCTTTTTTTTTTTTTTCCCCCCGTGTGGCAGCCGGTTGGGACCTCCTGGGAGCAGCAAGGGAAAGGTGGGGGTGGGGGTTGGCAGATCTGAACGGCGGGTGGGACAGATGCACAGGCATGTGGGCGCCTGAGGAGGGGCTCAGGGGAGCCCGCTGGGCCGTGGGGAGCTCTGGCGGGGAGGGGCGGGGGCAGGGGTCTGCAGTGGCTCGACTGGCCCAGCCCCTCCTGTTTCTGTGTTGCTAAGCAGCTCTGCAGGAAGGAAGCCGGCTAGGTGGAAAAATCAAACATTTAATCAACTGTGTGATGCCGGGGGCAGGAGGGCCTGGGATGCCTCTTTGCCAGGGCGCAACACAACTGTGGGAGACCACCTTGTGGGCGTGGCCCCGACGGCGGCCTGGGTGGCCGTCCCTGGGCCAGGATGTGGCTCCCCGGGCAGGCAGCTGCTGTCAGCATTCGCTGTCTCTGTGACTCTGCTCTTCTGCAGGGACAGCCTGGGGGGGGGGGGGGGGACAGGAGGATGGCCGCTGAGGACCCCGGCCCGACCCTGCCGTCCTCTTGTGCAGGCACACACGACATTCACGCACTGATCCTCGGGAGAGCCATCACGGGAATCCAGGCGTTCAAGGCCGACAAGTGACCCCGCAGCCCCGGGGCTAGGGGCCTGCAACCTGGCGGGGGCCTGCAACCCAGCGGCGCCCTGGGCCCGCTGCGCTCTGAGCTCAGGCGGGGAGGTGGCTGAGGGAGGTGGCCCACGTCGTGGGAAGAGAGACGCTGCCTCTCCCGTTGGAAACCATTCCCGGGGGCTGCAGGCTGGAACTCTGTGCTCAGCGTTTCTCAACCCACTGGAGCCCTGGACCAGAAACCACTCAGTGGCCTCAAAACAGGAGCACAGACCTCAGGCTCCCCGCGCCCTCACCCCCGCCCCCTGCAGCAGTGCCTTACTTGGAAAATAAAGAGCCTGCAGCTGAGCCACGCGTGTTGGCTGCGTCTCCTGCTCACCGCCAGGGCAGCGCTGCCAGCCACAGCAGCGCGGGCACAACTTGGGGCTGGGTCGCCACAACGACGCGGTGGGACTTTGCCCCCAGGGGTGGCCCAGCCCCACGGCTGAGTCTCAAGTCCGCTGTCGTCCCGGCCTGGGCTCAGGGCCCTGACTAACGGTCTGGCTCCTCAGCCTGAACGGGCCCTGTTCACCAAGGGCCCGGGGGTTTGCCGGGCGGAGCAGCAGGTGCACCCGGCTCCTGCTCGCATCTCCTCGCCCCGCTCTCCTACCTCGGGCTGCAGGCACAGGTCTTTGTACACAGTCTCCACGGTCTGACAGACTTGCTTGAGCTCTGTCTCCAAGTGGCTGATCTTGGCCATCTTCTGGGTGAACTCCTGGAGCTTCTCCTGGATGACCTTGTTGTGGTGGTCGTAGATCTGGTACATCCTCTCCTCCAGCTTCTCCGTCAGGTCCGAGACCTAGAAAGACAGGCAGCGGCAGATGTGGGCTCTGAGCCTGCGCGAATGCTGTGCTGTTTTATACAAGGGAGATGAGCATGTGTGGGTTCCCGGATCCCCGGGCTGCTGTGGACACTGTGGGACGGCTGACAGACACACAGCCATGAGTGCCAGCCCCAGGCATGGCTGTGCTGACGCGGGCCCTGCCTCACCCCCGCTGCCACAGCCCTGGGTGAGGTTCTGGGGGCGGGGCTCTGGATGCAGGGACACCTTGGGTTCTTCAGTCTGGCTCTGTCATTCGAGGCAACTCATGTGTTTGTAGACCTCAGTTTTCTCATCTACAAAATGGGTCTGGCTCTCCTTTGCAGGGTTGTCAGGGTACCGGGAAGTACGGTGCCATATGCAAAGTGCCAGGAAGAGGCACGTGAGCCCCCTCAGCCCCCTCCCCCACCGCGCCACCTGTCTGTCACCTTGATCTTGAGGCTGTCCCTGAAGTTGGTCATGAGCGCATGGTCCTTTTGCCTGCTCTCATTGATGTTTTCGATCAGCTCCTGGGCTCGCTTCTTCAGGACTTCGATGGTGGTGTCCAGCGAGGAGAAGTACAGGCCTGTCTTCCCCTCCAGTGTGGCCAGAGGGCGGCCGGCACCGGATATGGCGAGCGAAGGGCTGGACACCCGACCCCTGAAAGTGTAGGAAACCCAGGTTGGCAGACCTGGTGTCGCTCCCTGGGGAGGCCGCTCGCCACCTCCCCTTGGCTCGTTCAGTCACACCCCTGCCTTGACAGAGGATGTGGCACCCCGGCTTTTTTTTTTTTAAACGTTCTTATTTGGGGCCGGCGCCGTGGCTCACTTGGCTAATCCTCCGCCTGCGGCACCGGCATCCCATGTGGGCGTTGGGTTCTAGTCCTGGCTGCTCCTCTTCCAGTCCAGCTCTCTGCTGTGGCCCGGGAAGGCAGTGGAGGATGGCCCAAGTGCTTGGGCCCTGTACCCACATGGGAGACCAGGAGGAAGCACCTGGCTCCTGGCTTTGGATCGGCGTAGCGCCAGCCATAGTGGCCATTTTGGGGGTGAACCAATGGAAGGAAGACTTCTCTGTCTCTCTCACTTTCTAACTCTGTCAAAAAAAAAAAAAAAAACTTAAAAAAATAAAACATTCTTATTTAATTCTATTTGCAAGGCAGAGAGACAAAGAGGAAGAGAGAGCTTCTGATGGTGGCTCACTCGCCAGATGCCCACAACAGCTGTGGGTGGGCCAGGCTGCTGTCTCCCAGGGTGCCCATGAGCAGAGAGCAGGTTAGGAGCAGGGGGCGCTCTGAGAGCACCCCCTAAGTGGTGATGTAAGCACTGCACCCAACACCAGCCCCAGAGCCCCTGTTTGCTGACACAAACACAGCAGGCCCACTAAACATGCCCAGAACAAGGAGGTCCCCCTGGTCCCAACACCCGCTGTCCTCTGCTGGCCAGCTTGCTCCTTTGGGTGGGCACTGAGCGCACAGGAAGACAGTGGCACGGGTGGCACAGTCGTTTTAGTGGCTGCTCTGGACACCCGTGTCGGGTTTGCGTCCTGGCCCCTGCAAACGTACACCCTGTGAGGCAGCAGTGGATGGTGGCCCAATTACCCGGATCCCTGCCATCCCCGTGGGAGACAGGGATAGAGCTCATGGTTCCTGGCTTTGGCAGGCATTTGGAGGGGTAAACCAACACATGCAAGATCTCTGTTACTCTGCCTTTTAACTAAGTATTTTTGAGTGGTTTCCAATTTCAGAGAATCCAAGTATTTTGGATTTCTGATTTTTGGATTAGAAATGCTCAACTGGCCTATGTAAATATTCCCAAATCTGAGACAAAAAACAGAGTTACAGAGAGAGAGCGCGAGCAAGAGAGTGAGCGCTTCCATCTGGTGGTTCACTCCCCAAATGGCTGCAACAGCCAGGACTGGCCCAGGCTCGAGCCAGGAGCCCCATCCGGGTCTCCCATGTGGGTGGCAGGAGCCCAAAGCTATGATTTTTTAAAAGATTGATTTATTTATTTGAAAGGCAGAGTTACAGAGGGCAGAGGCAGAGAGAAAGAAAGAGAGAGAGGTCTTCCATCACTGGTTCACTCCCCAAATGGCCTCAACAGTGGGAGCCGCACCGATCCGAAGCCAGGAGCTTCTTTCGGGTCTCCCACGGGGGTGCAGGGGCCCTGTCTCACTCAGCGTCATAATCTCCACACCTGCCCTTCCCAGAAGCCACAAATGTGTCAAATCCATGACTGACTCACCAGGGCGTTCCTTGCCATCTGCACTGTGGTTACCCCCAAATTTGTCCCCAGCTGAGGTCCCAACCTCGCACGCCACCAGCTCCAGGCCCCTCCACCTCGCTCACACGCCGCGTTTTGCACAAGAGCCTCATCTTCCCTCGCAGCCCGATTTCATTCTCCCTTCCCTTAGCCAAGGACCAGAAAAGTCACCTGGGCCTCACGCCAGAAACCCAACATTCAGGCTTCTGTCTTTGCTCTGCAATCCTCTCACTCCTGCTCTCAAATCTGTCCTCCTCTGCAGCCCTGCGCCCACCATTTCTCTCCTTGGTCCAGTGCAACCCGAGTCTACCACAGCGCCCCAGCGGCCACAAGATCAAGTCCAAATCCCTTCCAGGGCTCTTTCCAGCCTCACTATTTCCTACTATCTGCTCCATCTCCAGCAACCTGGAACCTTCCACAAGTTCCCCAAGCCCACCAGCCTTTCTGCCTCCCTCACAACAATGGGACATCTGGGGGCTTTGCACCTGCGCCCGCCTGGTCCTCAGCCACCCAGCTGCCCAGCCGCCCCCGCAGGGTACTCACAGGGGCCTTGCACTACCCCACAACATGAACACAGAAATGAGCGAGCCACTGGCTCTGGCGCTCCAGCTGGCTCGCCCTACTGCACCCACAGTTTGCCTGGTTGTCCCCCCCTCTACTGGGCCATCTCCACACTCTGAGGACCCCCCAAAAATGGAAATCAGTGATGTCTCCGGGCGTTTCTTTTTGTGTAATTGTTCACCACCGGCTGGAGCTGCTCAAGCCGTTCCAAGTCACTCCCTTCTGAGGCCCAAGGGGTGAGGCGGGAAGGGGTTTTCATGACAGCGGGCACGAATGGGGAAAAATCTCTGGAATTCAACGGATTCCAATTTTGTGGTGGGACAAAGCCCACCTCAGACTTCTGCTGTGAGCCTCTTTCTTTTCCCCAGCCTCTCCTTTGGGGCACTCGGTCCTTTTGATTTCATTTTTCTTAATATTCAGTAGCTGCATATTAATCAGGATGCTAATGAATCATTGGCTCCCCGGGCCTGCATTCACCAATTAACTTTAATAAACAAAACGTGTGGTGGCCTCGCGGCCGGCTGCTTTGGCTGCGCCCGGGACGGAGGCCAGGGTATGGAAGTTAGCCCAGCGCTGCACGCCCAGGGCACACGGCCTGCGCAGGGCCCCCGGGGCGGCCGAGTCGCCGGGCTCTCTGCACTTGGCTGCCCTCATCTATTATGGGCTGTCCTTCTAAGGGGTCCCTGAATCGGCTGTGAGGATTAGGACGTGGTTCCCAGGCAGGGCCCCGGGCTGGCAGGGGCCCAGGAACCGTGGAGGAAATGGGTCTGAGCGAGCGAAGAGACCATCTGCTCGCTCCAGGTAAAGCTGTGATTGGCAGGCGCGTGAGCCAGGGCCGCCCGCTGCTGGGGCCTCCCTGCGTGGCCTCTGCCACACGGACAAGTAAACAATCCGCCAGCCACTTATGGCCACCGCGGTGGTGGCGGTCCCAGGACGCCCAGGCAGCTAATCAGACATTCAAGGAGCAACACAGCCACATCTCTGGCGCTCGGGCAAACCGATGTTCGCTGAAGTCCAGCCAGGAGCGGGGAGGGGGTGTCTTGAATGCAAGCTGATGAGCCCGCTCCGCGCCCCCGCCCCCCACACCGTGTTAACATTTTAATCATGTCGCCGAGTGTCTGCGAAGCCGGATCTATTACGGGCCCCTTGCGCTGGTTTTAATCCATCTGTTTTTTTGGCCCAGAGCTCTCGTGGGGGCCCCGGGAGGTCTCTAAATGATTTGCCATTGTCTGTGTCTCTTTGGCACATACAAGAGCCCTTCGAAAAGCCTGTGGAAAGTGGAATTAAAGGATAAGCTTATACGGTGCAAAAAAAATTTGAAATCCACGCATAGTTTTTTGTGAGCCCTTTAAAGACCCCTTCATATGCATGGATTGTTGTTGTTGTTTTGCACCACGATAATATTTTAATTTCATTTTCCATGAATTTTTGAAGCCCACTGGTAGATCCTGGTCTAAACCAGCTGTCTGGGGCCAGCCTTGTGGCACAGCAGGTTAACCTGCTGCCTGTGACACCGGCATCCCAGGTAGGGTCCTGGCTGCTCTGCTTCTAATACATCTCCTTGTTAATGTGCCTGGCAAAGCAGCAGGTGATGGCCCAAGTGCTTGGGCCCCTGCCGCCCACATGGGAAACCCACATGGAGCTCCTGGCTCTGGTCTGGCCCAGCCCTAGCTGTTGGGGTCACATTTCTCTCTCTCTGTAACTGCCTTTCAAATAAATAAATCTTTGAGCCAGCATTGTACTGTAGTGGGTTGGGCCTCCACCTGCAGTGCCAGCATACCATATGGGCGCTGGTTCTAGTCCTGGCTGTTCCACTTCCGATCCAGCTCTCTGCTGTGGCCTGGGAAAGCAGTGGAAGATGGCCCAAGTGCTTGGGCCCCTGCATCTGCATGGGAGACCCAGAGGAAGCTCCTGGCTCCTGGCTTTGGATCGGCCCAGCTCTGGCCGTTGCAGCCAACTGGGGAGTGAACCAGCAGATGGAAGACCTCTCTCTCTCTCTCTCTCTCTGCCTCTCCTCTCTCTGTGTAACTCTTTCAAATAAATAAATAAAATCTTAAAAAAAAAAAAAAAAAAAAAAAGGCCGGCGCCACAGCTCACTTGGCTAATCCTCTGCCTGCGGCGCCAGCACCTCGGGTTCTAGTCCCGGTTGGGGCTCCAGATTCTGTCCCGGTTGCTCCTCTTCCAGTCCAGCTCTCTGCTGTGGCCCAGGAGTGCAGTGGAGGATGGCCCAAGTGCTTGGGCCCTGCACCCACATGGGAGACCAGGAGGAAGCACCTGGCTCCTGGCTTCAGATCGGCATAGCGTGCCGTCCGTGGCGGCCATTTGGGGGGTGAACTAACGGAAAAGGAAGACCTTTGTCTCTCTCTAACTCTGCCTGTCAAAAAAAACTCAGAGAAAAACACATACTAAGAAAAACCTATGCATGAATTTCAAAAAAAAATTTTTTGCATCAAAATAAACTTATATTTTAATTTATTTTCCTATGAAGGTTTGAAGTGCCCCCCACCAACGCCTGTCTACTGCTGCTAGCCCCTGCTGGCAGTCCCAACACCTGCCACTCCAGCCGCCTCCTGGCTGCTCTGGGAACATCCCCACCCCACACTGAATTCTGCCTCAGGCCCTTGGCACCTGCAGCTCCCTCTGTGTGGGGTGTTTGGGACCAGAAAGCCTCCTGGGTTGCTCCTACTCATACACCCTCTAAACCACTCTAAACAGCCTGTTCCTCTGTGTAGTTGTTCTTTACTGTTTTCATTTTTTTAAAAAGATTTAGTTATGTATTTCAAAGTCAGAGTTACAGGGGCCGGCACTGTGGTGTAGTGGGTAAGCCACCACCTGAAGCGCTGGCATCTGATATGGGCACCGGTTCAAGTCCTGGCTGCTCCACTTCCAATCCAGCTCTCTTCTGTGGCCTGGGAAAGCAGTGGAAGATGGTCCAAGTCCTTGGACCCCTGCACCCGTGTGGGAGACCTGGAAGAAGCTCCTGGCTCCTGGATCCTGGCTTTGGATCGACCCAACTCTGGCCGTTGTGGCCATTTGGGGAGTGAACCAGCAGATGGAAGACCTCTCTCTCTATATATATATATATATTTTTGTAACTCTGCCTTGCAAAGAAATAAACCTTAAAAAAAAAAGTTCCAGAGAGAGGGTTGCACACACACACACAGAGAGAGAGAGAGAGAGAGAGAGAGAGAGAGAGAGAGAAATGTCTTCCATCTGCTAGCTCACTCCCCAAATGGCCACAATGGCCAGAGTGGAGCCAGGCTGAAGCCAGGAGCCAGGAGCTTCATCCAAGTCTCCCATGCGGGTGCAGGGACCCAAGCACTTGGGCCATCTTCTTCTGCTCTTCCCAGGCCATCAGCAGGGGGCTGCATCAGAAGTGGAGTAACCAGGATGTGAACTCCTATGGGATGCCATCACTGCAGGTGACAGTTTTACCCACTACGCCACCACACCGGCCCTATTCTGTTTTGCTTCTGTATGCTGCTTGCTACCAGCTGCATATTCTCATAAAAAAAATTTAAAATTTTTTATTAATTTGCTTTCATTTTATTTGAAAGAGAAAGAGATAGAGATAGAGAGAGAGAGAGAGAGAGAGAGAGAGAGAGATCCATCTCCCAATCTGCTGGTTTATCTCCCAAATGTTTGCAACAGCTGGTGCTGGGCCAGGTTGAAGCCAGAAGCCCAGAATTCCACCCAGGTCTCTGACGTGGGGCAAAGCCCCAAGTACCTGAACTGCTGCCCCGGGGTGTGCATTAGCAAGAAACTGAAGAAAAGGCTGGAAGACTGATGCTATCAAACATCAAGATTTGCTGCAGAGCTACAGTAACCTGGACTGGCGTGGTACTGCTGAAAGAACAGGCAAAAAGACCCACAGAACAGGAGTGGCGGGGAGAGAGAGTCCAGTAATGGACCCACACATATGCAGTCAGCTGACAGAGGAGCAAAGGAAACTCTGTAGAATAAGGAGTCTTTTCGACAGTTGGTAGTGAAACAAATGAACAGTTCAAGCAAAACTCCCAAATCTAGACATGGACCTTATACCCCCCCTTTTTAAGATTTATTTAAGTCTTCCATCTGCTGGTTTACTCCCCAAATGGTCACAATAGCCAGGGCTGGGCCAGGCCGAAGCCAGGAGCCAGGAGCTTCTTCTGGGTCTCCCATATGGGTACAGGGGCCCGAGCAGTTGGGCCATTTCCTGCTGCTTCCACAGGTGCATTAGCAGGGAGCTGGATCGGAAGTGGAGCAGACGGGAGGTGAACCGGTGCCCACATGGGATGCCGGCGCTGCGGGCAGCAGCTTTGCCTGCTACACCACAGCGCTGGCCCTGACCATACACCTTTCATGAAAATTAACTCAGAATAGGCCGGCACCGCGGCTCACTAGGCTAATCCTCCGCCTTGCGGTGCCAGCACACAGGGTTCTAGTCCCGGTCGGGGCACCGATCCTGTCCCGGTTGCCCCTCTTCCAGGCCAGCTCTCTGCTGTGGCCAGGGAGTGCAGTGGAGGATGGCCCAAGTCCTTGGGCCCTGCACCCCATGGGAGACCAGGAGAAGCACCTGGGTCCTGCCATCGGATCAGCGCGGTGCGCAGGCCGCAGCGTGCCTATCGCGGCGGCCATTGGAGGGTGAACCAACGGCAAAAGGAAGACCTTTCTCTCTGTCTCTCTCTCACTGTCCACTCTGCCTGTTAAAAAAAAAAAAAAAGAAAGAAAGAAAGAAAGAAAATTAACTCAGAATAGATCAAGACCTGAATGTAAATGCGAAGCTATAAAACTCCTAGAAGACACAGAAGAACATCCAGGGGACTGTGGGTTTGGGGATAACTTCTGAAATAATAACACCTAAAAGCGTGAGTAATGAGAGAAAAAAACTGGTAAGCTAGACTCATTGGAACCAAAAACTTCTGGGCCTGGTGTCATGGCACAGCAGGTTAGTCCACCACTTGCAATGACAGCGACCCTGGGACCAGCACTAGGCATAGAAGGTTAAGCCTCCGCCTGCCGTGCCAGCATCCATATGGGCGCTGGTTTGAGTCCCAGCTGCTCCACTTCCGATCCAGCACCCTGTGAATGTACCTGGGCCCCTGCACCCACATGGGAGACCCAGAAGAAACTTCTGGCTTTGGCCTGGCACAGTCCTGGCCGGTGCAGCCATTTGGGGAGTGAACCAGTGGACACAAAACCAATCTCTCTCTTCTCTCTATCTCTTCCTCTATATCTTCTATTTCTGTCTTCCAAATACATAAATAAATCTTTTTTTTTTTTTTGACAGAGTTAGACAGTGAGAGAGAGACAGAAAGAAAGGTCTTTCTTCTGTTGGTTCACCCCCCAGATGGCCCGAAGCCAGGAGCCAGGTGCTTCTCCTGGTCTCCCATGCGGGTGCAGGGCCCAAGCACTTGGGCCATCCTCCACTGCCTTCCCGGGCCACAGCAGAGAGCTGGACTGGAAGAGGAGCAACCAGGACAAAATCCGGCTCCCCAACCGGGGCTAGAACCCTGGGTGCCGGCGCCACAGGCGGAGGATTAGCCTAGTGAGCCGCGGCGCCAGCCCATAAGTAAATCTTAAGACAACAACAACAACAACAGACAGCATCCCAAATTGGAGTGCCAGTTTGAGTCCTGGCTGCTTTGTTTCCAATCCAGCTCCCTGCTAATGTGCCTAGGAAGACAGCAGATGATGGCCCAAGTAAGTACTTGGATCCCTGACACCCAGGTGGGGGATCCAAAAGGAGCTCCTATCTCCTGGCTCTGGCCTGGCCCAGCCCCAGCCATTGTGGCCATTTGAGGACTGAACCAGCAGACGGAAGAACCAGCAGGTAGAAGACATCTTTTTAAGAATAAATGAAAACTTCTGGGAGGGTGTTGTGCCACAGTGGGTTAAGCTGCTGTTTAACTCATATTGGAGTACCTGGGAAAAAGTCCTGACTCTGCTTCCAATCCAGGTCCCCGCTAATGCACCCGGGAGGCAGCAGGGTATGGCCCACTCACAAGGGAGACCCCAATGGAGTTCCCAGCTACTGGTTACAGCCTAGGCCAGCCCTAGCCACTCTGGCCATTTGAGAGAACTGGCAGACGGAAGATTACTCTCTGCCTTTCAAATAAATTAAAAAAAAAAAAAAAAACCTTCACAAAGAAAAGTAGCTAACAGAATCACTTTTTAAATTTTTTTTTAAAAATCTATTTATTTATTTTAAAGTCAGATTTACAGAGAGGCAGAGGCAGAGAGGCAGAGAGACAGAGAGAGAGGTCTTCCATCCTCTGGTTCACTCCCCAAGTGGCCACAACGGCCAGAGTTGGCCCAATCAGAAACCAGGTATCAAGAGCTTCTTCCTGGTCTCCCACACGGGTGCAGGGGCCCAAGCACTTGGGCCATCTTCCACTGCTTTCCCAGGCCATAGCAGAGAGCTGGATTGGAAGTGGAGCAACTGGGATTCGAACCGGCACCCATATGGGATGCTACAGTCGCAGGCAGCAGCTTACCCACTACGCCACAGTGCCAACCCCAAGAATCACTTTTTAAAAATTAAAACATTCTGCTCAGCCGGCGCCATGGCTCAACAGGCTAATCCTCCGCCTAGCGGCGCCGGCACACCAGGTTCTAGTCCCAGTCGGGGTGCTGGATTCTGTCCCTCTTCCAGGCCAACTCTCTGCTATGGCCCGGGAAGGCAGTGGAGGATGGCCCAAGTGCTTGGGCCCTGCACCCCATGGGAGACCAGGATAAGCACCTGGCTCCTGCCTTCGGATCAGCGCAGTGCACAGGCCACGGCGGCCATTGAAGGGTGAACCAACGGCAAAGGAAGACCTTTCTCTCTCTCTCTCTGTCCACTCTGCCTGTCAAAAAAAAAAAAAAAAAAAAAGAAAAAGAAAAAAAAAACCATTTTGCTCTACAACAGACATTCTTAGGAGAATACAATCACACCATGTGGTGCGGTGGGTTAAGCTGCAGCCTCAGTGCCGTATTGGCATCCCATATAGGCACAAGTTCTAGGCACAAGTTCAAGTCCCAGCTCCTTTGCTTCTGATCCTGCTAACATGCCTAGGAAAGCCGTGGATGATGTCCCACAACCCTGGGGCTGGTGCCCACATGGGAGACCCCATCGAAGCTCCTGGCTCCTGACTTCGGTCTGGCCCAGCCCTGGCCATTGTGGCCATTTGGGGAGTGAACCAGTGGATGGAAGACCTCTCTGTCTGTCCCTCTCACTGTCTGTAACTACCTCTCAAATAAACAAATAAAATCTAAAAAAAAAAAAAAAAAAGCCATCAGTGGTGCCTTTCTTTCTCTCACCCCAACATCTAATCCATTAGCAATTTAAAAAAAGATTACTTATTCAGAGAGAGAGAGAGAGAGAGAGAGAAGGCTCCCATCTGTTGGTTCACTCCCCTAAATACCACAGCAGTCTGGGGCGGGTTGGACCAAATCCAGGAGCCAAACACTCAACCTGGGTCCGCACCTCCACAGACCCACCGCGAGCCCTCACGGTCATCTTGCCCCTTTCTGAATTCCCCGCTGCCCTCCCCCACACGGCCACCAGGGGGCGATCTTTAGTATTCCCCCCCCAAGGCCCTCCCACTGCTCTACAGGCTGGCCAATCGTGGCAGCCCATACAAAAGCAATTGCAGGCTCACTGCGTTCCAATAAAACTTTATCAACAACGGTGTTCCCCCCCTCCTGCTGCCATGGCAACTGGCCAATTCCCAAACCCACTCAGGGCAACTAGCATCCAAATTCCCGCTCCTCCTCTGCGGGGACCAGACTCCCCCTCGCCACATGGTCCGCTCGTCACCTCCTCCAGGAAGCTTCCCCGGAGCCCTTGGCATCTAAAGCGACCTCCATGGAGGGCGGGCGTTTAGTCCAGCAGTGAAGACGCCCGCATTTGGACGGGGCCCGGTGCTGTGGTGTGGTAGACAAAGCCTCCACCTGCGGCGCCGGCATCCCACAGGGGCGCCGGTCTGAGTCCGGGCTGCTCCACTTCCGGTCCAGCTCCCTGCTAATAATGGCCAGGCCCCTGCACCCACGGGCAAGGTCAAGTTTACGGGCGCCCTTTTCTCCAACGGCGCAGAGGACCATTTGCTTTTTTTTTTTTTTTGCAAGAGTACTTTTCAATGCTGTTCATTTTTTTTCCCCAGGTGCGTTCCCGGCACCTAACACTGATCCTGGCTCGTGGAAAGATCGAGAAGGCGCCCACCCCCCACCGCGGAGTGGGCGCCTCCTCACCTGGCCGGCCCGTCCCCGGCCTCCTCCTCGCAGGTCTCCTCGGCCTGCGGACGCTCCTTGGTCGCCTCCGGGGGCTGCGGCTCCTGACCCGGGCATTCCTCGTGGGGCATGGCCACCTGCGGGCACAGCCAGGGCTCGGGAGGCCGAAGGAGTGGGGGTGGGGGCGGCCAGATCGCCCCTCCGGACCCGGGGACCACCAGGCGGGCGCTGCGCTCGGATCCCTGCGGGGCCGCCCGGAGGGGTCCGCGTGGGGGTCCGGGCTCTGGGAGGGGCGCCTAACTGGCGTGGGTATCCGCTTGGGATAAAAACAAGCAAAGACAAGGGCGCGGCGCGGGGGTGCGTGGGCCACGCGCCATGCTTGGGAGGCTGGAGGCCGTGGGCGCGTCCGTCAGTCAGGGCCTGCTCGGGCGGTCAGGGACTCGGGACTTGGACAGGCAAGAGGCAGCCCCGGAGGCTGGAGACCACTGGCCAGGCGCGGGAAGCCCGGGGTCGCGGCCGCTCCCTGGCCCGCCGGTACCCCCGCCGCCGCGCGTACCCCCTGGCGCTCCATCTCGTCTTTTCCCGCCTTTCCCGCTCACGCCCTCTGCGCATGCGCACGCTCCACCCTCCCACTCCTCGTTGCGCTCTGCCTCTGAGCACGTGCTGGGGCGTGCGTGCGCACTCGGCCCACCCGGTTTGAAGAAGTCGGCGCGCGCCAAGGGGCGGGACGGCCGTTAAACGACGGTTGGGCGGGCCAAGGACTGCACCGTGCGCATTCAGGGCCGCTGCGGGTGGAGGGGGTGGGGGCGGGGACTCTGGACACGCGTGTGCGCATGTGTGAGACTCCGGGGCCAACATGACGCTTTACTGGGGCTACTGTGTTGCTTTTTTTTTTTTTTTTTAATTTATTTGAGAGGCAGCATTAGAGAGGTGGACAGAGAGGTCTTCATCCGCTGGTTCACTCCCCAGATGGCCGCAGCTGGGCCGATGGGAAGCCAGGAGCCTCCTCTAGGTCTCCCACGCAGGTGCAGGGACTCAAGGACTTGGGCCATCTTCTACTGCTTTCCCAGGCCACAGCAGAGAGCTGGATGGGAAGTGGAGCAGCCGGGACTCGAACCAGCGTCCATGTGGGATGCCGGCACTGCAGGCGGAGTCTTTAACCTTCTGCACCACAGCGCCAGCTCCCATAATCCAGCTTTTAAAATGTGCAGGCAGCCTGCGCCGCGGCTCAATAGGCTAATCCTCCGCCTTGTGGCGCCGGCACACCAGGTTCTAGTCCCGGTCGGGGCGCCGAATTCTGTCCCGGTTGCCCCTCTTCCAGGCCAGCTCTCTGCTGTGGCCCAGGAGTGCAGTGGAGGATGGCCCAAGTCCTTGGCCCTGCACCCGCATGGGAGACCAGGAGACGCACCTGGCTTCTGCCTTTGGATCAGCGCGGTGCGCCGGCCCCCGGTGGCCATTGGAGGGTGAACCAACGGCAAAAAGGAAGACCTTTCTCTCTCTCTCTCTCTCACTGTCCACTCTGCCTGTCAAAAATAAAATAAAATAAAATAATTTTTAAAAAATGCGCAGGCACAGGTGTTTGATGCATTGAAGATGCCGCTTGGTACCTGCTGATGAATCACTGGGTCCCTGCCGCTCGCGTTGGAGACCTGGATTGAGTTCCTGGCTCCAGGTTATGCCATGCGTGGCCCAGCCCTACCCAGTGTGCATGTATATGGGGAGTGAACTAGTGGAAGGAAGCTCTGTCTTTTTTTTTTTTTTTTTGACAGGCAGAGTTAGACTGAGAGAGAGAGAGAGAGAAACAAAGGTCTTCCTTCCATTGGTTCATCCCACAAATTGCCGCTATGGCTGGCTCTGCGCCGATCTGAAGCCAGGAGCCAGGTGCTTCCTCCTAGTTTCCCATGCGGGTGCAGGGCCCAAGCACTTGGGCCATCCTCCACTGCCTTCCCGGGCCACAGCAGAGAGCTGGACTGGAAAAGGAGCAGCCATGACAGAATCCAGCGCCCCAACCGGGACTAGAACCCAGGATGCCGGCGCCGCAGGCAGAGGACTAGCCAAGTGAGCTGCGGCGCTGGCCGGGAAGCTCTGTCTTTTAAATGAAATAATTAGGGGAAAAAACAACAACAACAACAACAAAAAAACCCAAGACCCAACCTCAACTGTTACAGAACTGGTCAGGTTCCAGTTAGGACGGCAGGGATACATTAGCATACAGTATTTTAGGATAAAGAAACAGTGAAACAAAACGTAGCCTTGGGTTTGAAGATGTGAGGACCACCTGCCCAGAAAAACCACCTGGATTGTTAGGACACACACACTGGCCAAAATCTAGGAACATATAAGCTCCTGTTGTGCCCTTTTTGGGAGCAAGCCAGGAGATGGAAGCTCTCTCTCTGCCTTTCAAATTAAAAAAAAAAAAAGTTTATTGCAGGGCAGGGGGCTGTGGCACAGTAGGTTAAGCCTCTGCCTGAAGTGCCAGCATCCCATAGGGCGCTGGTTTGAGTCCCGGCTGCTCCACTTCCAATCCAGCTCTCTGCTGTGGCCTGGGAAAACAGTGGAAGATGGCCCAGGTGCTTGGGCTGCTGCACTTGCATGGGAGACCCAGAAGCTCCTGGCTCCTGGCTTCAGATCAGCACAGCTCTGGCCGTTGTGGTTATTTGGGGAGTGAACCAGCGGATATTAAGACCTGTCTCCTTTTTTTTTTTTTCTTTTTGTTAACAGGCAACTCACTCGGACAGTGAGAGAGACAGAGACAGAGAAAGGTCTTCCTTTTTCCGTTGGTTAACCCCCCAATGGCTGCTGCGGCCGGTGCACCGCATTGATCCGTAGCCAGGAGCCAGGTGCTTCTCCTGGTCTCCCATGGGGTGCAGGGCCCAAGCACTTGGGCCATCCTCCACTGCACTCCCGGGCCATATTAGAGGGCTGGCCTCTAAGAGGGGCAACCGGGACAGCATCCAATGCCCCATCCAGGACTAGAACCCGGTGTGCCAGCGCCACAGGCGGAGGATTAGCCTAGTGAGCCGCAGCGCCGGCCTCTAACTGCCTCTCAAGTAAATAAAACTCTTAAATATTTATTACGTATTTATTTATTTATTTGGAAGAGTGACAGAAAGGGAGAGATCCTGCATCTGCTGCCACTCCCCGACTACCAGGTGTGGGCCATGCTGGAGCCAGGAGCTGACTCCATGTGGGTCTACCCCGCAGTGACCCGAACACTTGGGGCCATCATCTGCTGCCCTCCCAGGGGCACGCAGCAGGAAGCCAAGCGAAAGTGGAGCAGCCGCGACTCCAACCTGGCATTCCAGTCTGCACGTGGCTATAGGATGTGGGCTTTGCAAGCTGCGGCTTAGGCCGCGGGGCCACAATGCCAGCTCCCTTGTTGGATTCTTCTCTCACAACCTCAGTGTCTGCAGGCAGGAGGAATGCTGGTTCCTGGGGCCTCAGCGGCCACCACAGCCTGATGCCATGCGCTGGGGTGGGGCTGGGCTTTCCCTGTGCTCTGCCACAGAGCCAAGACCCACGCCCCCAAGCTGAACCACTGCTCACTCCAGGGGACCCCCACCGCTAAGGAAAGACACAGAGCTAACGTCCGCTTTTATTAGGAGGCAGTGGTAACCCTGAGGGGCGCCCCAGACGGCCCATCCTGGACGGGAGAAGGAGCCACCTGCTCTCTGCCCCCCCCATCCCAGCCCCGGGATGGGTGTGGAGGAGGAGGTCCGGGGGGTGGAGAGGGCGGGAGGGGGTGGTGCTGGCCTCACGGAGGCCTCATAAACACAGGGGCCAGGGGCCGGGAGTTCCAGAGCCACAGGGGCTGGGTGGGCCCGCGTCAGGCGGCCTCCTGGGTCCTCGGGGGCCCCGGCTCGGCATCCAGGCGGCACAGCGGGCTGTCGTACACCATCTGCAGGTTCACCTTGTGGCCCACCAGCTCGCGGATGTTGTTGATGCCGTACTTGATCATCGTCGGGCTTGGGGGGCGGGCCGGGGGATAGCACTAGGTCAGGTCGTGTAGTTCCCACCCCCCACTCCCTGCTCAGAGCCCTCCCTGCGGCCCCCAGGGCCCTGCACCACCCTCCTTCCAGCCATATGGGCCTCCTCCAATTCCCACCTCAGGGCCTTTGCACAGGGCTGCTGCCATCTGCCTAGAACACACCCTTCCCCTGTCTTTGTCCTGGCTCGCTCCGCTGCCGCCTCCCCCAGGCAGCCTTCCCTGACTACCTCCCCTCTCCTCTCCGGCCCGCCTGGCTTTGTTTTCGTCACAGCGCTTGCTGCGTGGGTGCCCTCTAGACTTGACTTGCTGGGTGCTCACTAGGACTCTGGCTCCCCGGGGCTGACTGCTAAAGCTTCCTCCACGAGGGCAGCACACACCGTTCCAGGGAGAGGCCCCAGGCGATGACCGATACGTTCTCCGGGAGGCCCATGGGCAGCAGCATCTCCGGCCGGAAGATTCCGGAGTTCCCGACTTCCACCCACTTCTTCAGGCCTTGGGGGTGGGGGGGAAACAGGGGCCCGCAGTGAACGAGAGAGGCGGGGCCTGGGGGCGGGGCCTGCGGCCTCCCTCCCTCCCCGCCCCGTGGCTGACCCTGGTGGTAGCTGAACACCTCCATGCTAGGCTCCGTGTAGGGGTTGTAGGCCGGCTTGAAGCGGAGCTGGGTGATTCCTGGAGACAGGCAGGCAGGCAGGCAGGCTGGTGACCTGGGAACCGCCTGGTGTCCCCCCCCACCCCCCGCGTGCCTCGGCCCTGGCCGCCTGCTCACCCAGTTTGGTGAAGAACTCCCGCAGGACGCCCATGAGGTGGCCCAGGTGGAGCCCGTGGTCAGCCACCACGCCCTCGATCTGGTGGAATTCGGCCAAGTGCGTGGCGTCCAGGGTCTCGTTGCGGAACACGCGGTCGATGGAGAAGTACTTGGCCGGGGTGAAGGGCTTCTGTGGGGGCGGGGGAGAGGGGGTGGGCAGCGCGGGCGGGGGTTAGGAGGCCCACAGGGCAGGGGGACAGCGGGTCCCACCCTGCAAACCCCACCCCAGCTCCACCCCCACCCCTGCCAGCCCCGCACCTTCCGCGCTAGGCGGTACAGGGCGCGGGCGCTGGCCGCCGTCGTGTGCGTCCGCAGCAGGTTCTTCTGGGCCTCCTCCAACTTCCAGTTGTACTTGTACCTTCGGGAGGGCGAGACCGGAAGTCCATGTAAGGGCTCGGGCGGGGGCCCTCCCCTGCAACCCCCCCCACACGCCTGCCTCACTCACCCCTGCGAGCCATAGCCGCCCTGGGAGTGCGTGCGTTTCACCCGCTGCACATAGTCCATGGGCAACTGGAGGGCCTCGGCAGGATCTGGGCGGGACACAGTGCGCCCTGGTCACTTGTCAGTGGCCTCGGCGACCTGATCGGCACCCACTCCCTCACCCTGCAGCCTGCACACCCGGGACTCAGCCGCGTCCCTTCTCTGTCTAGAACCCTCCATGGCTCCCAGCTTCCCTGGAAAAACAGCGCAAGTCCTCCCTTCCCACTCCCGTTTGGTCTCCCCCTCCAGGCGCCGGCGTTTCCTGACGATGTTTCAGCCACAGGTCCTTTGCACTGGCTGTCAGCTCTGCCCAGGGCTCTTCTTCCCCAAATATGGTCCCCTCCCTCTCGACTTCCTTAGGTCTATTGCTCAACCCAAGACCTACTGAAACGGACAGCTACAGAGGGGACAGCAGGGGATGCTGGCACTCCAATCGGAGTGGCAGCTGGAGTCCCGGTGGCCCTGTCCCTCATCCAACTCCCTGCCTTGCGCCTGGGCGAGGCAGCAGGTGAGGTACTTGAGTGCCTGAGCCCCGGGTGGAGCTCCTGGCTCCTGGGCGCTGGTCTGGCTCAGCCCTGGCTGTTGGGGCCATCTGGAGAGTGACCCAGTGGATGAAGATCTCTCGCTTTCTGTGTCACTCGGCCTTTCTGTATTTATTTACATGAAAGACAGAGTGACAGAGAGAGAGGGGGAGAGACAGAGGAAGATCTTCCACCTGCTGGTTCACTCCCTAGATGGCCGCAACAGCTGGGGCCAGGCTGAAGCCAGGAGCTCCATCCGGGTCTCCCACACGGGTGCAGGGGCCCAAGCACTTGGGCCATCTTCTATTGCTTTCCCAGGCCACAGCAGAGAGCTGGGTCGGAAGTGGAGCAGCCGGGACTCGAACCGGTGCCCATATGGGATGCCGGCACTGCAGGTGGCGGCTTCACAAATAAACCTTTAAAAGATTAAACTGACAGCCACGCCTTACCCTGCCACACACGCACACCTGTGCCCGTTCCCCCTGCTGTAGGTACCCCTGGCTGGCTCACGGCACTAACAGTCTTTGGTGCATGCAGGGGGGGTGTCCTCGGGGGAGCACATGCCCCTCTCTTTCCTGGGACCCCATTCTGGTGTCCCGCAAAAGCCCGAGATCAAATCCTGGCTCCGGCACGAACGAGCTGTGTGACGCTCGGCCAGGGACCTCCCCTCTCTGTGCGTCGTTTCCGAACCCGGCTGACTGTCACTTCCCGCGGCTGGCAGGAAGGCCGGGTGGCCATGACAACGGGGCCGTGGTGGCCTCGCCTGCCCTCCTGGGCGGAGGGGGCAGCCACAGCTGCCTCATTCAAGTGCATGTGGAGGCAAGGTCGAGGAAGGGCAGAAAGAGGCCGGGCTTGGGGATGAAGGCCAGGGTCGGAACAACGTGAGTGGAGGCTGGATGCTGTGTAGCCTGCCGGGAAGAGCTGGTGGACACAGTTCTTTTTTTTTTTTTTTTTTTTTTTTGACAGGCAGAGTGGACAGTGAGAGAGAGAGACAGAGAGAAAGGTCTTCCTTTTGCCGTTGGTTCACCCTCCAATGGCCGCCGCGGTAGCGCGCTGCGGCCGGCGCACCGCGCTGTTCCGATGGCAGGAGCCAGGGGCTTCTCCTGGTCTCCCATGGGGTGCAGGGCCCAAGAACTTGGGCCATCCTCCACTGCACTCCCTGGCCACAGCAGAGAGCTGGCCTGGAAGAGGGGCAACCGGGACAGGATCGGTGCCCCGACCGGGACTAGAACCCGGTGTGCCGGCGCCGCAAGGCGGAGGATTAGCCTAGTGAGCCGCGGCGCCGGCCGGACACAGTTCTTAGTGGCAGGCACAGCACAAGCAAAGGCCCTGGGGTGGGCAGGGCAGAACAGAGACTGGGAGGAACGTGGGCAGGATCAGTTCCTGTGGGTCTCGGTTGGCCACACCGAGGACGAGTGCCCTGAGGCTTCCGCCCCAGGCCTGGCTCCCTCCACCCCCGGGGGCTGGGGCTGGGACCCCAGAGGCCGGCCCACCTCGCAGGAAGAAGGTGTCATGCTGGTCGCGGGCAGGGTGCTGCTGGGGCTGGAAGAGGGCATCAAAGTTCCAGAAGGAGCTCTCGATGAAGTTGTCGGTGGGCATCTCGGTGAACCTGGGGGGAGGGGGAGGCGGCCTTACTGCCCTGCCTGCCCCTCCCCGCGGCCATGCTGGCCCCGCCCCTGGCCCCACCCCCCACCCCGTGCTCACCCCATCTCCAGGAAGATCTGGCGGAACTGGGAGCGGACTTTGAGCAAGGGGTGCAGGTGGCCGCTGTCCGGCAGGATGCCGCGGGCCAGGAAGTTGTAGGGCTTGAAGGGCAGGTCCCGCCAGGAGCCGCTGTGGAGGGAGGTGGGGTTCATGGGCTGGGCTGGACCTGGGGAGGGCTGCCCGCCCCGCCCCTGACACGCCGGCCCCGCCCCTCACCTGGCGATCATCTCTGGGCTCAGCTCCGTCTCCTGCTTGGAGACGCTGGTGCTGAAGGCGCTGCCTTTGCTCACCCAGTAGGTCTTCAGGGTCCTGTGGCCAGAGGCGGGGAGGGGATGGCGCTGTCACCTCCTCGGGAGGCCTCTCCCTTGAGCGCCACCCATTCAGGTCAATGCCCTCCCGGGAAATCGCTGTCACCCGAGAGCCTGTATTCTCCCTCTCACACAGTCGGTCAACACACACTTGCTGAGCAGTGGGTGCTGGGGCACAGCATTGGCTGCAGTCCCAGCTACCCTGCATCCCAGCCAGCTCGGGGCGGGTGCATTCTGAGAGGAGGCAGGGATGGTTCGCAGGCTTGGATCCCTGCCACCCACACGGGAGGCCCGGGTGCACGGAGTTCCTGGCTCCTGGCTTTGACCTAGCCTAACCCCAACTGTTGAGGGCACCTGGGAAGTGAACCAGCAAATGTTAGATTTTTCTCTCTCCTTGTTGTTCTGCCTTTCAAACACATAAACATTTTAAAAAACAGCCAGGGCCAGCATTGTGGCTTAACGCGTTAAGCTACCGCCTGCAGTGCCGGCATCCCAGGTGAGCACTGGTTCGAGTCCTGGCTGCTACATTTCCGATCCAGCTCTCTGCTGTGGCCTAGGAAAGCAGTAGAAGATGGCCCAGGTGCTTAGGCCCTGCACCCGCATGGGAGACCTGGAAGAAGCTCCTGGCTCCTGGCTTTGGGCTGGCCCAGCCCCCATCCTCGTCTCCCATGTGGGTGGCAGGGGCCCAGTGTCAGCCATCGGCACCGCCTGCTGGGGTCTGCATTAGCAGGAGGGTGGAATGGGAGCAGAGCCAGGCATGGAACCCAGCGCTGTGCTGTGGGGCGGGGGCACCCGAGCCGCTAAGCCAACCCCCCCCCCCATTCGGCACTCTGCTCCAGGGGCTGTTTTATAGATGAGGAGAACCTGTCTGTCTGCTGCAAGGGGACCTCAGGCCTGTGACGGCGGAGCCCCAGCTTGCCCCAGCCCAAAGGAGCACACGCGGGGCTTCCGCTGAACTCGGGACTGTGAAAGGCCACTCAAGGCACAAGGGGGTGGAGATGAGGAATGAGGGGCTTCTGTGGATCTCAAGGTGCAGGGGGTGTCAGGGTGCCCATCTAAGGTGTCCCGTAAGCAGAGGCTGGACACCGGAAGCTGCTTTACAGATCGATGGGAGGGTGCGTCTGCAACGATAGCATGTGCAAAGGCCCTGGGGTCATGGGCAATTAGCACCCTGTGCTTCTCAGCTGGGAGGACGGGCAGCCCCCCGTGGCCCCGCTCACACTTCCGTCAGCAGCTTCCTCTTCCTGAGCTCACTCCTCTCCTTCTCGCCCAGCTTCTCCGCCTGCCCCCTCTGCACCAGCTGCAGTCGCCGCTGCACCTCGTCCTCCACGCTGTCCACCTGCCACATGCACGCGAGGAAAGGCCTGAGGGGGCCGCGGGAGGCGGCGAGGGGCGCCCGTGGGCCCCGTCCGCCTGCAGGGGACAAGAACTCACCACTCGGAACACGCGGGGCCCGTCCGCCGCGCTCTTGTCCACGCGGATCCACTTGTTGGACATGGCCTTGCTAAAACCCACCTTACCACTGGGCAGCCGCTGCGGGAGGGAGGGATGCGGTGGGCGGGGCGCCAGAGGCACCTCCACCCTGTCACCTCCCTCACCCGGCCCCCCCACCCCGCCCCAGCCTCCTGGGGAGGGGGGCCCTACCATGAGCTCGCTCTGGGCCAGCCCCTCCGAGGGGACGCTGCGGAACACCCGGGCCTCGTGGCTGCCCTCCCGGGCGATCTCCTCGCCCTCGGCTGTCAGCTCCCAGTGCTTGGTGGAGCGAAGGGCGGCCTCGATGACCTGCAGGGGGCACGGGCAAGGGCGGAGATTAGGTTTGGATCCCGGCTGTTCTGCCAAAAGGCAGTGTCACAGAGGAAGAGAGAGACAAAGAGGTCTTCCATGCACTGGTCCACTCCCCAGATGGCTGGAACGGCCAGGGCTGGGCCAAGCTGAAGAGCCAGGAGCCAGGAGCTCCATCCGGTCTCCTTCACGGGGGACAGGGACCCAAGCACTTGGGCCATCACCTGCTGCCTCCCAGGTACGTTAGCCGGGGGCTGGATTGGAAGTGGCGCAGCCACAGATGCAGGCACTGCCAGCTGTCTGCTTAAACCTCGGGGTCCTACTGCCTTCCTGGTGACAGATTTTTTTTTTTTTGAAGGCAGAGTGGATAGTGAGAGAGAGACAGAGAGAAAGGTCTTCCTTTTTGCCGTTGGTTCACCCTCCAATGGCCGCTGCGGCCAGTGCATCTCGCTGATCTGAAGCCAGGAGCCAGGTACTTCTCCTGGTCTCCCATGGGGTGCAGGGCCCAAGCACTTGGGCCATCCTCCACTGCCTTCCCGGGCCATAGCAGAGAGCTGGCCTGGAAGAGGGGCAACCTGGATAGAATCCAGCGCCCCAACCGGGACTAGAACCCGGTGTGCCGGCGCCGCAAGGCGTAGGATTAGCCTGTTAAGCCACGGCGCCGGCCCCTGGTGACAGATTTTAAGCTCTCAGATTTCCTTCCCGGTTTCTGGGTCTACCTCTCACTGCTGGGAAGTGTCAGAGGAGGACCTGGAAGTCGGCATTTCCAACCAGAGAGCCAAGGTTCAAGGTCATGCACACAGGGGCAAGGCTGTGTGGGGGGCCCACGGCTCTGTCACCTCGGCAGACTTGCTTCACCTCTCTGAAAAATTTTCTCCTCCAGAAGAAGAGGAGGTGATGGGCTTTACCGAGAAGCAGAGAGAGAGAGAGGGAGAGAGAGAGAGGGAGAGAGGCCTTCCACCCGCTGGTTCACTCCCCAAATGGCCACAACGGCCAGAGCTGGGCTGATCCGAAGCCAGGAGCCAGGAGCTTCCTCTAGGTCTCCCACATGGGTGCAGGGGCCCAAGGACTTGGGCCATCTTCTACTACTTTCCCAGGCCATAGCGGAGAGCTGGATTGGAAGTGGAGCAGCTGGGACTCGAACCGGCGCCCATACTGGGTGCTGATACCACAGGCAGGGGCTTAGCCTACTATGCTGCGGCACCAGACCTGTATTGCTACTATTACAGTCATTAGGTAGGACCCTGTTAAATTGTCACCCTACAGGCCGGTGCTGTGGCGAAACAGGTTAATCCTCCACCTGTGATGCTGGCAATCCATAAGGGCGCTGGTTTGAGTCCTGGCTGCTCCACTTCCCATCCAGCTCTCTCTCTAATATAGCCTGGGACAGCACTGAAGATGGCCCAAGTCCTTGGGCCCCTGTACCCACATGGGAGACACAAAAGAAGCTCCTGGCTCCTGGCTTTGGGTCAGCGCAGCTCCAGCTGTTGCTGCCATCTGGGGAGTGAACCAGTGGATGGAAGACCTCTCTCTCTGTAACTCTGCCTCTCAAATAAACACATAAAATCTTTAAAAAATAAAAATCACCCTCTGTGACCAACACAAAGGCGTCATTCAAGGCGCTGTGGTCCCCATGCGCTGTTACTCTGGTCTTTCTCCCTGAAGGCTCTGCACACTGAATGCCCAGTTTCAGATCTAGGTCCTTTTTAGTGACAACGCTCAAGTTATTGACCCAGGAGCAGGTGTTGTGGCACGGCAGGTGGAGCCTGCAGCTAGCAATGCCGGCATCCGGTATGGGAGTGCCAGTTCAAGCCCGGGTTGCTCCACTTCCGATCCAGCTCCCTGCCAATGTGCCTGGGAAAGCAGCAGAAGATGGCCCAAGTGCGAGGGCCCCTGCACCCACGTGGGAGACCCAGAAGAAGCTCCTGGCTCCCGGCTTCGGCCTGGCCCAGCCCCAGCTGTTATGGCCATTTGGGGAGAGAACCAGCAGATGTAAGGTCTCTCGCTCGCTTGCTCTCTGTCACTCTGCCTTTCAAATAAATACATAAATCTTTTAAAAATAAGTAAATAGAATAAAATCACTGACCTACGCGAAGCATCAGCTGTCACATCTGTGAAATGGGGATAATGGCCATGCCATCGTCCTACAACTGCAGCAAGGACCAGACAAGCGAGCACAGAACACGCGCACTCCGTGAACAAACAGCCGCAATCCTGGCCTCGTGGATCGGGCCCCCGGGACACCGCACCTGCACCTGCTCATCCCCCCCCAACTCCAGTTGTCTCCCCACAGCCAGACACCAGGCCCCCTAGCGTGGGGGCTGTGCGACCTCTGACGTCACCCTACCTCTGACGTCACCCCATCTCCAGGCCCGCCCCTTATTAGACGGGGCTCCCAACCTGCTATAGCTCCCCAGTACCCCTGCCACAGCTTGTCATTCTGGCTGTGGTCTCTCTCCCCCACGTCGTCCCTTCCAAATCCCTGCTATGGGTCCCTCAAGTGCCCAGGCCTCAAAGATGGCTCAGCCCTGACTCGGCTGTCACTTCCCGGACCCCCAAGGTTGGGTCAGCTGTCACCGCTGGGGTTCCCTGCTCACTCTGGTCCCTTTCAGCATCCCAACCCCAGACCACAACCTCCACCAGGGCAACGAGCCCTGTGTCCTCATCCGCCACCGCCCGGGTCCCCAGCCTCCACACTACGCAGAGCGTGCGCCTCACATTGCAAATGGGACATCCGTGCGTCCGGGCCTCTCCCGGGGGTAGGCATAAACACAATGCACCGTAACCAGGGCTGAGGGGGCGCTCGGCCTGGAGGCAGGGCCTTCCTGGGACTTGCAAGGTGCAAAAAGCCAAGAGGCGGCCCCGCATCGCAAGCCCGGCTCACCTCGCCCAATGCCTGCAGGCTCTTCACGGCGCCCACGACCGCCTGGTGCTCCACGCCCAGCTGAGCTGCCAGCTCCGCGCTGTCCAGGCCGCCATCGGCATTCTCCAGCCGCCTCAGCAGCTGCTCCGCCACAGGACCGTCCGCCATGGCGGCTCCCAGCACGCTCGGCGTGTTCCAGCCTCGACCTGGGGGTGGGGCTTAGGAAACCGGAACCGGAAGCGGCGCCCGGAGCGTGTCGGCGCCATCATGAGTGTGTCGCGGGACGCTGTGCGGGGCCTGGAAGCGCAGCCATCTTGAGTGTGGCGACGCGGCCGCCAAATGGTGCAAAGGATTCAAGTCTCCACCTCCACCCTGGCTGGACCCGCGGCGTCTGGTTGACCAGAGAGGTAAAATGGACAACCCCAAAGTTAGAAGCACAGTTGCGCGTTCAGTTTCATGTACCCCCACCTCTAGCGGGCTGTGTGACCTTGGACTTCACCCTCTATGGGCCCCCCTCCCAACCTGATGCCCTTTGGGGATTCTGCCTTGTCCTAGCCGGGGGAGGGCGGTTGCACGGTGGGCTGCAGAGATTGTCATTCTGCTAATGGCAGCTGTCTTTTCAAAGCGAGGCCGGGTGGGGACTGGACTCATTTATAGAAAGGCGAAAGACAGCTAACGCGCCTGTGGCACCAGCGACCGGTCAGGTGCAGAGCTAAGCGCTTTGGATCTGTTATGTCATTTCTCCCCAGAGCTTTATGATGTAGGAGGGCACTGCAAAAAAGCACAGCAGTGAAGCCGCGTGGCGACACTCACAGCCCATACAGGAGTGCCTGGGAGCGAATTCCACCTCCGCTTCCCGTCCGGCTTCCTGCTAGGGTGCCTGGGAGGCAGCCGTTGATGACTCAAGTACTTGGGTCCCTGCCACCCACAAGGGAGACCCGGATGGAGCTCCCGGGCATGGCTCAGGGCCTGCTGCACCCGCAAGGGAGACCCGGATGGAGCTCCCGGGCACGGCTCAGGGCCGAACCTGGTGCACCCACATGGGAGACCCAGATGGACTTGAGACATCTTCTGCTATTTTTCCAGGCCACAGCAGATAGCTGGATCGGAAGTGGAGCAGGTGAGACTCGAACCTGTGCCTATATGGTATGCCGGCACTACAAGCGGTGGCTTTACCCGCTATGTCACAGCGCCGGCCCCTGGTTCACTCCTCAAATGCCTACAACCACCAGGGCTGGTTCAGACATAGGCCAGGAGCCAAGACCGCCGTCTGGGTCTCCCAAGCTCTTGAGCCATTGCCCACTGCCTCCCAGGTGCCTTAGCAGGCAGCTGGATCAGAGAGGCAGAGGTGGGACTTGATCCTAGGCACCCGCTGGTTCACTCCCCAGATGGCCACAATGGTCGGAGCTGGGCCGACCCAAAGCCAGGAGCCAGGAGCTTCTTGGGCCATCTTCTGCTGCTTTCCTAGACCATCAGCAGAGAGCTGGATCGGAAGTGGAGCAGCCGGGGCTAAAACCGGCGCCCATATGGAATGCCGCAGCTTTACTAGCTACACCACAGTGCCAACCCACCCCCCTTTTAAGGATTGTTTTGAGGGAGCCGGCACTGTGGCACAGTAGGTTAATCCTCCGCCTGTGGTGCTGGCATCCATATGGGCACTGGTTCGAGTCCCGACTGCTCCACTTCTGATCTAGCTCTCTGTTGTGGCCTGGG